>NW_026705109.1:0-640175 GCF_029867415.1 Vicia villosa | reverse complement strand
CTATTCGCCCTACAGACATCATCAGTTGAATCCCTGACATGTTCCACACATAGTTTACCATCGTCAGTTGAATCCCTAACATGGATCACACATAGTATACCATCATCAGTTGAATCCCTGACATGGATCACACATAGTAAGACATCATCAGTTGAATCCCTGACATGTTCCACACATAGTTAGACATCATCAGTTGAATCCCTGACATGGATCACACATAGTTCGACATTGTCAGTTGAATCCCTGACATGGATCACACATAGTTTACCATCATCAGTTGAATCCCTGACATGTTCCACACATAGTTTACCATCGTCAGTTGAATCCCTGACATGGATCACACATAGTTTACCATCGTCAGTTGAATCCCTGACATGGATCACACATAGTTTACCATCGTCAGTTGAATCCCTGACATGTTCCACACATAGTTTACCATCGTCAGTTGAATCCCTGTCATGTTCCACACATAGTTTACCATCATCAGTTGAATCCCTGACATGTTCCACACATAGTTTACCATCATCAGTTGATTCCCTGACATGGTAGACACATAGTTTACCATCATCAGTTGAATCCCTGACATGGTAGACACATAGTTTACCATCGTCAGTTGAATCCCTGACATGGATCACACATAGTTAGACATCATCAGTTGAATCCCTGACATGGATCACACATAGTTTACCATCGTCAATTGAATCCCTAACATGTTCCTCACATAGTTTACCATCGTCAGTTGAATCCCTGACATGTTCCACACATAGTATACCATTGTCAGTTGAATCCCTAACATGTTCCACACATAGTAAGACATCATCAGTTTAATCCCTGACATGTTCCATACATAGTTCGACATCATCAGTTGAATCCCTGACATGTTCCACACATAGTTTACCATCGTCAGTTGAATCCCTAACATGGATCACACATAGTATACCATAATCAGTTGAATCCCTGACATGGATCACACATAGTAAGACATCATCAGTTGAATCCCTGACATGTTCCACACATAGTTCGACATCATCAGTTGAATCCCTAACATGGTCCACACATTGTTTACCATCATCAGTTGAAAACCTGACATGTTCCACACATAGTTTACCATCATCAGTTGAATCCCTGACATGGTAGACACATAGTTCGACATCATCAGTTGAATCCCTAACATGGATCACACATAGTTAGACATCATCAGTTGAATCCCTGAAATGGATCACACATAGTTTACCATCATCAGTTGAATCCCTGACATGTTCCACACATAGTTTACCATCGTCAGTTGAATCCCTGACATGGATCACACATAGTTTACCATCATCAGTTGAATCCCTGGCATGGATCACACATAGTTTACCATCCTCAGTTGAATCCCTGACATGTTCCACACATACTTCGACATCATCAGTTGAATCCCTGACATTGTCCACACATAGTTTACCATCATCAGTTGAATCCCTGACATGCTCCACACATAGTTTACCATCATCAGTTGAATCCCTGACATGGTAGACACATAGTTCGACATCATCAGTTGAATCCCTGACATGGATCACATATAGTTAGACATCATCAGTTGAATCCCTGACATGGATCACACATAGTTTACCATCGTCAGTTGAATCCCTAACATGTTCCTCACATAGTTTACCATCGTCAGTTGAATCCCTGACATGTTCCACACATAGTATACCATTGTCAGTTGAATCCCTGACATGTTCCACACATAGTAAGACATCATCAGTTGAATCCCTGACATGTTCCACACATAGATCGACATCATCAGTTGAATCCCTGACATGTTCCACACATAGTTTACCATCGTCAGTTGAGTCCCTAACATGGATCACACATAGTATACCATCATCAGTTGAATCCCTGACATGGATCACACATAGTAAGACATCATCAGTTGAATCCCTGACATGTTCCACACATAGTTAGACATCATCAGTTGAATCCCTGGCATGGATCACACATAGTTCAACATTGTCAGTTGAATCCCTGACATGGATCACACATAGTTTACCATCATCAGTTGAATCCCTGACATGTTCCACACATAGTTTACCATCGTCAGTTGAATCCCTAACATGGATCACACATAGTTTACCATCATAAGTTGAATCCCTGACATGGATCACACATAGTTTACCATCGTCAGTTGAATCCCTGACATGTTCCACACATAGTTCGACATCATCAGTTGAATCCCTGACATGGTCCACACATAGTTTACCATCATCAGTTGAATCCCTGACATGTTCCACACATAGTTTACCATCATCAGTTGAATCCCTGACATGGTAGACACATAGTTCGACATCATCAGTTGAATCCCTAACATGGATCACACATAGTTAGACATCATTTGTTGAATCCCTGACATGGATCACACATAGTTTACCATCGTCAGTTGAATCCCTGACATGGATCACACATAGTTTACCATCGTCAATTGAATCCCTGACACGTTCCACACATAGTTTACCATCATCAGTTGAATCCCTGACATGGTAGACACATAGTATACCATCGTCAGTTGAATCCTTGACATGTTCCACACATAGTAAGACATCATCAGTTGAATCCCTGACATGTTCCACACATAGTTCGACATCATCAGTTGAATCCCTGACATGTTCCACACATAGTTTACCATCGTTAGTTGAATCCCTGACATGGATCACACATTGTAAGACATCATCAGTTGAATCCCTGACATGTTCCACACATAGTTAGACATCATCAGTGGAATCCCTGACATGGATCACACATAGTTCGACATCATCAGTGGAATCCCTGACATGGATCACACATAGTTCGACATCATCAGTTGAATCCCTGACATGTTCCTCACATAGTTAGGCACCATCAGTTGAATCCCTGACATGTTCCACACATAGTTAGACATCATCAATTGAATCCCTGACATGTTCCACACATAGTTCGACATCATCAGTTGAATCCCGTACATGTTCCACACATAGTTTACCATCGTCAGTTGAATCCCTGACATGGATCACACATAGTTAGACATCATCAGTTGAATCCCTGACATGGATCACACATAGTTTACCATCGTTAGTTGAATCCCTGACATGTTCCACACATAGTTCGACATCATCAGTTGAATCCCTGACATGGTCCACACATAGTTTACCATCATCAGTTTAATCCCTGACATGGTAGACACATAGTTTACCATCATCAGTTGAATCCCTGACATGTTCCACACATAGTATACCATCGTCAGTTGAATCCCTGACATATTCCACACTTAGTTAGACATCATCAGTTGAATCCCTAACATGGATCACACATAGTTCGACATCATCAGCTAAATCCCTGACATGTTCCACACATAGTAAGACATCATCAGTTGAATCCCTGACATGTTCCACACATAGTTAGACATCATTAGTTGAATCCCTGACATGTTCCACATATAGTTCCACATCATCAGTTGAATCCCTGACATGTTCCACACATAGTTTACCATCGTCAGTTGAATCCCTGACATGGATCACACATATTATACCATCATAAGTTGAATCCCTGACATGGATCACACATAGTAAGACATCATCAGTTGAATCCCTGACATGTTCCACACATAGTTAGACATCATCAGTTGAATCCCTGACTTGGATCACACATAGTTCGACATCATCAGTTGAATCCCTGACATGGATCACACATAATTTACCATCATCAGTTGAATCCTTGACATGGATCACACATAGTTTACCATCATCAGTTGAATCCCTGATATGTTCCACACATAGTTCGACATCATCAGTTGAATCCCTGACATGTTCCACACATAGTTAGACATCATCAGTTGAATCCCTGACATGGATCACACATAGTAAGACATCATCAGTTGAATCCCTGACATGTTCCACACATAGTTAGACATCATCAGTTGAATCCCTGACATGGATCACACATAGTTCGACATTGTCAGTTGAATCCCTGACATGGATCTGACATGGATCACACATAGTTTACCATCATCAGTTGAATCCCTGACATGTTCCACACATAGTTTACCATCGTCAGTTGAATCCCTGACATGGATCACACATAGTTTACCATCGTCAGTTGAATCCCTGACATGGATCACACATAGTTTACCATCGTCAGTTGAATCCCTGACATGTTTCACACATAGTTTACCATCGTCAGTCGAATCCCTGACATGTTCCACACATAGTTTACCATCCTCAGTTGAATCCCTGACATGTTCCACACATAGTTTACCATCATCAGTTGATTCCCTGACATGGTAGACACATAGTTTACCATCATCAGTTGAATCCCTGACATGGTAGACACATAGTTTACCATCGTCAATTGAATCCCTGACATGGATCACACATAGTTAGACATCATCAGTTGAATCCCTGACATGGATCACACATAGTTTACCATCGTCAGTTGAATCCCTGACTTGTTCCACACATAGTTCGACATCATCAGTTGAATCCCTGACATGGTCCACACATAGTTTACCATCATCAGTTGAATCCCTGACATGGTAGACACATAGTTTACCATCATCAGTTGAATCTCTGACATCTTCCACACATAGTATACCATCGTCAGTTGAATCCCTGACATATTCCACACTTAGTTAGACATCATCAGTTGAATCCCTGACATGGATCACACATAGTTCGACATCATCAGTTGAATCCCTGACATGTTCCACACATAATAAGACATCATCAGTTGAATCCCTGACATGTTCCACACATAGTTAGACATCATTAGTTGAATCCCTGACATGTTCCACATATAGTTCGACATCATCAGTTGAATCCCTGACATGTTATACACATAGTTTACCATCGTCAGTTGAATACCTGACATGGATCACACATATTATACCATCATCAGTTGAATCCCTGACATGGATCACACATAGTAAGACATCATCAGATGAATCCCTGACATCTTCCACACATAGTTAGACATCATCAGTTGAATCCCTGAATGGATCACACATAGTTCGACATCATCAGTTGAATCCCTGACATGGATCACACATAATTTACCATCATCAGTTGAATCCCTGACATGTTCCACACATAGTTTACCATCGTCAGTTGAATCCCTCACATGGATCACACATAGTTTACCATCATCAGTTGAATCCCTGATATGTTCCACACATAGTTCGACATCATCAGTTGAATCCCTGACATGTTCCACACTTAGTTTACCATCGTCAGTTGAATCCCTAACATGGATCACACATAGTATACCATCATCAGTTGAATCCCTGACATGGATCACACATAGTAAGACATCATCAGTTGAATCCCTGACATGTTCCACACATAGTTAGACATCATCAGTTGAATCCCTGACATGGATCACACATAGTTCGACATTGTCAGTTGAATCCCTGACATGGATCACACATAGTTTACCATCATCAGTTGAATCCCTGACATGTTCCACACATAGTTTACCATCGTCAGTTGAATCCCTGACATGGATCACACATAGTTTACCATCATAAGTTGAATCCCTGACATGGATCACACTTAGTTTACCATCGTCAGTTGAATCCCTGACATGTTTCACACATAGTTCGACATCATCAGTTGAATCCCTGACACGGTCCACACATAGTTTACCATCATCAGTTGAATCCCTGACATGTTCCACACATAGTTTACCATCATCAGTTGAATCCCTGACATGGTAGACACATAGTTCGACATCATCAGTTGAATCCCTGACATGGATCACACATAGTTAGACATCATCAGTTGAATCCCTGACTTGGATCACACATAGTTTACCATCGTCAGTTGAATCCCGGACATGTTCCACACATAGTTTACCATCGTCAGTTGAATCCCTGACATGGATCACACATAGTTTACCATCGTCAGTTGAATCCCTGACATGTTCCACACATAGTTTACCATCATCAGTTGAATCCCTGACATGGTAGACACATAGTATACCATCGTCAGTTGAATCCTTGACATGTTCCACACATAGTAAGACATCATCAGTTGAATCCCTGACATGTTCCACACATAGTTCGACATCATCAGTTGAATCCCTGACATGTTCCACACATAGTTTACCATCGTTAGTTGAATCCCTGACATGGATCACACATTGTAAGACATCATCAGTTGAATCCCTGACATGTTCCACAAATAGTTAGACATCATCAGTTGAATCCCTGACATGGATCACACATAGTTCGACATCATCAGTTGAATCCCTGACATGTTCCTCACATAGTTAGACATCATCAGTTGAATCCCTGACATGTTCCACACATAGTTAGACATCATCAGTTGAATCCCTGACATGTTCCACACATAGTTCGACATCATCAGTTGAATCCCGTACATGTTCCACACATAGTTTACCATCGTCAGTTGAATCCCTGACATGGATCACACATAGTTAGACATCATCAGTTGAATCCCTGATATGGATCACACATAGTTTACCATCGTCAGTTGAATCCCTGACATGTTCCACACATAGTTCGACATCATCAGTTGAATCCCTGACATGGTCCACACATAGTTTACCATCATCAGTTGAATCCCTGACATGGTAGACACATAGTTTACCATCATCAGTTGAATCCCTGACATGTTCCACACATAGTATACCATCGTCAGTTGAATCCCTGACATGTTCCACACATAGTAAGACATCATCAGTTGAATCCCTGACATGTTCCACACATAGTTCGACATCATCAGTTGAATCCCTGACATGTTCCACACATAGTTTACCATCGTCAGTTGAATCCCTGACATGGATCACACATAGTATACGATCATCAGTTGAATCCCTGACATGGATCACACATAGTAAGACTTCATCAGTTGAATCCCTGACATGTTCCACACATAGTTCGACATCATCAGTTGAATCCCTGACTTGTTCCACACATAGTTTACCATCGTCAATTGAATCCCTGACATGGATCACACATAGTTAGACATCATCAGTTGAATCCCTGACATGGATCACACATAGTTTACCATCGTCGGTTGAATCCCTAACATGTTCCACACATAGTTTGACATCATCAGTTGAATCCCTGACATGGTCCACACATAGTTTACCATCATCAGTTGAATCCCTGACATGTTCCACACATAGTTTACCATCATCAGTTGAATCCCTGGCATGTTCCACACATAGTTTACCATCGTCAGTTGAATCCCTGACATGTCCCACACATAGTTTACCATCATCAGTTGAATCCCTGACATGTTCCACACATAGTTTACCATCATCAGTTGATTCCCTGACATGGTAGACACATAGTTTACCATCATCAGTTGAATCCCTGACATGGTAGACACATAGTTTACCATCATCAGTTGAATCCCTGACATGTTCCACACATAGTATACCATTGTCAGTTGAATCCCTGACATGTTCCACACATAGTAAGACATCATCAGTTGAATCCCTGACATGTTCCACACATAGTTCGACATCATCAGTTGAATCCCTGACATGTTCCACACATAGTTTACCATTGTCAGTTGAATCCCTGACATGGATCACACATAGTATACCATCATCAGTTGAATCCATGACATGGATCACACATAGTAAGACATCATCAGTTGAATCCCTGACATGTTCCACACATAGTTAGACATCATCAGTTGAACCCCTGACATGGATCACACATAGTTCGACATCATCAGTTGAATCCCTGACATGTTCCACACATATATTATTATTATTATTATTATTATTATTTTGGTTATTATTATTATTATTATTATTATTATTATTATTATTATTTTTATTATTATTATTTTTATTATTATGGTTATTATAACTATGTGTTGTTGATATTATTATTTTTATTATTTTCATTATTATTATTATTATTATTATTATTATTATTATTATTATTATTATTATTATTATTATAGTTTTCTTATTATAATTACTATTATTACTATTACTATTATTATTATTATTATAGGTCAAAATAATTTATTTAAACGTCAAAATAATTGTTTTTAATTACAATAACTTATAATTTAAATTAACGTGAGATTTCTAAATTTAGACATAATTTATTTTTTATATTTAAAAAATAAAATTAATGTGAGATTTAATAAGGTAAACATAATGTATTTTTTAAATTAAAAAAAATCAAATTTTATAAAATAACTTTAGCGTCAGATTTTGTAAGTTAAATTTTATTTTATTTTAATTTAAATAAACATTAAGTTTTTAAATAAAAAACAATTTTTTTTAAATTTAAAATAAATTAAAATTAACGTTGAGCTTTTATAAGATTAACATAATTTATTTTTTAAATTAAAAAAATCAAATTTTCCAAAAAAAATATAGCGTTAGATTTAGTTTAACTTTATTTATTTTTTCATTTAAATAAAATTCAAGTTTTTAAATAAAAAATAATATTATTTTTGATTTTAATGTAAATTTTAGTTATGCAGTTTTTCTATTATTAATTTTATTTTAGTAATGTTTATATGTTAATGAGGGGGTGCAGGTTGCAAAATTAAAATATAATAAGGGGGTGGAGGCAGCAAATAGCAATACTAAAGATAATGCATTTGTTAATTTGTTGCATTTATCATTTTGCTTCCCAACGATTTTTCTTTTATTTTTTCAATTTCTTCAGCACTCAATTAATGCATAATCATTGGCTGCAGCATTTGCAGGATTTACAGTACAATTTGCATTGGAAACAGCGAATGTGAGAAACCATCACTAAAGCATTTTTATTGTGTGTGTTTGGTACACCATAGCATCCATGGCCCCAATTCAATCCAATGGTACCCCAATTCAATCCAATGGCAGAAAAGCATTTGAAACAAAAAAAAAATTAAGTCTCTCACCGTGAGAGACCTAAACAGGCCTCTCACCCTAGCCTGAGCCTGAACAACTACCTAAATTTTTTTTAATGATAATGCATATACAAAAGAACAAAACGATAAATCTGTCAAATCTAACCTAATAAATATTTGCCCCAAACACATTTATATTTTTTGAATAACAAACATTCTCATATTGGGATCGATTGAAAATAAATTAAAAACTACACGATTTTAACTTAATTTAATGGTCAAACATAAAATTGGGCCAAGTTCTTCGTTGTTTGGTCAGTCCAGAACATATGGTTTTTCTTTCCAAGAAGTTTGAGGTTTACACGTTTAGTCTCCATTTGCACCTTTTCAAACCCAACATCTACTCTGCACATAGGCGAAAATTGGAGATTATAAGCTGCAACTTACATTTAGCTTGGCTATAACTAACTTTTAATGATAACAAATATGCAATAAATACATGAGGAAATTCTTGACATAGGAAAAAAGGCCATGTAATTTTGATAGATCCAACCCTTTGAAAAATTTTCTTCTCTTATGCAGCACAGATAAATATAGAACTAAGATTTCATCCAAAATTTCCATCATATAATAAGACTACCAGAAGACAACATAGCCTTAGTCAATTTAACATAAGCTTACTAATGTCTTATCGATATAAAAGTTCAACTTATATAGTCAAATATCAAATTGCATAAAGCACACACTACATATATAATCTTTATTATATGTACACATAATCCTCACTTACCTTAATTACATAACCCCAGAGTCGTTTCATAACAAAGTTCTGAGCTGCAACCTGCAGATAAAAATATCATTTGATTTGTGAGTCTAAAATTATCAGGTCACCAAATTCATAGCACCGAAAAAAAGAATCATTTTGGCATTACATTATGATTATGCCACTGGTTATAAGTCACCATATTGCCAAATGAAAAACCTATATGTACATATTAATAAATGGTAATATGAATGAATTTTATTAACCTTCTCGCGCTCTTGACATATCTTTTTTTCTTTTATTATGCTTCAAGTCGATCAAGAATTCATAAAAAATGGCAGCATGAAGTTACCAAAGTAAACAAAATTGTGATGAAAACCTTTTTGAATGAACTTGTGCCAATCATTTTGAGAAGGGAAACTGACTTGAAACGATGAAAGTTGAAACATGACACTGAGATCCTTGATTGCAGATAGAATAAAACAAAAAACATGATCTTATTTAACAGAAGTATCATGAAGCAAAATCATTGGACCAGTAACAGGAGTAAAGGGAACACATGATTGTAACTTAAGGTAATAAGATGAACCATAATTATAATAAGCAAATAGCCCAAGAAAGTTAAAAAAGAATTCACCATTAGAATGAGTTTTGAGATAGAGAGAAACAACATCGAAGATTTGATTAGATTGATCTTTACCTATAACCTACTTAATTTTAGGACTAAATACTTAAACCTTAGAAAAACATAACAAAAACAGTTTCAATTTATAAAAATAAACAAATAGATTTCGAAATAAAAGCCCTAACAACTAAAGAACAACCAAGAACAATAGGTAAATTCGAAAATCAAAAACCGAAAACCTGGACAATTTGAGAATCCATGAAAATGATCATATTTATATAGGTAAAAGCAACCAACCGAATTTGAAATAAATTACCTGGAAAATAGGAGTGACGATTAAATTGTAGTATATGAATTGGGAAAAGAAATAACATTGATGATGAGATGATAAGGGATTGGGAGAAGAGAAATTAAATTGGGAGAAGAGAAATAACATTGATGATGAGATAATTAGGGATTAGGAGAAGAGAAATTAGAAATCAAAGGTTAGAACTTTGAAGCGCCACCGTGTTGTTCGTTTTAATCCCAATTCATAAAAACACGTTTTCTTTTAATTTTTGTTTGGATATCTAATAATCTAATGAACAAAAAAATTTTAATGAAGAAAGTTGAACGGATTTTGTGATTGCTATTCCCAAGTTACTAATTACACTATTAGTTATTCTGCTTAATAATTAACAAAATAAAAAAATAGAATATTTAGAAATTAATAAATTAAATAATAAAAAATATTTATAGAAATATTACTATTAATAGCTGTTTTTAAATTAGTAAGCATGTTAATAAGTTGACAAATGACAAACTTGCCAAAATACTCATCTTGCTTTATTATATTGTATGATTTCTTTTACTATTTTAAAAAATATTAATAATAACATAAGAGACCTAAATTGTTAAAAGAATGAAAGGACAAAATTGGTAGTGATATATTATTGAAACTTAAACAAACCTATATTAAATAAGAGGATAAGGTCGGTTAAGTATGTAAGGGCTTTATCGAGAACTAAATTAAATGACTAGAAAAAAAAGAAAAGAAGCTAGCAGAAAGAAACATACGTTGTAGCCGATAATTCTAGCATTGTGGTATACAAAAATCATACACTAATTGTAAACAACTTCAACTGATATATAGTTGAAGTCATCTGTTCAGTACATGATGATGGATGAATGTAAACAACTTCAAGTCATATATAGTAGAAGTCATGCTCGTTCTCTAAAATTTAAAAGATTTTGAAACTCTTTAACAGTTAGAATCCATGAACTGGTAATGTCTTGAAGAAATCTGAAAACTGCAGCCAGTGAAACAACAGTATAGACGCGGTTAAATGCATATTATAATCTGAAAAACTGCAGCAAATGACCATATCATAATCCCATAAATAAAACTTGTCACGAGATGTTATTTCTAAAAGTTATATATACTTAGAAACAATGACAAAGAATCAAACCTTCACAATTGCAAAAAAAATACCAGTCATGCATTTAGTGACTACCTGTTCAAGTATAGGCACACATCAACTCTTCGCAAAAAAATTATTACATGCTGGCATACATATAAGAACAATTGTTGCATTCATAACAGTCTAGGAAACTAACTTGTCCCAATACTAATATTTTTCACACACAATATTAGATACATTGTAAAAAATATGTACATCACGATAATGCACAAATCAATAATATTTCTCATATATGCTAGTTAAGTAGTTGCATCTCAACGAAAGTCCATAATTTCACAATCAATAATATCTAATTGCAAGTAAAACTTATTCATCTTGGAGCTGGGAAAAAGAATACTTCTAATTCTTTAGAAGCAAGTATCTATAACATAAATAATAAATCATTTGCATGTGCCACTTTGTAGTTTTTGTTATCATATGTGATTTGCCACTTTATTAATTTTCTCGTACTATCATGTAAAAGTACTACTAAAGCATTCAGAAAACAAAACACTCACTTCAAAGGCCGAAACCGAACCGTCACAATAACATTTTCTTTAGTCTTTTGAGCCTCCAAAGGCACAGTCTTTGGATAAAACTGCCGCAGCTTACTTCTCACCGATGATGACGCCGGCGAGCTCGGAGCATCATAGGAGGTTTCCTGAAACTGTTTAGAAGACGACGTCGTCGAAGAAGAAGGCGAATTCGCAGCTTTTGTACCAACCGAACCAAATTGCTTTGATTTCACTCCTTGTTTTGACGCCATAAACACTTCTCCTCAAACCTACACCAATAAACACACAATATTAACAAATTTCACAAAAAAATTAAACACAATTCAATTCAACAATAAACGCACGCGTAATAGAAATAGAAGATAACAATAACATTCGAGCTTCAGGAACTGTGAAGAAATAAATTCGGTAAAAAAATTGAATGTGTGAGAAATATAATTAGCATAAGATGAGATAAGAAAGGAATATTAACCTGAAAAGAAAGAATCATAATCGCATTGCAGAGAATTAAAATGACAATTTGAATAACTATCAGCTAGATATATGATAATGCAATGTAAACCTATCTATAGAAAATAGTCTAACATGTCTTCCATCAATATAAAAGAACTAACCTCTAGTGTGACCATGTTGCTTCAGTGAGTTCATCAATAGTAGCAGTAGGGTTGAAAACAAATTTGTGAGGATGTATGTTAGGTAGTTATGTCTTATAAGCAAACATTGTTAAAACTCCTATTAAGAAAGTCAGAGATGTATTTGAACACAGATTTGAAATATGAAAATACAGATCAAATAAATAATTGAAAGGATAGTGTGAATCAAGTGCAAAAAACCTTTTTCGCGATGACGAGCAACTCGCTTCATTGGGAGAAAGCCGAGAGAACCGTGTCTCAAATGCTCAAAATTTCTTTAAGACATTTTTTCTTCCACTGCAAAAACACCGACAATAAACAAACAATTAACAGATCCATACCATTAAACAGTTAGCAGATTTGGATTGAAAGAAGAATTGCATCAAAAATTTACTTCAACTCCCTTACTTTTAGCTAACAAACCCATTCTTTTTCATTCTTCAAGTCTGATATCATGATTTAAACCACTAATGAAACAATATATCAGTGCATCATTATTCAAGCCATAAACTTTGTTAGCTAATGAAGTAAATTGTAGATAAATTTAGTTCAACGAAAATATTAGTTTATTGCAGATCTAAAATTTCAATTTGGTAGAAAATCATGTTAAAACCAGTAAACAGTTAACATAATCATTAGAAAACATTTAAAGAAAACAAAAAGAAAGGAAAAACCTTGAAAGAGATGCAATAACGAAAAACAAGTTTGTGTGTGTAATAAAATGTTGAGAAAAGGGCATTTTGGGATGTTTGGCCAATTGATGAGTAAAGACTTGATAGTAGAAGATTATTGATTTAATAAGTTTATGAGTCTGTTTGATTTACAAAATAAAAATTATTGGAGAAAGTAGTAACCTAGCAATTGAGTTTGAGTGATAAATAAGCTCCGGTTAAGGAACGAATGTTCGGGATAAGCTCCGGTTAAGGAGCGAATGTTTTGGAAATATTGGAATTGATTTCTGGTGGGAACAATAAACTAGACAATATATCACAATTTTTTATATTATACTCTCTTCGTTTTAAAATGAGTGTCCTTTAAGGTTTTTGCACACAGATTAAGAAATGTAATTATAGTGTCATAAAACATAAATTTTTTATTATATTAACCTTATAAATATGTTGAAAGTAGTGTAAAGAGTAACAATTAAATGATACAATTGTAAAATTTGCAATCATTACTACATTGAAAACTGAGAATGACATTTATTTTAAAACAAAATTTATTTGGTAAAACGACACTCATTTTGAAACAGAGAGAGTATTGTTTTATGGTATTTATTATACCAATTAGGGGTGGAAATAGGCTAAGCTAGACTTTAAAAGGCCTGAGTCTGACCTACAATAAACTTAAAAGGTATGTGTCTGGCCTATGGCCTATTATAGACTCTTTTTTGGCTAGTCTGGCCTTTTAAAAGTCTGGTCTGAACTGAAAACCTATTTAGAAGTCTGTTTCTCATTAAAGTTTTCAATTAATTCATATTAGAACAAAGAGAGTATAATATAAAAAAGGGGATAACTTCTCTACCCATCACAAAAAGTTGGGTAGTGTACCTTCAACCAATCATAAGATTCCATGTAATTTTAACACTTTTAATTAATTATAAAATAGTACAATTATTTGTTGTTTCCAAGATATTTTACATTGAAGGTAACTTTACCCAACTTTTTGAGTTGGGTAGATAAGAATTCACCTATAAAAAATTATGGGCCCATAACTCACGTACTATTCACCACCGATTCATTGATTCACATTCCCCACCGGAAAGAAGAAGAAATCAAGAAGAAATCATATTAAAAAGGACAAAAGAATCAAGTTGGAGGTACTATAGTGAAGTTAGAAGAATCTAAAGTGGAACACGCGAGGCCCAACCCACGTGAAGCTGAAGCCCCCACGTCTCCAAGTGGGAGACGGTCGTCTCACCCTCCGCAAATCAAGGGACGCACGTCCCCATCATTCAAGCCACGTCACCCACGTCTCCATAAAGGGCGACGCCCGTCTCCACCCCTCTACCCATGAGAGACGCACGTCTCCAACGTCTCCTTGAATTATTCAAAGAGTGAGACGCTCGTCTCCTACTTTTGAGGGCCCGTCTCCATTTCTTTCGCTTCATCTACAGATGAATAATACCAAGAGCTCCCACGTTTTACGGAACGGGAGTTACAAGGCAGCACAATATAAAGGACAAGATGTTCACGTAAAAGGGGTTGGACCATGCTTTGTCCCAGCCATTGTTTTTAATATTACTTTCATTTCAGCATTTTACTTTTCCAGCAATTGCTTTCTGTTTTTGTTCATCTTTTCTCACAACAATTTCTACACCGGAAATTGTTGTGAACCTTTAACGAATCTAACCTTACGTTAGATTTAGTTTTTATTTCCTTATGTTAATTCCTGCTGAATAATATTTGAAGAACAATCCAACCAACCTGTGGTGGAAGTTCAAGTACTCCAAGATTCCAAGTTTAATTAATTCAGATTTTATTATTCAGGTTTCTATTTACTGTTTTAATTATTATTGCATGATATATTGTATGTCTACTAATATGCCTATTATTATGAACTGAATCTATTTATGCATGTTTAACCATATTAATATGTCTGGCTAATTTATTTAGATGTCGGTATGTAAAGTAATTTAACCGTAGGGATCCGAAATAAATTGGCTTAATTACATTTTATTAAAAATCACTCGTTTCTAGTTTTGTGTCTAATTTAATTTGTTAAAGTTCTAAAATCAATAGAGCGAGAGTTTGAGATTTTAGAACTGATAAAGGTTAGGATCAATAGAGTGAGAGTTTGAGATTCTTAATTGAATAGTAGACATAGGACATTAGTTTTAAGGATGGCGAAAGCGTATTAAAATTGATTAGAATTTATTTACTTTCAAAAAGTGTTTTTAAACCCGAGGCGGGATGGCGAGAGCGTATGTTAGGGAATACTAGCATGATCCGAGTCAACAGAGTGAGAGTTTGAGACTAGGAGATTTAAGTAGGTAACGTCTTCATGAAGCGAGCATTTTATTAAATATGTTGTTTTCAAAAAGCGTTTCTAAATCTGGTGGGATGGCGAGAGCGTACATTATGAGTTAGGATCATAGTCTTAATCAATAGAGCGAGAGTTTGAGAGGAGGACTTTTAAATGACATGGTTAGTAAAGGTTTTTGATTTAATAAGAATCTGGCCAAAGGAACTTCGGATCACCTAAGTTAGACGAACTACATACCGATATCCGCGCAGTTATATTTTATTTAGATTTAGGATTTTAGTTTCCCCTTAAACAAAACCAACTATCATTAGCCTTAGCTTTACATAGTAACTTTAGATAACGGTAGATCGATTTATAGTCCCTGTGGATTCGATATCTTTTAAAACTACACGACACGACTGTGCACTTGCAGTTATTCGACTAATAGACACACAAAGTCGCGATCAATATTCTTCTTTTTTTAGCTTTTTCGCTTGCAATCACATAGATAATGGTGTGGAGTTGTTCTATTATTGTCTGAGTATGTGAAAATATGTTTGGTTTTGTTTGAATTGGAAGTTTAGAAACTTAGAGATTTTGGACTGAGATTTCTTCGATCCGTGAGAGTGAGGAGGTTTTGATAAAATCTTGTTGAAGATTCGTGTTTAGGGAGGTGGATTAGGGTAGGTTTGTGTTTGATGTTTATTGATTTGAAGTTGTTTTGGTGGTGCTCACGGTGGTTTAGGGGACACCGTCGGCGAGAAACATAGAAAGAATGAGAGAATTTGGGATCGAAGAGAGGAAGTGTAGCAAATAGATAAGAACCAAATAGAATTGCAAGAGCAAAAAACCTTATAGAAATGTCCAGTACTGCTTCAGGTTACTAGTTCATAGTCGCGTTTATCGATTACATGGGTCGATTCACGATCCAACTGATGGGCTTCTTCTTCATGACAATTTTCATGTTAATTTGCTCTGGTTATACCTTATGATCACTAGAAACAGAAAGAAAACATAATCAAGTTTTTCGTGATGTAATTGTTAACTTTATTTTTTGCCAATTTCGGTCCAAGCAAGGCTAAGATCAACCTGTCACGGTGTCATACCCCAAAATTTTCCCATACCATTTCTCATATGCCATCTCAAAATCAAGACATAAAGCTCCAAAACACACTCTCCTATACAAAGGCTCTGAATTAGGGTTTGGTTCATTCAAAGAAAAATCACTGAATCAAGGGCTCAAAGTGGTTCCATAAGGTCAGCAACATCCCCATAACCCTAAAATCATTATTTGATCAAGGGTTGATCATAATGATGCAAGGAAACATCAGAAGAGTCAAAAGTCAAAAGTTACTATTTTGGGCATGAGCTGAAAAAGTCAATCAAACTTTGAAAATTCACCAAATATTCATACTTCATCAGAAAAATTCCCACTAAAGCTTATTTTGAAGGGAATTCATTCCTCTATCCAATGGTCCAAGAATCAGAGCTCATAGGTCAATGGTTTAAGAGATATGGCTTCATACATTATAGGTCCTTTTCAAAAGTCAACAAAAAGACATTTTTTTCAAAAGGTCATAAAATGAAAATGGAGAATAATTTTGATATGAGACCAAAGACACTGGCTAGAAGACTCTTTAAGGTTTCCAAAAAGTCTACAAGCTTGAAAAAATATTGAGATATGGAGAAATGGCGTGGTATACAAGTTCACTTATTTTTCAGATGGGTACAAAGAGGAAAAAGCCTAAAATTCCAAATATTTCTAAATGGGCCCATTTTATTTCCATCCAAACCTCATCTTAGGCCCATGCACGCCCCAAAATATATATTCTTATATTTTTATTATTTTTATTGATATTTATGGTTTTTTATTTATTAAAAACTATAATTTAATCATGAAAATATTAAAAATAAAATATATGATTTGTTTCTTCAATTATGAGCCAAAGATTCAAGCAAATATTCTCCAAAAGTCAATCAATTTTCGTGCACATAATAATTGGGAAGATATTGGATCATTTAAGCCAAATTTGAAAGGATTCCATAAAATTTTTTCAATCAAATTTCTCAAAAATTCAATCAAAGATTCAACAAAGATTTGTTTGGTTTTATAACCCTAAATCATTCTCCTATAAATGCATAACAAGTCCAAGATGC
The DNA here is from genome assembly GCF_029867415.1 of Vicia villosa. Taxonomy (NCBI): domain Eukaryota; kingdom Viridiplantae; phylum Streptophyta; class Magnoliopsida; order Fabales; family Fabaceae; genus Vicia; species Vicia villosa. Next base: position 622,237 of record NW_026705109.1, on the reverse strand, counting down.
AAGGATTCAGCATTAGGGGTTGGTTCTTCTGGAGGAGAGAGAGCAGAAAACCGATTCAAAGAAGCATTTTTTTTCTCTCAAAAGTTGAAGCTCGGGTTTGATAATTGAGGAGGTTTCAAGGAGTTTAGAGGATCGATTCATGTTCATTGGTGATCACTGAAGCTAATCCAATCATCAAGAAGGATCAACACGCACAGAAACGCTCCCTCACAGTCACGGTTCAGACCAATTTTTTCCAAATTCGATTATGCTTACATGTTCATCATAAATAACATATGAATGCATATTTTGAGTCGTGATGATGTTTCGCAGCTTCCTGTATTGTTTAATTTGTGTTTAGTTGCAGATTACCAATTACGCCATGGCTAGGGTTTGCAGGCTATGGCAACATGTAAGAAACCGTGGGCAAAAAGCTTTGTTGTTCCAGAAAATTCACGAAGAAGAAGCAGTAGCTGGGGCGCGCAAGATTTAGTCTTAAATTTTATTCGTTTTAACTTGATATATTATTATTGGCGCGAATGTTATTATCAGCGGACGTAACTGGTACAACTGGCCAAGGAGAAGGATCGGTTATCAACGAGACCTGGGTTCGATCCCCAGCGTCTCTCCTTTCAATTTTTTTAGCCAATTTCCTTGTATAATGTTGCTTTCAGATTCCACGCAGCGGATCCTGCGCGCCCCTACCATGCACTCTCAGGGACAACCCTTAGATCTTCACCGAGGTCACATCTGAAGGATCAGAATGCACGCATACCATGGACTCTCATGGAGGCAGCCACACTGAATAGAAGCTGAGTCCTTCTCTAATTTTTTTATTTTTTTTATTATTTGTTATTTAATTACACAAAATCTTTTATGTTTTTATATATTAATATATAGTTTGTTTTAATTGTTTTTTTATTATATAAAAACTATTATATATTATTTTCAGAAAACTTTTTTTTAACATATTAATATTAAATTATTTTATTTAAAATATTTGTTTATTGTCTTTTATTTAATTATATCCATTTATTTATAATCAATAATTCCTATTTATTTTATTTTTATTCCAAAAAAACTCATAAAAATATCTATGTGTCTGGTTTTTATTTTCTCTTCCCGATTTAAGTAATTAGGTCGCGAGACCAATAATTAATTAAATCGCTTACGTTTTTATTCAATTCGTACCCTAATCAGGGTTTACGAAGATCATGCCATACACTAAAAAATCTTCTTCTTCTGTGCCCTTTTCAGGGTTATCTTTTCAAACGCCTTCCGACTACGCGCCTGATTCAAAAGCCAAAGGTTAACCTTAAAGGCGCCCTATCAACCATATCAGATCAAATCAGAGCTAAGTACCCTCACTTTTTTAACTATTATTTTATATTTATTTATTCTTTATTTTTAGGGTTAATCCCTTTGCCCTCGAATCTGATAATACACTCACGCCTTATTTGTTTCTTTGCTCATTCCTAATGGTCAGAGTCGATGCTTCTGGCAAACCTTTGCCCTCAACCCTGTCAGGCAAATGCCAAGCTAAGTACCTTCTCCCTATTCTATTTTTAATTTATTATCCTATTTTCTTTTGTAGTTAATGAGGTTTGCCCTCGAGTTTGATAATGCACTCACTATATGTTTTCTGTCTTGTCCTTTTCCTTTTCAGGGTTTGTCGAATGCCAAAGCCACGTCGTTGGTAACCCTAAACCCTATTTTTATTTCATGATTTATTATTATTACTTATGTCAAACCCCATTGGGGATCCGCTGGTTTCATTGCCCCCTTCCCCTTTATTGCTTTATATTATTGCGTGGTTAGTAATCTTAGGGAGTGCAAGCCTTAAACTGAATTAGAATAACTAATTAAAAGATAAATATCTGAACATAATCACGTGATTGTTGCACACACGCACCCTTTTGGGGTAACCTCTCTGTTGCCTTGTTGCCTTGTTGCCTGTTGCCTTCGTGTTTTTTTGCAGAATAAGCCAAGTCCCTCGAATACGAGGATACCTCAGCCTGTTGCCTCGATAATTAAAAGGTCATACGACCCTAAATGATGCTGCCTTCGATACACAAAAATGACCTCGACCCTCGGAAGTTGCCTACGGAAAAAGGATGAGGTATCTTCTGGTTGCCTAACGAAAATGGCTTATTCTGATTCTTGCCTTAGACTACCTGCCCTTCTATGGCATGGGACAGTCTCATGGCAAAGGATGCTTCGACGACCCTTCAACCTCCAAACGAAAGGCTTCCTGCCCTCTTATGGCAAGGATAGACCCTTTCATTCTGAAAGGCTAAAAAGAGACCTATCATCTGAGTTTAAGGTAATTGCCCCTAATTGCCTTGCAATGCTCATCTTTAATATTCTTTCTCACAATTCTTCGAAAACTGGCTACGCTCATTTACGAGCTAAAGTCCACTTTTTTCTTTCATCTACCTTTTTAAAAAAAACAAACGAGCAAGCAAAGCAATTAAGAGCCCATGGAAAACCATGGATGCAAAGGGTGCCTTACACCTTCCCTTTGCATAAATTACCCCCCGAACTCAGATTTCTTTAAAAAGGTTTTTTTCTGTTTCTTTTTGCCTTTCTGATTTAGTTTGGATAAAATAAAAGTCGGTGGCGACTCTTGCTTACCGCGACATTTCGATTGATAAAAAGTCAGTTCACCGTATTACAGAACTGGCGACTCTGCTGGGGATTTCGATTAAAAAGGGTTACCTTAAAAGTTTAGGATTCACCTTAAATGTTTTCTATTGTTTGCTTTGTTTGCTTTAATTTTGCAGGGCTGTTTTGGGTATCTTGATGTGTGAAAGATCCTAACCCGGATCTGAGTACCTTAGGTATATGGCATGAGATCAAGGAGACTGCACAGCGTATACTGATGTGGTTGATCTGATGGCCATCGTTAGTGTGACACATTGGTTTGTCCTGGTGTTCCTTGGGATCCGACCTGAGGAAATGCTTGGCTGCCGCGTGGTGTCATTAAGCACTAATTTGCCCTTAGAACCTTAGTCGAACTTGACTTTAGCCTATTAGAAAGTAGCGAGATGGCTGGCTTTGGTTCCGACTGAAGTTGGTTGATACTCGAAGCTACACTCATATGGACTGGACTTTCAGGACCTTCTCGGTTGGCGATTCGATTGCCGAACTGAGAGAAGCGCCTTCGAGAAAGGTCAATGATATGAGCTCCCTAGAACCCGATCTTTATATAGGACAGGTTTGAACCGACTAAACTTCAGGGGGAGGGTACGCACCTCTGGACTACATGCAAGCCTAACCTTAAGGCAAAATTGTGTGACTTGTTTGTGTTTGTTATCTACTTGACATCATGACATCATAAACATCATAAGCATCATAACATCATGACTAACCATTCGAGGACCAAGGAATTCATCTTTGTTCTGTTTTGTAGGTCATGGAGACTAGAAACACCATTCGAGTTAACTTTGTGAAGATACCTTCCGAACTGAAAGAATTGGTATTAGAGATTCCTGGAGGTTCCCGATTCTTTGAAAGACATGGTCTCTTGCCCAGTTTAGTTACTTTAGGTTTTGACGAAGAAATGATGAGTGTACTATTTCAATTCTTCGATCCCGAGCATCATTGTTTTACTTTCCCGGATTATCAGTTGGTACCTACTATGGAAGAGTTTGTTGACATACTTGGACTCCCCATCCGAGATCAGATTCCGTTCACTGGTTTGGAAGAAATTCCAAAATTAGAAGTTATCGCTCCCGCTTTACATCTTAAGAAGTCTGATATTGATGGTCATTGGGAAACCAGAAGTGGAGTCAAGGGATTCCTCGCTAAGTTCTTATTCGGAAAAGCTCGCATGTTTTTGAAGTCCATGAGTTATCAAGCCTTCGAAGACATATTAGCTTTACTCATTTATGGTTTGGTATTTCCTGATCAGTTCATTGATGTGCACGCCATAAAGATATTTCTGACACGCAATCCAGTTCCTACCTTGCTTGGAGATATCCTACACTCTCTTCACACTCGTACTATGAAGAAACGAGGGACTCTTATGTGTTGCATACCTTTGCTATCTAAGTGGTTTATTTCGCACTTTCCTCGCTCAGTAATGAGGAACGATCAAAGGCTGAAGTGGCATAAGAGAATAATGTCACTCTCTCATTCTGATATCCGCTGGCTTTCCTTATCCAAGGAGAGTGTTACCATCATCGACCGTTGTGGACAATATCCTAATGTGCCGTTACTTGGCATACGAGGGGGTATTACTTATAATCCTTGTTTGGCCTTGCGACAGTTTGGTTACGCTCGAAGAGATGGTCCTCATCAGATGCTTTTACAAAGGGTTGTGTTTGATTATGAAGATGATACTCAAAATCACCGCCGGAAGTTTATACGAGCATGGGATATGGTGAACAGAATTGATAGCAAGAGCTTGGGGCAGAGAAACTCCATTCCTTTGGGGCCTTATCTTAGATGGGTGCGCACTCGTGCTCAACGTCTCGTCATGCCTTATCCATATGTCCTACCTGTGATAGTGGAGCCCGATTGCGAGGAAAAAGTTCTTCAAGTTATTGCTCATCCAGACATGCCAACTGACATCGAAGAATTAAAGAGATCTTGGATTCAATTAAAAGAAGAAAGAGACACTTTTGAAGCTCAGTTTCGTGCTAAAGAAAAGAAAGTATTAGAGCTCACAAGGCTACTTCAAGCGGAGCAAGGCATCAACAACTTCATCGGTTCAAAAAGGAAGCGTCCATGGGAGACTTGAAGACTTTTGTTTTTATTATTTTTTTATTCCTAGTTTTATATTTTCATTATTGTAAAAGATACGAATAAAACAAATTGCAAATTCTTTCCCTTAAGTATTATTAATAAAGTTTCTTTTGTTTTGTTTTAAACAAATTTGAATTCCAAGGTCCTCGAAAACATTGCATATGCATAATCATATCATTCATAAACATGGCATCACAGGTTTCACAAAAACAAATGCCTCATTTTCCCGCTGTTTATTTCAGCAAGGAAATGGATCTCGAACAATCTGTCAAAAATCTTCAGGCTCAGAATAACCAGTTCCGGAAAATAATCTTTCACTTGGCCAAGGGGCAAGAAGAATTAAAGGCACTTCTGGCCGAGAAGGAGAAGGACCAACAAAGGGAGCAAGGTGGGCATGATAAATGGAAATCCAAACCTAAGCGGTCATTCACTCCGTTACCCATGCCGCTGTCTCAAGCTCTGCAACAACTGCTCAATCAGAACTTGATAACTCTATTGCCTCCATATTCACTTCCTACTAATCCCGCTCTTGGGTACAAGTACCATGCAAGATGTGTTTATCATTCAAACAGTCCTGGTCATGATACAGAGGATTGTGGACCGTTGAAGCACATGATCCAAGACCTCATTGATTGCAAAATCATTGACTTCAATTCACCTGAGAAACCTCATATGGCCAATACTGGGTACAATCGGAAAGGTCGCAATGAACCCAACCAATCTGTGGGGACAATTCTAATCTCTACACCAGTTCAACAACAAAGACACGAGTCAGATATACCTAAGCGCCAATTCGCAAAGATCAATATGACTCTGGCCGAAGCGTTGCAACAATTGCTGAAGAAAGGGCTAATCACTTTGAAGGATCCTCCGAGGAATCCTAGTACCTCCTCTTCTCGTTATAATCCTAATGCAAGGTGTGCGTATCACTCTGATAGTCCTGGACATGACACTAATAACTGTTGGACACTGAAGAATAAGATCCAAGACTTAATCGATGACAAGACCATTGACTGCCACTCTCCTGAGAAACCTCACACTGTGTACGACCAGAAAGATCACAATGAACATAACCAATCTATGGGGACAGTTCTGACCTCTACACTAGCTCCGCAACAAAGACGCAAGTCAGATGCATCTAAACGTCAGTTTACAAAGATCAACATGTCACTGGCTCAGGCACTACAACATTTTCTGAGAGAGAACTTGATTACTTTAAGGGATCCTCCTGTAAAGCCTAACACTTCCGCCCCTAGCTACAAGCCCAATGCGAGGTGCGCATATCACTCCAATAGCCCTGGGCATGATACGAATGATTGTTGGCCATTGAAGAACAAGATTCAAGACATGATCGATGCTGGTGAAATTGAATTCTATCATCCCAAGACTCCTGTGGTGATCACTACTCCTATGCCTAATCACAAAAAGATTGATTAATACCTAGAAGGATGAACTTTTTAGATCATTAGATTTACTTTCATTTGCAATTTCTATTCTGTTTGTTTAAACACTCCAATTATGATAGACATTATTTGTTTTAATAATCATCATCAGTGCATTGCATATGTTTGTCTTGAATAAATTATTTCGCTATCACTCTTTTTAAATTATGTCGTTACTCTGCATATGTTTTGTGATACTCAACTCCTGCTAAGCTGTAAGCCTTTTAAGGGAGGATGACGAGAACGATACCGCAACCTCATATAGTATGCTTTTGAACAGACTATGCTGACGATGTACAGGCATTGTTTCAATTCCTAAACAGTGGAGATATAAGGATGTTAATCCCTCGTTAACCCCTTTGAGCCTAAGAAGTAGAAGTTTTCTTTCTTGTACTAATTAAAACCCTTGATCATAACCTGGGGCAGGGTAGTTCTCAGTTAATTTGGCTGTGCATTCTATTTTAAGAGAATCATTCAGTACACCTTTTAACAAAGGTTTCAATCAAAAACGTTCAACCGCACGCATCAAAGAAGTGTTGGAAATGTCAATCAAAAGACAATGACAGTTCATCAATCAAACAAGGCAGTCATTATCTTTCAAAAAGGAAAGAACGAAAAACATATATACAAAGAAAAACCTGCTAAGTCAAAAATAAAAAAGATGACTTAGGCAAAAATCAAGGCATCCCGCTGACTGTACGCTCACAATAGACAGTTCAGGCAAAAGTTAGGGATATCAAAAAGATGAAAAAAGAGAAATTCTTGAACAACACAAAGTTGTGACTACCAAAAGGAAGAAATGATTGCCATATCAGAAGTTCTCATTACTTGCGAACCATCAATATTATCGAAGGCGCAAATCCATAGATCTCTTGGAACTTGAATGCATAAGTCGAATTAACTGAGCTTAGGATCGAAGAACATCACGAAGAGGGGTGGGTACAAATAAACTTTGAGCCTTTATCCTTTGTTTCTTAAACCGTGAACCAAGCCACGTTACAACCCTTGAAAGTCCTAATTGAAGCATGGTTAGTTCGAAAGCATACTGTCACCAAAAAGGTATCCCGACTCCTTAAGGTTTACTAAAATGCTGAGTGGATATTTCGCTTCTACAAAAAATAGCATGTTTTACAAATATCACGCTTTTACATCTCTTGTTTTAATGTTTTTTTAAAACTCAAGACAAACGTATGCATTGCATCTCATGAATTCATTATTAAACATATTCTGCTACGTAATTTCAAATGTTAGCATCAGAATAAATTTGCACAGGGTATGGCTAATGACTGAAAGTTATCCCGACAAACAAAATCACTCCAAAAAGCCATGTCTCTTACGTATACAAGGGGCATGACATGTTTTGCCCAATCAATCTGAGGCAATCAAGTCAAGATTCCAAGAATCTCTCAAATGCCAAAAGTCAAAGGCATTCATCCCAAGTGGACTTCAAACTATTTCCCGATCAATCTGGGGCAATCAAGTCAAGATTCCGAGAATCTCTCATGGATGCTCGAACAATCAGGGGCATACATCCAAGTATATCTAAAGCTAGTCCCCAATCAACATGGGACACTGTCTTGAGCCTATGATTACTGGGGGCATATCGCCCATAGTGTACATCTCATAAAGCCCTCGCGAGGCGAATCTTTCCAAAGATCCTACTAGCAGGGGCAAATCTATGCAAGTCTAGTTTTACATCTTTATCAAATACTCAGTGGCATGTCCTAATCCAGGAATGGTAGTCACTATAATACTGGGGGAAATATTCAAGGTATCCATGCCTTCCCGCAATTCCGATTTCACAAAATCATATCCCCACAGAACAATCCTCTAGAAGATATCTTCAAACATACTCGTCCCGACAAAGACATGGCTCCCCAGCAGAGTTTACATCTTCAATACCACCTGTTCTCCGACACTTTGTTCTTCTCCAACATGGCTTACTAATATCTTTCATCCCCAGTCAGGATCCATCAAATTGCTATTCATCCCCAAGCAGAAGTCATAAATCCCCAGCTAAACATCTTCAAGACAAGACCAGACGTCAAAATCACAAAGACATAGAGATTTATTTTCTCGAAAAAGACAACATAAATCATATTTCGCATACCATACGGCACAAACATATTCATACATCGCATACATCACCTCATAAACATACAAAGTCTCTCATTTATTTTGAGGTACTCATTACATAACACATGCATCATGACATAAGAAAACTAACCTTTACTTCTCAGGATATTGCTGTCTCTGTTTTCAAAGTTAAGTCGACACCTTTGACGGTTCCTTAACGACCTTTCAGAATTAAGTCGATACCTTTGACGGTTCCTTAATGATCAACATTTCAGAGTTAAGTCGATACCTTTGACAGTTCCTTAATGATCCACCTTCATAATTAAGTCGATACCTTTGACGGTTCCTTAATGATCAACATTTCAGATTTAAGTCGATACCTTTGACGGTTCCTTAATGATCTACCTTTGGAAGTTAAGTCGATACCTTTGACGGTTCCTTAATGATCCACCTTCATATCTAAGTCGATACCTTTGACGGTGCCTTAATGATATGCTTCGAATATTAAGTCGATACCTTTGACGGTTCCTTAATGATCTACCTTTGGAAGTTAAGTCGATACCTTTGACGGTTCCTTAATGATCCACCTTCATATCTAAGTCGATACCTTTGACGGTGCCTTAATGATATGCTTCGAATATTAAGTCGATACCTTTGACGGTTCCTTAATGATCTACCTTTGGAAGTTAAGTCGATACCTTTGACGGTTCCTTAATGATCCACCTTCATATCTAAGTCGATACCTTTGACGGTGCCTTAATGATATGCTTCGAATATTAAGTCGGTACCTTTGACGGTTCCATAAATAATCCAATTCAGACCTGAGGCGATACCTCAGACGGTTCCTCAACATTCAAAGACTAAAAACAGAAACCTCGCAACAATCAATACTCCAACAACTACCAGATGGCACCTACAAGCCCATCTCCGACAAAAGTCCCTCCTTCAGCTAGGGCAAATTTCTTAGTATTCTAGTGTTCAATCACCTTCTACCTTCAGATACCGACTAGCATACAAACCACTCTACATCTTCAGGTTTAAGATAATTGAACAGGGGCAGCTGTCATACCCCAAAATTTGCCCATACCATTTCTCATATGCCATCTCAAAATCAAGACATAAAGCTCCAAAACACACTCTCCTATACAAAGGCTCTGAATTAGGGTTTGGTTCATTCAAAGAAAAATCACTGAATCAAGGGCTCAAAGTGGTTCCATAAGGTCAGCAACATCCCCATAACCCTAAAATCATTATTTGATCAAGGGTTGATCATAATGATGCAAGGAAACATCAGAAGAGTCAAAAGTCAAAAGTTACTATTTTGGGCATGAGCTGAAAAAGTCAATCAAACTTTGAAAATTCACCAAATATTCATACTTCATCAGAAAAATTCCCACTAAAGCTTATTTTGAAGGGAATTCATTCCTCTATCCAATGGTCCAAGAATCAGAGCTCATAGGTCAATGGTTTAAGAGATATGGCTTCATACATTATAGGTCCTTTTCAAAAGTCAACAAAAAGACATTTTTTTCAAAAGGTCATAAAATGAAAATGGAGAATAATTTTGATATGAGACCAAAGACACTGGCTAGAAGACTCTTTAAGGTTTCCAAAAAGTCTACAAGCTTGAAAAAATATTGAGATATGGAGAAATGGCGTGGTATACAAGTTCACTTATTTTTCAGATGGGTACAAAGAGGAAAAAGCCTAAAATTCCAAATATTTCTAAATGGGCCCATTTTATTTCCATCCAAACCTCATCTTAGGCCCATGCACGCCCCAAAATATATATTCTTATATTTTTATTATTTTTATTGATATTTATGGTTTTTTATTTATTAAAAACTATAATTTAATCATGAAAATATTAAAAATAAAATATATGATTTGTTTCTTCAATTATGAGCCAAAGATTCAAGCAAATATTCTCCAAAAGTCAATCAATTTTCGTGCACATAATAATTGGGAAGATATTGGATCATTTAAGCCAAATTTGAAAGGATTCCATAAAATTTTTTCAATCAAATTTCTCAAAAATTCAATCAAAGATTCAACAAAGATTTGTTTGGTTTTATAACCCTAAATCATTCTCCTATAAATGCATAACAAGTCCAAGATGCAAGGGTTCAGCATTAGGGGTTGGTTCTTCTGGAGGAGAGAGAGCAGAAAACCGATTCAAAGAAGCATTTTTTTCTCTCAAAAGTTGAAGCTCGGGTTTGATAATTGAGGAGGTTTCAAGGAGTTTAGAGGATCGATTCATGTTCATTGGTGATCACTGAAGCTAATCCAATCATCAAGAAGGATCAACACGCACAGAAACGCTCCCTCACAGTCACGGTTCAGACCAATTTTTTCCAAATTCGATTATGCTTACATGTTCATCATAAATAACATATGAATGCATATTTTGAGTCGTGATGATGTTTCGCAGCTTCCTGTATTGTTTAATTTGTGTTTAGTTGCAGATTACCAATTACGCCATGGCTAGGGTTTGCAGGCTATGGCAACATGTAAGAAACCGTGGGCAAAAAGCTTTGTTGTTCCAGAAAATTCACGAAGAAGAAGCAGTAGCTGGGGCGCGCAAGATTTAGTCTTAAATTTTATTCGTTTTAACTTGATATATTATTATTGGCGCGAATGTTATTATCAGCGGACGTAACTGGTACAACTGGCCAAGGAGAAGGATCGGTTATCAACGAGACCTGGGTTCGATCCCCAGCGTCTCTCCTTTCAATTTTTTTAGCCAATTTCCTTGTATAATGTTGCTTTCAGATTCCACGCAGCGGATCCTGCGCGCCCCTACCATGCACTCTCAGGGACAACCCTTAGATCTTCACCGAGGTCACATCTGAAGGATCAGAATGCACGCATACCATGGACTCTCATGGAGGCAGCCACACTGAATAGAAGCTGAGTCCTTCTCTAATTTTTTTATTTTTTTTATTATTTGTTATTTAATTACACAAAATCTTTTATGTTTTTATATATTAATATATAGTTTGTTTTAATTGTTTTTTTATTATATAAAAACTATTATATATTATTTTCAGAAAACTTTTTTTTAACATATTAATATTAAATTATTTTATTTAAAATATTTGTTTATTGTCTTTTATTTAATTATATCCATTTATTTATAATCAATAATTCCTATTTATTTTATTTTTATTCCAAAAAAACTCATAAAAATATCTATGTGTCTGGTTTTTATTTTCTCTTCCCGATTTAAGTAATTAGGTCGCGAGACCAATAATTAATTAAATCGCTTACGTTTTTATTCAATTCGTACCCTAATCAGGGTTTACGAAGATCATGCCATACACTAAAAAATCTTCTTCTTCTGTGCCCTTTTCAGGGTTATCTTTTCAAACGCCTTCCGACTACGCGCCTGATTCAAAAGCCAAAGGTTAACCTTAAAGGCGCCCTATCAACCATATCAGATCAAATCAGAGCTAAGTACCCTCACTTTTTTAACTATTATTTTATATTTATTTATTCTTTATTTTTAGGGTTAATCCCTTTGCCCTCGAATCTGATAATACACTCACGCCTTATTTGTTTCTTTGCTCATTCCTAATGGTCAGAGTCGATGCTTCTGGCAAACCTTTGCCCTCAACCCTGTCAGGCAAATGCCAAGCTAAGTACCTTCTCCCTATTCTATTTTTAATTTATTATCCTATTTTCTTTTGTAGTTAATGAGGTTTGCCCTCGAGTTTGATAATGCACTCACTATATGTTTTCTGTCTTGTCCTTTTCCTTTTCAGGGTTTGTCGAATGCCAAAGCCACGTCGTTGGTAACCCTAAACCCTATTTTTATTTCATGATTTATTATTATTACTTATGTCAAACCCCATTGGGGATCCGCTGGTTTCATTGTCCCCTTCCCCTTTATTGCTTTATATTATTGCGTGGTTAGTAATCTTAGGGAGTGCAAGCCTTAAACTGAATTAGAATAACTAATTAAAAGATAAATATCTGAACATAATCACGTGATTGTTGCACACACGCACCCTTTTGGGGTAACCTCTCTGTTGCCTTGTTGCCTTGTTGTCTGTTGCCTTCGTGTTTTTTTGCAGAATAAGCCAAGTCCCTCGAATACGAGGATACCTCAGCCTGTTGCCTCGATAATTAAAAGGTCATACGACCCTAAATGATGCTGCCTTCGATACACAAAAATGACCTCGACCCTCGGAAGTTGCCTACGGAAAAAGGATGAGGTATCTTCTGGTTGCCTAACGAAAATGGCTTATTCTGATTCTTGCCTTAGACTACCTGCCCTTCTATGGCATGGGACAGTCTCATGGCAAAGGATGCTTCGACGACCCTTCAACCTCCAAACGAAAGGCTTCCTGCCCTCTTATGGCAAGGATAGACCCTTTCATTCTGAAAGGCTAAAAAAAGACCTATCATCTGAGTTTAAGGTAATTGCCCCTAATTGCCTTGCAATGCTCATCTTTAATATTCTTTCTCACAATTCTTCGAAAACTGGCTACGCTCATTTACGAGCTAAAGTCCACTTTTTTCTTTCATCTACCTTTTTAAAAAAAACAAACGAGCAAGCAAAGCAATTAAGAGCCCATGGAAAACCATGGATGCAAAGGGTGCCTTACACCTTCCCTTTGCATAAATTACCCCCCGAACTCAGATTTCTTTAAAAAGGTTTTTTTCTGTTTCTTTTTGCCTTTCTGATTTAGTTTGGATAAAATAAAAGTCGGTGGCGACTCTTGCTTACCGCGACATTTCGATTGATAAAAAGTCAGTTCACCGTATTACACACGGTATCTTGGATGCTGCTGGAAAAGCTGTAGAAATTGTTGGTGCATTCAGATTCTTATACGCCTCACAAAGTAAGATAGTGTCCGAGACTGATATCGGTTACCCAGCTGGTATTGGCATTAAGAAATCTCTCATCATGCTTGGTGTTGTTAACTTCTTTGGAATGGTATTCACCTTCTTAGTTCCGCAACCAATTGGAAAATCATTGGAAGAAATGAGTTGTGAGGTGATTGAGATGGCATGCCTGGAACTGCTAGGACAGTTCTTATTTAATAAGAATAATAATCTCTATTCAAACAACTTCAAAGTTATTACCATTATTGTTACATGACAATTTTAATTGTTTTTTTCTTCTGCAAGATGGTTTATAATAATGATGTAGATATTACTATATTTTGTTTTGAGTGTTCTAATTGTATTTCAGTTACAAAGTGTTTCTATGTTTTTGTTCTTGTTTTAATTGTAATGATATTTATATATTCATGTTAAAGGCCAAATCTTTGACTGTTCTCTCTTTAATTTTCCTTCTTCTCATGAACTTCAAAATTATAAGAATGTGATAACTTCGTATATATTTTTACAGGCTGCTAGCATACATAACAAAAAGAAGTTTAAAATATTATGAATTACTAATAATGTACTAATAATACTTAGTATATACTTATGCTAATAATATCAGTTACTAATAATACTAAGTATATATTTCTGCTAGCATACTAACTTATGTATGACTTGATTGTATTATGTATAGATTTTATAATAATATAACCACTATATCTAGTTATATATGTTATTAATAATATACATTACTAATAAAATCTCATATATCTATATACATTCCTGTATTATGTTACCAACTTATGTATATATTTTATAATAATATAACCACTATATACATTACTAATAAAATCCCATAGCTTAATGGATCACCGATTTTAAACCAAAATGAAGTCCCTGTCCAACAAGTTGAACTCCATTTTCATGTAAAAATTTATTGATAATTGAAAAATAACGTGAACGAAATTACATTATAAGGGATATGTTTGGGCTAACTATCTTGGTTCTATTATACTTTTAGATGAAATTCTTTAGTATGAAAGCCCCTGTAAGTGGTATAGTTAGTAATAGCACAACTGAAATTGTCACGTTTCAGCTTGGCTTGAGGTTGGGATCCTCTTCTGAGTTGGAAAAATCACTCACTCCCTACAAATAGTTTTAGGTTTCAAAGTATAGAGTCTACTCCACAGTAGTTATGATTGAAACTTGAAAGTATATTTCATTGGATTTTCATCCCAGGTTAAGGTATTTTGATTTCATCCCATATGTGCCATAGGCAGCCGACATTATATAATGAGCTGAGTTAGCTGCAAAAAAGAAATCATGGCCTTTCAAGAGTAATGAAATTACACAATCAGAGAATAAAACTCAGCAGCTTGTAAGATCAACAACCAAAATATGACATTGATAAGTACACCGAATTGGATCCTGTATAATTTGTTGTACATTGCAGAGATTGTTTGTATACTGTTCAAATCAAACTTAATAATTTATTTATTTATTTTTATCCAATATGCATAGTTGAAATTTTTCGCTCATCCCTCTCTATTTGTCATTCTTATATTTGTTGATTGGTTTTGGGGTTTCCTTTCATTGCCACAGGTTTTGCGAAATTGTGTTGGTTGCCAAATATAGGGAGTTGTTGATTTGGAAACTGCCTACAAAATTCTTTGTATAAAAGTAAGTATTTCTATCCATTTCCTCTATATTCTTTGTCAATTGCACACTTTACCTTTCTTATTTTGTTTTGAAAATGTTGAATTTGTCTTGCATTTTGTCATACTTTCTGTGGTTTATAGTCGTTTGCTCAAACCATAATCAATAGTGAACTCTGTAAGATCAATAATGAACTTCATAAGACCATGCTAGGTGTTATTAATCTCAACTAGATATTAATAAGTCGGCTGAATGCAACGACAATATACAACAGTGACTAGCTATAGTAGTTGTGTATAAGAGGTATACCACTCTTGGCATGAATCATATATATGCCCTTATAGGACTAAGACCCTGAAATTAGGCATATGATTCATAGATAGAACCCAATTTGGTTGTTAGAACCAGTTGTTAACTAGTTATATATGTTACTTATTAGGAAATATGGATCGGAAATGGATATTTGCCAATCGAGCGTCAAAAGAATACGAAGATGGGCTACCTATGAGGTGGATGATGTTTTCGGTGAGTCTTTGTTGTCTTTTTAATTTCCTATCTGTTATTCCTTTTGTTGGAAGTTCCTCTGGAAGTGACACAACTGACACTAGTCATAGCTTTAAGCAAATCAAATTGATAGTTCTAAGATAGTTACTTTAGAAAAAGAAAGGGACTTAAATAAATCATATGATAATAATGTGGCTTCTGTAGAAGGAAAAATCAATTGACTAGAAAATACTCATACATGTCATCATCAGTTATATGCTTCTATTTAGTCAAGGATATGTGGCTTCTGTATTGTTATGGATTATGGTGACACCTATTTTTTGGGTTGATCTTAGTTTTTGGCTTAGACTTTATAAGGTTATACGTTACATACCCTTAGTTTTGGATCATAATATATATGCAATGAGTAACTTAAAGTGTTATTTAGTATTGAATGTAGCTTTTTCATATTTGCACACCAAAAGAATAATTTTGTATACAGCAAAAAAAAACGGGTATTATAATAGCGTTTTATGGAGAGAGTGCTATCAAACATGTGCCATATAATAGTGCTTTGTTTGAAAGTGCTATCAAATATGTGCCCTATAATAGCACTTTGTTTCAAATTGCGATCAAAATCAAATCATAGTACGTAATATAAAGCGCAAAAACATTTACAAAATCAAATCAAATCATACCACTTCAGTAGCGCTTTTGGAAAAACGCTATTAAAAATCGGTATTTTAATAGCACTTTTAAAATGCTATTGAACAAAAACATTTACAATAGCGGCGAGGTTAACAGCGCTATCAAAAACAAAACAAAACGCTATTAAATAGTTTTTTTGGCGTAGTGATATATATATATATATATATATATATATATATATATATATATATATATATATATATATATATATATATATATATATATATATATATATATATATATATATATATATATATATATATATATATAGGCTGACCTATAAGACTTCATAGGTTTTTTTAATAGCTTAAGTCTGCCCTATTTAATTAAATAGACTTTTAAAAAAGCTTAAGCTTGTTCTTTTTATTAAATTGGTCTGGCCTTAAGTAGACAAGGTTATAGGCCCCTGTAGGTCGGGCGAACCTATTTCCAACCCTAAGATCAATAGTATTATTGGGCTTCTAGGATTATCTTTGGGCCTTATGATCTTGTTAGTATAGGCCCATTATGTTTCTACATATATTGTAACTTTTACTTCTCTAATTAACAAACACAAGCGCGCGCGAGATTTTCCATTCAAATGCTTTACTCTAAGATGGCACTGCCACTTGTAATATGGTATCAATAAACTTTACCATATCTTCTTCAACCTTTCGCTTGCGTTTTCTTCTACATTTTTCCAATTTATGCATAACTTCATTTTCTTTTCGCATCTTCCTGCTCCATTCTTTCACCTCCATCTACAATGGCTTCAGATGTTGAATCCGATACAAATTCTTCACTCAAAAACACCCCTAAAAATAACCCTAAACATATCGCAACCGTTCCCACTCTTAGCCCCAACAACCCGTTCTACATTTATCCCGGTGAGAATCCCTGAGCTACCATCATTGCACCACCTCTTGATGACAACAACTACCACAATTGGAGCAAATCCATGCAACGCCTTCACGCCTCCAAGAACAAGCTCTCTTTTATCAATGGTAAACTCAAGAAACCTTCATGTTCAGATCCTAACTATGATCAATGGCAACGTGCAAATAGTATGGTTTTGTCATGGATCAATAGCACTATTTCTCCACACATTGCACAAAGTACGGTCTATTTTGACTCTGCATTTGAGCTATGAGAGGATCTTCGTGAAAGATTCATAAAAGGTAATCATTTCCGATTCTTCGATCTACTTTGTGAACTGCATTTGATACAACAAGGAGACTGGTCCTTTTTGGCTAGTAATTTCAAACAATGCTCTTCCGACCATTCTCTCTTCATAAGTCAATCTACACCTGACTTTACTTTCATTCTTATATATATATTGATGACCTCCTAATTGCAGGTAACAGCATTAGCACCATTGACCAAATCAAACAACGTCTTCAACTCCACTTCCACATCAAAGACCATGGAACTTTGAAATATTTCTTGGATCTTAAAATAGCAAGAAGCAAATATGGAATTAACATCAATCAACGCAAATACACTCTAGATATTATCTCCAACACAGGTCTGCTTGGCTGCAAACCAGCTTCCACTTTCATGGCTCGTGACACCCGTCTTAACACAACCGATGACACACCTTTATCTGATCCAACAAGATTTCGAAGACTTGTTGGGCAGCTCACTTACTTGCTTAATGCGCGACCTGACATCTCTTACTCTATACAACAACTCATTCAACACATGAGTAAACCTACATATGTGCATTACAACGCTGCTATATGTGTTCTTCGCTACCTCAAATCATCTCCAACTCAAGGATTCTTCTTCCCCTGCAACTCCACTATACAACTCAAAGCCTTTTCTGATTCTAACTGGGTTACCTGCCCAGAAACTCGCAAGTCTGTTACAGGTTTCTGCATCTACATGGGAGATTCTTTGATCTCATGGAAGTCCAAGAAACAAGCAATAATTTCTTGAAGTTCCACTGAAGTCGAGTATCGCTCTATGGCCTCCACCACTTGTGATCTATAATGACTAACCAACATCTTGCACGAACTCCTCATTCCCTTTCAACAACCAACTTTATTATACAATGATAATGCTTCAACTATCCACGTTGGCAAGAATCCATTCTTCCATGAATGCACCAAACACATAGAACTCGACTGTCAAATTGTTCGCGAAAAGCTTCAACAACACCTCTTTCAACTCCTCCATGTTTCTTCATCTCGACAACTCGCAGATTTATTCACAAAACCTCTAGACCTTTCTTATTCAATTCAAACATTCGTAAGCTTGATATGATTTCCATCTACCCTCAAGCTTAAGGGGGTATTAGACCAATAGTGTCATTGGGCGTCTAACATTATCTTTGGGCCTTAGGATCTTTTTAGTATAGGCCCATTATTTTTTCACATATATTGTAACTTTTACTTCTTTTGTTAACAAACACAAGCGTGCGAGATTTTCCATTCAAATTCTTTTCTCCAAGATGGCACAGCCACTTGTAATAGTATTTTGTTATTTTTTTATCATTTGAGTTTGGGATAAAAATTTGTCTTAGACAAGAAGACAAGAAGAATTGAGACAACTTCGTCAAAGGCCAAATGCAGATGTTAAACTCACCCTAGAATAAGGTCTTATGAATCAGAATGTATAAAATAATTTTGAGATTCCTAATCTTTGTAAGGATAATTCACATCATTGAAGTCTCCAGGTTCCCGATTAATGAAACTGACAAAAGGTTCCACCTTTTGGAGAAAAGTTTGGAATCCATAGAAGGTCGTCATTCTGTGGGTTTAAACATTGTTGGTTTGTGCCTAGTCCCTGATGTCAAGAACTGCAAGGGTCATTTACTCTCACTCCGAATGGTTTGGATATGCAAGCCGAAGTGGTAATCTTCTCTTGTACACATGTGGAAGTTGCTTGGCGCTTCCGACCGAGGGATAAGCAAGATGTATTCTTATCTTGAGCTTTGCACCATTTGCATTGCTCGAATCCCTTAAAGCATTACAAATTCTAGGGTGACTCCGTCGGAATATGTTGCCATGCGGCAATCAAGAGTGTTCTGCAGAGACACTTCTCATTTTCAAGGTTCTTCTTCATATCTTGGGTCTCCTCTTCCCGGAGTTTCCTTCTCAACAACCTTTGCTTGTCAACAGAGACAGAAATAATATGGGAAATGAACCGATGTAATTTCAGTGCCTTATGCTCAATTATATCTCTGGTTGTTGGTATTTCAGTTGGTGTTTTGAGTCTTCCTCACCACAAATAGCTCTCCTGAGTTCGATGATAATGCAATATTCCTTGTGAGGGTAAAAAATGAAACGGAAGAATGATGAAAGAAAATGAGGATATAAAAAATGATAATGAAATTGCCAAGCAAGAACGAAGTCGTGTGATGGTAAATCAGAGGATTAAGATAGTGATTGACTGCCATCTCCAAAGAAAACCTCATTGACTCCTCAACCGCATCAAAATTCCTTGTGAGGGATGAACTGTAACACCCTTCTAAACCCTGCGACAATTAATAATTAAATCAGAGTACATGCAAACAAGGGTGCCACAATTGATAATAAAAATAAACAATTATCTGTCACTATCATGCATTTACTAGGGAATAATCCTTCGTAATTCATCAACCTCATGTTTACATAGCGGAATAAATTATCAAAATAACATTTCATCATCAAATACCACCAATCCTCAAAATTAATTCAAAACAAAATAGAGTTATTAAATTAATTTCAAAACATAATGTTCACCAGTGTTACATCTATCAGAGCATGACACCTGACGCTAACTAAACGAAGGCTCATGAGCTAATCCTCACCAAGTCGAAGCCGCTATCCTCAATCTGAAAAATATAGTGTAAGGGTGAGTCTCATCGCAATTAACAAATATTATTGCATCGTAAACAATAACATATCATAGTTATATTAATCACCCAATTATATTATATTTCAGACAATTCCACAAATACACAACCAACACATCATCACTTCATAACACTGAAACACATTCAATCATGTTAGGAAAATCATGCATATGAATGAACTGACACTATGCATATGGTACCAAACGTCATCAATGGGAATAATCCACCGACCGATCCAACATCTTTAAGATACGGTCCTGCCAGCACAAATTCCACACAATGGGAATTATGCCCTTCACTGAATCCACAACATCATTTGGATTCAGCCCTCAATATGATTATGAATGAATGCAACATATATAACATACTTATACCATCATCATCATCATCATCATCATCAAGTATGTTTAAACATATATTAGCATCATTCAAATATCATCCAGTTATCATCATCATCATACAACTCATAAATCGTCACATGATTATTATTTCAAACATAGCATGTATTTAACACATCTCATCACATATGTGTACAATACATCATTCACCAAGAAATAAAATCATGTTTTAAAACAATTAAAGTTACACTTCATTCCCTCATTTAAACACATAGGTTATCTCATGAGGTTCATCGTGCTCGTTACGGCACTAAAAATAGGCCAACAGTTCAAAAGATACGTCATTTTCAAGTTTGGAAAATTTTTTGCACAGCAAGGTCCGCTCAGCGGACCACTAGAGATGTTAGACAGAAGCGAACTTCCTTCAGACCTCCGCTCAGGGCACCACTAGCGACCTGGGACATAAGCTAACTAGGTTGGGTCCTCCGCTTAGCGGACCTGCGATTTTACGGATTCTCAGGTCTGCGACAGACCCTGCGACCTCACACATTCTAAGTCCAAAATCGATTCCAAACATTATTTACAGACAGATAATCATCAATTGCATCACTATTCATCATCACACATCAAAACAACACATAATTAACCAATAATCCTATGCAATTTCATCAATTATAACCTCCCTAAACCTAACATATAATCCAATTGGCCTAGACAATATCCCTAATCAATGTTACCATCCAAAACACGATAAGAAATGCTAACCGGAGAGTCCCCCTTACCTTAGCCAATTTCTTGATCTTGGTCTCTCCCTCTTCTGTTCCTCTTTACGTTCCTCAGCTCTTCTCTTCAACTTCTCCTTTTTCAAGTTCTCCCGCTTTTTCCTTATTTCCTTTATTTTATGAAAAGTACAAAATAATTAGTAATGGGCTTACTCACTTAGCACCCCCACACTACTAATCTCACCATCCGGCCCAATGGCCCTTAACCATAATTCTCCAATAATCCCAATCTCAAATACTGATATTAATTAATTAATTTAAAAAATTCAATTAAATTAATAAATTAGAATTGATGGGGTGTTACAACTCTCCCCCACTAAAAGAGTTTTCGTCCTCGAAAACATACCTCAGGTAAAGAGTTCCGGATAGGAATCCTTCATCTGACTTTCCAGCTCCCAGGTAACATTCCCATCACCCGGTCCTCCCCAAGCTACTCTGACCAAGGCTATCTCTTTGCCACGTAATTGCTTTAGCCTTCGATCTTCAATCCTCACAGGTAAAGCCTCAACGGTTAAGTTATCTTTCACCCGTACATCGTCTATCTGGATCACATGAGATGGATTCGCGACGTATTTCCTCAACTGAGACACATGAAGTACATCATGCAAATTTGCAAGCATCGGCGGTAAAGCAATACGATAGGTACCTTCGCCCACTCGTTCTGAAATCTGAAACGGTCCAATAAAACACGGAGTCAACTTCTTTAACTTCAAGGCCCGACCAATACCTGTCATAGGAGTAACTCTCATAAACACATGGTCCCCCTCTTGAAACTCAAGTGTCTTTATCCTCTTGTCATGGTAACTCTTTTGATGAATCTCAGAAGCTTTCATCTTCTCCTGAATCATTTTAATCTTTTCCGTAGTTTGTTGCACGATTTCTGGCCCAATCACCACACTCTCACCAGATTCGTACCAACACAACGGTGTTTTACATCTCCTTCCATACAAAGCCTCAAACGGAGCCATACCAATACTCGAATGAAAACCGTTGTTGTAGGTAAACTCAATCAAAGACAGGTAACTATCCCAAGCACCTCCTTTTTCTCGCACACAAGCACGCAACAAATACTTCAACGATTGAATCGTCCTCTCAGTCTGTCCATATGTCTGCGGATGATAAGCAGAACTCAATCTTAGCTTAGTACCCAAATCTTCTGCAAACCTTCCCAGAACTTAGACATAAATCTCAGATCTCTGTCAGACACGATACTCGAAGGTATACCATGTAAACTAACTATCTTCTCAATATACAATTGAGCCAACTTCTCCATCGAATAATCCATTCTTACTGGTATAAAATGTGCAAACTTCGTCAACCTGTCCACAACAACCCATATAGCTTCACAATTCTTAATAGTTCTCGGCAAACCAGAAACAAAATCCATTGATATTCTATCCCACTTCCACTCAGGAATAAACATCGGTTGCATATACCCAGATGGCTTCTGATGCTCATTTTTGACTTCTGACACGTCAAACAAGAGTACACAAACTCAGCAATTTCATTCTTCATTCCAGACCACCAAAACAGCTTTTTCAAATCATGATACATCTTGGTAGCACCAGGATGAATACTTAATCCACTACGGTGTCCTTCTTCCATAATACTCTTTCGAAGAGCAACCACATCAGGAACACAAACTCGATCACCAAACCTCAATATACCATTCTCGTCGATTGTGAATTCATCGCCTTTACCTTGGTTAATCAAAGTCATCTTATCAATTAACTCAAAATCAGTTTTTTGACCTTCGCTAATCTCTTCAAGAATACCACTAGTCAGCTTTAACATACCTAATTTAACACTATTAGGAGTATCTTCACACACCAAACTCAAGTCTCTGAATTGTTCAATCAAATCCAATTCCTTCACCATAAGCATAGACATATGCAAAGACTTTCTACTCAACGCATCAGCAACAACTTTTGCCTTACCAGGATGGTAATTCAAACAAAAAATCATAATCCTTAAGAAATTCCAACCACCTCCTCTGTCTCATATTAAGCTCCTTCTAATTAAAGAGATACTTCAGACTCTTATGATCACTGAACACTTCGAACCTCGAACCATACAAGTAATGTCGCCACAACTTCAAAATGAAAACCACTGCTGCTAACTCTAAATCATGAGTCGGACAATTCCTTTCATGCACTTTGAGTTGTCTCGACGCATAAGCTACCACTTGCTGATTTTGCATCAATACACCACCTAAACCCATCAGTGACGCATCATAATAAACCACAAATGATTCTGTCGGGTTCAGTAGAATCAAGATAAGAGCACTAGTCATCCTCCTCTTCAGCTCTTGGAATCCTTCCTCACATTTCGAATCCCAGATAAAAGCTTGATTCTTTCTCGTCAACTTAGTTAACGGTAACGCTAACTTTGAAAATCCTTTAATGAACTTTCTGTAGTACCCTGCGAGACCAAGAAAACTACGAATCTCTGACACTGATTTCAGAGCTTCCCACTGAGATACCGCTTATATCTTTGTAGGATCAACAACAATACCATTCTTAGAAATCACATGTCCACGAAAACTAACCTCTTCCAACCAAAATTCACATTTCGACAATTTAGCAAAAAGTTTCTTCTCTCTTAACAGCTTTAACACAATTCTGAGATGTCCCGCATGTTCTTCCTCATTCTTAGAATATATCAGAATATCATCTATAAACACCACCATGAACTTATCGAGATAAGGATGAAAGATCCTATTCATATACTCCATAAAAACATCAGGTGCATTAGTAACTCCACGGCATTACCGAATACTCGTAATGTCCATACCTCGTTCTAAAGGTAGTCTTCTGAATATCGTCATCTTTCACGCAAATTTGGTGATACCTAGACCTGAGATCAATCTTACTAAATACACACGCTCCAGCCAGCTGATCCATCAAATCATCAATCCTCGGCAGTGGATACCGATTCTTGATAGTAACCTTGTTCAATTGTCTGTAATCCACACGCAGCCTCATCGAACCATCTTTCTTCTTTACTAGCAACACAGGCGCACCCCGCGGAGAAACACTCGGACGAATGAATTTCTGTTAGAACAAGATTTGTTCTTATCAATTATCTTAGTTTTGATGATAACAATAATATGAATTTTGCTTAAGATAATATGGTACTCTAATCCAATGCAATTTCCCTTTCAGGAAATATATATAAAGAGTACGCATAATTCAGCGCTCAGAAGATGTGTCTCAAATGGTTCAGCATGCAACATCAGAACATGGTCTGGCAAGACATCAGAAGATGGTCGAAGCAGAATCAGAACATGGGTCTATGGAAGCATCAGAAGAACATGAGATCAGAAGCACTGAAGATCAGAAGATGGTATCACGCTCAGAAGCACTTCAAGGTCAGAAGATCAGAAGATGCTGTGCACCAAGCTGTTTGACTCTGATGATATTCAAACGTCGTATTCACAAACATCAGATCAGAAGGAAGTACACGTGGCAGACTACGCTGACTGACAAAAGGAACGTTAAAGCTACTAAAGGCTACGTCAGTAGACACAGCGTGAACAAGGCTCGAGGTAGTTGACAAAAGCGTATAACATTAAATGCAAAGCTGTACGGAACACGCAAAGCATTAAATGCATTCAACGGTCATCTTCTCAACGCCTATAAATATGAAGTTCTGATGAGAAGCAAGGTTAACGATTTCGCACCAATACAATTCAAATTAACTTGCTGAAACTCTGTTCAAATCAAAACTCAGAATCTTCATCTTCATCAAAGCTCACTACATTGCTGTTGTAATATCTTAGTGAGATTAAGCTTAAATTGTAAGAGAAATATCACAGTTGTGATTATCGCTTTTAAGAAGCATTTGTAAACTCTTGAATAGATTACATTAAGTTGTAAGGAACTAGAGTGATCAGTTGATCAGTATACTCTAGGAAGTCTTAGCAGTTAGCTGAGCAGGAAGTCTTGGCAGTTGGCTGAGCAGGAAGTCTTGGCAGTTGGCTGAGCAGAAAGTCTTAGGAGTGAACTAAGCCTAGAGTGATCGTGTTGATCAGTAGACTCTAGAAAAGTCTTAGGAGTGAACTAAGCAGTTGTTCCTGGAGTGATCAGGTTGTGATCAGAAGACTCTGGAAGACTTAGTTGCGGCTAAGTGGAAAACCATTGTAATCCGTGCGATTAGTGGATTAAATCCTCAGTTGAGGTAAATCATCTCTGCGGGGGTGGACTGGAGTAGCTTCGTTAACAGCGAACCAGGATAAAAATAATTGTGCATTTTATTTTTATCGCTCAAGATTTTAAGTCACACTTATTCAATCCCCCCCTTTCTAAGTGTTTTTCTATCCTTCAATTGGCATCAGAGCGCCGGTTCTAAGGTGCAAGCACTTAACCGTGTTTAGAAAAGATTCAGGAAGAGAAAAACGCTTCATTTAAAAGATGGTTGATGAAAGTGAAAGGACTATACCTACACCTGCATCTACATCTGGCTCTGCTGAGCAATACAACGGTAACAATGGTTATACTAGACCGCCGGTATTTGATGGTGAAAACTTTGAATACTGGAAAGATAAACTGGAGAGTTACTTTCTGGGTCTAGATGGTGATCTATGGGATCTTCTGATGGATGGTTACAAACATCCAGTAAATGCCAGAGGCGTGAAGCTGTCAAGGCAAGAAATGAATGATGACCAAAAGAAGCTTTTCAGGAATCATCATAAATGTAGAACTGTTTTGCTGAATGCTATCTCTCATGCTGAGTATGAGAAGATATCTAACAGGGAAACGGCCTATGACATATATGAGTCCTTGAAAATGACTCATGAAGGAAATGCTCAAGTCAAGGAGACAAAAGCTCTTGCCTTAATCCAGAAGTATGAAGCCTTCAAGATGGAGGATGATGAAGACATTGAAAAGATGTTTTTGAGATTTCAAACTCTGACTGCTGGATTGAGAGTTCTTGACAAAGGATACACCAAGGCTGATCATGTAAAGAAGATCATCAGAAGCTTACCCAGAAGATGGGGTCCGATGGTGACTGCATTCAAGATTGCGAAGAATCTGAATGAAGTTTCTCTGGAAGAGCTTATCAGTGCCTTGAGAAGCCATGAGATTGAGCTGGACGCAAATGAGCCTCAAAAGAAAGGTAAGTCTATTGCATTAAAATCTAATATCAAGAAATGCACTAACGCTTTTCAGGCTAGAGAAGAAGATCCTGAAGAATCAGAATCTGAAGAAGAAGATGAACTGTCCATGATTTCCAGAAGGCTAAATCAACTCTGGAAGACCAAGCAAAGGAAGTTCAGAGGCTTCAGAAGTTCAAGGAAATTTGAACGTGGAGAATCTTCTGATGAAAGAAGATTTGACAAGAAGAAGGTCATGTGCTATGAATGCAATGAGCCTGGACACTACAAGAATGAATGTCCAAATCTTCAGAAGGAAAGTCCCAAGAAAAAGTTTCATAAGAAGAAAGGTCTTATGGCAACCTGGGATGAGTCAGAAGATGATTCAGAAGATGAGCAGGCCAACTGTGCGCTGATGGCGACAGAAGATGACGGATCAGAATCTACATCAGAATCAGATTCTGAAGAGGTATTTTCTGAACTTACTAGAGATGAGTTAGTTTCCGGTCTAACTGAACTTCTGGAACTCAAGTCTCAGATCAGTCTCAAATACAAAAAGCTGAAAAAGCAATTTGAATTTGAAACAAAGAAGCTTGAGTTGGAGAATTCTAAATTAAAGGAAAAACTTTTAAAATTATCCAATAATGTTGGATCTCCTTCGGATTCAGAAAAATCCACTCCCAGTCTGAACCATATTCTGAAAGAATATGATTTAAGTTTCAGGAAGTTCCTATCTAGAAGTATTGGCAGAAGTCAGCTAGCTTCTATGATATATGCTGTGTCTGGAAACAAAAGAGTTGGCATTGGTTATGAGGGTGAAACCCCATACAAACTTGAACCTGTTGATGAAATGAAAATTACATACAAGCCATTGTATGATCAGTTCAAGTATGGCCACTCACATGATATTAGGCACACTTCACATGCACAAAGTTTTCACAGTACACACACTAAGAAGCATGTGACACAACCTAGGAAATATCATGAAACTCACATTAAGAATTATCATGCTGTTCCTCCTATTGCTTACAATGTTAAACCCAAGTTCAATCAGAACTTGAGAAAATCTAACAAGAAAGGACCCAAAAAGATGTGGGTACCTAAGGATAAGATTATTCCTATTGCAGATATCCTTGGCTGCAAGAAGGACAAAGCACAACATGTCATGGTACCTGGACTCTGGATGCTCACTACACATGACAGGAAGAAGGTCTATGTTCCAAGACCTGGTGCTTAAGTCTGGAGGAGAAGTCAAGTTCGGAGGTGATCAGAAGGGCAAGATAATTGGCTCTGGAACTATAAAATCTGGTAACTCTCCTTCCATCTCTAATGTACTTCTTGTAGAAGGATTAACACATAACCTTTTATCTATCAGTCAATTAAGTGAAAATGGTTATGATATAATCTTTAATCAAGAGTCTTGCAAGGCTGTAAATCAGAAGGATGGCTCAATCCTATTTACAGGCAAGAGGAAGAACAACATTTATAAGACAGATCTGCAAGATCTTATGAGTCAGAAGGTGACTTGTCTTATGTCTGTTTCTGAAGAGCAGTGGGTCTGGCACAGGAGATTAGGTCATGCTAGTTTGAGAAAGATCTCTCAAATTAACAAACTGAATCTTGTCAGAGGACTCCCTAATCTGAAATTCCAATCAGATGCTCTTTGTGAAGCATGTCAGAAGGGCAAGTTCTCCAAACCTGCATTCAAGTCTAAGAATGTTGTTTCTACCTCAAGGCCATTAGAACTCTTGCACATTGATCTGTTTGGACCAGTCAAAACAGCATCTGTCAGAGGAAAGAAATATGGATTAGTCATCGTAGATGATTATAGCCGCTGGACATGGGTAAAATTCTTAAAACACAAGGATGAGACTCATTCAGTGTTCTTTGACTTCTGCATTCAGATTCAATCTGAAAAAGAGTGTAAAATCATAAAGGTCAGAAGTGATCATGGTGGTGAATTTGAGAACAAATCCTTTGAAGAATTCTTCAAAGAAAATGGTATTGCCCATGATTTCTCTTGTCCTAGAACTCCACAGCAAAATGGGGTTGTAGAACGAAAGAATAGGACTCTTCAAGAAATGGCCAGAACCATGATCAATGAAACCAATATGGCTAAGCATTTCTGGGCAGAAGCAATAAACACTGCATGTTATATTCAGAATAGAATCTCTATCAGACCTATTCTAAATAAGACTCCCTATGAATTGTGGAAGAATAGAAAGCCCAACATTTCATATTTCCATCCTTTTGGATGTGTATGCTTTATTCTGAACACTAAAGATCATCTTGGTAAGTTTGATTCCAAAGTTCAAAAGTGTTTCCTTCTTGGATATTCTGAACGCTCAAAAGGCTACAGGGTATACAATACTGAAACATTGGTTGTAGAAGAATCAATCAATATCAGGTTTGATGATAAGCTTGGTTCTGAAAAACCAAAGCAAGTTGATAATTTTGCAGGTTGTGATATTGACATATCAGAAGTTGTTGAGCCAAGAAGCAACGCATCAGAAGCAGAGCTCCTCAGAAGCAAAGAATCTGAAGATCAAGTAACAGCTTCTCTGGAGGATCTAAGTATTTCTGAAGAACCATCTGTCAGAAGATCATCCAGACTCATCTCTGGTCATTCAGAAGATGTCATTCTTGGAAAGAAGGATGATCCAATCAGAACAAGAGCATTCCTTAGGAACAATGCAGACTGTCAATTAGGTCTTGTATCTTTGATCGAGCCAACTTCTGTTGATCATGCTCTAGAAGATCCAGACTGGATAATTGCTATGCAAGAAGAACTAAATCAGTTTACAAGGAATGATGTTTGGGATCTTGTTCCTAGACCAGATGGATTCAATATAATCGGTACAAAATGGGTCTTCAGAAACAAGCTTAGTGAGAAAGGTGAAGTGGTAAGGAACAAAGCCAGACTGGTGGCTCAGGGTTATAGTCAGCAAGAAGGGATTGACTACACAGAAACCTTTGCACCAGTGGCCAGGTTAGAGTCTATTCGTCTATTAATTTCTTTTGCCACTCAACATAACATCATTCTCTATCAGATGGATGTTAAGAGTGCCTTCTTAAATGGTTATATAGATGAAGAAGTTTATGTCCATCAACCTCCTGGTTTTGAAGACTCTATGTCTCCTAATCATGTTTTTAAACTTAAGAAATCATTGTATGGATTGAAACAGGCTCCCAGAGCTTGGTATGAACGCTTAAGTTCTTTCCTTCTAGATAATGGTTTCACTAGAGGAAAAGTGGACACTACTCTCTTTTGTAAAACCTTTGAAAAGGATATCTTAATTTGTCAAATATATGTAGATGATATTATTTTTGGAACATCTAATGCTACACTTGGAAAGGAGTTTGCTAAGTCTATGCAGGCTGAGTTTGAAATGAGCATGATGGGAGAACTCAAGTATTTCCTTGGAATACAAATAAATCAAACATCAGAAGGAACGTATGTTCACCAAACCAAGTATGTGAAGGAACTTCTGAAGAAGTTCAATCTTCTAGACTGCAAAGAAGCCAAAACTCCTATGCATCCAACATGCATCCTAGGTAAGGATGAGGTAAGTAAGAAGGTAGATCAGAAGCTATACAGAGGTATGATTGGATCTCTTCTATATCTGACTGCTTCTAGACCTGACATTCTGTTCAGTGTTTGTTTGTGTGCTAGATTCCAATCGGATCCTAGAGAATCTCATTTAACTGCTGTTAAGAGGATTCTAAGGTATCTGAAAGGTACTACTAATGTTGGTTTAGTTTACAGAAAATCTAAAGAATACAACTTAGTAGGATTCTGCGATGCTGATTATGCTGGAGACAGAATTGAAAGAAAAAGTACTTCAGGAAGTTGCCAATTTCTTGGAAGTCACTTAATCTCCTGGTACAGCAAGAAGCAAGCAACCATTGCTCTATCAACCACAGAAGCAGAATATGTCGCAGCTGCTGGTTGTAGTACACAGATGCTCTGGATGAAAAGTCAGTTAGAAGATTATCAGATATTTGAGAGTAACATTCCTATATTCTGTGATAATACTTCTGCTATATGTTTATCTAAGAATCCTATTCTTCATTCAAAAGCTAAACATATTGAGATAAAACATCATTTCATAAGGGACTATGTTCAGAAGGGTGTTATATCTTTAAACTTTGTTGATACAGACCATCAATGGGCTGATATCTTTACAAAACCCCTGGCTGAAGATAGGTTTAAGTTCATTCTGAAGAACATCAGTATGGATTTATGCCCAGAATGAGAAGATGAGAATTTCTCATGTATGAGTATCTTCTGAAATGAATGTGGAATATTTTTTTTTAATCAGAAGTTCTGATTGAATTCGTTTAGAAATTATGATTCGGTTATTACTAACGTTTCATTGTCTAAGTTGATTCAGAACATCTTGTAAAGCAAAACAGCTGTTACGCTTTATCTCGGGATGGTAAACCTGCCGTTACTATTCATGGATAAGCGCGCGTGCAGTTGAAGGGACGCCGACCATAGGTAACTGTGCTAGTCACCTCATTCGTCTTTATTATCTCTCCTCACGTCACGTAACATTAAATGCTTTTCATCATTCGTTTCATTTTATTTTCCTTTAAATTCTCTTCAACATGGTTTTCGGTTTCCTATCTCCTTGTTTCCTTCTTAAAGATTGTCTCTCCCTCTCTTCCTTATCAAACCCTACCTGTTCATTTTTTTTTTTTTTGCAAACTCATCATGAATTCTTCTTCAAAACCAGCAAATAATGAGAATGATAGAAACAACAAACGAAAAGCTGTTGAAACATCACCTTCCAAACCCAAAAAGATTAAAATCACCTATGATCCTCTCAAGGTGAATCCTTTCGAAGCAATGCTGTCTGGAAATTATTCTAGACGTGTGTTTCATCCTCCTGGTGAAAGCCCTCCATCATCTCCATCTTCTTCCTCATCTCTCGACCTTCAAGACTCAGCTTCCTCTGATTTTTCCTCTCCCTTAATCTCTTCTGAAGACATCTCTTCATCTTCACCCGCTGAGGATGTTGTCTCTGGAAAAGGTGGTGGAAGATCTGCTGCAGGACCAAGTCTCCCTGATCCCTCGCCTGAAAGCCCTAGAAGCAGTCAATGAGGCGTTTCACTCCTTCATGGCATGCTGGCACAGACGTGGTCTTAGCTAGGGTCCTAGGATTTGGTCTCAGTAGTTTTATTTTTCTTTGTTGCACATCTTTTGTAATCCTTTTTTGATTTATCAATGAAAAAGTTTCCTTGTGTTTTACATTCCAGTAAATGTTTTCTTTTGTCGTTTTATACATCTGAATCTTTTTATATATACTTTTTGATGTTATGACAAAAAGGGGGAGAAAGATAAATGATAAATGATTTGATTAAATCTATCAGTTGCTGGGTAAAGGCTCCCACACATTCACTAACAAGAACTGCAAGTTCTATATGGTTTAAGTGTTTTGCAGGTACAAAGAAGTGAAGTGAATCTTCAAAGCAAACACTAGAAGCAAAACCATTGAAACTGAAGCAAGCTGAGTGCTGTCAAGCTTCAGAGATCAGAAGCAAGAAAGAAGAATGAATCAGAAGCACTGATAATAGAATTTGAATATCATTGTCTATCCTGTTCTGACAAAATTCTATTTGCCCTGATACACATAATGTTATGGCTCTGATACATTATTTGCTTTGATACATGTTTTTAGCCTAAAATGCTCTGATACATTTGGCTCTGATACATATCATGTATTTGAATATACATTTTATGTTCTAACTCGTTCATGCTGACTTTTGTCGTTTAGTTTTTGTTCTGTAACATTTCAGGATGTAGAGATGCTCAGATGATGCTCTGGTACATTCAACAATGTTCTGATACAAATCTAGCATGAAGTGATGTTAGTAGAAATTCAAAGTTCTGAAGCTATCCGAGGGAAGCAGAAATCAGAAGATGTGAATGTTCTAAAAGATCCAGAAATTCAAGTTCTGAAGCTGTCCAATGGAAGCAGAAGTCAGAAGCTATGGATTCTCTGAAGGCAGAAGCTCATATGATCGTCTCTACCGAAATAATCAGGGAAGTCTTTTATTAAAGT
Source organism: Vicia villosa (assembly GCF_029867415.1). Taxonomy (NCBI): domain Eukaryota; kingdom Viridiplantae; phylum Streptophyta; class Magnoliopsida; order Fabales; family Fabaceae; genus Vicia; species Vicia villosa. The sequence continues at coordinate 590,211 of NW_026705109.1, read as the reverse complement.
TCTTCGAGTATTTATTTCAGGGGGAGATTATTTATCTCAGGGGGAGATTGTTAATCTCAGGGGGAGACATATTCATATGCTTATGCTATAGCTGTGTAATTTGTCTTTTGCCGTCTACTCTTTCTGATCGCAAATTCATATCATTGTTTTTGTCATCATCAAAAAGGGGGAGATTGTTAGAACAAGATTTGTTCTTATCAATTATCTTAGTTTTGATGATAACAATAATATGAATTTTGCTTAAGATAATATGGTACTCTAATCCAATGCAATTTCCCTTTCAGGAAATATATATAAAGAGTACGCATAATTCAGCGCTCAGAAGATGTGTCTCAAATGGTTCAGCATGCAACATCAGAACATGGTCTGGCAAGACATCAGAAGATGGTCGAAGCAGAATCAGAACATGGGTCTATGGAAGCATCAGAAGAACATGAGATCAGAAGCACTGAAGATCAGAAGATGGTATCACGCTCAGAAGCACTTCAAGGTCAGAAGATCAGAAGATGCTGTGCACCAAGCTGTTTGACTCTGATGATATTCAAACGTCGTATTCACAAACATCAGATCAGAAGGAAGTACACGTGGCAGACTACGCTGACTGACAAAAGGAACGTTAAAGCTACTAAAGGCTACGTCAGTAGACACAGCGTGAACAAGGCTCGAGGTAGTTGACAAAAGCGTATAACATTAAATGCAAAGCTGTACGGAACACGCAAAGCATTAAATGCATTCAACGGTCATCTTCTCAACGCCTATAAATATGAAGTTCTGATGAGAAGCAAGGTTAACGATTTCGCACCAATACAATTCAAATTAACTTGCTGAAACTCTGTTCAAATCAAAACTCAGAATCTTCATCTTCATCAAAGCTCACTACATTGCTGTTGTAATATCTTAGTGAGATTAAGCTTAAATTGTAAGAGAAATATCACAGTTGTGATTATCGCTTTTAAGAAGCATTTGTAAACTCTTGAATAGATTACATTAAGTTGTAAGGAACTAGAGTGATCAGTTGATCAGTATACTCTAGGAAGTCTTAGCAGTTAGCTGAGCAGGAAGTCTTGGCAGTTGGCTGAGCAGGAAGTCTTGGCAGTTGGCTGAGCAGAAAGTCTTAGGAGTGAACTAAGCCTAGAGTGATCGTGTTGATCAGTAGACTCTAGAAAAGTCTTAGGAGTGAACTAAGCAGTTGTTCCTGGAGTGATCAGGTTGTGATCAGAAGACTCTGGAAGACTTAGTTGCGGCTAAGTGGAAAACCATTGTAATCCGTGCGATTAGTGGATTAAATCCTCAGTTGAGGTAAATCATCTCTGCGGGGGTGGACTGGAGTAGCTTCGTTAACAGCGAACCAGGATAAAAATAATTGTGCATTTTATTTTTATCGCTCAAGATTTTAAGTCACACTTATTCAATCCCCCCCTTTCTAAGTGTTTTTCTATCCTTCAATTTCTTCTCGAGCAACTCTTCCAATTGTTTCTTCAGTTCAGCCAACTCAGACGGCGATATACGATACGGTGCCATCGACACTGGACTAGTTCTCGAAATCAAATCAATAGCAAATTCCACTTCTCTTTCTGGTGGCAATTCGTTCACATCTTCCGGAAAAACTTCTGGAAAATCACATACCACTGGTAGCTCACTACTTGCTGCTTTCTCCTTCAAGTCCATTAGCTTAAATAACATAAACATTGTTGCACCATCTCCGATAGCCTCATTCACCTGCCTAGCAGTCATGTTCAGTTCATCAGCACTAACAGCTTCAGGAAATAACACCGTCTTCGAAAAACAGTTGATATGAACACGGTTGAACTCTAACCAGTTCATTTCCAGGATTATATCAAATTGTTTCAACGGAAGGCACACTAAGTCCATTCCGAATTCTCTACCAAAAATATTAACCGGACAATTCAAACAAGTAGATGAAGTAGTTACTGAACCCGACGCAGGAGTGTCAATAACCATACTTCCACTAATATCAGATATCTCTAATCCCAATCTTTTAGCACAATCCAATGAAATAAACGAATGTGTTGCTCTAGTATCAATAATTGCAATTAAAGGTGTGCCATGGATAAAACACGTACCTTTAATCAATCGATCTTCCGGAGTAGTCTCTGACCCATACAAAGCAAAGACCTTCCCACCATACTGATTCTTCTTTGGCTTAGGACACTGTGGGCTAATGTGACCTTCTTCACCACAGTTGTAGCAAGTCACAACCTTCTTCTTACAATCAGCAGCGACATGGCCCACTTTGTCACACTTGAAACACTTCTTCTGATCAAGCTTGCAGTCATTCTTACGATGTCCAATTTCGCCACAGTTGTAGCACCTGACAAAAGCATTGGAGTCTCCCCACTAGGCTTCTTCCAATCACCAGCTTTAGGATTTCCTCTACCATATGGCTTACCTCTGTCCATAGGCTTCTTACCTTTCTTGTCAACCAACTCGCGAGAGTGGGATGACTTCAGCTTAAGGTTATCCTCTTCGAATATCCTGCTACAGTCCACCAAATTGACAAATCGCCGAATCCTCTGATACCTGATGCCTTTCTTGATCTCATCATGCAGGCCATTCTCAATTTTGATACACTTTGAGAATTCACTAGCTTCATCATTGTTGTAGTGAACATAGTACTTCGCCAACTCGACAAACTTCGAAGCATACTCGGGTACCGTTATATTACCTTGAATCAGCTCTAAAAATTCAATCTCTTTCCTGCGCCGAACATCTTCAGGAAAGTACCTTCTCAGGAATTCTCTCTTGAACACAGCCCAAGTAATTGCTACACGAGCAGCCTCAAGTTCATCTCTATTGGCCATCCACCAGTCATCAGCTTCTTCAGACAACATATGCGTACTATACCTCACCTTCAGATCTTCAGCACAATCAATGACTCTGAAAATCCTCTCGATCTCCTTTAACCACTTCTGAGCACCTTCGGGATCATGCGTGCCCTTGAACAACGAAGGATTGTTTCTCTGAAAGTTTCCCAATTGCTGGTCAGCACCAATCCTAGTTCCATTTGCATTCCCCCTAGCACACCAGCAATCATGCCCAGAGCCTCAGCGATAGCATCGTCGTTTCTTCCACCTCTTCCAGCCATTGCTCTGCTTAAATCACAAACAATTTAGTCAGAAAAAGTATCGACAGTGTTTAATCCGCACTAGTCGCATACACAAGGAAGACTGACACAAGACTCTGGTCACAACGACCGACTATGCTCCGATACCACTATTGTAACACCCTTCTAAACCCCCGCGACAATTAATAATTAAATTAGAGTACATGCAAACAAGGGTGCCACAATTGATAATAAAAATAAACAATTATCTGTCACTTTCATACATTTACTAGGGAATAATCCTTCGTAATTCATCAACCTCATGTTTACACAGCGGAATAAATTATCAAAATAACATTTCATCATCAAATACCACCAATCCTCAAAATTAATTCAAAACAAAACAGAGTTATTAAATTAATTTCAAAACATATTGTTTCCCAGTGTTACATCTATCAGAGCATGACACCTGACGCTAACTAAACAAAGACTCATGAGCTAATCCTCACCAAGTCGAAGCCGCTATCCTCAATCTGAAAAATATAGTGTAAGGGTGAGTCTCATCGCAATTAACAAACATTATTGCATCGTAAACAATAACATATCATAGTTGTATTAATCACTCAATTGTATTATATTTTAGACAATTCCACAAATACACAACCAACACATCATCACTTCATAACACTGAAACACATTCAATCATGTTATGAAAATCATGCATATGAATGAACTGACACTATGCATGTAGTACCAAACGTCATCAATGGGAATAACCCACCAACCGCTCTAATATCTTCAAGATACGGTCTTGCCAGCACAAATTCCACACAATGGGAATTATGCCCTTCACTGAATCCACAACATCATTTGGATTCAGCCCTCAACATATGATTATGAATGAATGCAACATATATAACATACTTATACCATCATCATCATCAAGTATGTTTAAACATATATTAGCATCATTCAAATATCATCCAGTTATCATCATCATACAACTCATAAATCACCACATGATTATTATTTCAAACATAGCATGTATTTAACACATCTTATCACATATGTGTACAATACATCATTAACCAAGAAATAAAATCATGTTTTAAAACAATTGAAGTTACACTTCATTCCCTCATTTAAACACATAGGTTATCTCATGAGGTTCATCGTGCTCGAAACGACACTAAAGATAGGCCAACAGTTCAGAAGATACGTCATTTTCAAGTTTGGAAAATTTTCTGCACAGCAAGGTCCGCTCAGCGGACCACTAGCGACGTTAGACAGAAGCGAACTTCCTTCAGAACTCCGCTCATGGGACCACTATCGACCTCAGACATAAGCTAACTAGGTTGGGTCCTCCGCTTAGCGGACCCCCCTCCGCTTAGCGGACCTGCGATTTTACGGATTCTCAAGTCTGCGACAGACCATGCGACCTCACACATTCTAAGTCCAAAATCGATTCCAAACATCATTTACAGACAGTTAATCATCAATTGCATCATTATTCATCATCACACATCAAAACTACACACAATTAACCAATAATCTATGCAATTTCATCAATTATAACCTCCCTAAACCTAACATATAATCCAATTGACCTAGACAATATCCCTAATCAATGTTACCATCCAAAACACGATAAGAAATGCTAACCGGAGAGTCCCCCCTTACCTTAGCCAATTTCTTGATCTTGGTCTCTCCCTCTTCTGTTCCTCTTTACATTCCTCAGCTCTTCTCTTCAACTTCTCCTTTTTCACGTTCTCCCCCTTTTTCCTTATTTCCTTTATTTTATGAAAAATACAAAATAATTAGTAATGGGCTTACTCACTTAGCACCCCCACACTACTCATCTCACCATCCGGCCCAATGGCCCTTAACCATAACTCTCCAATAATCTCAATCTCAAATACTGATATTAATTAATGAATTTAAAAAATTCAATTAAATTATAAATTAGAATTTATGGGGTGTTACATGAACACTAATATCGAGTTAACCGAACATAGGACTGAAGAACATCATGAAGGGGTTAGGCACCAAATAATTTTGAGCCTAAAAGTCCTTTGTTTTTGAAACCCGTGAACCCGACCAAGTTACAACCCTTAAAAGTCCTAATTGAAGTAGTGTTTATTTCGGAAGTGAACTCCGATGAGATAGCTTTTAACTGACTCCCAATGAAGTGTAACACATATCTATGTTGGCATTGTATGCCCGCTTTATCTTTCATATGCAAAAGTCGAGGTTGTATCTCAGCTAGTGATCCATTCACAAGAGGTCGCAACCTCATTTCATAAAAAATTTCTTTAAACTTCAAGACTAACATAGGCTTTGCATTAGAATTATCATTCTTAGAATAAATATTTTTCTGCATGCAAAACATTTACTTAACATCAAGGAAGTTTCCATGATGAGAATCGGTGAATAGCTTGACCATGTCAAAGCAAAAGAGACTTGAGAACTCCGTAGAGTAAGAAACTAATCATTTCAGAGACATAATATCAAGGGGCAAGTACATGAAGGCTCTGTTGAGCATGAGCAATTTGATATTGTCCTTGATTGGTTACCTTGAAAAGGAATAGTCTGAATACTCCGTTGAGCATGAATAGTTTGATGCCCTCGTTGATTGATTATCAAGGGGCACATTGCTTGAAGATTGCGTTGAGCATGAACGATTTGATGTTGTCCTTAATTGGTTACCCCGAAGGGAAGTGCCTGAATACTCCGTTGAGCCTGAACAGTTTGATATCAAGGCGATTGACTACCTTGAGGGGAAGAGTTTGAATTTCTTTTGAGCATATGTCGTTTGACTGATTCTTCTGAAGGGAAAAGTCCGAAGACTTCGTTGAGGGTGGTAAATTTGCTTCCGCAGTTTGTTTGATCTTAAGGAGAGTAAAACTTGAGGATTCTGGCAAGATGTACGTAGTCTGGGGCAGTGATGTCGAGATATCTCTCTCAAAATTCGACCAATATGGGGCAATCAAGTCGATGAATCTCTCGAAATTCAATCAATATGGGGAAGTTACGTCGAGATTCGACAAATCTCTTCAAGGATCCCTTGATCAGGAGGAACTATTTCAAACGCATGAATATACTGGGGCAAATTATATCAAGTAATTATGGTGTAAGGATCCTTTTGAGGCAAATATCTTCGTAAGTCAGGCAGCCTAGGGCACAATCAATTGGTTTGTATTAAAGGAACCGTCATTCACTTGTAAAGTGCAGTTGGCCATCACAAGATGGAGAAGTATCACAGTGCTTTCCCCCCAGCAAGATGTCTGGAGTTAATCTCCCCAAAGCATAGGAGTTTATTTCTCCTAGGAGTTGGTTCCTGATCGGTAAAATAGCAAGTGTACTATTTTGCCTCTGTAGTAATAAAGGGAAAATTCCCCGAATATCGATCTCAAGGACTGCGTGATATTATTGAGTTAGTAGAAATTCAATTAAACAAAAAGCCTTGGGGGTTTTGGTTTTTATGATTACGAATTAAATTGCAAATAAACTTAAAAAGGTTGATTTGGCCAAATATGAGTAACATGCCAGGGTAGGTGTGTGCATTAACATGTAGCAATTCTGAATCCTTGTTTCATTAACAAAATTCAACTTATCAATTACCGGTTCTTAAGGGTATTTGCTCCTAAGTCCTTAGTGGGCAAACCTTTGAACATTGAAATCCTAATCCCAAAGTCCTTCGAAATTAGTGATCAAATCAAGTATTATTATAATCAAGAACAATTCGGTTACTACAGGGTATCCCTAGTGTTATACCCCAAAATTTGCCCGCATTTTTTTCCAGAGAGAAGGCAACAGACTTCTGTCTAAAAATGGGAGTTTCATATAATCTGGAATTTTATTTCATAAATATCCTGATTTTATGAATACTCAATTTTTAGAATATTTCTATATGGTACTTTGGTTCGCTGTTGAATTTATTCTTACACAAACGCCAAGTACTGTTTATAACTTCACACACGCTGTTTATTTGAGATTTATTTTCAGATAAATAATACTGACGTAATTGGTATAGAATTAAATTTTGCAGGCGCAAAGTCCGGGGATTCAGACTGTACTGGTAACAATTAAATTATTATTAGTTTCTGTTTCCCACTAATTTTTGTACTATACTATTGTTTTCAAATCTTTTCCTTTCTTTTCAAATCTATTTCTTTCAAATCAAATCCTAACTTTATTCCATACACTTTCTTTCAAATCCTACTACCACTCAAATTTTCCTTTTTTGTACGGTATCACTTCATTCCCCAACGTCTCTATCCTTCTTTTCACTCTATAAATACCCCTCATTTTTCCATAAATTCTCACATCAAATTTCACTCATTTCCCAAATTTCTATCTCATAATTATTTTATCTTCTTCCCCGGCAAAAATGGCAAAGTGGATGGATACGTTTTTTCTTATGGTCATCACTGTTGTAGTGGTGATCATGTCCTTTTTCTGTCTGCATAGTCCTGAAAAATGCGGACCTGGGATGCTTACACTCCCGTGCATCTATATATTGTTATTTATAGCATGGGTTTTTAATCGTCATACTTAAAGTTTTTCGTGTCTTTCGCTTTCAAATAATGTACCGTTCATTTTATTTGTCGTACTGTTCGCTATATTATTATGTAATATTTGTACTGTCAGTATTAAATATTGTATTGTCTGTCGTACCGTCGTTTAATTATTAAGATAGTATTATATGTGTTTATTTCTAGTTAAATATTTATTTGTCTGTGCATTAAATATTTTTTCAAGATTATTATCGGTAATTTCGTTCGCGTACGGTATATTTTATTTATTTATTATGTTTGTGTTTTTCTAACAACTCAGATAAATAATTTTCACCATTAACACAAAAAAACAAAAACAAAAACAAAAAGAAAAAATTAACTTTAACTGTTAAGTTTTCACTTTAGCTGTTATGTTAATTCCCGGACAGCCAGTTAACAGTCAAACCCGCTGACAGCAAGATTCTCCGTGTTTGTACTATCATTCAAATCAATCTTTCATATTTCAAAATTCCAAGATTTTTGTTCTAGAAGTCTTCTAATAATCACATGATCAGCAGAGACTCAACACTGCACAAAAATCGGGTACGCTTAACTGTCTCCTACACTAACAGTCCCTAACTAGGGTTTTTGTTTTTTTTCAGGAGAACAAGTTTTTTGAGACCTCAAATGGATTTCATGGACCTCCATATGTCTCAAAGTACCACCAGAAAAATTTTCAAACTTCAATTCGCTCGGACGCACAGTCAGCAGCTCAAACAGTCAACAGACGACCAGTTTGACCGAAAAGTCAACAGACAGTCAAAAATGAAATTTTTTGTCAACATCCATATTTTGTCAAAAGATTCATCATTTGATCAATGGTTGATCATAATTCATCAAGAAAAGTCCAGAAATCAACAAAACCCTAAGTTTCAAAATTAGGGTTTTCTCCTAAAAAGTCAACTGAACTTTGACTGGCCATAACTCTCTCCTTGTTCATCCAAAAAATTCCAACCAAAGCTTGTTTTGAAGGAAATTCAATTATGTTTCAAATGAAATTGATCCCATGGTCATTGGATTTACCATTTGGAAAATATGAGCCAGGACATTACAGGTCATTTTCAAAGTCAACAAAAAGTGGTTTTTTGTCAAAGGCCATAACATCAAGATAACTTCTCCAAATGCAAAAAAGTTTCCAAAGTAGCTTGTATATGACATCTTGAGGTTTCTAAAAAGTACAAGAACTCCTTCATATGATCAAAATTGAGGGAGATATGCCTTGTTGAAGTTGGCTATTTTTTGGGAAAATGCATGAAACCAACATTGATCAAAAATGTTTTTTTTTCCAAAAGAGGCCAAAAATGCATGATCCAAACATGTTTCAAATGACGTTAAAGGGCTCCCATGACCAACATTAGGCCCATGACATTTTTGTTTCTTTTTTAATTTAATTTTATTACATTTAAAATTAAATTAAAAAAGAAATGGTTCAAGACAATTATCCAAAGCTTTTGTCCTTAGCTTGAGTCACCAAGATGGCTTAACATCTGCAACATAAAGAAGTACAGCAGGCCTAGAGCAAGAGGGTGAAGAAAAATGAAGCCATGGCCAAAGAATTCAAAGCTTTATATATTAAAAAATTCAAAAGTTCAAAGCAATCAATAATGGTTAGCTTAAGTTTGCAGCACATCTATTGCTCATAAATAGCTTAGCATACTTCAGTAAGGAAGAGGACACAAATTCAGAACAAACACATGCTTGTATCACTCTTGTATCAAACTTGAAATTTTGAAAGAAATTTGAAATTCGAATTTTAAGTTTAAGCTAATTTCAATCCAAACTAAACACTCAAACACGTTCCCTGACCTCCACTGAACATAACCAAATCAATTTCAAGCCTTGAAACCTCAAGAACACGTACATATAACCCACGGTTTGCACTTTTAAAAACTTCTTCGATTTCAATTATACACTCATAATAAATAAATTCTAATGGCATATTCATGATTGGTGTTACCTTGTGAACGTTTCTGGAGCTTTAATTGAAGTTTGGCCGCTTGTATGAGCACTTACCATTTTAGGGTTTTTGAGTTCAAAAAGAGGGATTCATGATTTAGGCAAAATTACAGGTTCTAAGTGGTACCATTAAACTCGTATGAACTAGACGAATCGAACCATGACCTCGCGCCAAATTTATATTGAGTCTAACCCCTATTCTTGTTACACAGGTGTTATAGGTTAGAGCTTTTTACAACTCTCTGCAAATGAGTGGTGTAAAAAGTGTTTCCTGAGGAAGAAGATGAGACGTGGCCCCCTCCTATTGGCCAGAGCGCGCGCGTTTTTATTTTCTTTTAAATTTTTGATTCAGTGCTTTGCAGGTTCTGTACGTGTCATGCATCCTCGCTTGGTCACCATTAGATCAGTCCAATCACTTCATCCAACGCACATGACACGCTAGTCCATGTTATGGACTTACCAGCCAGCCACACATGATCCATATTTAATATATTTTTCTATTTTATTTAATTTTCTTTGCAAAATTATTTAAAAATAGTTTAAAAATATATATATATATATATATATATACAAAAAATATTTTTAGGTTGATAAAATATTGTATTAATTTTTTATACAAAAATATTTTATTTTTCTTAATAATTAAAATATTTTGTTTAATTAATCAATATATATATTCATATATTTCCCTTTAAATTATTTTTAACCTATCAAAAAATCAAAAAATATTTTCTTTTTATTTAAATTAAGTTTATATATTATAAACTAATTTTGTACATATTTAGAATATTTTTCTCTTTAAGTTTAATTTATGTGTATAATTATTTGTGTAATTATATGTTAATTAACTTAATAATTTCAAAATCATTTCAAAAATCACAAAAAAATTAATTTTATTTTAAAATTAATTAGCAAGCAACTTGAAAACATTTTTAGACTTAATTTTTAGGTTTAAATTTTATTTCTAAATTATTGACATTTTAATTAAATTAATTATGCATTAATTTTAATTAAAATCAATCATCCAAAATTCCAAAAATATTTTCCCTTTATCTTATTGCAATTTAAATTCATAGATAAGTGTATAGGTTGTCAAATTCATGTAAATAGCGTAGTTTACATTTCTCGCACAATCGATGTAATAGCGTAGATTTACTTTCCGCACTTTACATTCCGCATTTTAATTTATGTACATATAAAACTGCGTGTGTGTCAAGAATAACAATTGAAGCGCTAGATTACTAATCTCAAAGAAAAAATATCTGAAACAAAACACAATCACACTTGCACCTCTTAGGGTAATCCCTGTTACTCTTTTCAAAATTAATTCTACTGTTTCAAATGCAATTCAAATTTCTTTCTGTATCCAGTCAAAGAAAACTTTCTAAAAGAAATGGGAAAGGACCTTACGAACTTAAGGTAGATCTCCTAATTGCTTGCTCAATCAAAGACAACAAAAGCTTTTCACATATCACCGTTTTTCCAAAACAAAACTTTCAAAAAGACAACACTTTGTATACATCCAAACAATGATCATTACGAAGTTAAAAAATCTTTTTCGAATCATCAAAATATCTTTCGAAAGATAAACACTTTGTATACATCTGCACAAGGATCATTACAAAGTTAACTCTTTACAAAATATTTAAAACCACATACAAGCATTTCAAAGCAAGACAAATGATTCAAACAAGTGAGCTAAGCAATTAAGAGCCCATGGATAACCATGGATACAAAGGGTGCTAACACCTTCCCTTTGTATAACCTACCCTCGAACCCAAAATCTCTTAAAGGTCTTTTTCTGTTTCTTTTATAAACCTTTCCTTAATTGGATAAAATAAAAGTCGGTGGCGACTCTCTGATTTTCACAACTCAAAATAATAAAAGAAGAGTCAGTTTGTATCCCACAAAAAACCGAGGCTTACACCTAGTCCTAGGTGATATCTACTATAGTATAATGGTATAAAAACCCTAACAATGGAGGTCAATCCTAATTGTCAGTCATAAATCAATCCAGTTGGTCCGACGAGGAAAGCATTACAAACCTTATACCATTAAATTGAACATAAAAGAGAAATATGTTATTGAAATTCAGAATTCTAAATCATCACAAATGTTAATCAGGGACACCCCCTAGCATTGGGGGGTTTAGCTACTCATATCATCCAAAGAAATTACAAAGATATCAAATAAAGACATTACAATAGAGATGATGAACTTTGATCTTCAATGGCTTCCGCACATGAGAGTTCTCTGTTCTTCTCCAATTGCATAGGCTTCTTTTCTCAATCCTCCAATTATTCGTGTGGCAAAAAAGATACCTAATTCATCTTGAAAACCCTCCTAAATAGTGCAGACTGTAACGACCGTTTTTCTTTAATTATTTATTTATGTGAATTAATTGTGCATTATGTGTTAATTATATGTTTAATTGATTTTATGTTGGTTTATTTGGGAATTGTTAGTAAATAATATAAGTTAATAAATTAGGAGAGTTATTGGGCTTAATGTAGTATTAGTAAGTGAGGGGTGTTAGTTAGAGCCCATTAGTAATTTAAGATAGTAAGGGTTTAACTAAAACAATGGTTTTAGAGGAAATAGAAATTAGAAGTTCATTTTGGGGTTTTTGGTGAAAGAAGAGAAGAGTAGAGTGAAGAGAAAGAAGGGAATCTCAAGATTGAAGCTAGAGTTGTCTTCAATCCAAACCTAAGGTAAGGGTGGGATTCTTTCATGCTAAAGGGATGTATGATGATGTTTTGGGTGGGATTTAATTGTATGTTGCATCCATGGAAGTTGTGTGTAGAAATGTTAGGGTCTATGAACAAATGCTTGATTTGATGATTTGAAATGTGTTTAAATTGATGTTTGATGATGTTATGATGTTATAAGACCCATAATATGTGTTGTATTTGTGTTTATACCATGTATGCTGTGGTTGTTCGTGATGTTTGATGTTTTCCAACTTGATTGGGTTGAGTTTAGGGGTTTTGGGATGGGTTTCGTATGCTGTTTTCTGTGTTTGGGATTTTCTGAAAATCGCCAGTTCGCGCCGCGAACCCTTGTGCGCGCCGCGAACCTCTTGGCAGAAATTTGGGAAAAACTGGATCTGCTCAGTTCGTGCCGCGACCCCTTGTGCGCGCCGCGAACTGCTTGGCAGAAAGTTAGGAATTTTTGGATTCTCTAAGTTCGCGCCGCGAACCCTGTTGGCGCCGCGAACCCTGTTTTGCAGAATTTTTCTAAACTTTGAAATGCTGTATCTTTTGAACCGTAACTCCTTTTTAAGTGCCGTTTGAACCTACGTGAAGCCCTAATTGATGTCTTTCTAATGAATATGTTTAGTATAACTTTAGAAACTCTTGGAATCTCCTTGAATTGGATTTTTGTTGACATTGGATATCCGGAATTGATTATGTCGTTTAAGTTGATCATGTCGTATGCGTAGATTATGTTGTTTGAGTCGATTGTGTCGTTAAGTGTGATTGTGAATGTGCATCATTGAGTCACATTCATTGCATTGTTTGAGACGGCCCTAGTGGCAATTGTTTGAGACGGCCCTTGTGGCGAATGTTTGAGACGGCCCAATGGCAATTGTTTGAGACGGGAGTTTTACTCCAATGGTACCACATGCATTTGCATTGTTTGAGTTGCATAGGTAAAGTCGTATGATGAGTCGTGTTTGGATATTTGTGTGTGCATAACATGAATGTTATCTTGTGTCGATTTGATGGTTGTTCCGTTGAACATATGTAATAATCGACTACGTATGCCTTAATCGAGATTGATATTATTGTTGCGAATGATGTGAATTTTAGTAAGTGATATATGTTGAGAAGTGGTGACCGATGTATGATTATTTTATCCGCTTTGAATATTATCATACGCTTCTTTATAATGAATGATATCTCACCCCTTCTGTTTGAATGTTGCCCTCCGTTGGTAACGTGCAGGTAATGACGCGGAGTAGTCGTGTACCTATAGCTCGAGTCGATGTGTGTCGATGCTCTGATACGTAGCACTCGGGGAACGTTGGATTACTTGTTTACGTCTTGTTTCTTGTGTTTATCCTTGTTGAACTTTGTCCTTATGTTATGCTAAGACTTGTTAGATGTATTGAGCCGCGTTTGGCCTTGACATTATGAGTTGTATTGTTGTTGACATGTGATTTTCCACTGCGATTGCAAGTACTCGACTGGCTGACAATGATTAATGATTTTGATATCGTTCTCCTACATGTGTGTTATGTATCTAAGTGATTGAGCATGATATATGTATGTGATTTTGTTGTTTAAAATTTGATGCTCCGAATCGTTATGTTCAATTTGCTTGAAATTTTGTACTCTGGTATTCCTCTTTATTGCGGGGTAGATTTGGGGTGTTACATTAGTGGTATCAGAGCCTGGTCGGTCTTGTCCGGCCATGTGTCGTGTCGTAGTGTAGTCTAACTAGCGTATATTGTTGTTCGTGCTGATTGTTTTTGTGTTGTAGTGAAGACTTATGATGGCTGGAAGGAATGATGCTGCGATAGCTGCTGCTTTGGAAGCAATGGCTCAGGCTTTGGAGAACCAACCGAAAGGTGGAGAGAATGCTGCTTCTTGTAACACCCCATAAAATTCTTTATTTAATTTAATTGATTTTTTTGGATTAAATATTAGAATTATTTGAGTTAACTGAGAAAAATGGGAATAATGAGACTAATGGGCCAGTGTCGCTTTTAGTAAAGAAGGGGGGTGTATTGGTAGGCCCTATTACTAATTAAAATAGTTTTATTTTATTTTCCACAAAATAGAGGAATTGTGGGAAAGAGGAATAGAACTAAGGAGAAGAGAAGAGTCTGAACGTGAAAAGAGAAGAGGAGCGGAGAAGTGCGACACGAGGAAGAGCGAAGAATCAACCTTCAGGTAAGGGGGGACTCTTTCGTTTATCTTCTATTATGGGATTATAGGTAGTATGATAGAATTTGATCGTGTTGTTGGTATCAATTGGGTTGTGCTTAGGTTATAGAAGTGTTAGGTTTTGGGAGGATTGATGCATAATGATTGTATTGACCATGTATGGTGTTAATTGGATGGTTGAATGTATTATGAATGTGTTATAATATGTGTTTGTTTCACTGTATGCAAATCTGGTTGGAATGGGATTGGTTTGGTAATGAATTGGTGAAGGAAGGGCAAAATCGCAGGCTGTTTTCTGCGATTCGGAGTTCTGGAAATCGCCAGTTGGCGCCGCGTCCAGGAGTTGACGCCGCGAACTGCTTGGCAGAAAGCCAGGAAGTTGTGTTGTGTTCAGTACGTGCCGCGAACCTTTGGTTGCGCCGCGAAGGCGTAGTTCCTATTTGTTCCGCGCCGCGAACCCTTGTTTGCGCCGCGAAGGCGTAGTTCCTATTCGTTCCGCGCCGCGAACTGTGTGTGGCGCCGCGTGCTGTTGGCGATAGGCCGTTTTGAAAAGTTTAAAAATGTGTAACTTTTAAACCGTAAACCGGATTTTGGTGCCGTTTCGAGTACAGTAGAGCTAATCAAATAATTTATATAATCAAATGGTGTTTTGAGTTGTGGCTTGAATTATTTTTAAAACACCCGATCTTATTTGTTTGTGGTGGGATATGCTTATAGGTACACTAATGAATGTCTTACCTGTATGATGTTGTGGTTATAACTGGTGTTTATTATACATGTATTGTTGGTATGAAATATGTGTTTTATTGATGATTATGACATTGATCGATTTATGTGGGTGATGAGCATGTTATGGTTGATGCATGCATTCATAATCATTATGTGGCTGGTCCTTGACGATGGTGGATCAGTGGTAGCTAATTCCCATTGTGTGGAATTAGTGAGTGGGTGTTACCGTATCCTTGACGATGGTGGGTCGGTGAGTTGGGTTATCCCAGATTTTTGTACCACATGCATGTAGTTGCATTGCATTAGGCTGATTTGCTATTATAACATGAATGGAAGATTGTCCAATGTTATAATATGTGTTGATTTGGTTGTTTGCTTACTGATTGTATGGTTTGAATCTGATCATAACTGTGATTGGGTGAATGGCATGTGAAATGATATTTTATTATCTATATCTTATAACATTAGTTAAATGTGAATGAGACTCACCCTTACTGTTGTTATTTTTCAGATTGAGGAGTAGCTCTCGTACTTGGTGAGGATTAGCTCGTCGAGTAGTTCCTTAGAGTCAGTTGGGTCCGTGTCATGCTCTGGTCGTGTAACACTGGGGGCGTCGTTGAGAGTTACTTGTTAAACTCTTTTTATTTTGGGTGGATTTCTTATGTTGGTGTTTTAAGTCTGTGACTTGGCTGTTTGTTATTCAGATGTTAAAGATAATTCCGCTGTGTTAAACATGATGATCTGAATAAATTTGGTTGACGTTCTCTTTTATGGCATGACATGAGTATCATTGTTTAATTATTTGGAATTTGTAATGCCCTTTTTCATGTTTACTATGATTATTGTTTATTATTTATGCGGGGTATTAGAAGGGTGTTACAATAGTGGTATCAGAGCATAGTCGGTCGTTTGAGTCAGAGTCTTAGTGTCGGTTGACCCCTCGTATGCGATTAGTGTAAGATTGACACTGTCGATACTTCTTGTTCTAATAAATATTGTTTAATATTTAGCAGAACAATGGCCGGAAGAGGAGGAAGAAACGACGATGCGATTGCTGAGGCTCTCGGTATGATTGCTGGTGTGTTGGGAGGGAATGCCAATGGAGCTGGAATTGGTGCTGACAGGCAGCTGAACAGTTTTCAGAGGAACAACCCTCCGTTGTTCAAGGGCACTCACGATCCCGAAGGCGCCCAGAAGTGGCTAAAGGAAATTGAAAGGATCTTCCGGGTGATTGATTGTGACGAAAATCTGAAGGTGAGATATGGGACTCACATGCTGTCTGAAGAAGCTGATGATTGGTGGATGGCTAGTAGGGACGAACTGCAAGCTGCAGGTGTTGCAATCACTTGGGCTGTGTTCAAGAGAGAATTCTTGCGGAGGTACTTTCCTGAGGATGTTAGAGGCAAGAAAGAGATTGAATTTTTGGAGCTGACACAAGGTAACATGACCGTGCCGGAGTATGCGTCCAAGTTTGTTGAGCTGGCAAAGTATTATGTCCACTACAATAATGATGAGGCTAGTGAATTCTCGAAGTGTGTTAAGTTCGAAAATGGTCTCCGTGATGAGATTAAACAGGGTATCAGATACCAGAGGATTCACAGGTTTGTCGATTTAGTTGACTGCAGCCGAATCTTTGAAGAGGACAATATTAAACTGAAGTCGTCACACTCTCGCGAGTTAGTCGACAGGAAAGGGAAAAAGCATATGGATCGTGGTAAGCCATATGGTAAGGGTAACCAGAAAGCTGGAGGCTGGAAGAAGCCTAGTGGGGGAGACTCTAGTGCCCCTATTAAGTGCTTCAAGTGTGGAGAACCTGGACATCGCATTCACGAGTGCAAAAGCGAGGAAAAGAAGTGCTATAGATGTGGAAAGGCAGGTCACATTGCTATTGAGTGCAAAGGGAACACTGTAACTTGTTTCAACTGCGGGGAAGAAGGTCATATTAGTCCTAAGTGTCCTAAGCCGAGGAAGAATCAAGCTGGTGGTAAGGTGTTCGCCTTATCTGGTTCAGAGACTACTCCAGAGGATCGGTTGATTAAAGGTACGTGTTTTATCCATGGCACTCCTTTAATTGCAATAATAGATACTGGAGCAACTCACTCGTTTATTTCATTGGATTGTGCTAAACGACTGAATTTGGAAATATCTGATATTAATGGAAGTATGATCATTAACACTCCTGCGTCGGGTTCAGTGACTACTTCGCTTGCTTGTTTGAACTGTCCAATTGATATTTTTGGTAGAGAATTCGGAATGGACTTAATGTGCCTTCCGTTGGAACAACTGGACGTTATCCTGGGCATGAATTGGTTGCAATTTAACCGGGTTCATATCAACTGTTTCACGAAAACGGTTATTTTTCCTGAAGATGTCATTGTTGAGGACTTAGAGATGACGGCTAGACAAGTGGATAAAGCAATGAAGGACGGGGCTGCCGTGTTTATGTTGATTGCGTCCATGGAAGTGAAAAAGAAAGCGGTGAGTAGTGACTTACCGGTAGTATGTGAATTTCCGGAAGTTTTCTCAGAAGATGTAAGAGAATTACCGCCAGAGAGGGAGGTGGATTTTGCTATTGAATTAATTCCTGGAACTAGTCCTGTGTCGATGGCACCTTATCGTATGTCGGCATCGGAATTGACTGAGTTGAAGAGTCAATTGGAAGAGTTACTTGAGAAGAAATTTATTCGTCCTAGTGTCTCACCGTGGGGTGCACCGGTGTTACTAGTGAAGAAGAAAGAAGGTTCAATGAGGTTGTGTGTGGATTACAGACAACTGAACAAGGTTACTATCAAGAATCGGTATCCCTTGCCGAGGATTGATGATTTGATGGATCAACTGGTTGGAGCGTGTGTGTTCAGCAAAATTGACTTGAGGTCGGGATATCATCAGATTCGGGTGAAGACGGACGACATTCAGAAGACGGCATTTAGAACGAGGTATGGTCATTACGAATATACAGTGATGCCATTTGGAGTAACCAATGCGCCGGGGGTTTTCATGGAGTATATGAATAGGATCTTCCATCCTTATCTGGATCAGTTCGTAGTAGTATTTATTGATGATATTTTAATATATTCTAAGAATGAAGAAGAGCATGCGGATCATCTTAGAGTGGTATTGGAACTATTGAAGGAAAAGAAACTTTATGCAAAACTGTCAAAGTGTGAGTTCTGGTTAAATGAAGTGAGCTTTCTTGGGCATGTAATTTCCAAGGATGGTATTGTCGTTGACCCAACGAAAGTAGAAGCAGTGTCTCAGTGGGAAGCTCCGAAGTCAGTTTCCGAAATCCGTAGTTTCCTTGGTCTTGCGGGTTACTATAGAAAGTTCATTGAAGGTTTTTCAAAGTTAGCGTTGCCGTTAACTAAGTTGACTAGGAAGGGTCAAGCTTTCGTCTGGGATTCGAAATGTGAAGAAGGATTCCAAGAGTTGAAGAAGAGGTTGACTAGTGCGCCGATCTTGATTTTTGCCGAATCCGGCGGAATCTTTTGTTGTTTATTGTGATGCTTCGTTGTCGGGATTAGGAGGTGTACTAATGCAGAATCAACAGGTAGTCGCTTATGCGTCGAGACACTTCAAAGTGCATGAGAGAAACTATCCGACTCATGACTTAGAGTTGGCAGAAGTGGTATTTGTGTTGAAATTGTGGAGGCATTACCTATATGGTTCAAGGTTTGAAGTATTTAGTGATCACAAGAGTTTGAAGTATCTCTTTGACCAAAAAGAGTTGAATATGAGACAAAGAAGATGGTTAGAATTTCTCAAGGATTATGATTTTGAACTGAATTATCATCCGGGTAAAGCAAATGTTGTTGCCGATGCTTTGAGTAGGAAGTCCCTGCATATGTCTATGCTTATGGTGAGAGAATTGGATTTAATTGAGAAATTCCAAGCTTTGAGTTTAGTATGTGAAGACACTCCTACCAGTGTTAGATTGGGTATGCTGAAGCTGACTAGTGGTATTCTTGAGGAAATCCGAGAGGGTCAGAAGACTGATGTAGAGTTGGTTGATAAGTTGACTCTGATTAACCAAGATAAAGGAGGTGAATTCAGAATCGACGAGAATGGTATAATGAGGTTTGGTAATCGTGTTTGTGTTCCTGACATTGCCGAATTGAGGAAGAGTATTCTTGAAGAAGGACATCGTAGCGGATTGAGTATTCATCTTGGTGCTACCAAGATGTATCATGACCTAAAGAAGCTGTTTTGGTGGCCTGGAATGAAAAAGGAAATAGCTGAATTTGTATATGCTTGTTTGACTTTCCAGAACTCGAAGATTGAGCATCAGAAACCGTATGGAGCTATGCAATCGTTATTTATTCCGGAATGGAAGTGGGATAGTATATCTATGGATTTTGTTTCAGGTTTGCCGAGGACGGTGAAGAATCGTGAAGCTATTTGGGTTATTATGGACAGGTTGACAAAGTCTGCTCACTTTATACCAATGAGAATGGATTACCCAATGGAGAAGCTGGCTCAATTGTATATTGAAAAGATAGTGAGTTTACATGGTATTCCTTCGAGTATCGTGTCAGATAGAGATCCAAGGTTTACATCCAGATTCTGGGAAGGTTTGCAGAAGGCTTTGGGTACTAAGCTGAGATTGAGTTCTGCTTATCATCCACAGACGGATGGACAGACAGAAAGAACTATTCAATCACTAGAAGATTTGTTGCGTGCTTGTGTGTTGGAAAAGGGCGGTGCTTGGGATAGTTATCTACCCTTGATCGAATTTACTTACAATAATAGTTTTCACTCGAGTATTGGTATGGCTCCGTTTGAAGCTTTGTATGGTCGGAGGTGTAGAACGCCTTTATGTTGGTACGAATCTGGCGAAGGTGTTGTGATTGGGCCGGAAATTGTTCAGGAGACAACAGAAAGGATTAAGATGATTCAGGAGAAGATGAAGACTTCTCATAGTCGTCAGAAGAGTTATCATGATAAAAGAAGAAGGACACTTGAATTTCAAGAAGGAGATCATGTGTTCTTGAGGGTGACTCCTACAACTGGTGTTGGTAGAGCACTGAAGTCAAGGAAGTTGACTCCGCGTTTTATTGGTCCGTTTCAAATTACGGAGAGGGTTGGAGAAGTGGCGTATCGTATTGCGTTGCCACCGACACTTGCGAATCTGCATGATGTATTCCATGTATCGCAGTTGAGGAAATACATTGCTGATCCATCTCATGTGATCCAAGTCGATGATGTACAGGTAAAGGATAATCTGACAGTTGAAACTTTGCCTATGAGGATTGAAGATCGGAAGGTGAAACAATTGCGTGGCAAGGAGATAGCATTAGTCAGAGTAGCTTGGGGAGGACCAGCCGGTGGAAATGTTACGTGGGAATTGGAGAGCCAGATGAAGGACTCCTACCCGAAACTCTTTGCCTAAGGTATGTTTTCGAGGACGAAAACTTTTCTAGTGGGGGAGAGTTGTAACACCCCATAAAATTCTTTATTTAATTTAATTGATTTTTTTGGATTAAATATTAGAATTATTTGAGTTAACTGAGAAAAATGGGAATAATGAGACTAATGGGCCAGTGTCGCTTTTAGTAAAGAAGGGGGTGTATTGGTAGGCCCTATTACTAATTAAAATAGTTTTATTTTAATTTCCACAAAATAGAGGAATTGTGGGAAAGAGGAATAGAACTAAGGAGAAGAGAAGAGTCTGAACGTGAAAAGAGAAGAGGAGCGGAGAAGTGCGACACGAGGAAGAGCGAAGAATCAACCTTCAGGTAAGGGGGGATTCTTCCGTTTATCTTCTATTATGGGATTATAGGTAGTATGATAGAATTTGATCGTGTTGTTCGTATCAATTGGGTTGTGCTTAGGTTATAGAAGTGTTAGGTTTTGGGAGGATTGATGCATAATGATTGTATTGACCATGTATGGTGTTAATTGGATGGTTGAATGTATTATGAATGTGTTATAATATGTGTTTGTTTCACTGTATGCAAATCTGGTTGGAATGGGATTGGTTTGGTAATGAATTGGTGAAGGAAGGGAAAAATCGCAGGCTGTTTTCTGCGATTCGGAGTTCTGGAAATCGCCAGTTCGCGCCGCGTCCAGGAGTTGGCGCCGCGAACTGCTTGGCAGAAAGCCAGGAAGTTGTGTTGTGTTCAGTACGCGCCGCGAACCTTTGGTTGCGCCGCGAAGGCGTAGTTCCTATCCGTTCCACGCCGCGAAACCTTGTTTGCGCCGCGAAGGCGTAGTTCCTATTCGTTCCGCGCCGCGAACTGTGTGTGGCGCCGCGTGCTATTGGCGATAGGCCGTTTTGAAAAGTTTAAAAATGTGTAACTTTTAAACCGTAAACCGGATTTTGGTGCCGTTTCGAGTACAGTGGAGCTAATCAAATAATTTATATAATCAAATGGTGTTTTGAGTTGTGGCTTGAATTATTTTTAAAACACCCGATCTTATTTGTTTGTGGTGGGATATGCTTATAGGTACACTAATGAATGTCTTACCTGTATGATGTTGTGGTTATAACTGGTGTTTATTATACATGTATTGTTGGTATGAAATATGTGTTTTATTGATGATTATGACATTGATCGATTTATGTGGGTGATGAGCATGTTATGGTTGATGCAAGCATTCATAATCATTATGTGGCTGGTCCTTGACGATGGTGGATCAGTGGTAGCTAATTCCCATTGTGTGGAATTAGTGAGTGGGTGTTACCGTATCCTTGACGATGGTGGGTCGGTGAGTTGGGTTATCCCAGATTTTGGTACCACATGCATGTAGTTGCATTGCATTAGGCTGCTTTGCTATTATAACATGAATGGAAGATTGTCCAATGTTATAATATGTGTTGATTTGGTTGTTTGCTTACTGATTGTATGGTTTGAATTTGATCATAACTGTGATTGGGTGAATGGCATGTGAAATGATATTTTATTATCTATATCTTATAACATTAGTTAAATGTGAATGAGACTCACCCTTACTGTTGTTATTTTTCAGATTGAGGAGTAGCTCTCGTACTTGGTGAGGATTAGCTCGTCAAGTAGTTCGTTAGAGTCAGTTGGGTCCGTGTCATGCTCTGGTCGTGTAACACTGGGGGCGTCGTTGAGAGTTACTTGTTAAACTCTTTCTATTTTGGGTGGATTTCTTATGTTGGTGTTTTAAGTATGGGAGTTGGCTGTTTGTTATTCAGATGTTAAAGATAATTCCGCTGTGTTAAACATGATGATCTGAATAAATTTGGTTGACGTTCTCTTTTATGGCATGACATGAGTATCATTGTTTAATTATTTGGAAGTTGTAATGCCCTTTTTTCATGTTTACTCTGATTATTGTTTATTATTTATGCGGGGTATTAGAAGGGTGTTACACTTCTCGGAGTTTGGCTACCTTCCAAAGAGAGAACCCTCCTGTGTTTAAGGGAACTTATGATCCTGTTGGCGCTTTGACATGGCTTAAGGAGATTGAGAGGATTTTCCGTGTCATGGATTGCACTCCTGAACAGAAGGTTCGGTATGGGACTCATATGCTAGCAGTCAAGGCGGATGATTGGTGGCTAGAGACCCGTAGGAGATTGGGTGTTGGTAGAGCACTGAAGTCAAGGAAGTTGACTCCGCGTTTTATTGGTCCGTTTCAAATTACGGAGAGGGTTGGAGAAGTGGCGTATCGTATTGCGTTGCCACCGACACTTGCGAATCTGCATGATGTATTCCATGTATCGCAGTTGAGGAAATACATTGCTGATCCATCTCATGTGATCCAAGTCGATGATGTACAGGTAAAGGATAATCTGACAGTTGAAACTTTGCCTATGAGGATTGAAGATCGGAAGGTGAAACAATTGCGTGGCAAGGAGATAGCATTAGTCAGAGTAGCTTGGGGAGGACCAGCCGGTGGAAATGTTACGTGGGAATTGGAGAGCCAGATGAAGGACTCCTACCCGGAACTCTTTGCCTAAGGTATGTTTTCGAGGACGAAAACTTTTCTAGTGGGGGAGAGTTGTAACACCCCATAAAATTCTTTATTTAATTTAATTGATTTTTTTGGATTAAATATTAGAATTATTTGAGTTAACTGAGAAAAATGGGAATAATGAGACTAATGGGCCAGTGTCGCTTTTAGTAAAGAAGGGGGTGTATTGGTAAGCCCTATTACTAATTAAAATAGTTTTATTTTATTTTCCACAAAATAGAGGAATTGTGGGAAAGAGGAATAGAACTAAGGAGAAGAGAAGAGTCTGAACGTGAAAAGAGAAGAGGAGCGGAGAAGTGCGACACGAGGAAGAGCGAAGAATCAACCTTCAGGTAAGGGGGGACTCTTCCGTTTATCTTCTATTATGGGATTATAGGTAGTATGATAGAATTTGATCGTGTTGTTCGTATCAATTGGGTTGTGCTTAGGTTATAAAAGTGTTAGGTTTTGGGAGGATTGATGCATAATGATTGTATTGACCATGTATGGTGTTAATTGGATGGTTGAATGTATTATGAATGTGTTATAATATGTGTTTGTTTCACTGTATGCAAATCTGGTTGGAATGGGATTGGTTTGGTAATGAATTGGTGAAGGAAGGGAAAAATCGCAGGCTGTTTTCTGCGATTCGGAGTTCTGGAAATCGCCAGTTCGCGCCGCGTCCAGGAGTTGGCGCCGCGAACTACTTGGCAGAAAGCCAGGAAGTTGTGTTGTGTTCAGTACGCGCCGCGAACCTTTGGTTGCGCCGCGAAGGCGTAGTTCCTATCCGTTCCACGCCGCGAAACCTTGTTTGCGCCGCGAAGGCGTAGTTCCTATTCGTTCCGCGCCGCGAACTGTGTGTGGCGCCGCGTGCTATTGGCGATAGGCCGTTTTGAAAAGTTTAAAAATGTGTAACTTTTAAACCGTAAACCGGATTTTGGTGCCGTTTCGAGTACAGTGGAGCTAATCAAATAATTTATATAATCAAATGGTGTTTTGAGTTGTGGCTTGAATTATTTTTAAAACACCCGATCTTATTTGTTTGTGGTGGGATATGCTTATAGGTACACTAATGAATGTCTTACCTGTATGATGTTGTGGTTATAACTGGTGTTTATTATACATGTATTGTTGGTATGAAATATGTGTTTTATTGATGATTATGACATTGATCGATTTATGTGGGTGATGAGCATGTTATGGTTGATGCATGCATTCATAATCATTATGTGGCTGGTCCTTGACGATGGTGGATCAGTGGTAGCTAATTCCCATTGTGTGGAATTAGTGAGTGGGTGTTACCGTATCCTTGACGATGGTGGGTCGGTGAGTTGGGTTATCCCAGATTTTGGTACCACATGCATGTAGTTGCATTGCATTAGGCTGCTTTGCTATTATAACATGAATGGAAGATTGTCCAATGTTATAATATGTGTTGATTTGGTTGTTTGCTTACTGATTGTATGGTTTGAATTTGATCATAACTGTGATTGGGTGAATGGCATGTGAAATGATATTTTATTATCTATATCTTATAACATTAGTTAAATGTGAATGAGACTCACCCTTACTGTTGTTATTTTTCAGATTGAGGAGTAGCTCTCGTACTTGGTGAGGATTAGCTCGTCAAGTAGTTCGTTAGAGTCAGTTGGGTCCGTGTCATGCTCTGGTCGTGTAACACTGGGGGCGTCGTTGAGAGTTACTTGTTAAACTCTTTCTATTTTGGGTGGATTTCTTATGTTGGTGTTTTAAGTCTGTGAGTTGGCTGTTTGTTATTCAGATGTTAAAGATAATTCCGCTGTGTTAAACATGATGATCTGAATAAATTTGGTTGACGTTCTCTTTTATGGCATGACATGAGTATCATTGTTTAATTATTTGGAAGTTGTAATGCCCTTTTTTCATGTTTACTCTGATTATTGTTTATTATTTATGCGGGGTATTAGAAGGGTGTTACACTTCTCGGAGTTTGGCTACCTTCCAAAGAGAGAACCCTCCTGTGTTTAAGGGAACTTATGATCCTGTTGGCGCTTTGACATGGCTTAAGGAGATTGAGAGGATTTTCCGTGTCATGGATTGCACTCCTGAACAGAAGGTTCGGTATGGGACTCATATGCTAGCAGTCAAGGCGGATGATTGGTGGCTAGAGACCCGTAGGAGATTGGGTGTTGGTAGAGCACTGAAGTCAAGGAAGTTGACTCCGCGTTTTATTGGTCCGTTTCAAATTACGGAGAGGGTTGGAGAAGTGGCGTATTGTATTGCGTTGCCACCGACACTTGCGAATCTGCATGATGTATTCCATGTATCGCAGTTGAGGAAATACATTGCTGATCCATCTTATGTGATCCAAGTCGATGATGTACAGGTAAAGGATAATCTGACAGTTGAAACTTTGCCTATGAGGATTGAAGATCGGAAGGTGAAACAATTGCGTGGCAAGGAGATAGCATTAGTCAGAGTAGCTTGGGGAGGACCAGCCGGTGGAAATGTTACGTGGGAATTGGAGAGCCAGATGAAGGACTCCTACCCGGAACTCTTTGCCTAAGGTATGTTTTCGAGGACGAAAACTTTTCTAGTGGGGGAGAGTTGTAACACCCCATAAAATTCTTTATTTAATTTAATTGATTTTTTTGGATTAAATATTAGAATTATTTGAGTTAACTGAGAAAAATGGGAATAATGAGACTAATGGGCCAGTGTCGCTTTTAGTAAAGAAGGGGGGTGTATTGGTAGGCCCTATTACTAATTAAAATAGTTTTATTTTATTTTCCACAAAATAGAGGAATTGTGGGAAAGAGGAATAGAACTAAGGAGAAGAGAAGAGTCTGAACGTGAAAAGAGAAGAGGAGCGGAGAAGTGCGACACGAGGAAGAGCGAAGAATCAACCTTCAGGTAAGGGGGGATTCTTCCGTTTATCTTCTATTATGGGATTATAGGTAGTATGATAGAATTTGATCGTGTTGTTCGTATCAATTGGGTTGTGCTTAGGTTATAAAAGTGTTAGGTTTTGGGAGGATTGATGCATAATGATTGTATTGACCATGTATGGTGTTAATTGGATGGTTGAATGTATTATGAATGTGTTATAATATGTGTTTGTTTCACTGTATGCAAATCTGGTTGGAATGGGATTGGTTTGGTAATGAATTGGTGAAGGAAGGGAAAAATCGCAGGCTGTTTTCTGCGATTCGGAGTTCTGGAAATCGCCAGTTCGCGCCGCGTCCAGGAGTTGGCGCCGCGAACTGCTTGGCAGAAAGCCAGGAAGTTGTGTTGTGTTCAGTACGCGCCGCGAACCTTTGGTTGCGCCGCAAAGGCGTAGTTCCTATCCGTTCCACGCCGCGAAACCTTGTTTGCGCCGCGAAGGCGTAGTTCCTATTCGTTCCGCGCCGCGAACTGTGTGTGGCGCCGCGTGCTATTGGCGATAGGCCGTTTTGAAAAGTTTAAAAATGTGTAACTTTTAAACCGTAAACCGGATTTTGGTGCCGTTTCGAGTACAGTGGAGCTAATCAAATAATTTATATAATCAAATGGTGTTTTGAGTTGTGGCTTGAATTATTTTTAAAACACCCGATCTTATTTGTTTGTGGTGGGATATGCTTATAGGTACACTAATGAATGTCTTACCTGTATGATGTTGTGGTTATAACTGGTGTTTATTATACATGTATTGTTGGTATGAAATATGTGTTTTATTGATGATTATGACATTGATCGATTTATGTGGGTGATGAGCATGTTATGGTTGATGCATGCATTCATAATCATTATGTGGCTGGTCCTTGACGATGGTGGATTAGTGGTAGCTAATTCCCATTGTGTGGAATTAGTGAGTGGGTGTTACCGTATCCTTGACGATGGTGGGTCGGTGAGTTGGGTTATCCCAGATTTTGGTACCACATGCATGTAGTTGCATTGCATTAGGCTGCTTTGCTATTATAACATGAATGGAAGATTGTCCAATGTTATAATATGTGTTGATTTGGTTGTTTGCTTACTGATTGTATGGTTTGAATCTGATCATAACTGTGATTGGGTGAATGGCGTGTGAAATGATATTTTATTATCTATATCTTATAACATTAGTTAAATGTGAATGAGACTCACCCTTACTGTTGTTATTTTTCAGATTGAGGAGTAGCTCTCGTACTTGGTGAGGATTAGCTCGTCAAGTAGTTCGTTAGAGTCAGTTGGGTCCGTGTCATGCTCTGGTCGTGTAACACTGGGGGCGTCGTTGAGAGTTACTTGTTAAACTCTTTCTATTTTGGGTGGATTTCTTATGTTGGTGTTTTAAGTCTGTGAGTTGGCTGTTTGTTATTCAGATGTTAAAGATAATTCCGCTGTGTTAAACATGATGATTTGAATAAATTTGGTTGACGTTCTCTTTTATGGCATGACATGAGTATCATTGTTTAATTATTTGGAAGTTGTAATGCCCTTTTTTCATGTTTACTCTGATTATTGTTTATTATTTATGCGGGGTATTAGAAGGGTGTTACACTTCTCGGAGTTTGGCTACCTTCCAAAGAGAGAACCCTCCTGTGTTTAAGGGAACTTATGATCCTGATGGCGCTTTGACATGGCTTAAGGAGATTGAGAGGATTTTCCGTGTCATGGATTGCACTCCTGAACAGAAGGTTCGGTATGGGACTCATATGCTAGCAGTCAAGGCGGATGATTGGTGCCTAGAGACCCGTAGGAGATTGGAAGCGAGTGGTGAAGAGATCTCTTGGATTGTGTTTCGCATGGAGTTCTTAAGGAAGTACTTTCCTGAAGATGTCTGTGGCAAGAAGGAAATTGAATTCCTTGAGCTAAGTCAAGGGAACAAATCTGTTGTGGAGTATGCTGCTAAGTTTGGTGAGTTGGCAAAGTTTTACCAACACTATGATGGGCCGAATGGTGAGTTTTCCAAGTGCATTAAGTTTGAGAATGGGTTGCGTCCAGAGATCAAGAAGGCGATTAGTTACCAGAAGATTCGTATCTTTGCTGATTTGGTTGATTGTTGTCGGATCTATGAAGAGGATAACAATGCTCATTATCGTGTGATAAGTGAGAAGAGGGGTAAGGGTTATCAAGGTCGTGGTAAGCCTTATGAAGCTTCGAGTGGAAAGGGCAAGCAGAAAGCGGTTGAGGGTAAGAGAACTAGTGGGGGAGATGCTCCAGCTGGTATTGTGTGCTTCAAGTGTGGCAAGGTTGGTCACAAAAGCACGTCGTGTAATGTTGATGCTAGAAGATGCTACCGTTGTGGGAAGTTTGGTCATGCATCGTCCGATTTTACGCATAAGGATATGGTGTGTTTCAAATGTGGTGAAGAAGGACATATTGGAAGCAAGTGTTAGAAACCAAAGAAGGAACAATCTAGTGGAAAGGTGTTTGCCTTGTCAGGAACTCAGACCACTCGTGAGGATTCGCTCATCAGAGGAACTTGTTTCATTAATAGCATTCCTTTAATTACTATTATTGATACCGGTGCTTCTCATTGCTTTATATCTGCTGATTGTGTTAATCGATTGGGTCTTGTGTTGTCTGCCATGAACGGGGAGATGGTTGTCGATACTCCGGCTAAGGGTTCGGTGACCACTTCTCTTGTGTGTTTGAAGTGTCCTGTGTCGATTTTTGACAGAGACTTCCTTGTTGATTTTGTGTGCTTGCCGTTGAGAGGTTTGGATGTGATCTTAGGGATGAACTGGTTAGAGCATAACCGTGTTCACATCAACTGCTATGATAAGTCTGTGAGGTTTTCTTCTCCTGAAGAGGAAGGTGTTGAGTTGTTGTCCGCTAGACAGTTTCGTTTGTTAGTAAAAGAGGATGTTCAAGTGTTTGCCTTGGTTGCATCGAGATCTATTGAGAGCCAAGCGATCATAGAAGAATTGAAGGTGGTGTGCGATTTTCCTGAAGTTTTCCCTGATGAAATTCCTGATGTACCGCCTGAGAGAGAAGTTGAGTTCTCCATTGATCTTGTACCTGGTACTAGACCTGTGTCTATGGCACCGTACAGGATGTCTGCTTTAGAATTGTCTGAATTGAAGAAGCAGTTGGAAGAATTGCTTGAGAAGAGGTTTGTGAGACCTAGTGTGTCACCGTGGGGAGCTCCAGTATTGTTGGTTAAGAAGAAAGATGGAAGTATGAGACTTTGTATTGATTATCGTCAGTTGAATAAGGTGACAATCAAGAACAAGTATCCACTTCCAAGAATTGATGACTTGATGGATCAATTGGTTGGTGCTCGTGTGTTTAGCAATATCGATTTGAGGTCGGGTTACCATCAGATTAAAGTGAAAGATGAGGACATGCAGAAGACGGCTTTCAGAACACGTTATGGACATTATGAGTATTCTGTGATGCCCTTTGGTGTTACTAATGCACCTGGAGTATTTATGGAGTACATGAATCGTATTTTTCATGAATATCTGGATCGTTTCGTGGTGGTGTTCATTGATGACATTTTGATTTACTCTAAATCAGAATCAGATCATGCTGAGCATTTGAAGTTGACATTGCAAGTCTTGAAAGAGAAGAAATTGTATGCTAAGTTGTCCAAGTGTGAGTTTTGGTTGAAAGAGGTTAGTTTTCTGGGGCATGTCATCTCGAGTGATGGTATTGCCGTGGATTCGTCTAAAGTTGATGTCGTGTTGAGATGGGATACTCCTAAGTCGGCTACCGAGGTTCGAAGCTTTTTGGGATTAGCCGGTTATTATAGAAGGTTCATTGAAGGTTTCTCTAAGTTAGCCCTTTCGTTGACTAAGTTGATTTGTAAGGGTAAGGCTTTCGTGTGGGATGTTTCTTATGAAGATAGTTTTACCGAGTTGAAGAAAAGGTTGACGTCGGCACCGATTTTGATATTGCCTAATCCGGAAGAATCGTTTGTGGTTTATTGTGATGCTTCTAAGATGGGTTTAGGAGGTGTGCTCATGCAAAATGGTAAAGTTGTTGCTTATGCATCAAGACAGTTGAGAGTTCATGAGAAGAACTATCCTACACATGATTTAGAACTTGCTGCTGTAGTGTTCGTGTTGAAGATTTGGAGACATTATCTTTATGGTTCTAGATTTGAAGTCTTTAGCGACCATAAGAGTTTGAAGTGTCTGTTTGATCAGAAGGAATTGAATATGAGGCAACGAAGGTGGTTAGAACTGTTGAAGGATTATGATTTCAGTTTGAATTATCATCCAGGAAAAGCTAATGTTGTCGCTGATGCCTTAAGTCGCAAGACTTTGCATATGTCGGCAATGATGGTTAAGGAGTTGGAATTAATTGAGCAATTTCAAGATATGAGTTTGGTATGTGAAGTGACTCCAACGAGTGTTCGATTGGGTATGTTGAAGATTAACAATGATTTTCTGGATAGTGTCAGAGAGGCCCAGAAGTTGGATGTGAAATTGGTTGATTCGATGATTGGAGTCGATCAAGCTGAGAATGGTGATTTCAAGTTAGATGCGCACGGTGTGTTGAGGTTCCGTGATCGGATTTGTATACCTGATGATGTGGATTTGAAAAGATCTATTCTTGAGGAAGGTCATAGGAGTAATCTGAGTATTCATCCCGGAGCTACGAAGATGTACCAAGATTTGAAGAATTTGTTTTGGTGGCCTGGAATGAAGCGTGACATAGCTCAGTTTGTGTATGCATGTTTGACTTGTCAGAAGTCGAAAGTTGAACATCAGAAGCCTGCTGGTTTAATGCAACCGTTAGAAGTCCCTGAATGGAAATGGGATAGTATTTCCATGGATTTTGTGACAAGTTTGCCGAGTACCGTGAGAGGACATGACTCGATTTGGGTGATTGTTGATAGGCTTACGAAGTCGGCTCATTTCATACCTATTAACATCACTTATTCGGTTTCGAAGTTGGCGGAAATTTATGTCCGTGTGATTGTGAAGTTGCATGGTGTTCCTTTGTGTATTGTTTCGGATAGAGATCCGAGGTTCACTTCAGATTTTTGGAAGAGTTTGCAAGAGGCGTTGGGTTCTAAGTTGAGGTTGAGTTCGGCGTATCATCCTCAGACCGATGGTCAAACGGAGAGAACGATTCAATCTTTGGAGGATTTGTTGAGATCTTGTGTTCTGGAGCAAGGAGGTACGTGGGATACTTATCTTCCATTGATCGAGTTCACTTACAACAATAGTTACCATTCGAGTATCGGTATGGCACCATTTGAAGCATTGTATGGGCGGAGGTGTAGGACTCTGTTGTGTTGGCATGAATCTGGTGAGAGTGTAGTACTTGGACCTGAGATTGTTCGAGAAACTACCGAGAAGGTTAAGTTGATCCGTGAGAAGATGAAGGCTTCTCAAAGTAGGCAGAAGAGTTACCATGATAAGAGGAGGAAAGATTTAGAATTCCAAGCTGGTGATCACGTATTCTTGAGAGTTACGCCGGTTACCGGAGTAGGGAGAGCCTTGAAGTCGAAGAAGCTCACTCCTCGTTTTATTGGACCGTATCAGATTTCAGAGAGGGTTGGTAATGTGGCGTATAGAGTGGCCTTACCGACTAATCTTTCGAATTTGCATGATGTGTTTCATGTGTCGCAACTTCAAAAGTATGTTTCGGATCCTTCGCATGTAATTCATATGGACGATGTGCAAGTGCGGGATAATCTCACGGTGGAGACTATGCCGATAAGAATTGAGGATCGCGAGACGAAGACGCTTAGAGGCAAAGAGATTGCTTTGGTGAAAGTCGTTTGGTCGGGTGCTACCGGTGAAAGTATGACGTGGGAATTGGAAAGTAAGATGCGCGAGTCGTATCCTGAGTTATTCGATTGAGGTAATTTTCGAGGACGAAAATATTCTAAGTGGGGGAGAGTTGTAACGACCGTTTTCCTTTAATTATTTATTTATGTGAATTAATTGTGCATTATGTGTTAATTATATGTTTAATTGATTTTATGTTGATTTATTTGGGAATTGTTAGTAAATAATATAAGTTAATAAATTAGGAGAGTTATTGGGCTTAAGGTAGTATTAGTAAGTGAGGGGTGTTAGTTAGAGCCCATTAGTAATTTAAGATAGTAAGGGTTTAACTAAAACAAGGGTTTTAGAGGAAATAGAAATTAGAAGTTCATTTTGGGGTTTTTGGTGAAAGAAGAGAAGAGTAGAGTGAAGAGAAAGAAGGGAATCTCAAGATTGAAGCTAGAGTTGTCTTCAATCCAAACCTAAGGTAAGGGTGGGATTCTTTCATGCTAAAGGGATGTATGATGATGTTTTGGGTGGGATTTAATTGTATGTTGCATCCATGGAAGTTGTGTGTAGAAATGTTAGGGTCTATGAACAAATGCTTGATTTGATGATTTGAAATGTGTTTAAATTGATGTTTGATGATGTTATGATGTTATAAGACCCATAATATGTGTTGTATTTGTGTTTATACCATGTATGCTGTGGTTGTTCGTGATGTTTGATGTTTTCCAACTTGATTGGGTTGAGTTTAGGGGTTTTGGGATGGGTTTCGTATGCTGTTTTCTGTGTTTGGGATTTTCTGAAAATCGCCAGTTCACGTCGCGAACCCCTGTGCGCGCCGCGAACCTCTTGGCAGAATTTTGGGAAAAACTGGATCTGCTCAGTTCGCGCCGCGACCCCTTGTGCGCGCCGCGAACTGCTTGGCAGAAAGTTGGGAATTTTTGGATTCTCTAAGTTCGCGCCGCGAACCCTGTTGGCGCCGCGAACCCTGTTTTGCAGAATTTTTCTAAACTTTGAAATGCTGTATCTTTTGAACCGTAACTCCTTTTTAAGTGCCGTTTGAACCTACGTGAAGCCCTAATTGATGTCTTTCTAATGAATATGTTTAGTATAACTTTAGAAACTCTTGGAATCTCCTTGAATTGGATTTTTGTTGACATTGGATATCCGGAATTGATTATGTCGTTTAAGTTGATCATGTCGTATGCGTAGATTATGTTGTTTGAGTCGATTGTGTCGTTAAATGTGATTGTGAATGTGCATCATTGAGTC
This sequence comes from Vicia villosa, assembly GCF_029867415.1. Classification (NCBI taxonomy): domain Eukaryota; kingdom Viridiplantae; phylum Streptophyta; class Magnoliopsida; order Fabales; family Fabaceae; genus Vicia; species Vicia villosa. The sequence goes on along the minus strand of NW_026705109.1, from coordinate 557,150 downwards.
ACATTCATTGCATTGTTTGAGACGGCCCTAGTGGCAATTGTTTGAGACGGCCCTTGTGGCGAATGTTTGAGACGGCCCAATGGCAATTGTTTGAGACGGGAGTTTTACTCCAATGGTACCACATGCATTTGCATTGTTCGAGTTGCATAGGTACAGTCGTATGATGAGTCGTGTTTGGATATTTGTGTGTGCATAACATGAATGTTATCTTGTGTCGATTTGATGGTTGTTCCGTTGAACATATGTAATAATCGACTACGTATGCCTTAATCGAGATTGATATTATTGTTGCGAATGATGTGAATTTTAGTAAGTGATATATGTTGAGAAGTGGTGACCGATGTATGATTATTTTCTCCGCTTTGAATATTATCATACGCTTCTTTATAATGAATGATATCTCACCCCTTCTGTTTGAATGTTGCCCTCCGTTGGTAACGTGCAGGTAATGACGCGGAGTAGTCGTGTACCTATAGCTCGAGTCGATGTGTGTCGATGCTCTGATACGTAGCACTCGGGGAACGTTGGATTACTTGTTTACGTCTTGTTTCTTGTGTTTATCCTTGTTGAACTTTGTCCTTATGTTATGCTAAGACTTGTTAGATGTATTGAGCCGCGTTTGGCCTTGACATTATGAGTTGTATTGTTGTTGACATGTGATTTTCCGCTGCGATTGCAAGTACTCGACTGACTGACAATGATTAATGATTTCGATATCGTTCTCCTACATGTGTGTAATGTATCTAAGTGATTGAGCATGATATATGTATGTGATTTTGTTATTTAAAATGTGATGCTCAGAATCGTTATGTTCAATTTGCTTGAAATTTTGTACTCTGGTATTCCTCTTTATTGCGGGGTAGATTTGGGGTGTTACACAGACTCACTTAAGTTGGTTGGAAATCCCAAAAACACCCTTGCAGGCCATCCACTGAACAAAAATCACAAAAATCGGCGTCAAACCCAACACGGGTCGTGTTGAGCAACACGGGCACCCGTGTTGGTCCCCTGTCATATTTATTTTTATTGTTGAGTCCCAGGATGTGCAACACGGGCCGTGTTGTGCAACACGGGAACCCGTGTTGCTTCACTGTCTTCCTTTCTCTCAAACTTCGCTCCCAGCTCTCTTCCTGACACGGCCCGTGTTGAGCAACACGGCCACCCATGTCAGGCCTCCTGAAACATGTTTTCTGAACTTCCTCGAAACTCCGAGTTTTGCACTGATTTACTCCGATTTCTCCATATTAGTCTGAAAACATTAAAACATACAACCAAAGCATAAAATGGCAAATAATGAAATAAAACACTAGATAATATAACTTAAAGATACTTAAAAACAATGGTAAATATATGTGTGAAAACCACTGATCAAACTCCCCCAAACTTAAACCGTTGCTTGACCTCAAGCGACAATTACAAGAGTTAATGACCTTCCAGGCACACCGGTAGTCATACGTGAGATATCCGTCTGTATTGATCAAGAAACAGTTGGTTCGGCATTCACATGACGCGACGAGTTTCTGTTACCACATTAAACCTCAAGCTCCCGTTTCGGGTACCTCTCTAACTATGCTTTGCACTTAAGTCTCTTTCCGATTTTCCTCCTCTTTCATTCGGACAATCATATTAAGGCACTGCATTTCTTATAATAATCATCACCTGCATGAGACGAATCAAGGCTTCTTATTTTCTTTTCCTGGCACCAAACTAGCAGCATTGGCTACTTTTTATTACTGATGAAATTTTCAAACTTTGCAGTTATATATTGTCCTTTTGGACGACGTTTGGGGATCAATCTCCTTTGGGCTGAATAACCGGGTGAGGGTTACCCAACTTAGCGAGCCGATTGCCTTTTACCGCCTTTTCATCATTTGGTGCCAACTTTATATCTCTTTTTTTTTTCTCAACCAGTCATCATGCAAGTGAATCTGAATTATGCCAGACTATATCAATAAACTACTCGAGAAGTACTTCTCAGGAGACAAGTACTATGGTGCAAATCTACACGTTAGACTCGTATCTCTTTTAGGGAACCAAGGGTGTTTAAACAAACCTCTTCTTGTCACATTATTCCGAACTTTCTGTCCTCGAACAATCCTCGCTTCATCTCTATATACTATTCCCGATCGCTCTTTAAGATCAAAACTCTTCAACAAAAAATTAAAATTTCGGTCAAAATTTGGGCAGAATTCACTTTATGGTTTCACATCATACCAATAACATAAAAATAACATAAAAAAAATAAAATGCAAAGAGAAGAGCCTCCCCCAAACTTGAACTAAACATTGGCCTCAATGTTTCAGAACTAGTTCGAGAGAGGTGACTCACAGAGGGTATTGCACTCCAATGATCACTTCTGAGCTTTCACTAGAGACGTCCTCTTTTATTTCCTGAAAATAAAATAAACAAACAGAGAACTTAATTATTAAAACCGTGGGTTTCCTCCCACGAAGCGCTTCGTTTAACGTCGCATGGCTCGACGGTCCATTACCCTTTATTATGGAGGGTATTTCCTTTTCCAAACCTTGTTGCTTGTCACGTCCGCAACCACGAACTCATGAAGATGAAAATCATGGATAACTTTTCTCTTCAATTTACTTCCCACATTCTTCTTCTTGACTTCCTTCGCCTTCTCAGGACTTTTGACAGCTACATAAGTTGGTTCCACCCGAGAGGTTGTGCTTGAAACCTTTTCTTGGAGATGTTTAGGACTTTTGTCTTCTCCCTCACTTTCGATCATACCAACAGAAGCTTGATCATGTACACCTGCACTTTGTTTCTTGACTTCTAACATCTTCAAGGTCACTTCTTCATCAAATGATTTCATTGTTAGTGTTCCTTTCTCAATGTCAAAGTTGCAACGACTTGTTAACAAAAAGGGTCTCCCAAGAAGGATAGGAGTTTCCTCATCTTCAGGAATGTCCATGATGTGGAAGTCAACAGGGAATACAAACTTATCAACCTCCACCAGTACATCTTCAGCTACCCCATATGATTTCTTGATGGTGTGATCAGCGAACTTTAATTTTGTCTCACTTTTGCTTATCTTTCCCAATTCAAGCTTTTTGAAGATAGATAGTGGCATTAAACTAACACTAGCACCAGAATCAATGAGTACCTTTTTAAACATTCCGTTCTTGATGGTTCATGGTATCGCCACTGCTCCCGGATCTTTCTTCTTGATGGGGATCTTCCTTGCTGGCGAGACTATACCACACTTTTCAGTTGCAATTTCTGGTTCTCCTCCCACGGGTCTCTTTTTAGCAATCACCTCCTTCATAAATTTCTTATACAACGGCATGTGCTCAAGTGCTTCAAAAAAAAAGGAAGATTAACTTCTAACTTTTTAAACAAGGAAGCAAACTTCTCGAAGTCTTTCTCTTTTGAATCTTTCTTTGTCACTCTAGAGGGGAAAGGTAGCTTGATCACCGGTTTAGTATCTTTCTTATTTTTTTCTTCAAGTGGCTTAACCGATGGTACCACAACTTCGGGTTCTTTTGGATTCTCTATTATTTCCAAATCTACCTCAATGACCAAGTTGTCATCTATTTCCTCTTCTTTTTCAAAATCTGCAGCTTTCTGACTTCTTGTTGTGACAACATTTATTTTTTCTTGGTCTTTCGAATTTTTCACAGTTGAGTTCGGAAAGGTACCTTGTGCCTGTAGAGTGAGATGATGTGCTATTTGTCCCACTTGAACTTCCAGATTTTTAATTGAGGCGGTGGTGTTTCTGTGGTTGTTTCTTGTTTCTTCTTGGAATTGAGAGCACTGCCCAGCCAATCTTTCAATTGCCACTTCCCACTCTGCTTTCTGGGTGCCTTGTTGTTGTTGATCTTTCCAAGAAAAATTTGGATGATTCTTCCACCCTGGACTATAGGTATTAGAATACGGATTGTTTTGCCTCAGGAATTTGATTTCTTCAATCTGCTTGGGAGTAGCAACACAGTATACAATTTGGTGAGGGCCATTACAAATTTCACAGCTGACAAGTTGAGCTTGTTGAACTTGAGCCACCTGTTGTGTACCTATATTCATAGCCTTCAATTTCTTTTCAACTTCTGCAGCTATCACATCTTCAACCTGAATTTTAGAAGTCTCCAACTTCAGATCAATTATTCCCTCAGGTTTGTTTGTACACCTGTCATACAACTCTAGATGTTCATTTGCAGCTATCGCTTCAATGATCTTCTTAATACCAGTGGCTGTTGAGAAATTAGTTGAGCCACCGGCTGCAGTATCGATCAACTGCTTTGTCTTTATTTTGAGCCCATTAACAAATACTTGCATCTGTTCAGTATGATCCATGTTATGAGTTGGGCATGCTGCGAGGATCCTCTTGAATCTTTTATAGGCATCTCCCAAAGGTTCACCCTCCTTCTGCTTAAAGTTCAGAATTTCATACCTTTTTCGTAGAAAGACTGACGCTGGAAAATACTCATTCAGGAAGGCCTTTTCCATCTCTTCCCACGATGTGATACTGCCCGCTGGGAGGGAATAGAACCACTCTTCTGCCTCTTCGGCTAAGGCAAAAGGAAACATCCTTAGCTTCTTAGCTTCTTCAGTATGACCATCAATTTTCAGAGTGGTGCTCATGGTCAAAAATCTTTGCAAGTGCTTGTTTGCGTCTTCATTAACCTTTCCGGTGAAAGGCTTTCTTTCGAGCTGAGTGATGGTGCTTGGATGCAATTGAAAATTAGGAACATTCACCGGTTGGTTGACAATTGTTAGTCTCCCACCCGGTGTATTCGTAACACCATAATCTCCGAGGAGCCTTTCTTGAGGTTCCCCCATAATTGTCTCTGTCTCTGACTCTATATCTGATTTTGACCCTGTATTCGAATGAACAGAATGGTCTGAAGCTTCTTCCTCTTTTTCTGGTTCTGGAATTAAGATTTCTATGGTTGACTCTGCCAGTCTTGCTTGTTTAGCTTTTCTAAGCCTAGCGTGCAAAGATCTTTCAGGTTCTGGGTGAAAAGATAAATCAGCTGAGGCCTTTCCTCGCATACAAAGATTAGAGCAGATTAGTTGAAATTAAACAAAATAACAAAAATAAAGCTGAAAATAAAATTTTAGTTGCCGAGCAACAAAATTTTAATTGAACTAAGAAAAACTCTATACTATGGCAGTCCCCGGCAATGGCGCCAAAAACTTGATCGGTAAAATAGCAAGTGTACTATTTTGCCTCTGTAGTAATAAAGGGAAAATTCCCCGAATATCGATCTCAAGGACTACGTGATATTATAGAGTTAGTAGGAATTCAATTAAACAAAAAGCCTTGGGGTTTTGGTTTTTATGATTACAAATTAAATTGCAAATAAACTTAAAAAGGTTGATTTGGCCAAATATGAGTAACATGCCAAGGTAGGTGTGTTCATTAACATGTAGCAATTCTGAATCCTTGTTTCATTAACAAAATTCAACTTATCAATTACCGGTTCTTAAGGGTATTTGCTCCTAAGTCCTTAGTGCGCAAACCTTTGAACATTGAAATCCTAATCCCAGAGTCCTTCGAAATTAGTGATCAAATCAAGTATTATTATAATCAAGAACAATTCGGTTACTACAGGGTATCCCTAGTCCTAGGTGATATCTACTATAGTATAATGGTATAAAAACCCTAACAATGGAGGTCAATCCTAATTGTCAGTCATAAATCAATCCAGTTGGTCCGACGAGGAAAGCATTAAAAACCTTATACCATTAAATTGAACATAAAAGAGAAATATGTTATTGAAATTCGGAATTCTAAATCATCACAAATGTTAATCAGGGACACCCCCTAACATTGGGGTGTTTAGCTACTCATATCATCCAAAGAAATTACAAAGATATCAAATAAAGACATTACAATAGAGATGATGAACTTTGATCTTCAATGGCTTCCGCTCATGAGAGTTCTCTGTTCTTCTCCAATTGCATAGGCTTCTTTTCTCAATCCTCCAATTCTTCGTGTGGCAAAAAAGATACCTAATTCATCTTGAAAACCCTCCTAAATAGTGCAGACTCACTTAAGTTGGTTGGAAATCCCAAAAATACCCTTGCAGGCCATCCACTGAACAAAAATCACTGAAATCAGCGTCAAACCCAACACAGGCCGTGTTGAGCAACACGGGCACCCGTGTTGGTCCCCTGTCATATTTATTTTTATTGTTGAGTCCCAGGATGTGCAACACGGGCACCCGTGTTGCTTCACTGTCTTCCTTTCTCTCAAACTTTGCTCCCAGCTCTCTTTCTGACACGGCCCGTGTTGAGCAACACGGCCACCCGTGTCAGGCCTCCTGAAACATGTTTTCTGAACTTCCTCGAAACTCCGAGTTTTGCACTGATTTACTCCGATTTCTCCATATTAGTCTGAAAACATTAAAACATACAACCAAAGCATAAAATGGCAAATAATGAAATAAAACACTAGATAATATAACTTAAAGATACTTAAAAACAATGGTAAATATATGTGTGAAAACCACTGATCAGTTCCATTCCCCAAGCATAGGAGTTTATTTCTCCTATAAAAGTCTCTCCCCGAGCATAGGAGTTTATTTCTCCTGAGAGTTTGTTCTGTTCCCCAAGCATAGGAGTTTATTTCTCCTAGGGGGTGGTTCCACTCCCCCAACCAAGGGTTCCTTATATAGATTTCTAATCCCCACCAAGGTGAGTCGAGGGAATCTCCTCAAGCTGAAAATCTTCCAAGCAGTGACACATGGTGAGAAGTCCGAAGTTATCCTATGCTCCACAAGTCAACAACCAGAAGGTTTAGCTTGCAAGTTAAAGTCCAATATCTATTGGCATCTCTACAGAGTTCTTAGCACTAAAGGGATTCTCCCTGGTGTTTACATCACCTGAGGTCAGAGATGATGTTTGATTGACAAGTCAACGGAATATTCCCTAAAGGGCCCTCGTCATTTTGCATATAGTAATCATTGCATTACATTACATCTATAAAAAATGTGTAGCATTTCCACGAATATGAAGCATGACGCCATTGAAAAATTCAATCATGCATTAATGCATAAACCAGGTTTTAGTGTACTTCGAAAGCACAAAGTAGTATATCCCCAGAAGAAGTCTCACCTTCTCTCCCCCGTGTGGATTGAATACATTATCATTTTCTCCATCATAATTTATGTTTCCTTGGTTATTTTCTCGTATAACGCGTGCATATTAGAGTGAGAATGAGGGTGGGCATTCAAAACATCTCATTTTCAATTATTTGAACAACCGTATTTAGTGTGTGGCAATTCGAATGATTGCCACTCTTGAGGAGTTACACCCCGCCTTTTGGCCTGTGAAATTCATGTAGTTCTTGTGCTTCGCGAGCATCAATGTTTCCTCGAAAACCCAGTGTTTATTGACAACCCCAGTAGAGTCTAGTCGTTACTAGTCCTCTCCTTTAAAGCCCGATGGTTATCGGCATCTCTATCAAGTCCAATGATTACTGGCATCTCTCTCAAGTCTCGTGGTTATGGGCATCCTTTGGTCAGGTCTAGTGGTTATTAATCCTTTTCTTCAAAGTTCAATCGTTATCTGCAAAAGTCCCGTGATTATGGGCATCCCTTAGTCAAGTCTAGTGGTTATCAGTCCTTTCCTTCAAAGTCCGATCGTTATCGACAAAAGTCCCATGATTATGGGCATCCCTTGGTCAGGTCTAGTGGTTATTATTCCTTTCCTTCAAAGTCCGATTGTTATCGGCAAAAGCCTCGTGATTATGGGTATCCCTTGGCCAGGTCTAGTGGTTATTAGTCCTTTCCTTCAAAGTCCGATCGTTATCGGCAAAAGTCCCGTGATTACGGGCATCCCTCGGTCATGTCTAGTGGTTATTAGTCCTTTCCTTCAAAGACTGATCATTATCGGCAAAAGTCCCGTGATTACGGGCATCCCTCGGCCAGGTCTAGTGGTTATTAGTCCTTTCCTTCAAAGACTGGTCGTTATCGGCAAAAGTCCTGTGGTTATGGGCATTCTTTGGTCAGGTCTGACTGTTATTAGTCCTTTCCTTCAAAGTCCGATCGTTATCGACAAAATTCCCATGTTTATGGGCATCCTTTAAAGTCCGATCATTATCGACAAAAATCCCGTGGTTATGGGCATTCTTTGGTTAGGTATGATTGTTATTAGTCCTTTCCTTCAAAGTCCGATCGTTATCAGTGAAAGTCCTGTGGTTATAAGCATCCTTTGGTCGTCTAGTGGTTACTAGTCCTTTTCTTTAAAGTCCGATAGTTATCGGCATATCCCTTCGAGTCCTGTGTTTATGGGTACTCCTTTGATTCATGTCTCGTGGTCACGGGCATCTCTCTATAAAGCCCAATAGTTTGTTAGCGTCTCTTTCCAAGTCCAGTAGTTGACTGGCATTTCTTGTTTAAGCCGAGCGTTTTCTCTGAGTTTATTTCTTAAAGAACATCACCACACAAAGATCCGGATCTTGTAGAGTTTTCTAGAGTTTCGTTCAAGACCTTGAGGTAAGTTCCTAGGATCTTTCTCATCATCTTAGATCATATGTAATAAGTCATGTATTCAGTGTTGCATTTATGTGATTTTTCTTTGATTCCTGAACTTGATTTTAGTGTTTGCGAATTGCTTGTTGTTTGAATAATTAAGTTGCGTAGTTGAGTGTTGCTTATCGTGAGGATCGTCCCGGTGCCATTAGTTCATGTTTTGTTGGAAATTCTTTGAGTTAGGGCTTTATGAAGGTATGCGGTTAGGAGGTTAGAGAAAGAATTGAGGAAAACTAATTGCAAATTCAGAATCAGTGTGAAAAATCGAGTAGGAAAGTGTTAGCTTTTATCATTTTTGGAAAAAAAATTGATGCATCTCTGCCGCCAGTGTGGCCAGAGAAGACGACCAGAGGCGGCTCTCCGACGTCTGTGTTACATTATTGTTTTCCTCCTCGCCTGCGTATGTGGCGTGACCACACTGGTCCGTTCTCCCATTCAGTGGCTATTTTTGTCATTACTCTAATCATTGGATGCTGATGTGTTAGTTATGGATTGGCTCATGTGTGTTTTTGTCTTCTAGCGACTTAAATTTTCATTGACCAATTGATATGCCGTGTCCATTTAATGCACGTTACTGTTACTATAAAACTATAGGTTATATGAAATAAATACATGCTGAGTAAACAAAATGAATAAATAAAACAAGACAACTGGGTGAAATAAATGATGTTGTTTCTTGGTGGGCCACGCTCTGATTCTTATCACTTGGGCCTAGAAATTTCATTTTCCACACCCTCTAGTTCTTGGCCCACGCGCTAATCACAACATGTTTCAGTTCATTCCTCAATAGCTAATCCCCCTGTTTAGGTAGCTTTTTAGGAATTATTTCAATTTGTTTCTTGCATGTTTTTTTTTAATTCAATTTCCGTTGAAATAAAAAATGATAAAAAATGTTTTCTAACCAATTAGAATTTTAGGAGTCTATAGGTATATTTTTTAGGATTTTTAATTGATTGTTTGTTATTTTTTTCTTCAATTTTTGATTTATTCACATAATTTTAGTTTTTAATTCATAAAATAGTCTTAAGTTTGATAAAAATACCATTGCACTTATGATTTTTCCTTGTTAGTTTAGAATTTATTTCTTTTCATTTTGTGAATATTTTCTATACTTTGTGAAATTTCCAATATACCCTTAGTTGTTAAAGTTGATTTTGGTCAATTTAAATGACTTTTTTCCACTTCCTTCTACTTATTCATCTCCCTTTGGATATTAGTTCAATCTTAATTGAACTTAGACTTCCCTTTTATTAATAAAACAACAATTATTAGGATAGAATTATTAGGTTAGTCCCCCTTTTGCATTCCCTTTTCTTTTTCAACTTTAAAACACATAATAACTAAAGAGGCGAATCACACCATTACATACCTTAGTGGGAGAGAAGAGAGTGGGTGTATTTCCTAATCTGCTTCGACACCACTCACATACTTTTGTGTGATTCAAATGGCAAACTAATTCCCTTTAAAAAGCACCAACCAAAAACACTCAAAACACTTAATAAATATGCAAAATTAAAACAAAGTAGAAAGATGATGAGTGACCCGGTAGTGGGAATTGTTCATCATCCATCTACCTCAAAAAACACAAACCAATGTTCCTTTTCTTCTAAGAGCATGTTAAGTCAATTCCATACTTAGGCGTGTAAGTCTTCAAAAGTTGAGCATCGTGGATTGTGACCTTAACCTCTGTTCACCTAAAAAACACAAAACAAATGGAAATTATTGAGTCGAACTACGGGGCTCTGATTCCTAGTAAGGGATACGTAGGCATTAGGTCGCGGGGCCTAAGCGAGCACAATTGTAAATAATTCTTTCTTTTCCCCGTGTTTCTTTTGCATGCATTCACATTAGGCTTTAGACATTAGTAGAGACCCTTTAAATAGAAACAAACATAGGTGGATACCGTCGAGTACGACGAACGTGAGGGGTGCTAGCACCTTCCCCTTGCGTAACCGACTCCCGTACCTAGTTCTCTGGTTGTAAAACCTATTCTTATTCTTTGCTAGGCGTTTTGATATTCCTTTCCTTCAATGGGATAAATATATTACTGGCGACTCTGGTTTCATTTTTCCCGGTAGCGACAGCTGTCGCACGGGTCTGGTCGGGATTTCACATTACATGTATCTAATTCTTAATTGCAAAGTTCCTTTATATATTTCAAACATTTATGCAATGGCTGATATCTCATAGATACGTTCACATCTACCCGGTAATCTATATGAGTTAACAAACCCCGGTTCAATTCAAATGAGTTAATTCTAAAAATTTTTTAAACCTATTTTAGATATTATTACGTTTTTTCAAACGTAAAATATATGACAGCTCCCCGTCAAATTTCAAATTTACATATTTTACAAATCTAAAATGTATGACAGTACCCATCAAAAGATTCGAAAGCAAAAGATAAAATATAAAAAATTAAACAAATAATGAAAATATGAATATGTTAATAGAGTAATTAGATCTTGAATATGTACAAATATAAAAAAATAGAAATTTAAAACCTATGGTAAATAATATATATTTATTCTCATATATTTAAAATAATCACATTAAGTAGTCTCCATTGAATAGTGTTATAAATATAAGATCTCAAATTTAAAATGCTTTGTAACTTATTCTCGTTTATAAAAACAATCGTAGCTTATTCAGTTTATAAAATTGACTATATTAATAAATTTTTTATCTTTTATCATTATTTTTTTATTACCATTTATCATTAAACTTTCATGACTACCTTTATCATGATTACATTTACGAATTTAATTTGAAAAGATTTTGATAAGTTTTAGTTATTTCATAAGTTTACAAAAATTACAAAATCTCAATTAATTTTGTTTTGTTTTATTAACCTTTCTATAAAAGTCTAAATAATTTCAAAATATATTTTATCTCAAATAAGGATCTAAATAATTACAAAATAATTTTTATTCTTATATTTTTATAATGAAAAATTAAATATTTAACTTTGCAATAAAAAAAGTTATAAGTTATAGTAAAAAGTTATAAATTTTATGTCTATTGATTTTGAATTGTTTTTATTAACATTTTTCTAATAATATAGATAATTACAAAATATATTTTATTTCATGTTAGAACTTTTATTTAATCATATTAGTAGTATAATTAAATTACATAACTTTAAAAAAAATAGTAAAAATATTTGAAATTGAATATTAATAAAAAAAAGTCAAGGATTAAATTGAGTATTAAATTTTATATAGGAAAGAGAAAAAACAAAAATCTTTTTGTTCTAAGAATATTGAATAATTATAAGTAGGTAAATAAAATTATAAAAATTTAATATTTATTAGTGTAGATATCAGTAGGTAAATCAAAAATCAGATCTAAGAATAACTAAAATCAATTAAAATATTAAATAATAATTTGACATTTATTTTTTTATACAACTTAATACATATATTAATTAATTTCTTATAAAAATTAAAAAATATAGGTATAAATTTACTAATAATACCGGACTTTTAATTGTATTATAAATATAGTTTAAATTAATAATTATGAGAAATTATTTAGTTTTCAATTCATAATATTGACTTCATTCAATATTATAATTATCATTTAATTGAATTTAAGAAAATCAAAATTTTGAACGAAAAGCTAAAAAGATTGAGTTTCCGTATCTGCACTAAGAAACTTTTCATCTTCCTGTGTGACCTTTCAAATTATCTGCATTGAGCAACGAAAAATTGAATTTGCGATGAAAAGTTAAAAACATGAATTTTAATATATGATAATTTGCATTTTTATTGTTTCAAAAATGTTATATCATTAATTAAGGGCAAAATTAAAGTTAGAGAAAACAAATAAAATTTCCCACCCACATCATTAATATATATTAATTTATTAAAATTTTAAAGAATAATTTTACTTTTCTTAAATATTAGTGAAAATATATTAATGAATTTCTCTTTTCCAACAAAATTTAAATTATTAAATTAATATTTGAATATTAATTCTATTTTAAAAAACTATATATACTTCGGTCATGCCACAAAATAGAGTTACTTGACATTATAATGAAATACTACCTTCTTAAAAAACACTTTTGCAAAAACTAAATTATTCGATATGATTTGATAAAAATACAAAAATTATATATATATATATATATATATATATATATATATATATATATATATATATATATATATATATATATATATATATATATATATATATATATATATATATATATATATATATATATGACAAAACAATAAGCATTCAACCTCATCAATTTACTTCATCATCAACTTTCCCAAAAAAATCAAAACCATATTGAAAAAACAACATCAACTATAATTGAAGGTTAAACAGTGTTAAACAACAAAAAAACATAAAGTATTAAGAGTAAAACAGAAAATAATTTAGGAATTACGTAATCGATGAGCTGAGTAATTACCCTAATTTAGCAGTATTTTTATGGTGGAAGAAATGGCATATTTGTTTTGGTTGTATTTGATGAGTTGTGATGATGGAGGTTTGTGTGATGGTGGAAACACAATCGACAGCGGCAGTGGCTGTAACATCCGATATTTAATTAATTATTTAATTAAATATTTTCAAATTATTTCGAATTTAATTGTTGAATTTATGGAGTGTTGAGAATTATTGACATGGATTGTTATGATTAATTAGTCGATTAATTAATTGATTAAGTTGTAGAAATAGTATTCAAGAAATACTAGATTTATTATATGGACTTAATTAAGTGATGGTGGTATTAAAAGGTGGGGTGTGAATTTTAGGCCCAATAGGTTTAATGAAATTAGGTTAAAATAAGGATTAGGTTAATTAGAAGGGAAAAAGTCTTGGGGAATTGGTCAAGGGAAGTTGCAGAGAAGAGAGAAAATAGGAGAGAAACTCATTCTCATTTTTCTTGCAGCAGTCTCACAGAATCGAAGATCCCTGATTCATCAACCGTTGGATCGTGGCCAAAATTTGAGGGTAGGTTCGCAACACCTATATCTAACTTTTGACCGTTAGGATCTTCAAAATAAGGTATGAGTTGCGAGATATCATCATCACACTGTAGCTGCATATTTGGGAAAATTTCCAGCTTTTGATTCTGATTAAAAGAGGCAATGGTTAGAAGCTAAGGCTAGAAGGCTTCTATCGGTAGAATTATAGAGTAATCTCCAATCCAAGGTAAGGGGGGGGGGGGGGTCTGACTCTATAATGAGATTTATGATGAGTTGTATGTGGGATTGGGTTTGTATAATCGCCTCTGTTTGTGGTTGTGTAAAATTGTTGCGGTGTGTGGTTGTTTGTGGTGGTTGTTTCTGATATTGCTGAAATTGTTCTACTGTCAATAAATCTATTGTTGAAAATTGTTCTATGTTGATGTTGGTATAGTTGTTATGTTGTTGTAATAATATGTTATTGATATTGTGATATTGTGATGTGATTATGATTATATTATCGTTATGATTATGCTGTTGATATGATGATGATGTTGTAGGCCTATGGCCAGTGTTGTAGCGACAATATAGGCTTATGCCTTTTGTGATGATGATTACCTCTAATAATTGATAATAACAGTGATATAGGTGTATGCCTCGTGATGAGATTTTTGTTGTGTTGTATGTGATTGTTGCATTCATTGATTCACATCCATTGCATAATGCATGCCTGAAAATTATGGCAAACACGACGGCCTGAAAATGGCAAATGTTTAAGTTAGCCTGAAAATGGCAAAAGTGACGATGGCATGAATGACAAATGTTTAACTTGGGAGTTTTACTCCAAATGGTACCACATGCATATGCATTGTTATGAGTCGCATTTCGAGTTGATTAATTGTTGTTGATGATGTTGTTGTGATGATGGACAAGTGTTGTATTAAATTGATGATTTTGTTGTAATATGTTGTTGATGACTTAGTGTGAAATTATGTTACAGATTTGTTGTGACAGGTATTGTTGGAAAAATGTGTAAGGGTTATTACAACTGTTGCTGCTAATTGCTATTATAGCTATTGTTATAATTGTCGTTGCTATTTGTTATTATATTTGTTGTTATAATTGTTGTTTGAAAGTTGTTAAGTGGTAAATTATACTATCTGATTTCTATTATATTATTTATCATGCATCGTATTATATTGTTAGATATCTCACCCCTTCTGCTGATGTTTCTCCTACCATGGGAAATTGGCAGGTACTTAAGTATAATTGTGGAAGTTTGAAGTTAATTTATGAAGTCTTCATGTTGCTCTATAATAAGTCAAGAGGGTTTTGCTCTGATACGTAGCACTCAGGGGATGGACGATTGTTATGTTTAAATGTTGTTATTACCTTAAGTTGAATTATGAATTATCATGTTGATTTTGAAGTTGTTCAGTTGAATAAATATGTTAATCGAATTGAAGTTGAATAATATTAATAGTTGCGAAGTGTTTCCAGTGAATAAAAGATGTGATGTTGTTACCTTTGAAAATTATGATTCCACTGTTTAGTTGATTAATTGAATTGAAATATGTTGCTATAAGTTCATCCAGGTTCTAAGTGTTATGTATCTGCATAATTATGATTAATGTATGTTACTTATGTGAACTAAATGTGAGATCCATTGTATGATTAAATTTTTCGCACTCTGATTTTATTAATATTCGATAGGTAGAATTATGGTGTTACATTAGTGGTATCAAAGCAGGTCGGTCCGTCCGACCAAGTTGTCTAATGTTGTTTATTCCTCTGTACGCGACAAGTGTGTGAAACACTGTCGGTACTTGTTGCTTTCTGGTTGTTGCAGGAATTAGTTTGAGCGAAGTGGGGGAGAAACTTTGCTTCTTGGATGTGGTTCAGTTGCAAGTTCGCAAAGAGGATTGCTGTCTTGGTGTTTCGGAAACTGAATTTAGGCGAAAGAATGTGTCTCTCGAGTTATAAAAAGTTTGGGAGTGAGGAGATATGTTAAGAGTTGTTTGGAATATGTTTAAGTTGAAGAAAAATGAGTTTTGGAGTGGAATTTCCGCAAGCAAAACGCAGGAAATTGTTGAAATTTTGTGAAACTTTAAAAATTCATAAATTGAGTTCTGGACATCCGATTCGAGTCCCATTTGAAGTGTTGGAAAGCTAACGAGATGAAATCTATTTTAAAAATGGTTCCAGCAGCTTTAATAGAATTATTTGTAACAAGATGGTGTTGGAAAGAGATGAAGTTTGCAGTTATGCTTGTTCTTGGGACCGAACTTGTGCGTTGGTGTCGCGCTGGACGTCAGTGTCAGAGTTGGGTGAATTGAAGGAGTAATTAAAATGTTTGTTGAGAAGAAATTTTAAGAATTAAGTGTACCATTTGAGAAGTTTTGGAGATACCGTAAAGAGTGTCGCCGCATGGCGTCGATGTTCGCATTTTCGAATGGCATTGGAAAATTTGTATCTTGAGTTCCGAGTATCAGATTGATGTACCGTTTGAGCCTAAGAAGAGGTGAAATTATATTCTACCTAATGGAAGATGTTATGGGAATTAGATAAAAACTACGAGTTAGGAATGTTGTTGCGGTCTTTTGCGAAGATAAAGACTTTGGTTGGGACAAGACGCATGGTGATGTACGAGTATATTAACAACTCTAGAGTTGGAGAACAATTAACAATTGTGTAATGCTAAGTTAGTACGAAGCAGACTGGGTAAAATGTTTAGACGTTAGTATCTTGTCGACGAGATCGAAGGAGAAGAAAGTTGTGAGAGTTGTAAAACTCAAAGTGAAATTATTCGATTATGACGTTGTTAATGAGTTGAGTGCAAACTCGGAAAGGACGTTATTACATAGTAACGACGATTTATGCTTAAATACGGTTTTTGACTATCTATTGACAAATTGAGGACTTGATCATCCTTAATCTCTTGTTGGTAGTAGACGAATCATATAGATAGGATGAGCTTGTCTTATTATTTTAATAGTAGGTAAGTGATGGATATTAAACAGTGAGGATAATCGCTCACCATGTTGTGTAAACTTATGAAGAAGAGGATATGAAAGAGTAAGACGTATCGAATAATGACTTAAGTTGGATAATCAGAGTTGCGCAGCTGAAGCGTGATGTGGCGCAATTGCTATTTGATAATCAATCATGAAAAACAAAACAAATATAATGAGTGGAATAAAAATTGATATATATATATATATATATATATATATATATATATATATATATATATATATATATATATATATATATATATATATATATATATATATATATATATATATATATATATATCCCAATCCAACAACGTGGTTCAAATGTTGTGTATCAAATATACCCTTTTAGAAAACATGACAAAACAATAAGCATTCAACCTCATCAATTTACTTCACCATCTACTTTTCGAAACAAATCAAAACCATATTGAAAAAACAACATCAACAATAATTGAAGATTAAACAGTGTTAAACAAAAAAAAATTAAAAAATCATAAAGTATTAAGAGTAAAATAGAAAATAATCTATGAATTACGTATTTGATGAGCTGAGTAATTACCCTAATTTAGCAGTATTTTCATGGTGGAAGAAATGACATATTTATTTTGGTTGTATTTGATGAGTTGTGATGATGGAGATTTGTGTGATGGTGGAAACACAATTGACAACGGCGGTGGCCGGATCTAGACGGGTTATTTCAAATAATCAATTTTTCTCCGTAACAGCTCCATAAACCTTAATATCATCCTTTGTCAATTGATCCCTGAATCATGGAAAAACAAACAAAAAAACAAAATTTCAATGATCAAATTATCAAAAAAATTTGAAACAATAAATAAATTGGGATTGAATTTGAAAGGGTTTGAGTTTACCCAGAGATAAAGGTTTTTTCGGAGAGGAGATCGTTGAGGGATTTGAGACCATATTCAGTGTGTAGATCTAAGAAAGTAATAGAGAAAACAACCCATGTTAAATCCCAAGTTTCTCTTCAGTGAAATCAACAATAGTACTTTCAGATCCATCAGCAAAACAACCACCACCTCCGCTGCCCACTTCATTGACTTCCGTAGATCGAGTTCTTCTGCAATATTCCGCCCTTAACCACCTACAAAAATAAACCCAAACTAAATCCAAAACATTTTTAACTAATTCAAAATCTATTGACTAATCAAAATTAACCAGGTTCAGTTTCAAAGAGGACTATCAGTGATAAAACTACTCTATGCAAGAAGAAGAAAAAGAAGGGTGGAAGTGAAAAAAAAACAAAACAGAAGATGAAACATGAGAGATGGAAGAAAGTAGAGGAATGAGAAACTTGAGAGAGAGGATTATGGTTTAGCATAAAAAAGAAGCGTTACTTATTGGGAAGAGATTTAAGGTTGACAACAATAAAATTATCATACTAATAAACTATAGAGTGGCTACTTGTTCAGTTCCAAATGAATTAAAGGTAAGGAAACTGAATGCAGATGATGGTGCAAATCACAAATCTATTATAAAGCAAAACTTTTGTCTTCACGTATCTGAATTTAAAATCCTGAAACAAACAAGAATTATATTAGAGAATCAGAAATTAAAATTGAAAATCAAATTCGTAGATATGCAGAATAGTAAGATCTGAAGTTAAGCAGAGCAACTGAATGATGGCAGAGTAGTGAATGAGGAGCAAAGGAAGAGAATAAAAAATTGAGAATGCAAAGAATGAAGAAGGTGGAAATAAATAACAGAGAATGAAAGAAGAAAAGGTGATGCAAAGAGATAGATGGAGGGACTCATACAATGCTTCAACAATTCCCAATACACTAAACCGTAAAAGCAATAAAAATACTATTGTGTATGGAATAAAGCAAATGGGTTTAGGGTTGAACTTGTGGATGAGAGATGCATTATGTAGTTATTATAGGATTCAAGAGGCAAACGAAATTGAATGAGAGGAATGAAAAAGGTATGCAAATTTGAAATTATGCAGACTTCACTTGACTCTATGTCTGCATGACCTAATGAAAATGCACCGAACCAATAAAAAAGCGTGTTCCAATAAAGAAGTTTTGCATTAAATTGGATGTTGGAATGTAATCATGATTAGATGTAAAATGACGCTCAGGGGTATGTAAAACTATGTTTAATTAATTGTGATTAGGGTAATTAAGGGAATTTGGTGGTAATTGATTTTTATATATTAAAATAGATAATTATAATAGATATCATTTATTGCATTTTACATGTTTGTTATTTACCAAAATTTTTCTTTAATTAAAATATGCATTTATCTGCATTTATTTTGCCTTTATACTAACGGTTGCATTTAATTAACACATGCTGCTTTTCACATAAATACTCTGCACAAATTTCTCCTAAAATTATTCTACTTAATCTCACAAGCATAGTATGAGTTTAATGGTTATGCACTGACAGTGTAAAAATGTTTTACACTGTCATCCAATTAGAATATAACGTTTTGCCATATCATACAAGTTTTTTTAAATTTTCAGTCTGACTTGTTCTGATACATGATCATAATTGGTTGACAGTGTAAAACTATTTTACACTGTCAGTGCATAACCCTATTTTCCATACTTATATACCAAAAACATCGATAAACAATATTTTAATTAAAATAGTTAAATTAATATTAATTTTGAATTAAAAATAAGTATCAATAATAAATATAAATATACGAAGTTAAACTTGAATTATTCATATACAACCACTATTAAAATAAAATAAATTAAATAAACTAAAGATTATTTAAATTTACGTGACAATTGATTCACGTAATTTAGTCTACTTAATTTAATTTCTTATTATTTAACCCCAATAAAAAAAAACTCCAAGAATTCGGTATCTTAACTGAAAGGTTTATGCTTCACTCATTCTCAGTCATTCTCAGTCTGTGGAACCACCGTCGCCTTCCTCCTTCACGCCGCCCTAGTCCACAAATCCGTCGGTGTCCCTCACACCTCTGCAAACTCAATCAAAATCAGACCTAATCTCCATCGCACCTTGAAAGTTATTGAAACCCATTATAGTTTTCACTTGCCGGCGCCGCGCTAGTTGCTACCAAAACATAAATTTGCTCATTGTTTCATCTATTTTCTACAATAAAGAGCACGAAGGCGGTGACGGTGAACCAGTGAAAAACGGAACAGTTAAGATGAGCGAACTACGGCTATGCTGACGGAGGCGACCTAGGTGGGTGGATTGAGAAAACAGGTAACTGAAACGGGTCTCTTTTCTTTATATATATATATATATATATATATATATATATATATATATATATATATATATATATATATATATATATATATATATATATATATATATATATATATATATATTTTATTTTTTAAAAAGAAATAATCAGTTAAACACATGGTAAACTTTAAACTTTAGACCGTAAGATTAATCGAACAAACGTACTTATATCAAATTTTGTTCTGACGTTGGAATTAGGGTTTCAGAAATCAGAAGAGTGGGTCACGCTGCCTAATTCACTTTGAGCTTGTCTTCACAGGTTATTACTGCTGTAATAACATTCACAATTATTTTTTTCCTGGATTTTTTAATTCATAGACATTTGTTAATTTTGAATACAATTTTTAACAAATGTTTTTTAGGTTTTAGTTAGAGTAGTTGATTTGATCCCATGAAGAAATTTAGAAACTTGAAGAGGAGATTGGAAAGACCTGTTGAGTTGGATAAAAGCAACAGTGAGACTAGGGTTGAAGATGTCGATTGGATTTGCTCCCTTTCAGAGTCTGAGATTGTAAGTTTATTCTCGTATATTTATGAATGTAATTTTTTATATTGTATCTGTAATATTGACTATTGACTTATTCATCTGTGATACTTTTGTAACTATTGACTTAATCCTCATGAATATATTTTTGTTTATTTATAATAGTAATACCAAAAGTGATGAAGGAAATTGAGAGGTTTAACTATTATAGTCCTCTCTATATAATATTCTTGTAATGTTATGGAAGCTGCTACACTTTGGGATAAGTTCTGTTGTGTGTTGCCTGATATTGAGCGTGTTCTTTGTCATGATAGAGCTATTTCTTGCGAAGTAGTGAATTCCTGGATAGTGGCGCGCAGATGTCTACCCCAAAAATGGGATAGCAGGATAGCATATAGCGGGATGTCCAGTATTTGATCATTTTTTGGACAAATTACATTAATAATAATTATAAAAATATGGTATGAAGTGGAGAGGGAAGAACGGAGTGCAAAGATAGTTGAGAGAGGAACTTGTGATTTTTCTTTGAAACGTTGGTGAAAGAAGGTTATGATTGAGTCTCTATTCAAATTTGATTGAAAAATCCAAAATTACCCATAAAACTTTTTAAATTAAAGGGGTATTTTGGTTTTTCGGAGGGGAAAGGGATAGCGCGACAAAAACCGCTCAGGGCCTGAAATTTACCTTATAGTGACCACTATAGTGTTTTGCTCCGCTTAGGCTCTTCCCATAGCGGCCGGCTTCCGCTTTGCTATAGCAGGATAGCACTGCTATTGGCCGCTATTGACTACTCTGGTTTCTAGTTGTGCAATTATTTGTTTTCCTTATTATAGATATTTTCCTCCTCTTTAATATCCCCGCTCTCTTTTTATTTTTATTTTTATAAAAATTCTTTTTTTAAGAAAATGCAAGAATTAGAAACCAACATGCATCTAGCCAGTTCATTAAAATGTGTTGGGTAACAGTGCATGTGGCTTTGACCTGTTATATGTGCAAATCTTGTCTGATGTTGATAATGCCACACATGGCTAAATGTGCCAAGTCTCTTTGATGAATTTTAGTGTTCCCCTTCACCTTAGTGATTTATTTATGTATCTTTGTGAAATTTAACATTTGAAATCTTGGCAGGATTTTATGATTAGCTTGAAATTGTTGATCAGGAAGCGAGCAGAAAGGATAGGCTGTAAAAACTTGGCTGACAGATTCGACCTTAAGACAATTCGAGCTATTGGTATGTCATATGCTTTTATTTAAGACCTATAATACACATGCCTTTTGAAAAAAATCATATGTATACTTGATTTTGCAATATGTCTAATTTTCTTAGAATTTGAATTATTGAGATTTAGTATTGGATTTAGTTGAATATTGCTGTATTCATTTCAAATAATTGAAATTCTTAATATCCTGTGCTTGAAAACCAATCCACTTCTTTCATTAGTAGCTATTAGCTAGACAACATATGACTATTAAGTAGTTGAACTATTTCAATATCTGAATTCTCAAATAGTTTGTGAATCTTTATTTATGCAGCATTTGTTTTGATGGAAAATCTCAAAACAGAGGTAAAGGACACATCACTTGTACCAGACTCGGTAAAATCTACTGCTTTCTTAGATGCGTGCAACATACTTAAAGGCAGTAACGAGGTTTCTGCAACTATCGAAGAGCTTAGTAAAACGGTTGGTGCTGATATACAACCAATTCTAACAAGGTACCTATGCCAAACTCTACTGTTTGTGGGAATGGACTAAATATATGATTATTGTCTGATTGAATGTGCAAATTATTTTCTATGGTAGAACTTGAGCTTTATTACAAATAGTTACATGGCTTATGATCCATTTTCACCATGGAGCATCTGTAAAAGATGTAGCAGTTAACTAACTGGTTGACTTTAATAATCAATGAATACGTCAAATTTCCACTAGAACCATGTGAAAAATAGAAATCAGAGTGTTCTGAATGTGCTTGAGTGAGTAAAGCACTCAGCATCCATAATATTTATACACTATATAATTAATTACATATTATGTTTACAAGGAGAAATAAATAATAGTCCAACTTCCTAAATGCATGAATCTAAATATACATGAACCTAAAACTTAAATGCTCTTTTTAATGGAAAACATACAATGTATTTTTTCTATTTCCAACACTCCCCCTCAAGCTGGTGAATAAGTATTCTCCATTCCCAGCTTGGATATAATTCGTTCAAAATTTGAGCAACTCAATCCTTTAGTGAGAATATCCGCAAGTTGCCCATGTGAGGACACATATGGGGTGCAAATCAGCCCACTGTCAAGCTTCTCCTTAATGAAGTGTCTATCAACCTCAATATGCTTAGTTCGATCATGTTGAACTGGATTATGTGCTATACTGATAGCTGACTTATTATCACAGTAGAGCTTCATGGGTCCTTCCCATTTGATTTTCAAATCTTCTAAAATAATTTTAAGCCAAAGTAATTCACAAATGCCTTGTGCCATGGCTCGAAATTCAGCTTCAGCACTAGAACGTGCTACTACATTTTGCTTCTTACTCCTCCAAGTCACAAGATTTCCTCCAAGAAAGGTGCAATACCCTGTAGTGGATCTTCTATCAACAATTGATCCTGCATAGTCTGCATCAGTGTAGGCCTCAAGTGTTGTATTTCCATTTCTTTTGAACAAAATTCCTCTTCCTGGAGTTCCCTTGAGATACTGCAGGATTCTATGAACTGCTTGTAAATGGATCTCTTTAGGACAGTGCATGAACTGACTAACCATACTTACAGCATATGCAATATCAGGTCTAGTGTGAGACAAGTAAATTAATCTCCCAACTAGACGTTGATACATTTCTTTATCTACTGCAACATCTTCTTCTGTATTACCCAATTTAAGACTTGGATCCATAGGAACGCTCGCTGGTTTACACGCTGTTTTTCCTGTCTCTTTGAGTAAATCTGTAATGTATTTTTGTTGTGATATAAAAATGCCTTTTCGGGAATGTGCCACCTCGATTCCCAAGAAGTACTTCAGCTTTCCAAGAGCTTTTATTTCAAACTCCTTAGCCAAACAATGACTCAAGATCTGTTGCTCCTTCCAATCATCTCCAGTCATTATAATGTCATCCACATATACTAACAAAACTGTTACTCCCCCTTGTGGCGAGTGTTTGATGAACAAGGTGTGATCCCCTTGACTTTGCTTGTACCCCAAGGATGTCATAACCTTAGTGAATCTTCCAAACCATGCTCGAGGTGATTGCTTTAGGCCATATAACGCTTTTTTCAACCTGCAAACTGTATTGTCAGACACATTTTTTTCATACCCCGGTGGTACCTGCATATAAATCTCCTCCTCAAGTTCCCCATGTAGGAAAGCATTCTTCACATCAAATTGTTGTAAATTCCAACCATAATTGGCAGCAAGTGACAAAATTACTCTCACTGTATTCATCTTCGCAACCGGTGCAAATGTTTCTGAGTAGTCAATTCCATAGGTTTGTGTAAACCCTTTGGCAACCAACCTGGCTTTATATCTTTCGATTGATCCATCAGCCTTATATTTTACCGTGTACACCCATTTGCATCCAACTGGCCTCTTTCCTTCTGGTAAAGTCACTATCTCCCACGTTCCATTCTTCTTCAGTGCGTCCATCTCAATATTCATGGCTTGCTTCCATTTTTCATCAGACAATGCCTCAGAAACATTAGTAGGTATGGAAGTAGCGTTAAGGTTTGTAAGGAAGGCTCTATGGGTAGGTGAGAATTTTTGAAAAGAAAGATAGTTTGAAAGGGGATATAAAGGCTGTTTGGTGCATTTTCTGGTACCTTTCCTAATAGCAATTGGAAGGTCTAGGTCATCATCTGTTGTTTGGGTCATAATTTTATCCTGCAATTCAGAAGAATTAATTACCTCATTTGAAGGAGTCGAGTCAGGCTCTTGAACTTGTGTCGATTCAGGAACGGCCTTTGACTTTCTCATGTAAACCAGATTCTTTCCATATCTCACATCCACTTCAGGTTCACGTTCAACTACTGGTATATTTGATTGATTTGACTCAACTCCCAGTTCTTCAGGCTCAGATGGGTTTGGTACAAGTGTGTTTAACTCAAGACCAGAAAGATCGGGTCTATTTGACTCGAAACTGGAAGAATTAGGTGGATTTGACTCGAGACCAGGGAGATTGAGTGTATTTGAGTCATGACCAGATGTATTTGACTTAATACTAGACAAATTGAGTGTATTTGACTCGAGACCAGAAAGATCAAGAATTTCAAGCTTATCTTCCTTAAAACTCTCCCCCTGAAGATAAGGTTGAGTGAAGTACGGTTCCTCTTCATGGAAGGTTACATCCCGCGACACAAAGAATCTTTTAGATGGAGGATGAAAACACTTATATCCCTTTTGAGTAGAGGAATAACCGACAAAAACACATCTTAGGGCTCTAGGATCGAGTTTTTTCCTGTCTTGACTATGCACATGGACAAATGAGACACACCCAAAGATTCGAGGTTTGAGATTACTACTTGTTGACAAATTTGGATAGAAGGAAGAAAGAACATCCATAGGACTCTTGAACCCTAATACTCTAGAGGGTAATCGATTAATAAGATATGTGCTAGTGAGAACGGCCTCCCCCCATAAATATTTGGGAACATTTTTATGAAACAATAGTGCTCGGGTTTGGTCTAATAGATGCCCATTTTTTCTTTCTGCGATTCCATTTTGTTGTGGTGTTTTAACACAAGAAGACTCATGGACAACTCCCTCTTTTTGACAGAAAGAAATAAGAACATGATTGAAGTACTCTTTTCCATTATCAGACCTAAGTCTTTTAATGTTTACTCCAAATTGATTTTTAATCATGTAGAAAAACTTTGGAAAAACAGTACTGACGTCAGACTTGTTTTGGAGTAAAAATACCCAAGTAACCCGGGTACAATCATCTATAAAAGTCACAAACCACCTAGCACCTGTTACATTTGGATTAGTAGAGGGACCCCAAACATCTGAATGAATAAGATAGAAAGGGGAAAGACTTCTTTTGTTGTTTAATGGAAATGGTAGACGCTTATGTTTAGCAAACTCGCACACATCACAATCAAGACTTTCAATATCTACCTTATTGAATAAAGACGGAAACAAAACTTTAATGACTCCAAAAGAAGGATGACCTAATCGACAATGAAAAAGAAAGATTTTTTCCTTTTTGGAGAGTATTGACTCTGACATAAATGAGTGAGACAAGTGGACATTTGTACAGTGACCTGGTTCTTCAAGATAGTAAAGGCCATTCCTTTCTCTAGCACGTCCAATCGTCTTTCCCGAGTCCTTATCCTGAAATATACAACAATCATTAAAAAAAGTCACACTACAGGATAAATCATTTGTAAGTTTTTGTATGGAGACAAGGTTCATGGATAGCTTCGGAACATGGAGAACCCTTTTTAAGGTTATAGAATGATTTATTTGAATATCTCCAAAGCCAGCTACAGTTACAAGAGTACCATCAGCAGTAGAAATTTTTTTATTACTGGGACAAGGGGAATATGTGGAGAACTGTTTTGAAGAGGGTGTCATGTGGTCTGTGGCTCCTGAATCTAATATCCAAAATAAATGAGAAGGTGTTTCTGAGACATGAAATCCAAATGAGAGTGGAAGCTTACCAGAATACGCCACACTACAATTACTTGATGATTTTTCCATACCAGAAAATGCAGGGACAGTGGCTGGAACAGTGCAGATAGTGGCTGAAACTTGCAAACAGTGGCTGGAACTTGCAGACAGTTGCTGGAACTGTGCAGACAGCGGCTGGAACGGTGTAGACAGCGGCTGGAACGGTGTAAACAGCGGCTGAAAAATGTGCAGAGTTGTACCAACGGCTGCAGAGAACTGTATGAAACAGTACGGACGGCTGCCGGAAAAGTATAGATAGCGTTTAATTGAAAAAACTTGACAGCACGTGTTGCCCAGTCAAGATTTAAGGGTTCTGACAGCATAAAAATGCCCGGTCAGATTTCTAAATACTGATATTAGCGGAAGTAGAGTCCCCTAGATTAGGAGCTCTGATGCCATGTGAAAAATAGAAATCAGAGTGTTCTGAATGTGCTTGAGTGAGTAAAGCACTCAGCATCCATAATATTTATACACTATATAATTAATTACATATTATGTTTACAAGGAGAAATAAATAATAGTCCAACTTCCTAAATGCATGAATCTAAATATACATGAACCTAAAACTTAAATGCTCTTTTTAATGGAAAACATACAATGTATTTTTTCTATTTCCAACAAACCATATACACAAAAGAGGACAAACCTAATGAGTTTTTGATTTATTTGTTATAAAATTTATGTTAAGCTCCGCTCAACCTTACTAAGTTAGTTCGTAAGGTGAGGAAGTCAACTTATGCACACACATTTTCAGGTCTTTTTGTCAAATATGATACTATCCATACAACTCTCTCAAGTCCAAAGATTGGATATCTGAAGTGTGACCTGAGCCATCCAATTAGAGCTTCTAATATGCGTTGCGCCTTCCGCAATCGGATCAGATATACTAAAAGTCTAGTATTGAGTGTCAAATGGTTGTGCTGGCTGTATTACATTGGGTGATATATGACCTGAGTTTTATGAGTTATATCTCTCATCTTACAAGTCAATTGTGTAAAGTTAAGTTAGGTCCAATTTAAATTTCTAGCAGTTATCAAGGTCTATCCTTGATCGATTGAGTCACACTTCAACTGTTCGGTCCTGAGTATGAGAGGTGTGTTAAGTGTTCTACATTAGATGAGATATGACCTTGAAATGTGTTTATAAATGGGAGGTATCCCTCACCATATAAATTAATTTATTCATTCTTATGAAATTTAATGATGTTATCCTCTGCACTTGAGCTGCTTTTAATATTTTTATTTACGTTTTGTATACAGTTCGCCGCCAACTCCCAAACGAAAGAAGCGGAAAGTTAGAAGCGAAGAATAAAAGATTTTGTCCTGGGAGGACCTGAAATTTATTGTCCTTATTTTAGTGTCTTAGCTTGTGCTGTGAAAACACTGATATTGGCTAATGTACGCACACAGTAACTTTTTTATTTGCTTAGCGTTAACAGTTTTGTGCAAAGATTGTATTGATGTGAGAAAAAACCAGTGCAGAAAATGAAGATATGAAATTTTGCAATGTTTCAATGAATAGCCTTTTATTTTTACGTCTATTTGCATGATATATAAATAGTTGGGAGTAAATATGTTGATTGAATTTAGAAAATTGTTGTTTGCAAGAATGTATAGTAAATATGAGAAGTGGGTCTGATTTCTGTGTGTATGGAGTTGCTATGTTGATTGAATTTAGTGTTTCACTATTGGTGTTCACCATTGAGATTTTAAGCTTCTTAAATCTAAGCTTTATTTTGGTCAAAAAATTCCATCACCATTGCAATCATATAAAATATTATGAAAATGAATTTTTATAACCCTTTTTTTATTCTATTAATTCGAGAAAAACATTAAAGTTTTTTGCTCTAAAAATTCACTTTCTTCATAATATATATATATTTTTAATTTACTCTCTTTAGTCCCATACATAAGAAAATGAAGTTAAAAAATTTCTCGAAATTTCAATAGGATAAAAAAGTCCCAGTTTGAAATTTCTATTGGAAGTTAACATCTTTAATGTATTTGATTTAAATATTAAAACCAGAAGTTTTATTAATAAAGTTTTCAACACACAAACACAAAACTATTGAGTTTGAAATTGAATATTTAAATCAGAAATTTGACAAGTTTTTATAAACTTTTTTTTTCTTTTTATATAAAAATTATGTTTATTTTTCTTTACTATGAAGAACAAATTCTTATGGGAAGATTAGGGTGTAGTAAATAGATATGTGGATTAATCTTGGAGAAATCTACATACCACTCTCTTTTTTATACTTGGCACCTCCTCATATTTTTTTAATCCAATTTTATTTTTATTGAAAAATGTTGAAATACAAAAAAATTTCGGAAGAAATTTCCGGTAAATTCCTCTTAATCTTGTCATTCTAAAGCCCAAAATAACATAGTGAGATCGGGCTGGACCCTGCACACCAAAAGATTAAAAATGGCCAAAATCAATGTCCACGCCATCCAAAACGAACAAAAAAAGGCAATTTCTTTTTTCACCCATATATGTTCTTCCTAACTTCTGGCGAAAAATTAAAAATGCCTCAAGTTTTCGGAGATGCATTTTTGGACGCACAATTTTCACATAAAATAAGTGCAAATTGTTGAGTTCCCCTTAGTTTTTCAAGGGTTAATTCGAAGATGCATCTTGTAACACTCCGAATTCAATTAAATTATATAATTGAATTTAGTTACATTTTATTCTAATTATTTGGGTGATTTTACACGCCTTTAATTATTTATTTCTATGATGATGTGATTATTTGGCATTGGTAGGTATTTTGTGGGACTTATGTAGAGTGGTAAGAATCCTTTAGAATTTTAATTAATTTTATTTGATTAAAAATATTAGAGTGATAATAAATAAAAAGAAAATAGAGAAATTAGAAGGTTGGGTAGAAAATAGAAAACATGAGAATTATGGGGTAAGTGGTGAAAATTGAAAAGTGAGTTAGGTCAAGATGTAATAATCAAAAGATTACATTAGGTTTTTGATTAAAAAGGGATTAGTGGGAGCCAAAACTTGTTAGTACGTAGAAGCTGAGCAATTTGAGAGAAAAAGAGGCAATGTAACTATAAGGGCATGAGGGAGAAAAAGAACTACCAGTGCTAAAAATCAAAGCTTTGCTGAAAAATTAAGGTAAGGGGAAATTATTCTTTGATGGGTGTATGTCATTGTAAAGGGTCTAAGGGATCCTAACCTTCTTCCTCTATTATTGACAAGATTGACTTCATGAGATGGCGATGTATACTATCTCTCAATTGTAGTGATTTAATTTTTTCATGCAATGATTATATGTTGAAATTCGTATGCCATATGAATGGAAAAATCTGAATTGGTGCTATCTTGTGTTATACTTTGGTGTTGATAAAAATCATTGATGAAATTACATGATTTAATTGATGGTGATGTATAATTGGTGTTGTTTAGAGGAGGTTTATGGTTAATGTATTATGGGTGGTGAATTTTTGATTTATCTGGGTGAATCGGGGGCGAAATCAGAGCTTTGGGGAAGCTCCAATGGTGAAAATTGTATTCTGATTTTGGCAGGTTTGTGTGTTCTCGCCTAGCGAGAACAGAGGCTCGCTTGGCGAGCTGTGCAAAGAGGAGGGGGTCTAATTCTGGCGATCTCGCCTAGCGAGGAGATCCTTCGCACGGCGAGAGCTCCCCCATCGAGCTGGTGTGTTGCCTAGCGAGGTTGATCCCACATAGCCGATTCGTTTCAACTCCATTTCCTCGATAGAGCTCTGTTTTTGTGATGGTTTGGTTGTGTTAAGTATTGATCATCAATGTCTGATACTATCTAATATGGATTTATCAATTATTTTCATGATGAAATACTAATTGAGTTAATTTTGAAAATTGTATGATTAGCCGTGACATATGGTTGTATGTATGTTATGAGTATAACATTGTTGGTGGTGAATTTTATGGTGTTATACTAATTGGTGATATTATATATGTATAGGTGGGTCATTATGTGGTGTACATTATGGTGAAGTATGTAGTTCATATAAGAACTATTGGTGATGATTTTTATATTATAATGTTGCGATATTTTCATGTATCATGTATACCAGAGTTAGGGATTGGTGATGAATTGGTGATGGGATTGTTCAGCAATATAAATCTTACATCCAAATTGGTGAGTAGGGTTGGTTCACATGCATATGGTGATGAGGTGAAGAGTACATTGTATATATATCCGCGTTGATAGTCAGTGATGAATGTAAATATAATTGGTGACATGTGTTTCTATTTGGTGTTGATTGTACTTGAGTTATCAACATGTTGGCGATTAGTGATGAGGGTGATTAATGTGAATACGTGATATGTGTTAGAACAAGATTTGTTCTGATCAATATTCTTAGTTTTGATGATAACAATGTATATGAATTTTGTATGAGATAATGTGGTACTCTAATCCTATGCAATTTCCATTTCAGGAATCACATAAAGAGTATGCACAAAATCAGCACAAGAAGCACTGACTCAGAAGGTTCAACATGCAACATCAGAACATGCTCTGGCAAGACATCAGAAGATGGTCAAGCAGAATCAGAACATGGTCTATGGAAGCATCAGAAGAACTTGAGATCAGAAGCAGAAGCACTGAAGTTCTCACGGTATCACGCTAAGAAGCACTTCAAGGTCAGAAGACAAGAAGATGCTCTGCACCAAGCTGTTTGACTCTGATGATATTCAAACGTTGTTTACACAAACATCAGATCAGAAGCAAGTACAAGATGGCAGGCTACGCTGACTGACAAAAGGAACGTTAGAAGCTATTAAAGGCAACGTCAGTAGACACAGCAAAAGCAAGGCTCGAGGTAGTTGACAAAAGAGTGAAACATTAAATGCAATGCTGTACGGATCATGCAAAGCATTAAATGCTCCCAACGTTCATCTTCTCAAGTGCCTATATATAGAAGTTCTGAAGAGAAGCTGAATACAACACTTTTGCGCAAACTTACAGAAATGCTGTCAAATTCAAAAGCTCTCAAACTTCATCTTCAACCTCACTACATTGCTGTTGTAATATCTTAGTGAGATTAAGCTTAAACTTAAGAGAAAAATCACAGTTGTGATAATAGCTTATTAAGAAGCATTGTAACTCTTATAAGAATTTGTTTACATTAAGTTGTAAGAACTAGGGAAGATCAAGTTGTGATCGGATTCTCTAGAAAGTCTTAGAGGGTATCTAAGCAGTGTGTTCCTAGAGTGGTCAGGTTGTGATCAGAATACTCTAGAAGACTTAGAGGTTATCTAAGTGGAAAACCATTGTAATCTTGTGTGATTAGTGGATTAAATCCTCAGGTGAGGTAAATCACTCCAAGGGGGTGGACTGGAGTAGTTTAGTTAACAACGAACCAGGATAAAAATCATTGTGCAAATTGTTTTTATCTTACAAGTTTTAAAGCTACACTTATTCAAACCCCCTCTTTCTAAGTGTTTTTCTATCCTTCAATTGGCATCAGAGCGCCGGTTCTAAGGTGCAAGCACTTAACAGTGTTTAGAAAAGCTTCAGGAAGAGAAAAACGCTTAAGTCAAGATGGCTGGTGAAGATCCAACACATACATCTACATCTGGCTCTGCTGAGCAACATAATGGAAATGGTAACAATGGTTATACTAGACCACCAGTATTTGATGGTAAAAACTTTGAATATTGGAAAGATAAACTTGAAAGTTACTTTCTTGGTCTAGATGGTGACTTATGGGATCTTCTGATGGATGGTTACAAACATCCAGTGAAAGCTAGTGGTGTAAAGCTTACAAGACAAGAGATGAATGATGATCAAAAGAAGCAATTCAAAAATCATCACAAGTGTAGGACTGTTTTGCTGAATGCTATCTCTCATGATGAATATGAGAAGATATCTAACAGGGAAACTGCCTATGACATATATGAATCATTGAAAATGACTCATGAGGGAAATGCCCAAGTCAAGGAGACTAAAGCTCTTGCTTTGATCCAGAAATATGAAGCCTTCAAGATGGAGGATGATGAAAATATTGAGAAGATGTTCTCAAGATTTCAAACGCTAACTGCTGGTTTAAGAGTTCTTGACAAGGGATATACAAGGGCTGATCATGTCAAGAAGATCATCAGTAGCTTGCCAAGAAGATGGGGTCCTATGGTGACTGCTTTCAAAATTGCCAAGAATCTGAATGAAGTATCTCTTGAAGAATTGACCAGTGCTCTGAGGAGTCATGAAATTGAGCTGGATGCAAATGAACCTCAGAAGAAAGGTAAGTCTATTGCATTAAAATCTAATTATAAAAAATGCACTAACGCTTTTCAGGCTGAAGAAGAAGATTCTGAAGAATCAGAATCAGAGGAAGAAGATGAACTGTCCATGATCTCAAGAAGGGTAAACTAACTTTGGAAGAGCAAGCAAAGGAAGTTCAAGAACTTCAGAAGTTCAAAGAAGCCTGAAAGAGGAGAATCTTTTGGAAGCAGAAGATCTGACAAGAAGAAGGTCATTTGTTATGAGTGCAATGAGCCTGGACACTTCAAGAATGAATGTCCAAAACTTCAGAAGGAGAATCCCAAGAAGAAGTTTCATAAGAAAAAAGGTCTTATGGCAACATGGGATGATTCAGAATCAGAATCAGAATCAGACTCTGAAGGCGAGCAGGCAAACCTTGCACTGATGGCCACAGTGGATGATGGATCATAATCTACATCAGAATCAGATTCTGAAGAGGTATTTTCTGAACTATCTAGAGAAGAGTTAGTTTCCAATTTAACTGAACTTCTGGAACTCAAGGCTCATCTTAGTATCAAATACAAAAAGCTGAAGAAGCTATTTGATTCTGAAACTAAGAAGCTGGAAGTGGAAAATTCTGAACTGAAGGAAAAAATTTTAAAATTATCCAAAGATATTGGATCTCCATCTGAATTAGAAAAATCCATTCCTAGCCTCAATCATATTCTGAAAGAATATGACTCGAGCTTCATAAAGTTTTTATCTAGAAGTATTGGCAGAAGTCATCTTGCTTCTATGATATATGGTGTTTCTGGAAACAAAAGGATTGGCGTTGGCTATGAGGGTGATACCCCACACAAATTTGAACCTGTAGATGATATGAAAATCACATGCAAGCCATTGTATGATCAGTTCAAATATGGCCACTCACATGATATTAGGCTCACTTCACATGCCAAAAGCTTTCATGCTACACACACTAAGAAGCATGTGACACAACCTAGAAAATATCATGCTGCCAAACCTAAAGAATATCATGCTGTTCCTCGTGTTGTTTATTATGCTAAACCCAAGTTCAATCAGAACTTGAGGAAAACTAACAAGAAAGGACCCTAGAAGTTGTGGGTACCTAAGGAGAAGATAATTTCTGTTGCAAATATCCTTGGCAGCAAAGAAGACAAAGCACAAAATGTCATGGTACCTGGACTCTGGGTGCTCGCGACACATGACGGGAAGAAGGTCTATGTTCCAAGACCTGGTGCTTAAGTCTGGTGGAGAAGTCAAGTTTGGAGGAGATCAGAAGGGCAAGATAATTGGCTCTGGAACCATAAGTATTGGTAACTCTCCTTCCATAACTAATGTACTTCTTGTAGAATGATTAGCGCATAACTTATTGTCCAAAAGTCAATTAAGTGACAATGGTTATGACATAATCTTCAATCAAAAATCTTGCAAGGCTGTAAGTCAGAAGGATGGCTTAATCCTATTTACAGGCAAGAGAAAGAACAACATTTATAAGATTGATCTTTCTGATCTTGAGAAACAGAAGGTGACTTGCCTTATGTCTGTTTCTGAAGAGCAATGGGTCTGGCACAGAAGATTAGGACATGCTAGTTTGAGAAAGATTTCACAGATTAACAAACTAAATCTGGCCAGAGGACATCCAAATCTGAAATACAAATCAGATGCTCTTTGTGAAGCATGTCAGAAGGGCAAGTTCTCCAAACCTGCATTCAAATCTAAGAATGTTATCTCTTCCTCTAGGCCGTTGGAACTTCTGCATATTGATCTGTTTGGACCAGTCAAAACAGCATCTGTCAAAGGGAAGAAATATGGATTAGTCATCGTAGATGATTATAGCCGCTGGACATGGGTAAAGTTCTTAAAACACAAGGATGAGTCTCATTCAGTGTTCTTTGAATTCTGCACTCAGATTCAATCTGAGAAGGAGTGCAAAATCATAAAGGTCAGAAGTGATCATGGTGGCGAATTTGAGAACAAATTCTTTGAGGAGTTCTTCAAAGAAAATGGTATTGCCCATGATTTCTCTTGTCCTAGAACTCCACAGCAAAATGGAGTTGTAGAGCGAAAGAATAGGACTCTATAAGAAATGACCAGAACCATGATCAATGAAACAAATATGGCTAAGCACTTCTGGGCAGAAGCAATAAATACTGCATGTTATATTCAG
This sequence comes from Vicia villosa, assembly GCF_029867415.1. Taxonomy (NCBI): domain Eukaryota; kingdom Viridiplantae; phylum Streptophyta; class Magnoliopsida; order Fabales; family Fabaceae; genus Vicia; species Vicia villosa. The sequence goes on along the minus strand of NW_026705109.1, from coordinate 522,918 downwards.
AATAGAATCTCTATAAGACCTATTCTAAATAAGACTCCTTATGAATTGTGGAAGATTCTTTGAGGAGTTCTTCAAAGAAAATGGTATTGCCCATGATTTCTCTTGTCCTAGAACTCCACAGCAAAATGGAGTTGTAGAGCGAAAGAATAGGACTCTATAAGAAATGGCCAGAACCATGATCAATGAAACAAATATGGCTAAGCACTTCTGGGCAGAAGCAATAAATAGTGCATGTTATATTCAGAATAGAATCTCTATAAGACCTATTCTAAATAAGACTCCTGATGAATTGTGGAAGAACAGAAAGCCCAACATTTCATATTTTCATCCTTTTGGATGTGTTTGTTTCATTCTGAATACTAAAGATCATCTTTGTAAGTTTGATTCTAAGGCACAAAAATGTGTCCTTCTTGGATATTCTGAACGCTCTAAAGGCTACAGAGTATACAATACTGAAACATTGGTTGTAGAAGAATCAATCAATATCAGATTTGATGATAAGCTTGGTCTTGAAAAGCCAAAGCAGTTTGAGAATTTTGCAGATATAGATATTGATATATCAGAAGCTGAAGAACCAAGAAGCAAAGTTTCAAAAGCTGAAAGTCTCAGAAGCAAAGGATCAGAAGATCAAGTTGCTGCATCTTTAGAGAATCTCATAATTTCTGAAGAGCCAACCGTCAGAAGATCTTCTAGACTCACCTCAGCTCACTCAGAAGATGTGATCCTTGGAAAGAAAGATGATCCTATCAGAACCAGAGCATTCCTTAAGAATAATGCAGAATGTCAATTAGGTCTTGTTTCTTTGATCGAGCCAACTTCTGTTGATCAAGCTCTAGAAGATCCAGACTGGATAATTGCCATGCAAGAAGAACTAAATCAGTTTACAAGGAATGATGTATGGGATCTTGTTCCAAGACCAAAAGGATTCAACATCATTGGTACAAAGTGGGTTTTCAGAAACAAGCTTAGTGAGAAGGGAGAAGTGGTAAGAAACAAAGCCAGACTGGTGGCTCAGGGTTATAGTCAGCAAGAAGGTATTGACTATACAGAAACCTTTGCACCAGTGGCCAGGTTAGAATCTATTCGCCTATTAATTTCTTTTGCCACTCAGCATAACATCACTCTGTATCAGATGGATGTTAAGAGTGCCTTCTTAAATGGTTATATAGATGAGGAAGTCTATGTCCACCAACCTCCTGGTTTTGAAGACTCTAAGTCTCCAGAACATGTTTTCAAACTTAAGAAGTCATTGTATGGATTGAAGCAAGCTCCTAGAGCTTGGTATGAGAGATTAAGTTCTTTCCTTCTAGACAATGGTTTCACTAGAGGACAAGTGGATACGACTCTCTTCTGTAAAACATCTAAGAAGGACATTTTAATTTGTCAAATTTATGTTGATGATATTATTTTTGGAACATCTAATGCTTCACTTGGAAAGGAGTTTGCTAAGTCTATGCAGGCTAAATTTGAAATGAGTATGATGGGAGAACTCAAGTATTTTCTTGGAATTCAAATCAATCAAACTTCTGATGGAACATATGTTCATCAAACGAAGTATGTGAAAGAACTTCTGAAGAAGTTTAATCTTTCTGAAAGCAAAGAAGCCAAAATGCATCCAACGTGTGTTCTAGGTAAGCATGAGGTAAGTAAGAAGGTAGATCAGAAGTTGTACAGAGGTATGATTGGATCTCTTCTATATTTAACTGCTTCTAGACCTGACATCCTATTCAGTGTTTGTCTGTGCGCTAGATTCCAATCAGATCCTAGAGAATCTCACTTAACTGCTGTTAAGAGAATTCAGAGGTATCTGAAAGGTACTACTAATGTTGGTTTAGTCTACAGAAAATCTAAAGAATACAACTTAGTAGGATTTTATGATGCTGACTATGCTGGAGATATAATTGAAAGGAAAAGTACTTCTAGAAGTTGTCAATTTCTTGGAAGTCACCTAATCTCCTGGTACAGCAAGAAGCAAGCTACCATTGCCCTCTCAACAACAGAAGCAGAATATGTTGCTGCTGCTGGTTGTAGCACACAAATGCTCTGGATGAAGAGTCAGCTAGAAGATTATCAAATATATGAGAGTAACATTCCTATCTTCTGTGATAATACTTCTGCCATATGTTTATCTAAGAATCCTATCTTGCATTCCAAAGCTAAACATATTGAGATTAAACATCATTTCATTAGGGACTATGTTCAGAAGGGTGTTCTTTCTTTAAACTTTGTGGATACAGACCATCAATGGGCTGATATCTTTACAAAACCCCTTGCTGAAGATAGGTTTAAGTTCATTCTGAAGAATATCAGTATGGATTTATGCCCAGAATGAGAAAATGAGAAGTTCTTACGTATGGTTAAGTTCTGAAATGTGTTAGGATTATGTTTCTATAAGAAGTTCTGATAGTGATCAATTAGAAGTTCTGATTCTGTTATTACTAACGTTTCATTATCTAAGTTGATTCAAAATCTCTTTTAAAGTAAAACAGCTGTCACCAGTTTTCCAGAAAATGAACACGTGTTCACTATTTTTGGACAAGCATGCGTATAGTTGAGGAGACGCCGCCCTAGGTAACTGTGCAAATCATGTCAATTTCTCACTTCATCTCTCCTAACGTCATATCTCATTAAATGCAAATTGATGTCATTGATCGGTCACCATTTCTAGTAAGTTTTCGCACTTTTTTTCCGACAAGAATTCATGGTTTTGGTAACACTAAGTGGCATTTGCATGTGTTTTAAAGTAAGTTTTTGTATTTTCGTTTATGTGATATTGTTGCATATTAATGCTTTATGAGTGTTACAAAAAGTGTCGTTTTATGCGCTTGTTGTTAGTGTTGTTGGCCAGGTTGATGCATGTGAAAATAGGAACTTGTGGCGCGCACGAGTGGATGAAAAGAAGCCGGAAAAGCTGAATTCAGAGGTCAACACGGGCCCCCGTGTGGAGCAACACGGTCCGTGCTAAAATGTGGCTGGAAACGCAATTTTGGGTTCAAAACAGAGGTTCTACACGGGCACCCGTGTTCACAGACACGGTCCGTGTGGAAAGGTGCCTGGAAAGATGATTTTTGGCCAAGGAGCAGAAGAACAACACGGGCGCCCGTGTGCAGCAACACGGCCCGTGTTGATGAGCGCGTGCTGATTTTATTTTTATGTGTTCCTCACTCAAAGGGGATCATTAAGGGTATTTTTGGTATTTGGTTTCAACCTGAATGGAAGATAGATTATAAAAACAACTTTTTGGCAAGGAGAAGACGAGATTGAAGATTGGAGAAGACGAGATTAAAGGTTATGAACTTGTTGAAGAGATCTAAATCCAAGGTTATTACAGGAACAATCACACACTATACCCCTAGCATAATACTCATATTTGTCAAAAAGCCAATTTACTTTTCTGCTATTTTAATTATTGTTTAGTCACAATTTGCAAACACAACCCCAACATTAGTTTTTGTTTGATTAAACTACAATTTGAACTCAATATTACTACGCAGTCCTTGAGATCGACATTCGGGGAATTTCCCTATTATTACTACAAAGACAAAATAGTACACTTGCTATTTTACCTATCAAGTTTTTGGCTTCGTTGCCGGGGATTGCCATAATATAAGTGATTAATAAGTCAATTGAAATTTTGTTGCTCTGCAACTAAAATTCTTTTTTCTGCAATTTTTATTTTGATTTTATTTTTTTTAATCATTTGTGCTTCCAATGAATCATTGTCTAATCTTGTATGCGAGGTAAGGCCTCAGCAGAATTTCTTTTTGAAGCAGAACCAGAAAGATCGTTGCGAGCAAGACTTCGTGAAGTTAAGAAAAAAAGATTGGCATCAAAAGAAGATTCAACTATATTTTCAGAATCGGAGAAAGAAGAAATACAATCAATCCCAACCGAGAAGTCAGATTCAGAATCTGAAGCTATGGCAGAGGACCCACCACCTCCCCCAGAAAGACTTTTAGGTGATTATGGAAGGGCGAACGCACCACTTGGCCGAATGACAATCGTAAATCAACCGGTCAATGTGGCACACTTCCAACTACATCCCTTTACTATTCGCCAGTTGGAAAGCAAGCCCTTTTCAGGAAAAATCAACGAAGATGCAAATAAGCATCTACAGAGATTCCTCACCACAACAACATCATTGAAGATAGAAGGTCATTCCGAAGAAGCCAAGAGACTCGTGATGTTCCCTTTCACCTTATCCGAAGATGCGGAAGAGTGGTTTTACTCACTTCCAGCTGGAAGTATCACCACATGGCAACAGATGGAAACCGCCTTTCTTAACGAGTACTTCCCCGCATCAGTTTTCATTCGAAAAAGATATGATATTGTAAATTTCAAGCAGAAAGAAGGGGAATCGTTGGGAGATGCATATAAAAGGTTTAAGAGGTGTTTGGTTGCATGTCCTACTCATAATATGGACCCAACAGAGCAAATGTAGACTTTTGTGAATGGTTTACGAGTCAAGACAAAACAGCTCATAGACACTGCTGCCGGTGGCTCAACTAATTTCTCAACAGCCACTGGTATCAAAAGGATAATAGAAGCAATTACCGCTAATGAGCATATTGAGTTGTATGATCGCACAATGAACCAACCAAAAGGAAAAATTGATTTAAAGCTTGCAGATCAGGTTGTTAAAATGGAAGATCAGATTGCGGCTGAGGTAGAAAGAAGACTAAAGAAGATGAATATTGGAGAACAGAAAGTAGCACAGGTTGAGCCAATCACATCAGTTTTGTGTGAAATATGTGGTGGACCGCATTTTGCTATGCATTGTGTGGCAACGCAGGAACAGGTTGAACAGATTCATATGTTGAGGCAGAATAATCCATACGCCAACACATATAATCCAGGATGGAAAAATCATCCTAATTTTGCATGGAAGGACCAACAAGGAAACTCTCAAAAGCAAGGACCAACCCAATTTCAAGCTCCAGCTCAGTCACAACAATATAGACCTCCACAACAACAACCTCCATATCAGCAACAATTCCAACACCATCCACAACAGTTCCAAACTCAAGGTCAACAACAATTCCAACAACAGGTACCGAAGAAAGCAGATTGGGAGATCGCTATTGAAAAAATGGCAGCTCAAAATTCTCAATTCCAGGAAGAAACAAGGAGCAGTCTGAGGAACACAGACGCTTCAATCAAGAATTTCGAAATTCAAATGAGTCAGAAAGCACAACATCTCACTCTACAGGCACAAGGTACCCTTCCGAGCTCAATTGTGAAGAATCCTAAAAACCAAGAGAATATCAATGCAGTCACAACAAGAAGTCATAAAATACCAGAGTCTGAAGAAAAAAAGGAAATAGATGACAACTTGGTAATAGAGGTAGATCTAGAAATAAGAGAGAATATGAAAGAACCTGAAGTAACGGCATTACCGGGTAAGCCACTTGAAGAGAAAAATAAAAATGAGGCTAAACCGGTGATTAAATTACCATTCCCCTCTAGAATAGCCAAGAAGGATTCGAAAGCGAAGGATTTTGAGAAGTTTGCTGCAATGTTCAAAAAATTAGAGATTAACTTACCTTTCTTTGAAGCACTGGAGAATATACCTTTGTACAAGAAATTCATGAAAGAAGTGATTTCTAAAAAGAGACTAGTAGGAGTGGAGCCTGAAGTGGTAACTAAAAAGTGTGGTAGAGTCTCACCAGAAAGGAGGATCCCAATCAAGAAGAAAGACCTTGGAGCAGTGGCAATTACTTGCACTATCAATGACAGATCGTTCAAGAAGGTGTTAATTGATTCCGGTTCTAGTGTAAGTTTAATGCCATTGTCTATCTTCAAAAAGCTTGACATTGGAAAGATAAGCGAGAGTGAGACCAAATTGAAATTTTCCGATCACACCATTAAGCAGTCATATGGGATAGTTGAAGATGTATTGGTGGAGATCGGTGAGTTTATTTTTCCAGTTGATTTCCACATTATGGATATTCCCGAAGATGAAGAGACGCCTATCCTTCTTGGGCGGCCATTTTTGATTACTAGTCGATGCAGTCTGGATCTCGAGAAAGGGACACTAACAGTAAAATCATTTGATGAAGAACTAACAATGAAGGTCTTAGACGTCAAAAAGAAAGGTGCATGTGGAAATAATAAATCGTCGGTTGGTATGATTAGAAGTGAGGGAGAAAGAAAAAGTCCAAAACCCCTCCTAGAAAAAGTATCGAGCATAGTCTCTCACGTGGGCTCAGCTCAGGCATCTATCATAAGTTCTGCGTTCATTCAAGAAGTCAAAAAGAAGAAAAAAGAGGACAATCAAAGTGAGAAGATGAAAGTGGATAGTAACTTGAAGAGAAAAGCAACCCGGTTTGGAGAAGTGACAAGCAACCAGGTTTGGAGGAGGAAGTACCCTCCTTAATAAAGGGTAATGGACCGTCGAGCCATGCGACGTTAAACGAAGTGCTTCGTGGGAGGCAACCCACGGTTTTAATAATGCTGTTTACTTTTTGTTTTGTTTTTCAGAAAATAAAGAAAAGTGGGTATCTCTGGTGAAAGCTAGGAAGCGGCAGTTGGAGCCGCAGTACCCTCTGTGAGTTCACCCTCACTATCTCGAATTTAAACATTGAGGTCAATGTTTCGTTCAGGTGTGGGGGAGGTTCTATTTTATTTTATTGCTTTGCTTTGTGTTTTTGAATTCATAGTTTAGTTTGTTTGGTTTGTTTGTGTTACTTTTGTTTTACTTTTGCTTTTAAAAGTGTGTTTCGTTCAAGTTTGTATGGTGCAGTGCTGTCATGGTGTTACCAAGTGATTGATAGAAGTCGGAGGGGAGCGAACTAATAGCTAGTGGTTGAACAACACACCCCATACTTGATCTTCGCAGGCACCACGGAAGTTGACACAATCAAGAAGAGAAGGTAGGACGCAAAGCATCAACACTGAACCAAGAGAGTGGGATGGTATGTTGCAGTTGAAAGGAAACCACATGACACCAAGAGCACCTCGGAGCATGTAAGCTTAACCCACCCGGTGAGATTACAGAGCCAAATTCATAATATCACATGAGAGTTCAGTCAGGTATGACGTTATTCACTTTGATTTTGCGTATGTTCTCGTAACACAAGCACACTACGAAAACGCACACTGAGGCAAGTTTTTCTTTAGCCCCGAGCCTTTCTAGCCATCCTGTATGCATCATATCCATAGTCAACCCCCTTTGAGCTGTAATGTTTGTTTTGTTCATTGTTGTTATTCATGTTACCACCCACATATTCACCATTCATGTTATCGCTCGACATTAATGTTTTCCGCTTGAAAGACACGAAAGAATCTAAGTGTGGGGTAGTGAACCATTGAGAAAGGGGCAAGTGAAAAAAAAAGAGAGAAAGAAAAAAAAAGAGAGAGATGAATGTGGAACTTGTGAAAATCCAAAGAGAAAATTTGAAAAACAAAACAAAGGAAAAGTCCGTAACACTTGCCCGAAAGACTACATGAATGACTCTCAAAAGCTAAAAACAAGAGTCGAAGGTCTTAACCCCATCCTTATGATTCAAACCACTAAAAGTAGAAATGTGAACCCAACATGAATGTCGAGCACCAAAACCTTTTGTTATCCCGTTCCTTGTTTACCCCACCGAACCCAAGCCAAGTTACAGCCTGAAGACCTCATGAAGTGTGTGTAATCTGTGTGTGTAGTGATTCGAGAATGTATTCAAAGTTAAAAGTAATATGCATACCTTGGTACTATGAGTGTAAACACTTTAACCTGGAGAGATTTTGTGAGAATGTGAAAAAGCTTGCAGGTGAAAAAGTGCTCGGAAGTGATAAGGCGGTCGATAGATTGACGAAGGATGCCATAGACTCGATTGCTAAGTGAAGGTGTTTTGCGAATAACCTGATTGTGTTGTGGAGAAAAGAATCTCGTCGATGATCTTTGTTTCGTCTCGATACATCACTTGAGGACAAGCAATGAGATAAGTGTGGGGTTGTGATCGGTCACCATTTCTAGTAAGTTTTCGCACTTTTTTCCGACAAGAATTCATGGTTTTGGTAACACTAAGTGGCATTTGCATGTGTTTTAAAGTAAGTTTTCATATTTTCGTTTATGTGATATTGTTGCATATTAATGCTTTATGAGTGTTACAAAAAGTGTCGTTTTATGCGCTGGTTGTTAGTGTTGTTGGCCAGGTTGATGCATGTGAAAATAGGAACTTGTGGCGCGCACGAGTGGATGAAAAGAAGCCGGAAAAGCTGAATTCAGAGGTCAACACGGGCCCCCGTGTGGAGCAACACGGTCCGTGCTGAAATGTGGCTGGAAACGCAATTTTGGGTTCAAAACAGAGGTTCTACACGGGCAACCGTGTTCACAGACACGGTCCGTGTGGAAAGGTGCCTGGAAAGATGATTTTTGGCCAAGGAGCAGAAGAACAACACGGGCGCCCGTGTGCAGCAACACGGCCCGTGTTGATGAGCGCGTGCTGATTTTATTTTTATGTGTTCCTCACTCAAAGGGGATCATTAAGGGTATTTTTGGTATTTGGTTTCAACTTGAATGGAAGATAGATTATAAAAACAACTTTTTGGCAAGGAGAAGACGAGATTGAAGATTGGAGAAAACAAGGGTTTGGGAGAGAAGAAGTTCTTCATGAACGGAAGCGATTGAAGATCAACTTTCATCTCAATTCTTGTAATGTATCTATTTTATATTTTGTTTTCTTTGAACAATATGAGTAACTAAACCTTAATGCTAGGGGTGTCCCTGATTTGATTTTGTAATGATTTTGAATTCCTGAGTTCATCAATAGATTTGTTTTCTTATTCAATTTAATTGTACAAGGTTTTTATGCTTTCTTTGTCGAATCAACAAGATTGATTTACGGTTAACAACCAGCTGGACAGCGGTTGTTAAGGTTTTTGTACGATTAGACTATAGTAGATATCACCTAGGACTAGGGATACCCTATAGTTACCGGTTAACTCTTGATAACATAAAGGCTTGATTTCATCATAATTCTCTAAGGACTTAGGATTTAGGATGAATGTTCAAAGGTTTTCCCACTAAGGACTTAGGGGAAAATAATCTAAAGGGCGGTAATTAAAGGTTATGAACTTGTTGAAGAGATCTAAATCCAAGGTTATTACAGGAACAATCACACACTATACCCCTAGCATAATACTCATATTTGTCAAAAAGCCAATTTACTTTTCTGCTATTTTAATTATTGTTTAGTCACAATTTGCAAACACAACCCCAACATTAGTTTTTGTTTGATTAAACTACAATTTGAACTCAATATTATTACGCAGTCCTTGAGATCGACATTCGGGGAATTTCCCTATTATTACTACGAAGGCAAAATAGTACACTTGCTATTTTAAAACACATTGCATTTTTTTTAAAATTCACCCTTTTATATACCCACCTTCACTTTCATTTCATCTTTTTACTTTCTCTCTCTGCATTCGTTCCTCTCTCTCATTCATTGCATAAACCCTAGTTCGTAACTGAATCCCAGTATATCTCCATGAATCCTTCTTCAAGTTCCTCAAGTCAAGAAGAAATGTCTTCTGCTCATATTGTTTTTCGCAAGCATGGTTATGCTCCTTTGAAGACCTGTTCCATTCCTTCATCTGAAATGGAAGTTTTATGTGAATCTTCAGTAGATTTTGAAAATCTAAGATTACATGGTTTCAACATTGATGCTAAGACAATGGCACAAGGCTGGTCAAACTATCTTGATAGAATTGTTGGACCAATTTATCCTGCATTAGTGAAAGATTTCTGGGCTCATGCAACGGTTACCCCAACTGCAATCATCTCCTTCGTGTTAGGGCATGAAGTTGTTATAACTGAGAAGTTGATAAGGAAGTTGTACAATCTGGATGATGAAGAAGGAGGCACAGGTCCTCTTCCTGGAAGAGTTTGTTGGTTCACAGTTGAGAGACAAATATATAATATTACTGGTATTTCATCTCATCAAACTGGTTTGTTGAAGCCGTTCTACCAAGTTTGGGCTGAGATTATTCTAGGATCTCTCCATCATAGACGGAGATCATTTTCCTCAACATACATTAGTCCGGATCAGAAATTTGCTCTTTTCTGCATTGGAAGAGGAATTGAAGTTAACATCTCCAATATTCTTTTTCAGAATTTGAAGACTTATATTGAAGAGTCAAGAGATGAAGAACGCAAGAAGTATCCTAACATCACAAGAAATGCTATTCCTTTCGCCAGAATGATCTCAAACATTCTGATAGAAAGTGACTTGCTGGATTCCATGAGAACTATTGGAACGTCCAAGTTCTTTGGTGTCATTCAAGGGCATGTTATAAATGGTTCTGATCTACAAAGGTTGGAACTCATTGAGAAGGTAATTTCTGTTCCAGTAATATTTCCAGATATTCTGACCAGAAGGGTTCCGGTTGAAGGTTTCGCTTCCTTGTTTAAAGAAGAACTTAACAAGGCTGTTAAGCGGTATTTGGAAGCTTCTGTAAAAGCTCAATCTTCTGTTGATCTTGCTTGGATTCGAGGAAGAGTCCTTCCTTCTCTGGCTGAACTGCAGCAGAAGGAACAGAAGAAGAAAGAAGCAAGGCTGAAGAGAAAAGCTTTAGAAGAAGAAGCTAAGCAAGCTAAGAAGCAGAAGATTATTTTTGATCCTATCAAAGTAAACTCCAAGGAATATCAAGAAAAGCGCATCAGGGATTCTTTCCGTGCTGAAAGAACTGGCAATTTCTCCAGGCAAGTATACTCACCTCCTTCTTCTGAATCTCAAACTTCTATCCAACCTCCTCCTTCTGAACCTCAAAATCCCCTTATCATCCCAGATGTTATCCAACCACCTCCTTCTCCTGCTATTCTTAATCCACTACCTCTAAATGTCTGTCCCCCAACACCTTCTGATATTCCCTTTTTATCTACCCTCACCACAGAATCCCCACATTCTGATAATCCATCCTCATCAATCCTTCCCACAGATATCCCATCTTCATCAACCACAGAACCTACACCTTCTCTATCCCATCCCATACCTTCCAGAGAATCCAACCCATACTGCCTTCTTTACCCTGACTACAGATTCACCTTCAACCCTCCTGAACCTGAACCTCATATTTACCTTGACCTGTTCAAACATGACTTTGTCTGTAGGCTGGATATCTTGTGAGATGCCTTCTTTAACGACCTTGATGATGTTTCTACTCAAAATCTTTGGAGAAGCTTTCGACAGGATTTTCAGGTTGAAGCCATGGAAGTCTAGAGGAGACTTGTGGCTGCTGCACCTGGTTCTGCTGGATTTTGTCTAGAAGTTGATGATGGTGTATACTATCATCCCATCAGAAACATGAGAGTTCTTGAGGATAAGATGTATGTTGATGAATTAGACGACAACTCTTGCAGGGATATTGTGGTTTGGAGACCTAAGTATCCCGTTCTGACTGGAGACTTCAAGTGGTTGTTTGACTTTCTGAGGGAGAATCCTTCTGAGAAGTTGTTTATCCTCTAGAAGTTGAAGGTCCTACTGCTCCTAGGAATCTTGCTGCCATTCTTCAAGCCCTTAAGAATGGAGATTCTGATCTTCCTGCTCCTGAGTATGAAGAAGATGCTTCTAGGGAAGAAGCTGATGCTGAAGATCATCCTGCTGGAAATATTCCTGTTGAGGAAAATCATGATGATGATCTCACCATGGATGCTGCTGTTGAGAATGCTGTCCCTCTGAATAGAAGTTGTGAAGCTTCTTCTGGAGAACCCTCTCTTCTGGTGAAGACCTTAGAGGCTATTCAAAAGAATCAAGCTGAACTAGCTTCTCGCATGGACAAGCAAGAAGATACCAACAATGAGTTTCGCTCATTTATGGAGAAGCAAGCTGAGAGCAATGCTGGGATTTAAGACCTTCTGGCGAAGATAGTTTCCAAACTAGGCCAGTCGTAGTCTGTTGTGTCTTAGTTATCTCTTTCTTTTTGCATCTGCTTTGTGCATCTATCTTCTCATCCCTTGTATCTTTTGATTATTTCCAATGAATGAAATCCTTTATCCTTCTCTCATATTGTTTGTTTTTTTTCATTTGAATCTTTTGTGTTTTTTGATGTTATGACAAAAAGAGGGAGAAAATGTGATAAATGATCTGATTTATATTATCAGTTGCTGGGAGTAAGTCTCCACATTTCTAACAAAATTTGCAAGTTCCATGTCTTTGAGTGTCTTGCAGGATTGAAGACCTTCTGAAAAGCTCAACATGAGAAGCAAGGACATGAGGAAAAGCAATTCTATATAGAAACAAGCTCATGAAAATTGAAGCAATCTGAGTGCTGTGAAGCTTCAAGATCAGAAGCAAGAAGGAAGAATGTTCTGAAATTGAAGCAAGCTGAGTGCTGTGAAGCTTCAAGATCAGAAGCAAGAAGGAAGAATGTTTTGATATTCTCGTGGCAGAATGTGCTCTAACACATGAAACATTCTTAACATGCTCTGATACATTCTTTTTATGCTCTGATACATACTATATGTTCTAATACATATCTTATATTCTGATTCATTCATGCTTTGACTTTTGTCGTTTAGTTTGTTCTGCAACATTTCAGGATGTAGAGATGCTCTGATGATGCTCTGGTACATTCAACAATGTTCTGATACAATCTAGCATGCAATGATTCAAGAAGAAATTCAAAGCTCTAAAGCTGTCCTTTGGAAGCAAGAAGCAGAAGCTATGAATGTTCTGAAGATCTAAGCATATGTGATCGTCTCAAATGAAATGGAAAATATTCAGGGAAGTCCTTTATTTATAAATTTCTTCCAGCATTTATTTCAGGGGGAGATTATTTATCTCAGGGGGAGATTGTTAATCTCAGGGGGAGACATATTCACACACTATGTTTATATGCTTATGCTATAACTGTGTAATTGTCTTTAGCCGTCTGATATTCTGATTGCAAATTCATATCATTTATATATGTTTTTGTCATCATCAAAAAGGGGGAGATTGTTAGAATAAGATTTGTTCTGATCAATATTCTTAGTTTTGATGATAACAATGTATATGAATTTTGTATGAGATAATGTGGTACTCTAATCCTATGCAATTTCCATTTCAGGAATCACATAAAGAGTATGCACAAAATCAGCGCAAGAAGCACTGACTCAGAAGGTTCAGCATGCAACATCAGAACATGCTCTGGAAAGACATCAGAAGATGGTCAAGCAGAATCAGAACATGGTCTATGGAAGCATCAGAAGAACTTGAGATCAGAAGCAGAAGCACTGAAGTTATCACGGTATCACGCTAAGAAGCACTTCAAGGTCAGAAGACAAGAAGATGCTCCACACCAAGCTGTTTGACTCTGATGATATTCAAACGTTGTTTACACAAACATCAGATCAGAAGCAAGTACAAGATGGCAGGCTACGCTGACTGACAAAAGGAACGTTAGAAGCTATTAAAGGCAACGTCAGTAGACACAGCAAAAGCAAGGCTCGAGGTAGTTGACAAAAGAGTGAAACATTAAATGCAATGTTGTACGGATCATGCAAAGCATTAAATGCTCCCAACGGTCATCTTCTTAAGTGCCTATATATAGGAGTTCTTAAGAGAAGCTGAATACAACACTTTTGCGCAAACTTACAGAAACGCTGTCAAATTCAAAAGCTCTCAAACTTCATCTTCAACCTCACTAGTCACTACATTGCTGTTGTAATATCTTAGTGAGATTAAGCTTAAACTTAAGAGAAAAATCACAGTTGTGATAATAGCTTATTAAGAAGCATTGTAACTCTTATAAGAATTTATTTACATTAAGTTGTAAGAACTAGGGAAGATCAAGTTGTGATCGGATTCTCTAGAAAGTCTTAGAGGGTATCTAAGCAGTGTGTTCCTAGAGTGATCAGGTTGTGATTAGAATACTCTAGAAGACTTAGAGGTTATCTAAGTGGAAAACCATTGTAATCTTGTGTGATTAGTGGATTAAATCCTCAGGTGAGGTAAATCACTCCAAGGGGGTGGACTGGAGTAGTTTAGTTAACAACGAACCAGGATAAAAATCATTGTGCAAATTGTTTTTATCTTACAAGTTTTAAAGCTACACTTATTCAAACCCCCCTTTCTAAGTGTTTTTCTATCCTTCAATATGTTGTATGTGTTACCTTTAACAATTTTATGCAATGTTAACTTTTGTAGAACATATTCTCACCTCTGTTGTTTGTTGTGGTGTCTGTGCTCCTTTGGAGCACATATGATCTGGTTAATGAGTAAATACTTTAGGTAGAAGGCGACGTTGATACCTCTTTAGTTGCTTATATTGTTCGGGTCTTTAGTGGAGTCGCTCTGAAATGTAATGTTGGGGACATATTGTTCTATTTTTTTGTTGCCTATTTTATTTCATTTTGGTATTGTTGAACCATTTTTGTGATTCTGTGTTTGATGAGACTTATATCGAAACGTTATTGTTTTCCATTGCGTAATTGAAGTTATTTTTGGTTGGTTGCTTTTATGGTTGGTAAACCAAGTGTGACACTAATTGTTTGAATTATGTATTAAATTATTCTTCTTTATGTCGAGTCGAGAATTAGGGTGTTACATAGTGGTATCAGAGCCTGATTAGTCCATCCGGCCAGGTTTTTGCAATATTGTCTATTCCCTAGTAGGCGACACGTGTATGAACATTATCAGTGCAATGTTTCTTCTAATGGCTATTTACTGATGTGCAGAGACATGGCTAGAGGAAGAAACGACCAAGCTATTACTGATGCTTTAGAAGCAATGGCTCAGGCGTTGCAGGCTCCACATGATTAGAAGGAATGAGTTGTTGATGAATTTCGTGGATTATGGAAGTTTTAGAGAAACTATCTGCCTACCTTTAAGAGAAGATATGATCTAGAAGGTGCTCAGGCACGACTTAGAGAGATCGAGAAGATTTTTCGAGTGATGGCTTACACTGATGACCAAAAAGTGTTATTTAGTACTCATATGCTGCCAGAGGAGGCTAAAGACCGGTGGGATGATGGGCGTTAGAGAATGGAAGATGAGGGTACTGAGGTTATTTGGGCTATGTTAAGAACTAAATTTTTAAATAAGTATTTCCCAGCGGACATGCGCACTAAGTAAGAGATCGAGTTCCCAAGGAAATATGACACTTACTGAGTATTTTGCTAAGTTCAAAGAGCTAGTGAAGTTTTTTTCACACTATAATAGTGCGGAGGTTGAAGGTCGAAGTGTATCACGTTCGAAAGATGCTAACGCTCCGAGATCAAGAAAGGTATTAGGTATCAGGAAATTCACCAATTTTCTGTAATGGTGAATAAGTGTAGGATTTATGATGAAGATAACAGGGCCCAATATTCTCACCACAAGAGTATTATTGAGAAGAAAGGGAAATATCATAATCGTGGGAAGCCTTATGGTAATCTAGTAGATTATGGGAAGTAGAAGGCTGATAAAAAATCCGCAAGTGGGAAAGAGCAAAGTGAGGGAAGCGTACTTGCTACTATGATATGTTTCAGATGTGATAGTGTAGGTTATTGTGCTGCTGAGTGCAAAAGTGCGAGCCTGAAGTGATTCAAATGTGGCAAGTAGGGACACCGTTCTATTGAGTGCATGAGCCTTGTTCCTACGTGTTATAACTGTGGCGAGCCGGGTCACATTAGCACCCAATGTCAGAAACCAAAGAAGAATCCAACTATTATTGCTCAGACTAATGGTAGATTGTTTGTCTTGAGTGGTGCAAATGTCTCAAAATTATATAACTTAATTTGAGGTGCGTGTTTTATTCACGGTGTTGCCCTGGTTGCTATGATTGATACTGGTGCTACTTATTCATTTATTTCTCTTGAGTGTGTTGACAAGTTGAAACTTGAAGTGTCCTCTGTGAATGGGGAAATGGTCATTGATACCCTAGCTAATGGTTCAGTGACTACTTCGCAAGTGTGTTTGAATTGTCCTTTGATAATTTTTGGTAAGGACTTTGGGATGGACTTAGTCTGTCTACTGTTGAGTCATCTTTATGTAATTTTAGGGATAAATTGGATATAGTACAACTAGACATCAACTATTTTGACAAGACTGTGTTGTTTCTCGAACCTGGAGAGAATGCATATTCGAGATTCTTGTCTGCCGGCCAGGTTTAGATATCTTTAAGGGAGAATGATCATATATTGCTGATGTTTGCTTCTTTGAGAATGGAGAATGAAGTGACGGTTAGTGATATGTCAGCGGTGTGTGAATTTCCTGAAGTTTTTCCTTAAGATATTTATGACTTGCCCCAAGAACGTTATATAAGGCTTTTTGAGGATTTCCTTGCCTTTGACTCAGTTGACTCAAAAGGGTCAAGCTTATGTGTGGGATGCTCAGTGTGAGGAAAGCTTTTAAGAGGTGAAGAAGAGGTTGACGACAACTCCTGTTTTGGTTCAACCAAATGCTAGTGAATCTTTTGTGGTGTTTTGTGATGCTTCGAAGATGGGTTTGTGTGGTGTGCTTATGCAACATAATATGTGGTAGCTTATGCGTCAAGACATCATAAGGTTCATGAAAAGAATTATGCTACCCATGACTTAGAGTTGACAACTATTGTGTTTGTGCTTAAGATTTTGAGGCATTGTCTGTACGGTGTGAGGTTTGAAGTGTTCAACGATCATAAAAATTTGAAGTACCTGTTTGATCAGAAAGAATTAAACATGAGGCAAATAAGGTGGCTTGATTTATTTAAATACTATGACTTTGAGTTGAGTTACCATCCGGGAAAAGCTAATACGGTGCATATGCTTTGAGTAGGAAGTCCTTGCATATGTCGACATTAATGGTTAGAGTTATGGACTTGATTGAGTAGTTCCGAGATCTTAGTTTGGTATGCGAGATGACGCCGCAGAGTGTGAAGTTGGGTATGTTGAAGTTGATTAGCATTGTTCTAGAAGAGATCAAAGAGGGCTAGGAATAAGATTTGGGATTGATTGATCGGTTAGTGCTGATCAATCAAGGTAAAGAGGTGGATTTCATGATTGATGAAAGTGATTTTATGAGGTTCAGGGACAGGGTCTGTGTACCAGATTTTCCAAATCTTAAGAAGAAGATTCTTGAGGAAGGTTATAAAAGTGGTTTGAGTATTCATCCAGGTGCTACGAAAATGTATCAAGATCTCAAGAAGATGTTTTGGTGGCTAGGTATGAAGAAGGAGGTAACTAGGGTAGTTACTTGTTGTTGATTGAGTTCACCTAAAACAATAGTTTTCATTCTACTATTTTAATGACACCATATGAGGCTTTGTATGGAAGGAGGTGTATGAATCCTTTGTGCTGGTATGAATCTGGAAAAAGTACTATGCTTGGACATGAGATTGTTTAGTAGGCCACTGAGACGATAAGGAGGTTCAAGAGAAGATGAAGGCTTCACAGAGTTGGCAAAAGAGTTATCATGAAAAACGAAGGAAAAAATTTGAATTCCAAGAGGGGAATTATGTGTTTTTGAGAGTGACTCCGGTAACTGGTGTTGGTTAAGCGTTAAAGTCTCGAAAGCTTACGCCCTGCTTCATTGGCCCATATTAGATCCTCCAGAGAGTAGGAGAGATGGCATACAGAGTTGGCATAACCAACGTCTCTTTCAAATCTTCATAATTTCTTTCATGTCTCGCAGATTCAGAAGTACATTCTTGATCCATCTCATGTGATCCAGTTGTATGATGTGCAAGTTCGAGAGAACTTTACTGTTTTGACATCATCTTTGCGGATTGGAGATCACAAAATCAATAACTTGAGAGGCAAGGAGATTGCTTCGGTGAAGGTAGTATGAGGAGGACGTGCTGGTAGAAGTGTGACGTTGGAGATTGAGAGTCGGATGAGAGAGTTTTATCTGGAGATTTTTCCTTCAAGTAATTTTCGAGGGAAAATTTTTTGTAAGTTGACTTTCTCGAAGCGCAACAAGTCCCTTCCCATAATACAAAAATACCTCATTAAACTAAAAGACTTTATCAAAGCACTACAACTAAAATTATGTGAGAGAAAGTTGAAAAATATTTTAGAGTGAGAGTGAGTAGTGAGATACGATGCTCATGTTTCTGGATGTGAAATTATAAAGGGAAGATCCTCTATTTATAGGCTATAGGGTGACACAAAAAAAGGAATTTTCTTGGGCCAAATTTAATGTGTCAATCGATTGGCACCTTGCTCCATCAATTGGAAGACCTTAGAATAAACATTTAGACTGTTTAAAAAGGAAATAAAGGATATAAAGTCATTGTCCTTCATTTATCCCAAATTTTTAAGGACATTTTGAAATAACCCAACCGATTGAGTATAAGTGTCAATTGATTGAATAGTACAATTTTTGTCAAAAACATTCAGACAGTTTATGATTCAATTGCCACGATTCCAAAGCATTTTTTTTGTATTTTATTAAGAAATAGAGGCTTAAAAAATTTATGTGTTTGTGTGATTTAGCCGTATCACTTTAAAAAATAAACTCTTGTATTTTTATAACACACTGTTCACTCAGACGCATCGGGGTGAGCTTTCGCACTTCCTCTCTTTCACACTTTGAAGTTTCAAAACTTGTTAAGCAACACAATCATATAGACGCTTTCCTGAATTCTTCTTGGAGATGATTATTTAGATTTATTTAAGTTAAGGACCATCATTGGAGGATGTTTGTAGTGATCATCAAACTCATACTTGTCTGCTTGCATCTTTAACCATTTGTTATGCTTGAATCCTCATATGTTGTAAATATTTTTTCCACATAGGTTGCATCAACAAATGCTCATTTTAGTAGCCATAATCAAAATCACATTGACAAGATCTTATTTGATCACTTATTTAGTTAAATTGCAAAACATGGTTCCATACCTGAAATTTCTCTGGTACAGGGTCACTACATGTCCATATTGATGTTCCAATATCATAACATGACATAAAGACAGATGTTATGACATCTAATCCTGATACAGAATAATAGCATTCACTTGAGAATTTACGAGTGGATTTGAGAATCTTCCAAGTATCGTTGGTCACACCACCTGTGATGATCAGTCTGAACAATTCTCATGAGATCGATTGATTACACCTTCAAAGATACAATCTTGACAACCTTCAAGATTATGCTGTCCCGTGAATTCCAAAATGCTATCATTCTAGATTTTCAGAGACATACACTACCAGAAAATTATCTCCCTAAAGCTCACCCAATAAACACACAGGGTGCTTGCTCTGATGCTAATTGGTTTTTCTCTGGTACATGGTCACTACATGTTGATACTTATGTTCCAACATAAGAACATGACATCACGACATATGTTATGACATTTGATCCTGATATAAAATAATAGCATTCACCTAAGACTTTTGCACACAAATAAATCACAGAATGACAACCATCATAAATCACAAGTTTATAATAATGTCTCAACTCAAACAACAATGTCAGGACAAATGTCTTTACATCATCTAGTGACAAAACACAAATTTATCAAACTGAAAGATATGCAGAAAACTATTGCAGAATGATAAATAACACAGAGGAATTGTTAACCCAGTTCAGTGCAACAACACTTAGTTTAGGGGCTACCAAGTCAGGAAGGAAATCCACCATCAGCAGTATTAATTAAAAGCTAAAAACTTCCAGTTTACAACTTCTTGCCTAATCACAACCCAATGCTACTTCTTCCTAGAAGTTAACATCTAGACCTAGGAAGTCTACATCCCACTTCCAATCACCACCGTGATAAAAGACAGTTACAATCCAACAACTGTACAAACAACTTGTTACAATCAAAACAACAAGGATCAAAACAAGTCACAATCTTAGTTACAAAACTTGTCACAAACTTGTGACAATGAAATACTACATTTCCAGTTTAATATACTTAGTCTTGCTTCACAACTTCAACTATGAACCGAACTTGATCTTGCTTAAAGCTTTGATAAAAAACAACACTAAACTCTATTCTTAAAAGCTTAAAGAGTATGGAAAATACTTAACTCATTACCTAAAGGCTTGTGAGTGAGAACATAACATATACCACAAGTATCAGAAGATACAATGGAGACTTGAACACACACACACACACACACACACACACACACATACACTCACGAGAGAGACTCTCAAAACTGCATACCTAAGACTTCTCTTAATTTAACAATTGTGTTTTTATTTTAAATTAGGTTAGGGTTCTATTTAAATAGTCTTTAGCAGTCCATGGGCTTCGAAACTTCTACCCAAATATTACTTGATGCATACGTTGATAATTGCAATAAGTCTGTAGAAAATTCTCTTCTAATCTTGGAACAAATCTTCAAGGTTCCTAAATTGTCCAATCAACCAATTTTAGAAACCTTAATGCTAACTTGATTTAATTCTGTATTTCCAGATTGAATCTTCTTGACCTGTGAATATTATTGAGATATATCTTAAGGAAATATCACAAAATCAAATCAAATAAGCCAAGATTTAAAACAACATGAACTGATGTTCTGGTTCTGAATGTTATGACCTTTGTTAGAACATCTGTCTTCAATGTAGGCATAAATTCAACTGTTTCAGTATAATCAAGATGTTACGACATCTTGCTCAGCATCTGTCAAGAACCACGTTTTAGAAAAATTGTTGCCAACCCCAAAACCATGAAACTAACTATACCCCTTTAGCTGTATTTATCGATCATTGACAATGTAATAAGTTCGATCCTAGTCCAAGAAGAATAAGAAGGATAAAGGCCTATGCGTTATCAAAAGATATAATGACTTGCTTTGAAGATTGTTTTCATAAAAAGGAATTTGCGTCCTTATTTCCATGGACACTCCATCAAAGTGACATTTCACTATCCCATCCTTTAAGTGCTAAAGAAGTCAGATCTGGTCGGGAGCATGGTGTGGTAGTCAAGCTCTCAGAGTATGAAATATATTTTGTATTAAGAAGAAGAATCAAATTCAACCCCCATCTGACTTTTAGTCAAGTTTAGCTCACTAATAGAAAAGGAGGCCTCACATATGGATTTTGTTAGTAGACAGATCCTCCAATTTGAAGGGAAGTGGAGCATGAATATTGTTAGAAGGACCATGAAAAATATTAATCGAACAGTCATTATATTATGGTTTTAAGGCCAATAACAACCAGGAAGATTATGAAGAACTAATTGTATGAATAGATTTAGCAAAAGAAATAGGGGCGACCAATCTATGTGTAAGAAACGGCTCCTAGCTAGACACCAATCAAAATAAGGGCGACTACCCAAAAAAGGAATACCAAATGTTAAAATACTTGAAAAAGGCTCGAGAGATGGCTAAAATCTTTATGTTTATTTGAATAGATCCACGTACCCACGAGAAGAGAATGTTAGGACCGATATATTGTCAAGTCTTTCCAGCACCAAAAAACCATGCCTCAACAAAATAGTAATGCAAGAAACCTTATCCAAACTTAGTAGAGAGGGCGAGGCCATATAAATGGTGAATCTTGGTAACTATGAAGGATGAATGTTGCCCATAATTAGATATATGACAAGCGAACAAATAACCAATGATGAACCAAAATCAAGGAAGATCAAAAGCCTCTCTGCCAAGTACATCATGGTTGCTAACAAACTACATAAGATGGGGAGATTTACACCTATGTTGAGAGATTATCAAAGGATGAAGTAAGTAAGGTCTTGGTAGAAATTCACGAGGGCATGTGTGTAGGCCACATAATGGGAGAGCTTTAGCAAGCAAAGTGTTAAGGGTTAAATATGATTGGCCTAACTATAAGTATGGAATGCACCTAAGAGGGGGTGAATTAGGTACTTTAAAATTTTATGGTTTTTAGAAAAAAGTGTGGTCATTTTTTTGGTTTAAGGTTCAGTGAAGAAAGCGGTAAATGCAAAAAAAATAAAGAACACAGAGGGATTATACTAGTTCCTCTCACTGTCTGAGAGTACGTCTAGTACCTTTGTAACATGTAAGAGATTTCAATAGTTGTTAGAACTTTGTACAAGCCTAATCCTAGACTGCTAGACACAAGCTTCTAACCAATCACTAAGGCAAAACACATCATGATTTAACCAAGTAGAAAAGAGAACAATCCTCTCCTTTTTCACTCTCTTTGTAATATCTCATATTATTTTAAGCATTATTATATGGATATATATAGTGCTAAGAAGGAAATTATGGGATAACCTCTAATTTAAGGAATAGTTGTTGAGATGTAAAGAGAATTGTTGGAAACAAACTAAATGGCAAAAGAGTAAATCTCACCTAGTTGAAGGACATTTTGGCCATTTAACTATGATGCATGTGACTAAGGGCATGTTTGGTGGGTTGGTGTTATCCAAATCAGAATTTTATGAAGAAAAAGAACTAAAAGCATGGAAGAGGAAGAGGAACTCATATTCACTTTGGCATTTTCGTATTCCATGGACAGCCTTCACTAAAAGTGCCATAACTTTCTGCTCACAACTCCGATTCAAGTAATTCTCGAAGCTATGGATTCTACACGAAATTCTCTTCAGTTTGCATATAAATTTCGCACTCATAGCTGGTTTATTGATGGAGATAAACAAGTTTGAAGATTGATGACTGATGCTGAAAATGAGTACAAGAGGGTTACGGGTTTGATCATGTTAGAGGTGAAGTTTTGGCATCAATGGAAGTCCAATGGCAGAAAGAGCATCCTCTCAACCTCTATTAATCCAAGGCGAGTCCTTAGTTAGATACCTTGGGGAATTTGTATGCAAGGGTTTATGTTGGGAATTGGGGTTAGAGTGATAATCCATAATTGCATGTGATCAACTTGTTTAATAGATGAGTACATGTTGCATGTTGATGATTCTGAATATATGTATTAAATAAAATTCGTTGGGACTGTATTGAGGATGCAGGGAATCAATTATAGGGAATTTGGGACTGGTTTAGGACTCTTAGAATGCAGAAAAATTGATTCTGCTATAGGGTATTCGGCTACAGGTCTTTGGGTAGCCGATTACGCTGTTAAAAATGCAATTTTGGGCTGTTTTTAGTGCCAGTAATCAGTTACTGAGTTTGGGTAATCGGTTACCCTGAGCGAAATGGAAAAAAAATAGGAAACTTCAGAAGTTCGTAACTTTTGCGTCGTAAGTCCGTTTCGCGCAAACTTTATATCCTTGGAAAGCTAGCGACGTGTACTTTCTAATAAAATTGGTCCCCAAACCAGAATGTTTGATTTAATAATAGTGGAACTCCACTTAGTGAACCACTGAATTAGTATAAGAACTTATGTCTTACCAATTGATTAATAATTCTTATGTTATGCATGGCATAGATTATCTATTGCTTATTATGAATGTGATATCCATAATTGAGATTGTTATGCTATTATGTTTTATACATGAAAATCTATGGACACCGTCGTTTTGGTTAAACGATCAAGATTGCTTGTATTGTATGGATTAACGCTTGTTATGTTGTGTATGCTTGAATCGAAGTAGACCAGGTACTAGGTTACGATTCGGACCGTGGGTCCTTGAGTCGTCCGTGGGACTGCCTTGATCGTGGATCACAGAGGCACACACCTGAACTATCGTTGCAGTGTGCTTGTGAGTGCCGTACGGGGCTTTTAACTCACTTGCTGTTAACACACTCGCGTGCTCGGTATGGTGGCGTTATGCGGCTAAGTAAGCCTACGCATAATAGGTAAACCATCTCTAGTGATGCCATGTAGGCTACATTATTAGGTTCCTACCCGGATGGGCTCATGCGTCGAGACGGTGTGTTGCACTTGCTGTTAACACCACGTGCGTACTGGTGATTAATAGGACGGTGTCACCTCTTAGGCAAGGTCATCTCGCAGCCATGTAGGCTTGTGCAAACCCATTTAATCACTCCAGCAGGGTGCTTGTGCAAGTCTCTTGACAAATAGGCACGGGTGAACCCATCGAGGGTGCGTTTGTAACCTAGTAGTGGTATTAACGTACTTCTGGATTCCCCATACACGGGTATGGGTTTTGGCATACATGTTTGTTGTAGTATTTGTATACTTGTGATATGATGACTCCTACGGTGGATGATTCATGTGTTTGCTCCGTACTTGTACCGGATGTGAGGATAAACCCCGAATCAATGGTGGATTCGGTTTTGATGCATGTACCCTGTAGATCCGAGTGGACCCATAGGATAGGAGGACTCACTGAGATTTAGTAATCTCACCCCAATCAACTTATATATTTTTCAGGTGCAGTTTAGTAGTGGTTGGTCAATAGTAGGTTTGGACTGAAGACTTGAAAGTGGTGATGGCTCGGAGACCTTGTTAGATCTCATTTTCCGCTGTGCAGATCCATCGAAGACACATGTTTTGTTATACTTTAGTAGAATTTCATGTTGTATTCAATATGGATCTTTCTATATCTATAGCTTTTGTATGTACTCAATATCAATTTTAACGTTTCATGCATAATATACTAGTCAGTTATGTATGGGGTGTTACAGTTGGTATCAGAGCAGGTCGATTCTCGGCCGAGCCATGAGACATCACTAGCAATTCCTTTCCTCCTCACATGTGTTTGTTGCTAGCCTGATTTTACTGATATCTCATTCAGTTGTTGAGCTTGATCAACTCATCGACTGAGTGTGAGACAGTAGAATTACGGCAGAGCCGCCACGAGGACTCGTAAACCTGTAAGTGTCGTGAAACCAAGTAGCAAGGATTAGTTGGGTGGTGAATTGTATATGGAAGCTGGATTTATTGGACAACGTAAGTAGAAGGGATGTTGGAGTTGTCAGACTTAAGAGGAGCATTTGACGCAATGAAGTAATACCCGAACTGCCAAGGTGTGGATCGAGACAACTAGAACCCCCAGGATTTTGATTGGGCGGAGTGAAACCTTCTCTAAGTCTTAATAATAGTAGGGGAAATCCACACAGGATTAAGAAAGAGCCTTGTAAGTGAGATTCTCCGAAGGTGTTGAGCTGGGGATTAGTAGGATTCAGTACCGAGGATGCTGCCGGTGTTAGGTGTGACTGATGAGCCGATAGGACAGAATGACCTTTGGAAGTGCGGACAGAGGAGTCAGACCTTTCTGATTATGCTGGTACGAACAATAATTGGATGGGCGGAATATTAGATCCTGATTCAACTTGAAGTACCCTAAGCGAGAGTAGTTACCTAGTAAATGTTGGTGGAATGTACGAGTGTGGTAACTTATGATTGGGCGAGGCTTGAATACCTGGTCGATAGAAAAGGATGTGTATTTCTGTTCTTATTATTTTATATTTAAGTTCTAGAACTACGCTAGATGGAATATGAAATGATGTAGAAGCGTGAAATGCAGTAACCTAAGTTCTTGTTAGTTGTTGTTCGTCTGACCCCGAGTGAAGCCATAGAACTACGCTTGGCGTTGGGTGTTCAGGCGAGTAAGAACTAAGATCTATCTGGACTGAATTATCCTTGGAATCTCATGCATGCATGGGACGAGTGGGTATGCGCACTTCATGGTAATCCGAAGTTGAACTTCAAATCTTCGTGTTTGGCGTTTTGGCTTTCTGAGTAAGTAAACCTTGGTGTGTAGCACTCTCAAGTTCTAGCATCCTGAGGAGTGTGATTCGAAGGACTTGAGGAACGATGAGCCTATTGAAGGCCTGTTCAGACACTTGTCGGTTGTGACTTTAGGATACGCGTGAAGATCGTTATACGCCACGGAGGTAGATTACCTGGATAAATGGCCTCGGATTTGGTCCACCATGTTGGTACTACCAGACGGGTATGATGCCACAGTATCGCTATCGTGCAAAAGATGCGTGAGTCATCCTTTTTCCGACATGTGTGGGACAAAGGTGATCTGAAGCTCAAGGTAGAATTCTGATTTGGCACTCGTGAGACACAGATCCAGACTCTCATAAGGTATGTGGGATAAGGATCCATACGTCGCGCTCGATAGTAGAGGAATAACTAGACAGGCGATAGTGGGATGGATCAAGATCCGATACTATACTTATGGAGACTCTGAATGATCGTGACCGCGTGAGTTAGTATCAGATTGTACCTTGGGGACGTTATCGTTTTGTGAAGTGTTAAGTTGGCAATTTTGCATGAGTGTCTAGAGTGAGACTCATGTGCGGTCATGATATCCTGGTCATCATAGCGAGTGGCTATCATGTACCATTAGTGACCAGTGATGGAATATGCGAATTATATCTTGGACTAGTTTGATGTGTGACGTATCTGGTAGAGTGTCTGTAGATACTCTGAGTGAAGAAATGTCAATCTTGGTAAAGCATAGACATTTTGGTTTGAGAACTGTGGAGGAGTCTATAAGAGAGATGTTCGAAATATAAAGTGCAATTTCTTGCATTGTGGCTACACTCCGACTGTTGGAAGCACTGCAATGAAGGATGCAGCCGCCGAGGAAGTCAGTTTAGTGTCTGATTCAGAGGTGGAACAGACATTAGATGACTGTGTGAATGGAGTTTGGCTATGGGAGGATTGTTATATCAGTAAGTCACACGAGTTATTAGAGGTGATACTACGCTAAGAGAATGAAGGTGTATGGTTGGGTAGAAGTTATGTAAAACTGCTAGAGTTATCATGAGCTGCAGTATGTTTTTGAAGGGTTTATTATACCAGCTAAGCAACCAGACTTATTGGAAGGGAAGAACATAGAAGTTGTACGCTGTGGAAATCAGTGACAAGGACGAAACTCTAAGTCAGTGAGTATTTGTGTTTCAATGTCCTGAGATCGAAACGTGTGCCTAAGTTGTGGTAGATGAACTAATATGGAATGGTAGAGTAAGTAGAAACTTGATTCTGGAGAGTACGCAACTTCGAGGAGTAGTAGTCGACGATGGATGTATATGGAGTTCTGGCACGTGTTGTAATTGGACGACTGTAGATAAGGAATTATTGTGTATTAATGGGAACTAAGTGAATTATAGATATAACGTGACTCAGAGGATTTTAAGGTGTGTGTGAATTGTTGGAATCAGAGTAGCGCAACGGATCGAGGAAGAATCAGATAAGTCTGAGGTAGGAATGAATGGACTATTTGTAGGATTTTATGTTGTGATGAAAGTATCTTCCTAAAGGAAATTGTCGGAGAAGCGTTTCGTTCATTCCAGTCTCTCAAGGATAACCATAACTCGAGAGGTGTTGTCAATGGGCCAGCTTGGGAATACATTTTGTGGATGGCATGCGGTCCGATGTTCGTAGGTTATCAGTTTAGCTTGTAAGTCACAAGGGTTGGACTGAGTATCGTGACTACCGAAATACTGGAGGTTAGTGAGGACATTCAGCTGGCGCAAGTTCTTTGTGGTTATGCCTTGCGTACTATGATTGTACAGGAAGACTGGGACAATGGTTACAGGTCAGTTGTTGAATTTCGCCTCTTATCAGTAGAATCTTGTGCGAAGTTGTCGAATGTCAAGACTATAGTTGCAAGATGATTACACCTTCGCGGTTTACGGTGACAGTTGTTATGTCTAGACTGGAGTAAGGGTTAAAGAAAGGAGATTCAGTTGTATAAGTAAAGGTAAACTTGGGACAACCATACTAAGGCTTTGGGAACCGGAAGTTAAGACCAAGGAATTTGGCTAAAACATAATGACATTGTATGGACTCGAGTGAAGAATAATTTAAAGTGTTGTCGCAGAAGTTACGTTGTGGCAGTAATTCTCGAATGGGAAGTAATTCAAGGAGCAGAGTGAATCAGTAATGTATGTTGAATAAGGGTGAACATACTAGAGATTGAAACGAAGGATATCCGACATAAGTGGATTACTAAGGTTTCTAGAGCTATGGAAATCTGGTATAGAGCGGTGAAGGTCTAGGACCTTGGAGGGATCTTTCCCAAGTATGTCAATATGGGGTATCTGAATAGATGTGTTGTGTAAGGACTAAGACTTTCGATCAGGAACAGTGGAACACCATTTTTGGTGGATTATGTTCCTTCGAATGGAACGACACTCAGACAGAGTAATGAAGCTATTTTAAGGAGGAATGTAAGGAACATTCCACCCCTTGGTTGGAATAGACTTGGATAGTTGTTTTCCGTGGCGATTCGAAAGAATTCGAGGACAAATTCAATTTAAGGGGGGAAGAATGTAATATCTCATATTATTTTAAGCATGATTATATGGATATATATAGTGCTAAGAAGGAAATTATGGGATAACCTCTAATTTAAGGAATAGTTGTTGAGATGGAAAGAGAATTGTTGGAAACAAACTAAATGACAAAAGAGTAAATGTCACCTAGTTGAAGGACATTTTGGCCATTTAACTATGATGCATGTGACTAAGGGCATGTTTAGTGGGTTGGTGTTATCCAAATCAGAATTTTATGAAGAAAAAGAACTAAAAGCATGGAAGAGGAAGAGGAACTCATATTCACTTTGGCATTTTCGTATTCCATGGACAGCCTTCACTAAAAGTGTCATAACTTTCTGCTCACAACTCCGATTCAAGTAATTCTCGAAGCTTTGGATTCTACACGAAATTCTCTTCAGTTTGCATATAAATTTCGCACTCATAGCTTGTTTATTGATGGAGATAAATAAGTTTGAAGATTGATGACTGATGCTGAAAATGAGTACAAGAGGGTTATGGGTTTGATCATGTTAGAGGTAAAGTTTTGGCATCAATGGAAGTCCAATGGCAGAAAGAGCATCCTCTCAACCTCTATTAATCCAAGGTGAGTCCTTAGTTAGATACCTTGGGGAATTTTTATGCAAGGGTTTATGTTGGGAATTGGGGTTAGAGTGATAATCCATAATTGCATGTGATCAACTTGTTTAATTGATGAATACATGTTGCATGTTGATGATTCTGAATATATGTATGAAATAAAATTCGTTGGGACTGTATTGAGGATGCAGGGAATCAATTATAGGGCATTTGGGACTGGTTTAGGACTCTTAGAATGCAGAAAAATTGATTCTGCTACAGGGTATTCGGTTACGGGTCTTTGGGTAACCGATTACGCTGTTAAAAATGCAATTTTGGGCTGTTTTTAGTGCCAGTAATCAGTTACTGAGTTTGGGTAATCGGTTACCCTGAGCGAAATGGAAAAAAAATAGGAAACTTCAGAAGTTCGTAACTTTTGCGTCGTAAGTCCGTTTCGCGCAAACTTTATATCGTTGGAAAGCTAGCGACGTGTACTTTCTAATAAAATTGGCCCCCAAACCAGAATGTTTGATTTAATAATAGTGGAACTCCACTTAGTGAACCACTGAATTAGTATAAGAACTTATGTCTTAACAATTGATTAATAATTCTTATGTTATGCATGGCATAGATTATCTATTGCTTATTATGAATGTGATATCCATAATTGAGATTGTTATGCTATTATGTTTTATACATGAAAATCTATGGACACCGTCGTTTTGGTTAAACGATCAAGATTGCTTGTATTGTATGGATTAACGCTTGTTATGTTGTGTATGCTTGAATCGAAGTAGACCAGGTACTAGGTTACGATTCGGACCGTGGGTCTTTGAGTCGTCCGTGGGACTGCCTTGATCGTGGATTACAGAGGCACACACCTGAACTACCGTTGCAGTGTGCTTGTGAGTGCCGTACAGGGCTTTTACTCACTTGCTGTTAACACACTCGCGTGCTCGATATGTTGGCGTTATGCGGCTAAGTAAGCCTACGCATAATAGGTAAACCATCTCTAGTGATGCCATGTAGGCTACATCATTAGGCTCCTACCCGGATGGGCTCATGCGTCGAGACGGCATGTTGCACTTGCTGTTAACACCACGTGCGTACAGGTGATTAATGGGACGGTGTCGCCTCTTAGGCAAGGTCATCTCGCAGCCATGTAGGCTTGTGCGAACCCATTTAATCACTCTAGTAGGGTGCTTGTGCAAGTCTCTTGACAAATAGGCATGGGTGAACCCACCGAGGGTGTGTTTGTAACCTAGTAGTGGTATTAACGTACTTTTGGATTCCCCATACACGGGTATGGGTTTTGGCATACATGTTTGTTGTAGTATTTGTATACTTGTGATATGATGACTCCTACGGTGGACGATTCATGTGTTTGCTCCGTACTTGTACCGGATGTGAGGATAAACCCCGGATCAATGGTGGATTTGGTTTTGATGCATGTACCCTGTAGATCCAAGTGGACCCATAGGATAGGAGGACTCATTGAGATTTAGTAATCTCACCCCAATCAACTTATATATTTTTCAGGTGCAGTTTAGTAGTGGTTGGTCAGTAGCAGGTTTGGACTGAAGACTTGGAAGTGGTGATGACTCGGAGACCTTATTAGATCTCATTTTCCGCTGTGCAGATCCATCGAAGACACATGTTTTGTTATACTTTAGTAGAATTTCATGTTATATTCAATATGGATCTTTCTATATCTATAGCTTTTGTATGTACTCAATATCAATTTTAACGTTTCATGCATAATATACTAGTCAGTTATGTATGGGGTGTTACACTCTTGCTTCTAACAATCCTGGACAACAAGTTATCTACACCAATCAAGTAGAAAAAGAAAACAATCCTTTCTTTTCCACGATCTTATTTTCAACAATCCTGGACAACAAGGTGCACACACAATTCTGGATTTTTAAAGGAAGTTTGAATATGCAAGATGTTTATCAATTACAAGAATTATTCTTCCCTTTCAAGTAGCAAATTCACAATATGATACACAAGTGCTCTGAATAATGGTAAAACTTTATATGATGCAATAAAAATTGAATGGAGAAAGTTTCATACAAAGGTTTTATGATATAGAACACTTGTTTAAAAATTTGAGAGAGAATGAGTTTGAATTGAATTGAAAGAGGTGAATTTTTGAAATATGAAACGTATGGTATTTATACATGCATCATACCTTTATGAAAGAGTATAATATGACGTATCAACAAAATGTTTGATGGATGAAGTTTAAAATACGTTTGAATCATATGTTTCACCCAAAAGTGCCACTGCTTCGGCGGTGACTAGTTAACACATCATCGTAATCGGGTACAGCAAAAGCAAAGCATGAAAATTAAATTTTTTAAATGTGTAACCGGTTACACCTTTAAATTTTTCAAAAACAAGGCAATTTTACAAATCGGTCGAATTGTGCCATAATTGACCAAAAACAAAATGTTTGAAACAATTTTCTAAAAAACAAAATTTTCGTTCATGTAACCGGTTATCCAATTTGTGTAACCGGTTACACTTGCTATAATTTGAAAAAATAATTATAAAAATAATTTGTACGCAATTGCCATGATGTTTAGAAACAACTTATGCATTTGTATGAAATTAACAACATATTTTTGAGTACATATAGTATATCATAGAATGGATTACAAGTTTTACCTAGAAGATGATGATCAAGCTCCAAAGAGGTCAAAGGTCATCTTTGACAATATTGCTCGAGATACAAGTATTGATTCCATAGTTTTAGCTCATGATGATTTTTCTCATCCTTTGATATATGCACATGTTCTTGAGAGATTAAAGTTGTCTTCGTCAAAATATAATGTTGGAGAAGCTTTACTTCATACTAACATGTTGAGGGACAAAATTGAATTTTTGGACTAATGTGATAACTTCCAAAGAATATCTATTTTTATTTACACCCCAATCAAGATACTACATTCAGTCACGTCACCTTGGTTGTTATATCAATGGGTAATGGATATCTTTTGACCTTTCCTGTTAGCCCCATGTCAACTTAAATTTCTACTTGTGGGGGTGAAAAACTTCACAAAGTGGATATAGGTAGAAACAATAGCAAAAATAACAAAAGAGTGGATTCCATGTTTTTATTATAGGAATATAATCTATAGATTCGGGTTACCAAAGACTATCGTATAAGAAAATGGCACACAATTTGTCAGCTCTTTTGTGGTTGACTTTTGTCAACATTTTTAAATTGAGATGAAGTTCATTTCGTTAGATAACCTCCGGGAAAATGGTCAGGCATAATCAAACAACAAAATCATACTCACCAGGATGAAAAAGAAGCTTGATGAGGTGAAGGGGCTATAGCAGAAGATATACATGTGGTATTCTATTTTCTATTCTAATCAAAATAAAGGGAGCTATAAATTGCTACGTGTAATATCCTATCTATTAGATTACATAATCGTGGAGAGCTTCATTGAGTATTACATGTATTATGGTTGTATGACATGAACCCGCACTCATAAACCAAAGAAACACCCTTATAATGGTCCATGGCTCAGATGTGATGCTCTTAGTTGAAATCAACACTCTCAGACGGGGATGAGAACACTTTGATAATGAATGAAACAAGGATGAGGTGAGAAGTTCTTATGACCTGATAGAAGAAATATGAGAAATGGCCTAAATTTAGGAGTTCATAGCAAAATAGAAAGCAACAAGGAGATATAATACCAAGGTGAAATCCATAACAATGAAAGAGGGCGACTTGATGTTAAAGCAGGAAGTTGCACCGACCAAGATTGGCAAGCTATTCCCTAAATGGAAGGGCCCTACTAAGTACAAAATAAGCTATCCCGAGGAGCTTATAAATTAGAAAGCCTAGAATGAGAAGAGGTTCCCATAACTTGGAACATTGTAAACTTAAGACAATATTATATTTGAACAATGCCTTTGAGGCAAGATGATATGTAACATTACATCTATGGTCAATAAAGAAACCTATTCACCTTAGGATGATACTCACAGATACCCATCTGCTCTGGTTTATGCATTTTGTATCATAAAATGAGAAGAATATACCTTGCCTAGATGTTATGTTAAAGCCTTAGTAAAGAATCTTAAATCCTTAGATAAAGAGCCGACTATTTGATTATTGGCCTGAAAAATGTTAGGGTAAACATTGACGTTCCATAGAATATTGGCCTAAAAATGGCAAATGGAATTCCAACCTTAAAGACAACAAAAACCTAAATATAGAAATTGAAATACTCATTCGTCATCCTCGAGGCTGCCACATGCAAACCTTTTTGCCTACCATATATGACTCCAATATCACGTCAGCCTCATTTCAAGTATGAGAGAATTGCTGACCTACTTGATAGGCTTGCACCCATTCATCTTTAAGACATATGGATTCAATATTCATGACCTATTCGCAAAAGCATCTATGATAAGAAGTGGAGAGCACCATGAAGGATCTATTTGAACCCAATGAAGAAGACACTAAGTCAATGTCTATATCACTAGGAAATCTGAAATTTGAGCTATCAATATATAAACTATCATAATTACCAAAAATCTCCATTGAACAAACTTCCAATCTACCTTCCCTGTACTCCGTTTTGAGCTCCTCAAACATTGTGTCCACAATGCTCACCTCTAAGAATAATTTCGGAGTTTTGTGATCCTCCAAAATGAATAGCACTCTCGAATAAAAAGCATGAGTAGAAGTAAGAGAAAAATAATTACAAAAACAATAAGACGTTATCTGGTGTTAAGAGTAGGTGAAGAAATTGTATGAAGGAAATGGAAGGTGGTGCAAAGAAAAGTGAAACTTGAATTGATAAAATAAGGGAAATGAGCATCATGAGCCTACTTAAAGATATAAGTGGAAGAGAAAAAATTGCAACATTAAAAGCTACTATCCAAATAATGCATAGAATGGGAGTAATCCATGATGATTCTAGGATTTCTAAATCATCTAATAATCATTACAACTGATTCAAAGTTGTTATACCTACGATAAATAAAAAAGTTAGAAATTAAGTTTGGGTAAACAACACACAACAGCTGATCGCAACCATAGTTCATCAATCCATGAAATTAGAAGAAACTCACCAGCGAGGAATGTCAATATCTAAGTATTTCTCCCTTATGCAACTCATGATTGAGAGATTTCGTAAATGTATGACCTCTTAACCGATCTTAGAAAAGAATTTCTCCCCTACAAGATTCATGCCCGGGGACCGTGTAAATGACTGACTTTTTAATTGGTTTCTAAAAAGAATTTTGCCTTATGCGACTCATGCTTGGGGGAGTGTATAAATGTTTGAACTCTTAATTTGTCTTAGAAAATTATTTCTCCAGACTCATGCTTGGAGAATTGTGTAAATATTCGACTTCTTAATCGGTGTCAGAAAAGCATTTCTCTCCTACTTGACTCATGCTTGGGGAATGAGTAAATTTTTTATCTTTTAATCGATCTCAAAAAAGCATTCGCCATTATGCAACTCATGTTTAGAGGATTGTGTACTATTAAACCTATTTTGTGCAGATGAATTTGGTAGTATAGTGAAGAGCACACACCTTAGAAGTGAGTCGGTATGTAGGATGAAGTCGGAAAAGCCTGCCTAAAATTAACAAGAGCCCTATCCAAGACTAGTGAATGTCTGACTCAAGATAACAAAGTCGGTTTAAATGAAATAAAGACTAGGTAGACCCATCTGATCCAAAACTAAGGGGATAGTAGAATAAAAAAAATTAAATGCATATAGAGTGCATTGAAGATAAATTAATCAATATTATGGATCGTGATGAGGAAGGAACCATGGGTTTAATATTCATTAAGAAACCACACTTAATCAGACTTTACTTAATCTTTCGAGGAATTCTACACATGTTTCAACCAATAAAAAACCGAGTGTTTGAAAGAGTATTGAAAAGAGAGTGTTCCTAGCACATCTAACTTTAATGGCTTTTAGTGAATGTTAAATGCTTAGAATATCAAATTATCTTACTAAGACTTTACTCGTCCCAGCTGATAAAGTAACACCTGTGTATTTTTTCTATACACTATTTTTTTTCACCACCGATTTAGTTCAGTTTGAGGGTCAGTTTTGATATCAAGTGGTTCTATTCTCCTCCAAATCACAGTTGCGTGAGATTGAACCGTAGTTCTCTCTACCAAATCGAGCGCCAATCACCTCAAAACGAAACGATCGGTCTATACACTATTTTTTAAAACAAGTACCTTATATTACCAAACAAAGGAAGAACCAGATAGAAAGCTATGAAGGAAATGATTCATAATCAAAATTTCCCCATAATGTACTAGTATCTCACTAGTTTATTTCAATAATGGAGTATTTGTTGGGATACTATGTAGAGGAGAAAAAGAATAACTTTAGACAAATAATTAACTTCCATTATATGAAAATAGGTTACGTAATCTTTCACTTCCGACCAAAAAGAAACAAGAAAGAGAATGTCGCATTTGAACATGACAAAATATGATTCTTACTTTCTTTTCCTTTACATGTACAAATATCCTATTAACCAATAACTATATAATTAGCCATGTCTATTAAATCAATTACCCAATTTATTAAGAATCCCAATGAAGATAAGTACTACCAACTTTTATTTAAGCTTCCAAAGTTATAAACTCGAGATGTATCTATTAAAGTAATGTGAATAGTGTGTTGCACTTGACAAAATTAAAAACCATGCCAACACATATAACACTATGCTAAGTAGTACTTTATGTTACATGGATATATCATATTAAAAACGAGTTTTTATTTCCCATTATCATAGATTTAATATGGACAAGACGAAAATATGGTCCATGATGCACTAGTAAAGATGAAACCTTAGATTCATCTATCCCCGTAGAGATAAGATACATCCTCTACAAGTAATTTTTTTTCTTTTCTTTTCATGTCACTTTCCATTCACGCTCTTGATCATGTTTATGTTCACACTTAAATTTGACTCTTTTATCTCAATTGTGCCACCATCATTTTCATTTATATATATCCTCTCATTAGCATAATTGGATTTACTAATTTTGACCAATTTAAAAGAGACGGAATACATTTCAACGATTTCGTAAATATTTGATTATATTTCATCTGAAATATGATTGTCGATGACAGTTTGAAAGTGTTGCACTTGAAACTTACAACACAAGTTGAATGTCACAATTTAACAGTTAAATTTGTTAGTTGATTTTAGTCATTACCAACCATTTAAAAATTTGACTTTAATTCCCTCTAAAATTTCTCATGGCCCAATGATAGAAAAACACAAATAGTTATATGTTCATGTTTGGACCAACACCAATTTTATGGAGTTCAAAGAAGAAGGGAATTATGTGAAGGATAGAAAAACACTTAGAAAGGGGGGGTTTGAATAAGTGTAGTCTAAAAACTTGAATGATAAAAACAATTTGCACAGTTATTTTTATCCTGGTTCGTTGTTAACTAAACTACTCCAGTCCACCCCCACAGAGTGATTTACCTCACTTGAGGATTTAATCCACTAATCGCAACAGATAACAATGATTTTCCACTTAGCCCACGACTAAGTCTTCTAGAGTATCCTGATCACAACCTGATCACTCTAGGAACAAATGCTTAGACACAAGCTAAGACTTTCTTAGAGTATCCTGACCACCACGTGATCACTCTAATTACAACTGCTTAGACACAAGCTAAGACTTCCTAGAGTATCCTGATCAACACTTGATCACTCTAGTTACTTACAAATTAATGTAATCAAATAAGAGTTTTACAATGCTTTTGAAAAGCTATAATCACAACAGTGATATTTCTCTTAAAGTTTAAGCTTAATCTCACTATTATATTACAACAGCAATGTAGTGAGCTTTGATGAAGATGAAGTTTCTGAGCTTTGAGTTGAACAGCGTTTCAGCAAGTTTTTCAGAATAAGTTCGTTCAGAATTGGTAACCTTGCTTTTCATCAGAACTTCATATTTATAGGCACCTGAGAAGATGGCCGTTGGGAGCATTTAATGCTTTGCGTATTCCGTACAGCATTGCATTTAATGTTTCACGCTTTTGTCAACTACCTCGAGCCTTGTTCACGTTGTGTCTACCGACGTTGCCTTTAATAGCTTCCAACGTTCCTTTTGTCAGTTAGCGTAGCCTGCCACCTGTACTTTCTTCTGATCTGATGTTTGTGTATACAACGTTTGAATATCATCAGAGTCAAACAGCTTGGTGCATAGCATCTTCTTGTCTTCTGACCTTGAAGTGCTTCTGAGCGTGATACCATGAGAACTTTAGTGCTTCTGCTTCTGAACTCAAGTTCTTCTGATGCTTCCATAGACCCATGTTCTGATTCTGCCTTGACCATCTTCTGATGTCTTGCCATACCATGTTCTGATGTTGCATGCTGAACCTTCTGAGTCAAAGCTTCTAAGCGCTGATTTGTGCATACTCTTTATATATATTTCCTGAAAGGGAAATTGCAATGTATTAGAGTACCACATTATCTCATACAAAATTCATATCCTTGTTATCATCAAAACTAAGAATATTGATCAGAACAAATCTTGTTCTAACAATCTCCCCCTTTTTGATGATGACAAAAACATATATAAATGATATGAATTTGCGATCAAGCACTGTGAGTTCACATATGCTTGATCTTCAGAACATTCATGACTTCTGATTTCTGCTTCCATAGGACAGCTTCAGAACATTGAATTTCTTTAGATCCTCAGAACATTCACAGCTTCCGATTCCTGCTTCCATCGGACAGCTTCAGAACTTGAATTTCTTTGATCTTCAGAACATTCACAGCTTCTGACTTCTGCTTCCATCGGACAGCTTCAGAACTTGAATTTCTTTGATCTTTAGAACATTCACAGCTTCTGATTCTTGCTTCCATCGGACAGCTTCAGAACTTGAATTTCTTTGATCTTCAGAACATTCGCAGCTTCTGATTCTTGCTTCCATTGGGGCAGCTTCAGAGCTTGAATTTCTTCTTACATCACTTCATGCTAGATTGTATCAGAACATTGTTGAATATACCAGAGCTTCATCAGAGCATCTCTACGTCCTGAAATGTTACAGAACAAAACTAAACGACAAAAGTCAGCATGAATGAGCCAGAACATAGAATATGTTTCAGAACACATAATATGTATCAGAGCCATATAAAATGTATCAGAACATATAAAATGTATCAGAGCAGATAGACATAATGTTTCAGAGCATATTCTATCATCAGAATATCTGAACATTCTTCCTTCTTGCTTCTGATCCTGAAGCTTCATAGCACTCAGCTTGCTTCAAGAATCCAAGAGCTTGATTCATCTTGTTGCTTCTTATGTTGATCTTCAATTCCTGCAACAACACAACTTAAAGCATAGAACTTTGCAAGTTCTGTTAGTAATGTGGGGCCTTTTTACCCGGTAACTGATAATATTAATCAGATCATTTATCATATATATTTTCTCCCCCTTTTTGTCATAACATCAAAAAGAATATAAAAGATTCAGATGTAGAAAACGACAAAGGAAAGAAACAGAATGAAACTTTTCATTGATTAAGCAAACAAAATTACAAAAGAGGTATGCAGAATAAGCAGATGCAACAAGGAAAGAAAACTACAAAGACCAAAGACTAAGACCCTAGCTTAGACAAAATCTGCGCCAGAATGTCATGAACCCCGTCAGTGCTTGCAGATTGCCTTGCCATGAAGGAGCGAAACTCAGCGCTGGCTGCTTCTTGCGCGTCCAAACGAGAAGCCAGCATAGCTTGATTCTGATGCAAATCTTCCAAGGTCTCCATCAAAGCTGAGGGTACACCAGAAGAAGAAGCACCAGAACTTCTGCCAACAGGGACAACAATCTCAGCAGGACGATCTTCTGGTAGGTCTTCAGCTTCTGTACCTTCCATCTCAACATCTGAGTCTGACTCAGGAGCAGCCTCAGCATATTCTGGTTCAGGCAATGGTGGAAGTCTGTGAAGAGGGAGGTGATTGAGGGATACCATCAAGGGGTTGATACACACGTCTAGAGTAGTTTCCAGACATCATAGCTTCAAAGGGATTCACCTTGAGAGGGTTATAGGTGATCCTTACTCTTTTTGGTTTGTTTTCTGGTTCATCAGTTGCCTTTCTCTTTTGTTTACAATCAGTTTCTTGATTTGCAGAACTTGACGAAGGATTCATGATGAAGTTGCAGATAGTGAAAACTGCTAGGGTTTATGATATGAATGCAAAAAGAGAGAGAGCGAAAAAGAAACTGAATGCAAGAGAGAGAAATATAAGAGGGAAAAGAAACGTTTGAAGAGTATTAAAAGAAAAAAAATAAAAGGAAATGATGGATAGCATTTAATGTTACGTGACGTGAGGAGAGATAATAATGACAAAAGAAGTGATTAGCACAGTTACCTAAGTAGGCGTCCCCTCAACTGCACGCATGCTTGTCCAGAAATAGTGAACACGTGTTTACCATCTGGATAGCCATTTACAGGTGTTTTACTTTTAAAGAGATTCTGAGTCAACTTAGACAATGAAACGTTAGTAATAACAGAATCACTACTTCTAATTGATTACAATCAGAACTTCTTATAAAAGACTAATCCAATCTCATTTCAGAAGATACTCATACATAAGATCTTCTCATCTTCTCACTCTGGGCATAAATCCATACTGATATTCTTCAGAATGAATTTAAACCTATCTTCAGCAAGGGGTTTTGTAAAGATATCAGCCCATTGATGGTCTGTATCCACAAAGTTTAAAGATATAACACCCTTCTGAACATAGTCCCTTATGAAATGATGTTTAATCTCAATATGTTTAGCTTTTGAATGTAAGATAGGATTCTTAGATAAACATATAGCAGAAGTATTATCACAGAAAATAGGAATGTTACTCTCATATATCTGATAATCTTCTAGCCGACTTCTCATCCAGAGCATTTGTGTGCTACAACCAGCAGCAGCAACATATTCTGCTTCTGTTGTTGAGAGGGCAATTGTAGCTTGCTTCTTGCTGTACCATGAGATCAGATGACTTCCAAGAAATTGACAACTTCCAGAAGTGCTCTTTCTTTCTATTCTATCTCCAGCATAGTCAGCATCACAGAATCCTACTAAGTTGTATTCTTTGGATCTTCTGTAAACTAAACCAACATTAGTAGTACCTTTCAGATACCTCAGAATTCTGTTAACCGCAGTTAAATGAGATTCTCTCGGATCTGATTGGAATCTAGCACATAAACAAACACTGAAAAGAATGTCAGGTCTAGAAGCAGTTAGGTATAGAAGAGATCCAATCATACCTCTGTACAACTTCTGATCTACCTTCTTACTTACCTCATCCTTACCTAGGACACATGTTGGATGCATAGGAGTTTTGGCTTCTTTACTTTCAGAAAGATTAAACTTCTTCAGAAGTTCTTTCACATACTTCGTTTGATGAACATAGGTTCCATCAGAAGTTTGGTTGATTTGAATCCCAAGGAAATACTTGAGTTCTCCCATCATGCTCATTTCAAATTCAGCCTGCATAGACTCAGCAAATTCATTTCCAAGTGTAGCATTAGATGTTCCAAAGATGATATCATCAACATATATTTGACAAATTAAAATATCCTTTTTAAAGGTTTTACAAAAGAGAGTAGTGTCCACTTTTCCTCTAGTGAAACCATTTTCCAGAAGGAAAGAACTTAAACGTTCATACCAAGCTCTAGGATCTTGCTTCAATCCGTATAATGATTTCTTTAATTTAAAAACATGATTTGGAGACTTGGAGTCTTCAAAATCAGGAGGTTGATGGACATAAACTTCTTCATCTATATAACCATTTAAGAAGGCACTCTTGACATCCATCTGATAAAGAGTGATGTTATGTTGAGTGGCAAAAGAAATTAATAGACGAATAGATTCTAACCTGGCCACTGGTGCAAAGGTTTCTGTGTAGTCAATCCCTTCTTGCTGACTATAACCTTGAGCAACCAGTCTGGCTTTGTTTCTTACCACTTCTCCCTTCTCGCTTAGCTTGTTTCTGAATACCCACTTAGTGCCGATGATGTTAAATCCTTTTGGTCTAGGAACCAAGTCCCATACATCATTCCTTGTAAACTGATTGAGTTCTT
The DNA here is from genome assembly GCF_029867415.1 of Vicia villosa. Taxonomy (NCBI): domain Eukaryota; kingdom Viridiplantae; phylum Streptophyta; class Magnoliopsida; order Fabales; family Fabaceae; genus Vicia; species Vicia villosa. The sequence goes on along the minus strand of NW_026705109.1, from coordinate 482,272 downwards.
CTTGCATGGCAATTATCCAGTCTGGATCTTCTAGAGCTTGATCAACAGAAGTTGGCTCGATCAAAGAAACAAGACCTAATTGATAGTCTGCATTGTTCTTAAGGAATGCCCTTGTTCTGATGGGATCATCTTTCTTCCCAAGGATCACATCTTCTGAATAAGCTGAAGCAAGTCTAGGTGATCTTCTGATTGTTGGCTCTTCGGAAATCCTGAGATTCTCTAAGGATGCAGCAACTTCATCTTCTGATCCATTGCTTCTGAGATTGCCAGCTTCTGCAGCTTTGCTTCTTTGTTCTACTGCTTCTGATATATCAATATCAAAATCTGCAAAATTCTCAAACTGCTTTGGTTTTTCAAGACCAAGCTTATCATCAAACCTGATATTGATTGATTCTTCTACATTCAATGTTTCAGTATTGTATACTCTGTAGCCTTTAGAGCGTTCAGAATATCCAAGAAGGAAACACTTTTGTGCTTTAGAATCAAACTTACCAAGATGATCTTTAGTATTCAAAATAAAACATACACATCCAAAAGGATGGAAATATGAAATGTTGGGCTTTCTGTTCTTCCACAATTCATAAGGAGTCTTATTTAGAATAGGTCTGATAGAGATTCTATTCTGAATATAACACGCAGTGTTTATTGCTTTTGCCCAGAAATGCTTAGCCATATTGGTTTCATTGATCATGGTTCTGGCCATTTCTTGTAGAGTCCTATTCTTTCGCTCTACAACTCCATTTTGTTGTGGAGTTCTAGGACAAGAGAAATCATGGACAATACCATTTTCTTTGAAGAACTCCTCAAAGAATTTGTTCTCAAATTCACCACCATGATCACTTCTAACCTTTATGATTTTGCACTCTTTCTCAGATTGGATCTGAGTGCAGAATTCAAAGAACACTGAATGAGACTCATCCTTGTGTTTCAAGAACTTTACCCATGTCCAGCGGCTATAATCATCAACGATGACTAATCCATATTTCTTCCCTCTGACAGATGCTGTTTTGACTGGGCCAAACAGATCAATGTGCAAGAGTTCTAACGGCCTTGAGGAAGAAACAACATTCTTAGACTTGAATGCAGGTCTGGAGATTTTGCCCTTCTGACATGTTTCACAAAGAGCATCTGATTTGAATTTCAGATTAGGGAGTCCTCTGACCAGATTTAGTTTGTTAATCTGAGAAATCTTTCTCAAACTAGCATGTCCTAATCTTCTGTGCCAGAACCATTGCTCTTCAGAAACAGACATAAGGCAAGTCACCTTCTGCTTCTCAAGATCTGAAAGATCAATCTTATAAATGTTGTTCTTTCTCTTGCGTGTAAATAGGATTGAGCCATCCTTCTGACTTACAGCCTTGCAAGACTTTTGATTGAAGATTATATCATAACCATTGTCACTTAATTGACTTATGGACAATAAGTTATGCGTCAATCCTTCTACAAGAAGTACTTTAGTTATGGAAGGAGAGTTACCAAGACTTATGGTTCCAGAGCCAATGATTTTGCCCTTCTGATCTCCTCCAAACTTGACTTCTCCACCTGGTTTAAGCACCAGGTCTTGGAATGTAGACCTTCTTCCCGTCATGTGTCACAAGCACCCAGAGTCCAGGTACCATGACATTTTGCTTTTTGTCCTCTTTGCCGCCAAGGATATCTGCAACAGAAATTATCTTCTCCTTAGGTACCCACAATTTCTTGGGTCCTTTCTTGTTAGTTCTCCTCAAGTTCTGATTGAACTTGGGTTTAGAAAAATATTTAACAGGAGGAACAACATGATATTCTTTAGGTTTGTCAGCATGATATTTCTTAGGATGTGTCACATGCTTCTTGGTGTGAACAGTGTTAAACTTCTGTGCATGTGAAGTGAGCCTAATATCATGAGCATGGCCATATTTGAACTGATCATACAATGGCTTGTATGTGATCTTCAGATCATCAACAGGTTCAAATTTATGTGAGGTATCACCCTCATAGCCAAAACCAAACCTTCTGTTTCCAGAAACACCATATATCATAGAAGCAAGATGACTTCTGCCAATACTTCTAGATAAGAACTTTCTGAAGCTCGAGTCATATTCTTTCAGAATATGATTCATGCTAGGAATGGTTTTTTCTGTTTTAGAAGGAGATCCACTATTTTTGGATAGATTTAAAACTTTTTCCTTCAGTTCAGAATTTTCCAGTTCCAGCTTCTTTGTTTCAAATTCAAACTGCTTCTTCAGCTTTTTGTATTTGATACTAAGATGAGCCTTGAGTTCCAGAAGTTCTGTTAAACTGGAAACTAACTCTTCTCTAGATAGCTCAGAAAATACCTCTTCAGAATCTGATTCTGATGTAGATTGTGATCCATCATCTTCTGTAGCCATCAGCGTGAAATTGGCTTGTTCTCCTTCAGAGTCTGATTCTGATTCAGAATCGTCCCATGTTGCCATAAGACCTTTCTTCTTATGAAACTTCTTCTTGGGATTCTCCTTCTGAAGTTTTGGACACTCGTTCTTGTAATGTCCAGGCTCATTGCACTCATAGCAGACAACCTTCTTCTTGTCAGATCTTCTGTCACCAGAAGATTCTCCACGTTCAAATCTCTTTTAACTTCTGAAGCCTCTGAACTTCCTTTGCTTGCTCTTCCAGAGTTGGTTTACCCTTCTGGAGATCATGGACAGTTCATCTTCTTCTTCAGATTTTGATTCTTCAGGATCTTCTTCTCTAGCCTGAAAAGCGTTAGTGCATTTTTTAACATTAGATTTTAATGCAATAGACTTACCTTTCTTCTGAGGCTCGTTTGCATCCAGTTCTATTTCATGGCTTCTCAAGGCACTGATAAGCTCTTCCAAAGAAACTTCATTCAGATTCTTGGCAATCTTGAATGCAGTCACCATTGGACCCCATCTTCTGGGTAAGCTTCTGATGATCTTCTTTACATGATCAGCCTTGGTGTAGCCTTTATCCAGAACTCTTAATCCAGCAGTTAGCGTTTGAAATCTTGAGAACATCTTCTCAATGTTTTCATCATCCTCCATCTTGAAGGCTTCATATCTCTGGATTAGAGCAAGAGCTTTAGTCTCTTTGACTTGAGCATTTCCCTCATGGGTCATTTTCAATGACTCATATATATCATAGGCAGTTTCCCTGTTAGATATCTTCTCATACTCAGCATGAGAGATAGCATTCAGCAAAACAGTCCTACATTTATGATGATTCTTGAAAAGCTTCTTCTGATCATCATCCATTTCTTGCCTCGTAAGCTTTACGCCACTAGCTTTCACTGGATGTTTGTAACCATCCATCAGAAGATCCCATAGTTCACCATCTAGACCAAGAAAGTAACTTTCCAGTTTATCTTTCCAGTATTCAAAGTTTTCACCATCAAATACTGGTGGTCTAGTATAACCATTGTTACCATTGTATTGCTCAGCAGAGCCAGATGTAGATGCAGGTGGATCTGTTGGAATTTCACCGGCCATATTTTACTGAAGCGTTTTTCTCTTCCTGAATCTTTTCTAAACACGGTTAAGTGCTTGCACCTTAGAACCGGCGCTCTGATGCCAATTGAAGGATAGAAAAACACTTAGAAAGGGGGGGTTTGAATAAGTGTAGTCTAAAAACTTGAATGATAAAAACAATTTGCACAGTTATTTTTATCCTGGTTCGTTGTTAACTAAACTACTCCAGTACACCCCCACGGAGTGATTTACCTCACCTGAGGATTTAATCCACTAATCACAACAGATTACAATGGTTTTCCACTTAGCCCACGACTAAGTCTTCTAGAGTATCCTGATCACAACCTGATCACTCTAGGAACAAATGCTTAGACACAAGCTAAGACTTTCTTAGAGTATCCTGACCACCACGTGATCACTCTAATTACAACTGCTTAGACACAAGCTAAGACTTCCTAGAGTATCCTGATCAACACTTGATCACTCTAGTTACTTACAAATTAATGTAATCAAATAAGAGTTTTACAATGCTTCTGAAAAGCTATAATCACAACAGTGATATTTCTCTTAAAGTTTAAGCTTAATCTCACTATTATATTACAACAGCAATGTAGTGAGCTTTGAAGAAGATGAAGTTTCTGAGCTTTGAGTTGAACAGCGTTTCAGCAAGTTTTTCAGAATAAGTTCGTTCAGAATTGGTAACCTTGCTTTTCATCAGAACTTCATATTTATAGGCACTTGAGAAGATGACCGTTGGGAGCATTTAATGCTTTGCGTATTCCGTACAGCATTGCATTTAATGTTTCACGCTTTTGTCAACTACCTCGAGCCTTGTTCACGTTGTGTCTACTGACGTTGCCTTTAATAGCTTCCAACGTTCCTTTTGTCAGTCAGCGTAGCCTGCCACCTGTACTTTCTTCTGATCTGATGTTTGTGTATACAACGTTTGAATATCATCAGAGTCAAACAGCTTGGTGCATAGCATCTTCTTGTCTTCTGACCTTGAAGTGCTTCTGAGCGTGATACCATGAGAACTTCAGTGCTTCTGCTTCTGAACTCAAGTTCTTCTGATGCTTCCATAGACCCATGTTCTGATTCTGCCTTGACCATCTTCTGATGTCTTGCCAGACCATGTTCTGATGTTGCATGCTGAACCTTCTGAGTCAAAGCTTTTGAGCGCTGATTTGTGCATACTCTTTATATATATTTCCTGAAAGGGAAATTGCAATGTATTAGAGTACCACATTATCTCATACAAAATTCATATCCTTGTTATCATCAAAACTAAAAATATTGATCAGAACAAATTTTGTTCTAACATTATGGATTTTTTTTTATATGAGGCAAAATATGTTGCAGTCTCTTATGTTACATGTTAAACACTTTGGTTGGGGATGCTACTTGAAGAGTTCAATGTGAATAATCATGTGCAAATCAAGTTACTAATGGACAATCAATCAACAATTAATTTGGAAAACCATCAAATAAACCATGGTAGAAGCGGACACATAGATAGAATGTACCATTTTCAAAGGGACAAAATTTATAAAGAGAGATTGAAAATTGAATATTGCAAAACTAAGTGACAATTGACATTCATGCTGAAAAAACCCTTAAAACATACTATATTTAAAGATCTTAAACGATTAATGAAAATAAGGAGCTTACATAATCTAAATTGTGAAGAATTAAATATGATTGTTGGTGCCATTTTGAAAGTGTTGCACTTGTAATTTGCAACACAAATTAATTGTCACAATTTTATAATTAAGTTTGTTAGTTAATTTTAGGCTTTACCAATCACTTAAAAGTCTATTTTAGCAAGCATTTTTAGTAAGTATTAACTACAAAATAGTTAAATGCACCATAAGGTGCATGTGTCTAAAACACATCTTCATAAAAATAAGTTGATGTGGTTTAGCAAACTTGTGTGGAGTTTGTTAAAATACATCTAGTTATTATTATATGAAAGTGAGTTTTAACAAGCTTTAAGTAAAAAAATAGTTCCGAAGATGCATGTTGCTAAAATACCTTAACAAACTTATATATATATATATATATATATATATATATATATATATATATATAATTTCAAACACAACCTATAGGTGGTGTGGCCAAGGGTGGATGGTGGCTATAGGGTTTTTGATAATTGAAGAAACGACTCTTTTGTCTCCATATTGTCACTATATAATATGGAGAGGTCCATGCATATCCATATAGTTTGCACTATCACAAAACTTTAATAATGCAAAGAACACCACGACATGACAATCCACACTAGCTAGCTAGACGCTCCTCCTTGAGACAAGCTCATATATCTACCCCATAACCCTTCTTTTCTCCATCTTTATGTATCAATGTATATATCCAAATAAATTAATAAAAGCATGTAGAAAATAATTAAAATTTTATATGTGAACCTTTGAAAGGGTCTACCACAACAAGAAAATCTTAAATTAGCTAGGGCAAATACACTAGCTAATTCGTAGCTAATCTCTATCAAACAAAAATAGTTGGAGATTTGTTGGGGATTAACTACAATATATGCCCTAGCATGGATTGAGTGGCTAATTATCTTGGCAAAAAATTTCTAGCAAAATTCAAACTAATATTAAATTATTCCTAGCTAAACCACAACAAAACAGTAGCAAAATTTCGAAGTTGAACTTTTACTCCCCAACTAAACAGCTACAGTATGACTACGAAAATATCATAACAAATCTCAAGCTAAATATTTAGAACAATTTTACAACTACTTTTTATTTTCTTTTTTAAAATAAATCTTAATTAGACTAATTCATATTTTTATAATTATTTAAATTAATTAATTTATTTTTAAATATAATATAATTTTTACTTTATTACTAAAATAAAAATACACTAGTCATTAAATAACCAAAAAAATTAATTTTTTAATATATTTAACAACACTGAAACATTAAACATCACAATAATATTCTAAAATCAATTTTTTAATATATTTAACAATACTAAAACATGATACATTACAATAATATTCTATTTTATTTCCAATTCAGAAATCACAACTCAGGTTCTATATTAACTCCGATTTCCAAAATAGGTGCTTTTTGCATAGATCGAATCAATGAAAGAATTGGCTCCAACATTGGCAACATACCCAATAAACACATTAGTCAAACCGCCTTGCCTCCGTCTTCTCAACATTTTCTTGTGGAGAAGAAAATTCTTTACCTTTCGCAATAAATCAAAGTCATGGAGTGAGGACATGAAAAATAGACATTGATATGTCAATTACCATTAAGTTACAGGAAAAGAAACAAACATCTATTATATGTCAATTATCTCAGCATTTGATAATCCAATCAAATATTATTTAATATATGGCCATTCTTACAATATCTACACAAGCAATATTCTTTTTTTGTAAGGCATGTATACATAAGCAATATAATTAATATTTAATACAAATTGGTATACTGATTATCTTGTTGATTACACTAACATTACAAAATATCATTGGTTAAAAAATACCCTATACTAAAAATAAATAATCACATGTGTATATTACTTTGTTTAACAGTGAGATATACTTGCAGATGGTTATGATAAAATAAGCTTTTTTTAAGTAATAAAATAGAAAGATAAAAAAGGACCTAGAATTGCTTATTAGATAACGAGTACCACAACATGTTGTTCCAAAAGATAGTTGAAAGTATATGCCTTCACATTTGTAAAAACCAAACATCATGACAGAGTCATAAAAATGTTTTGCATTGGACAATGAAGATAAGTTAAGTGCATAATAAATTAGGGTGAAATCCAATAGATTCAAACCTTTTGGATCATTGTTGGCTAAAGCTTAAACTACTAAAGTCAAGTCTGCAATCAAAGATTAATAAACATTAGATTCATAGTGTAAGGAATATTGATCCAAAATTAACTTATCTGTTCAACTTCAATATATATTAAATTACTCTCACCTCATCCTTTTGATCTTATGACAGCTATAACAAATGTGTTATTTACCAATAATAAGAGTATCAAGATCTCCACCTTCTTCTAGATCCTGACAGCACCTTAATCATATAAAAAGTAAAATCAAATGTGTAATTTACTAAAATAAGAATCTAAAGATACCTGATCAAACCTCTTTAGGCATAGCATGTTGTACACAAAGATAAATAGAGAAAAATAGAAACAGAGAATGACAATAGAGAAAATACACCATATATTAATTTGAATCTCGCATACCTAGCTGATTCAGCTTCACCTCCTTGAAACTGCTAAAGAAATTAAATTGAAAAAAATTAATAGCATTAAAATGTAACTACATCATTGTTACAATAGAGAAAAGACAATGTATATGTTAATCTGAATCTCGCACACCTAGCTGGTTCAGCTTAACCTCCTTGAAACAGTTAAAGAAAATTGAAAAAAAAAATTAATAGCATTAAAACGTAACTACATCATTGTTTACTTAATCATAAGAAAAAACACAAACCATGTAATAAGAAGAACCATGTTGGAGTAACTCGAGGGTGACACACCATTCATCGGTGAGAACTCGTTGGCTGGAGGAGTCAAATAGAACGACACCATCTCCACAATTTGCATGAACATCGAAGGGTCCCACCTTAATTTAGAACATATTGTTGTTAATTATCACCCTACACTTTGTATTCTATAATTCACTCATGAAAATTGCCAACACCAAGTTATTTACAAGCTTTAATCTAAGAATCTCTCATTAAAGAAGTTGAGGTTGTTTGAGTTACAACTCCTGGAATAGCAACTTTAGTAAAAATAACAGTCTCCACATATGCATGCACAAGAGCAAATGCAGTAACTTATTAAGTTTTTTACTTTGATTTACCACTAGTTGTATACACTAAAATGAAAGAGAAAACATAATGCATTAAGAAATTTGACTTCTTTAAAATAGTGTATTAGTCGATTCTTTAATACCTCTCTGTATTTTGTGTTTCCATGATTGCCAACACCAAGTTCTTAGAGGCTTTAATCCAAGAATCTCTTAATAAAGAAGCTGGTGTTGGTCGAGTTACAAAGCCAACTGTTCATATATCTTGGTATCACATCACGGTCGAGTTGTTGTAAATAATTAAGTAGAGGAATGTTACGCATAGTAATCTGTCACCTGCAATTGTCACCGTGATTCAAAATCCAAATTATAGACAACAAAAACCCTAATTCACATTCTTGTTCTAAAGAATTTACCTCGCCGGCTTAAAGTTTCATTTGGACATGCTCAAAATGAGTTAAAAAAGACATCTTCATATGGAAACCTGGAAGAATTAATATTACAAACATGAACAGAGATATCAAATTGAAACATAACCAAAGCATTATGCATTATCATCAAAATAAAAAAAGCAAAAACTAATATCAAAACAGCATCAAATTAAGACAAATATTCCAAAAGCAAGTGAATCTTAGTGTTTGTTCCAAAGAGAAAGCTATTTAGGACTTCAGATATGGTGATTAAGTCTTCAAATCCATTGGAACTTTGTACATGTCAATGAGAAAAGTAAAAAATTGTAAACAACACAACATTCTAAATCCATTTATAGCATTTTCATTCATCTCACTGAGGCAACAAACTCTCGTTTGCTGTCAACTAATTTTGTCATTTTATATAATGTATTTGATGAGTCTAATGTGTACTCCCTCCCTTCCTAATTTGTAGTTTCACTTGTTGTATTAATCAAATTAATCAAATTAACGTATAGTCGAAATAACAAAAATAGTTGATATACTGATATGGAAGACAATGGAAATACTCAGTTTTTCTGATGCGTAGAGATAATCGATATGAGTAGTCTGGCCTTGTGAATTTAGCAATGTGAACAAAGATTTGATCGCATACCCACTCAAACGTTACAGAAATCTTTGATTGAAGAACAATATAATTAACATCAATTAAAGTTAAACCCTAATTAAATTCCAACACTATCATATCGAAGAAATAGATGCATTGCTGAAAATAGCTGTCGAGCCATGTCGATAAACAGGATTAAGCAAAAAATATTGATAAACATGAATCAACCAAAAAACACAGCGAAGATAGGAGACTTTACGCAGATCGGTGGGTGACGCAGATTGAAAAGCGCAATCGAAGAAAACAAACCATACAGATCGGTAACAAGAGTCAGATCTAGGTCGTGATCGGTGGCGATATTGAGATTGATCTCGAGATCGAGATTGCGATCGGCGAGATTGAGATTGAAATCGGCGAGATCGAGATTGCGATCGGCGAGATTGAGTTAGAAATCGACGAGATCGAGATTGAGTTTGAAATCGACGAGATCGAGATTGAGTTCGAAATCTGAGCGTATGTGAAAGAGAACGTGTTAGGTTTTTTTTTTTCCTTAATTATTATTATTTGGTGAGACAAAGCGTTATTAATTTTTTTTGGTTAATTGTTTTTACTACAAAAACTATATAAATGATTTTTTATTTTTTAATTTTATATTTGCATTCATAAATGTTTTTTTCTCCTAAATCAAAGAAACGCTGAAATTAGAATAAATCAACATTTTATTACATTTGTAAAAAAATATAAGTTTTTGCTATAGAAATTTTATTAGTAGCTAAAACACATTTAATTTGTCTCAGATTAACTTGAATATTTATTTGTAGCAATATTTTGGTAGCTAATATGATATTTTCTTGTAGTGTACAATAAACACTGGTCTGCATTGTCTACAGAGTACAAAACATATGTTAAATCAATTGTGTTTTGTGGGATTTATTTCTTTTGAAAATGACTAAAGCTAACGGGTATGATGATGATCAATATCATATGTGTGCATGCGAAGCTTGGTAATTATGAGGTCTAATTGTTAATTTAATTAGGAAGAATCAAAGTAATCATTTGGTTTGGACTGTAAACATGATATTCATATTCATTATTGGGAAAGCTAACACCACCTTTTGATTTTTGAATAAACACCACTTATGCCCCAGCAACAACAAGAACAATAAGCAAAAAACTAAAAAGCGCTTAGGAAAGATAACAAAACTCATTTAAGCCAACCATTAAGGAAAAGGTAACACAATTAAGACTAATATCAAATCATGTGCAATTAAGACTCATCGAAGCTAATTATGATGGGTAATATTGTCTAGTATAATAGTAATTATCTTACTACTGTTCGTTGGTGACGTGAGCCACTTTTAGTGATGAGAGAATAAAGGAAATAAGAATTATATTATTCACTTGAATTGTATAAATAATAATACACACTATGACTATTTATATACAACTCTGATTGAGTTTGAGCTTACACAACTTGAATTATACTCCCTCCATTCCAAAATAAGTGTCACATTTAGAAAAATTATTTGTTCCAAAATACTTATCACTTTACTTTACCAATGCAATTTTAATCTTTATCTTCCAATTATACTCTATAATTAATATTCTTAATTTATTATTTTCTCACTTTACATTAATGCTAATTTGAATACACCAATAGTTGATAAAGATAATTAAGTAAAATTACTATTCTCTCTCTTTTTTATTGCATTTTTTAATCTAGGTGAAATTGTCAACTATGTCACTTATTTTGGGACGGCTGAAGTATTTGATATTATTAGATTAGATATTATATCTAATATCTCGATAATATCTCAACATAACCCCTTATAATCCAAGTTGTCGAACATACTCTAAAAATAGTCAATCTGAAATATTCCTAATTTCTTTTTCAAATATAGGAATCTGTCAATCTTCAATCCTTTAGTGAAAATGTCGACCAATTGTGCTTCACTCAAGCAATGCCTAACTTCAAGTTCACCTCGATTTACCTTTTCCCTCAGGAAGTGAAATCTAGCTTCAATATGCTTACTCCTTCCATGTAGAACTGGATTATTCGCCAGATTTATGCTGACTTGTTGTCGATTTGCAACACAAGAGGTTTCTTTACTTCGACCTCCATTTCTTCAAGTACTGATCTAATCCCAATTGCTGGACATGTAGCATAGGATCCTACTATATATTCTGCTTCACACGATGATAATGCCACCACAGGTTGTTTCTTCGAACACCATGAAATTAAGGCACCAAATACTTAAAATAAATATCTAGTTGTGCTTCTCCGATCTTCCTTATCTCCACATCAATCAACATCTGAAAAACAAGTAACTGTTGCTTCTTTGTCTTCAAAGTTTCGTCGAAATAGAATTTCATACTCTATTGATCCTTTTAAGTATCTTAAAATTCTTCTTGCAGCCTTCATGTGTGACACTTTTGGTTCACTCATGTATCTGCTCACTGATCGGACTACGAAACCTATATCAGGTCGACTGTTGCACATATATGCTCATGTACCAAAATTGTGAGATTAGTAAGCAGATACACCTCATAGATCCCACAATTTGCTTGAACAAACTTACATCGACTTTGTCTTCATCTCCATTCTTCTCCAACTTCAAATTCGGTTCGACAAGTGAGGATGCAGGATTCGAATAATCCATTTTGAATCTCTTTAGTATCTCTTTAATATACTTCCTTTGATGTAGCACCATACCTTGCTTCAACATTTGAAATTCCATGCCTGGGAAATAATACAATTTTCCTAGATCCAACATTTTAAACTCCTTCATCACCACCTCTTTGAACTTCAACAAGTTTTCCAAGCTATTTCTAGTTACCAGCAAGTCATCGACATATAAGCAGTCATCGACATATAAGCAGTCATCGACATATAAGCAGATGATTTTTATGTCTTGTGCTACAACCTAAACTTAGACACCATACTCAGATTTGCATTTAACAAATCCTAATTCGACTAAGTATGAGTCAATCTTCTTATTCCATGCCCTAGGTGCCTACTTGAGGCCATAAAGCTCTTTGTGCAACTTATATACTTTACTCGCTTCCTTTTGAATCACAAACCATGGAGTTTGAGTGACATAGACCTCTTCGTCTAAAAGACCATTCAGAAATGTTGATTTCACATCTAAATGAAATATCGATCAGCCTCGACTGTATGCAAATGCTACAACTAGTCGAACAATCTCCAATCTTGCTGGAGCAAATACTTTAGAGTAGTCGAGTCCTGATCTTTGAAGAAAACCTCGAGCTACTAATCTTGCTTTATGTCTTGCTATTAAACCATCAGCATTGTGTTTCAACTTGAACACCCATTTTACTTCGATAGCTTTTGTATGTGCTGGAAATTCGACTAACTCCCATGTGTTGTTTATTTCGATTTCCTGTAACTCTTAGACAATAGCTAACTTCCACTGTTGAGTTTTTAAAGCCTCGTTATAGTTGATTGGTTCAACACCTGCAAGTAAAGCAAAATACTAATTCTCCATCTGGTGTGACTTCATCATCACCAGCCATTTCATGGTCTTGAAGTCTTGCTGGAAGAATTTGAGTTCTTTGAGGTCTTTGGCTTGTATCAGCTACACCCTTTTCGACTTCAACTATGACGTGAATATTGGCAACCGCTTCGACTTCGACTAGAGTTTCGAAAATTTCATCAACTCCGACATCAGCAGTTTCTTCATCGAAGTTAGAGCTCACCAATGGCTTGTTAACTGAATTACTCGAATTCCAATCCCAAGTAGAATTTTCATCAACCATAATATCTCGACTCAACACAATCTTTGTATTAACTAGATTGAACAACCTGTATGCACTAGTCTTGTGATATCTTACCAGAATCATAGGTTGACTCTTGTCATCAAGCTTCCTTCTTCTTGTATCAAGAACATGAATGTAACACATAAAGACAAACACCTTCAAATGAATCATTGATGGTCGTTTTCCACTCCACACTTCTTCAGGAACCTTATTCTTCAATTTCTTGGTAGGGCACTTGTTCAGGATATAAACTGCAGCTGAAACAACTTTACCCCATAAAGACGTTGGCAAATTCTTCTGCTTTAGCATGCATCTCGCCATATGCAGTATGGTTCTATCTCTTCTTTATGAAATTCCATTATGTTGAGGCATATAAGGAGCAGTTACCTCATGATCGATACTATGTTCTGGACAGAAATCTTCAAACATATTGGATGTGTATTCACCACCTCAATCTGTTCACAGAACTTTGATCTTCTTCTCACTTTGGTTTTCGACAAATATCTTGAATCTCTTAAATAATTCAAATACTTCTTCCTTTCTCTTGAACACATAGATCCACAACTTTCGACTAAACTCATCAACAAACTAAACAAAATATTTATTTCCACCAATGGTATGTTCTTCGAATGGACCACATACATCTGAGTATACCACTTCGAGTATGCAGGATGATCTCATTGGCATAGTCGAAGCGAAATGATTTTTGGATTGCTTTCCAACCTAACAACCTTCACAAAATTTGTAAAGCATCTCAAGACTTATAATACCAGTAATCATATCTTGATTAATGAGTTGATTGAGTAATCGAAAATTCAAATGTCCAAAACTCAAATGCCACAGCCAACTATCCTTGTGTTGGACAACCGTTTTTAGACATTGTACTTCAATCGAACTAATCTTGGTCTTAAATGTCTTGTTCTTCAACAAAGGAGATTTCAAGACCAAATTGTTCCGTGTGGAACAATTTTAAGGCTCCATATTTCATGACAACTGAGAAAACTTTTTCGATCAGTTGTCCAACACTTAGCAGGTTGCACTTCATTCCAGGTAGATAGATCACATCTTTGATCATATCTTTCCCTCCATTACTCATTTTAAAGACTATGTTGCCAGTACCTTATTCTTGCAACAAACTGTTATCATCAAGTTTTACCTTGCTCTTCTTTGACTCGTAGAAATTTGCCAACCATACCTTTTAACCAGTCATGTGATTCGAGCAGCCTGAGTCGAGAAACCAAATTTTGGATTAGAGATGGTTATCTGTAACTGCAGCCATAACCACCATACCTTCAAAATCATCTGAATCTTGGCGTGAAAAGTTCGCTCCTTCGTCCTTGACTTTTGTCAATCCATTGTCTTTCCTGTACAAATAATGTTTGAAAAAGTTACCCCACTTCTCACAGTTATAGCACTGCACACCTTTCTTATCTTCTTTGTCTTTTCGATAGTTTCTACCTCATTTTTTCAAGGATTTAGAAGTTCTATCTTCAACCTGTTTCTTGTGAGAGTTCGACCAAGGCTTCTTGCCTTGGGTCTTATTGACTTTGCCTTTGAATTTGTTGGAACCACCATTATTTTTCCATGAATAAGCCCGTAAAGCTTGTATCGAATCTTGCACTAATTTCCTTTCGACAATCCTAATCTCATGTGCCTCCAACAAACCAGCCAAATCTTCCAATTTTAGGGTTTCAAGTTTATTGGATTCTTGAATAGCTACGATAACGTGATCAAAGTGAGAGGTTAACGTACGCATTACCTTTTCAGCTATGATCTTATTAGTTAGGGTTTCACCACAATCCTTCATAAGATGGACAAGTTTATGCACCTTCGACACATACTCTGCAACCTTTTTCGTCTTCTCCCATCGACAATAATTCATATTGTCGACGCAAGGTATGCAACTTGATAACCTTGACTTTATCACCTCTTTCATAATACTTGACAAGAATATCCCATGCCTCATTCGCCGATTTAGTATGAGAGATTCTATCGAAGTTAGCCATATCGACCGCTGTCTGAATGCAATACGCAACATAGCATTCCTTCTTGGCTTCGGCATGGGCAATTTTCTGTGCGTCGGATGATTTGCTGTCAACACATGAACTTCATTAGTAACCACTTCTGGAGTTTCATGAAAGCCAAACAAAGATTGCATCTGTTTTCTTCATCGAATCCAATTCTTGCCATTAAGCATTGGAAGAGAATTCGAAATTCCATTAGTACCATTCATCTTTGCATCGATTGATTTACGTTCCCTAGAAACACGACCACTGGCGTGAAATTCTTAAAAACACAATCAAGAACAATAACCGGAAGCTCTGGATACCAATTTGTTAGTGCGTGAGACACTTTTAGTGAGGAGAGGATAGAGAGAATAAAGGAAATAAGGATTATATTATTCACTTGAATTGTACAAATAATGATACAGACTATGACTATGTATATACAACCCTGATTGGGCTTGAGCTTACACAACTTGGATTATATTTGATATTATATCTAATATCCCAATAATATCTCAACAACTATGAATATGCGTTGTACCTTAAAAATTTAGATGAAAAAAGAGGAAATGGAATGATGCTTTTCAAAAATACATAAGGGATCCAAAGAAATAAGGTGCATACGCTCACCCAATAGATGGCCACCAAAACGGGAAAGTTTTCACGTCTGGAAGCCAGGTGTGAAGACGATAAATTGATTTATTTTCCCAAGAAACGCCATTATAAGGTGCATTAAATACTAGCCATGCCGCTTCCATTTCAACACTCAATTTGATCAAAGTGATTGACGTTTAAATGTCTAGAAACATCATCTTAAACGGAAACGTCTCTCCATACCTTTTAAACCCATGCCACGCAAACACCTTTCAATGAGGGATTCACCTTCTAATTCAAACGCCCTCAACTAAGGGACTCGCCCTTAGCTGAATGACTCGCCCCTAATAGAGGAACGCCTCCACCAAACGGGAGATTTTTCTTAGTCGAGGGAACCGTTAATAGGAAGAGGGGCACACTTTGAAGAGAGGAGGGTGGTTTTAAACACTTCACCCTTAAAGAAAAATCCTTGTGCTTGAGGGACTATGAAATATTATATTTATAAAAATCTTAGACTAGGGCGCCCTCACCCCCAACTTTGTCACTCAGGTTGAATCTAAGGGACTCGCCCTAGGGCCTCCGTAAACGCGAGAGTCAAGGAAGAGAGAGTTTCCTTTGACCCCTAGAAGATAGGTGGTCAATAATCCCTCCTAATAAGAGGGGAGTGGTTAAGACCATAAAATATGGTAAAATATATAGGCTCAAAGGTGAACTCCATAAATATCTCACCCCTCAAAGGGAAAAAGGACAACACTCTAAGTCAAACACATTCTCCATAAATCAAAAAGCACCATGCTTATTATAACCATAACACATGACTAACTTAACTTCTTGTCTGCAACCATGTTGCATCAGCCACCAACATGGCCTCCCACCTTATGTGAGTTGGTCGTTAAAAAGCCTTAAATACGACCATACAAGGCTTCTCGCCGCCCGTGAGAAAGCTTTCACCACCAAAATATGTTATACACCTACTAAGGCAGTTGAGTCTCCTTGCCTCCGCAGGGGGGACATGCACACCTTTTATTTTGACATGTAAAATAGGTTACTCTAATTTGTAGGTCTTCAAAGATTCTTTGTTTGCATAAATCAATCAAGATGATCTTGATGGTAAGGTTGTGAAATGTGTCTTCAATGGTTATCTAGATGGTGAGAAGGGTTACGAGCTGTGGGGAGTTGAATATCGAGGATCAAAGCTCAACATAAGAAAATGTACTACTTTCATTGTGTTTGGAAATAGAGGAAGAGTACAAACATGGAGATGAAGGTATTCAAAAATATGGTGGATAAGACATAGTTTTGGGTGGGGGTTTCTAGTAATAAGACTAAGAATGAGTAAGAAGTTAAGGATCCTAATCCTAATCCTAATCCTAATTATAATGAGGGAAATTTTATGGTGATCTCTAATTATCATTTAACTCATGATAAAGTAATGAAAGAAATTGTACCGTGTCAAGGATAGCGTTATGATGGCATTGGTTGTTATCTTTTGAATTTGAATGAAAGGTTGAAAGAATAAAAAATATTAATATTTAGGGAGGTATTCACAAGCTAATGGAATCGAAGATGATTGAAAAACCATACTTATGGGTTTTTTAGACTACCTAAACATGAAAAGGTGGTTGAGTGAGGGTTTATGCAAGTGGTAAGATCAAGTTTTAAGCGTGACTTGGACTTGATCAAGGCTATTGAAGATCAAATTTTAAGTGTGACTTGGACTAATCAAGGTTGTTGAATAATGATTTAAATTTAGAGAAAGCATCAAGATTACCATCGGTTTTGAGTCAAATTGGAGATTTGTGGAAGTGTGTCTCAATCACTCAAGTGATGAGGGGAGAAATTTTTTTTGGCACAATTTACTTTAGTAAAATTTAAGTGCTTTGTCAAAGATTGACTTTGTCAATATTCAATAGATTGACTAGTGAATTGTTAACGTGTTAACTTTCATCGGTCAATGAGTTGTCTAGTTAGTGGTCAAGAATTTGACTCGATCAACGGTCAATAGTTTCAAGAAAAATATAAAGGTTCTAAATGACCAAGCTTATGAAAATAATTACATTTATAAATAGGATGATTGGTCTTCTTCTTAGAAAGGAAAATACAAATAAACGATTTATTATGTTGTTAACTAGGGATGGAAATAGTACACATACCTAACGGGTACCCTAAAAAATATCAACAACGGATAGGATAAAAACACACAAAATATCTATGGGTACGTGTAATTACTGAAATTCTAGCACTTGCAACACAGAAGTTTCAACATACACAATGTTAGGACATATGTTATAACATCACCTGCTGAGTGCTGACAAAAAACAAATTATGCAGAAAAATAAATTGTAGAAAGATAAACAACACAATCAATTATTAACCTAGTTCGGTGCAACGTCACCTACTATGTGGGTTACCAAGCCAGGAAAAAATCCATTATAATGGTATTAATTTAAAGCCTAAACAGCCCCAGTTTACAACTTATCACCTAATCACTAGTGTTATGCAATTTCTACTTGGGAACCTCCTACATATGATAACCCCCTCTCACTTCCCACAATCACCTCCGTGACTAAAGATGGTTACAATCCCAACAACTATACTAAAAACAATCACAATCCCAGTGACTAGAAGAACCATAAAGAAAGATTACACTTTTTAATAAATAATACATGGTCTTGCTTAAAAACTCCAACCAAGAACAATACTCAACTCTTTTGCTTAAAAGCTTCAAGAGTGAGAACAATAGCTTGATATATAATCAAGTAACAATCAACCAACTTCAATGTATCAAAATATACATGAGTGATATACAAACAAAAACAACAAAATCTAAACCCTTATTTGCATCCATGGTTTCCCTTTTGTGAATGCTTGCTATACTAAATTTAGCAAGTCCCCTTTAATAGATTCTTGCAGTATGGGCTTGGACTTCTGAAACGAAACCAATCTTCTTCTCTTGAATCAGTTGCATGATCTTTACACAAAATAGGAACAAATTAAATTAAATCAAATCTTAATTTCCTAAAAATGTCTCAAATATCCTTTTTATCGAACCAAATCAAATCTACATTTTTCCTAAAAACTCCTTGATTGGATGCCCCTGTATGAGTGCCTGAATCTTCCATAAACTCATATTTTTCAATCAAATCTTCAAGGATTAAAATCCAATCTGAATTGTCATGATGTTCTGGTATAACTTGTCACAACATCTGGCGGAACATCTATCAAAACTCATGACAGCAGAACCTGTCATGAAAATCGGTCAAGACGTTACAACATCTTGCTCAACATCAGATAAGAACTATGTTTTAGCATAGTTAATGCCAACCATAAAACCAGGATCTAACAATCCCCCCTTTTGGAAAATTTTGGCTAAAACAACCAAAGCACTATTAAGTCATGGAGATAGGAATATAACCACAAACAAAGGTGACAGATGTTCAGACATATGTTTTGACATCACATAACCACAACTCTTCAGAGCTTGTACAATGAGACAGGTTCATTATTCCCTTTTCATACAGAACCAATTCTCCCCCTCAAAGGGAAAGCCCAAAAAATGAACTATCCAAGTTCATACATCATAGACACATGCAATCGAAGATAATAAAAGCCTCACTTCAGGAAAGATATGAGAACAGCAGGTAAGACATCATGCACACAAACCCTCCATATCCAGTAGTAGCAACATTACAACACAATAAATAAGCATGACAGACTATCATGATCCCCCTAAATAGTTACATCCAGCAAGAAACCACAATAGCCATTCTTCCCTTAGTAGTAGCACAGTCCTATCAGCATGCTAGTCAACATGTCAAGACATGTGTCATAACAGCAGGATAAACATAACACACTAACACTTTACTCCCCCTTTTTAGCCAAAAATTGAAAAAGAGTAAATGTAAATACAAATGGAAGCACACACATTGCACAAAAGTAATAAACATAAATGGAAGCACACAACTCTTGATCATCCTCAGGTGGTCTTCCACCTCTTACCCCTGTCAAAGTTCCTTCTGCACTCCTTGTTGTTGTCTTGATGTAACCTTCTGTTCCATCCCTTGAATATAGCAATTGCTTAGGCTTTCCAAGCACCATAAAATAGAGGAAAGATGCAATAGAAGTTGTACTCCTCCATAGTTGTAATTTCTATAACTCCTCAATAATGTAGATTCACAGCTCACCCCTAAGCTTCTCAAACTAATTTGCATCCAAAGATTTGGGAAAAATATTAGCCAATTGCTTTTCAATGGATATGTGCTCCAGAATAATCACCTTATCTTCAACAAGATCTCTGATAAAGTGATGACGAATGTCAATGTGCTTGGTCTTGCTATGTTGAATAGTATTTTTAGAAATATTGATAGCACTCAGATTGTCACAGTACAATGTCATGACATCTTGTTTGATATTATATTCCTTTAACATTTATTTCACCCACATTAGCTGTGAACCACTACTTCCATCTGTAATGTACTCATCTTCAACAGTGGACAAAGAAACATAGTTCTCCTTACTAAACTAGGAAATTAAATTATTTCCCAAAAAGAAACACCCACCAGAGGTGCTTTTTCTATCATAAACACTACCATCCCAATCTGCATCACAATACCCTATCAGCATGGAACCTGAACCATGAGAATATAACATACCATAGTCACTAGTGCCATTAATGTACTTAAAAATACTTTTCACTTGTTTGATGTGACTTATTTTTGGCTCAGCTTGATATCTTGCACACACCCATAACAAATGTGATATCTGGTCTGCTAGATGTAAGGTAAAACAAACTACCAATCATACTTTTGTATGAACTTTGATCAACAACAATACCTTCTTCATCCTTTGATAATTTTAAGTGAGTATGAGCAGGTGTCCGCTTGTGACTTGCATTTTCCATACCAAACTTCTTCATAATGTTTTTCGGATACTTACTTTGAGAGATGAAGATAGAGTCATTCATTTGTTTTACTTGAAGTCCAAGAAAGTATGTTAATTCACCGACAAGACTCATTTCAACTTCTGACTGCATTTGTTTGATAAAGTGTTTCAAATTCTCTTTATAATTCAAGAGTTGACGGCTAAACCCAATTCTAGTATGTCTTCTTCCTCCTCTTACCTCTTGAAGAATATCATCCAGCACATCAGATCCATTATTCAACATTCTAACACCCTGGATTACATTATCAAGTTGCGATGTTAATATGGTTACTTTATTTTGGAGTTCAGAATTATCAGCAAGGTATTCTTCCTTCTCAGCCTTAAGCTTAGCTATGATCATTCTTTGTTTCACTCTTATTTGATAAACTTCCTCACTTTTGTTGCATAGCTCTCTGTAATAGGTAGTCAATTCATCATGAGATATTTCTTCACTTCTAAAATCTTCCTTAGAATTCCATCTACCTGTTAAGGCAATCACGGTCTTAGCATATTCTTCCTCAGCAAATTCATCATTTGACCAAGAAACAGTCAGTCCTTCAGGTTATTTATTGAGATGGATAGGACATTTTGTTCTAGTGTGTCCAAATTCTTCACATTCAAGGAACTGAATTCCTCTACTTTGATCAGACATCTCTTTGAGTTTATATTGTAACTATGGTTATTGCTGATGTCATAAGAGATGTTTTTGCCATTTGATATTTCCTTTCTTTCTAGTCTATATAACATTCTTTTGAATTGACTTCCAAGTAACACAACGGTGTCTGATCTTTCCTCCGAATCCATAGTACCAGAAAATTATTCTTCCTGGAGCTCACCCGATAAATAGAATAGGGTGCTTGCTCTGATGCTAATTGAAATTCTTGCACTTTCAACACAAATATCAAGATAGATGTCTCATCACACACAATGTCAGCAAAGATGTTATAACATCACCTGCTGACAGAAAATAGATTGTGCAGAAAAATAATTTACAGAAAAATAAACAACATAATTAATTGTTAACCCAGTTTGATTCAACGTCACCTACTCCGGGGGCTACCAAGCCAGGAATGAAATCTACTATAATAGTATTAGTCTAAAGCCTAAACAGTCCTAGTTTACAACTTATCACCTAATCACTACTTATAGGAAATTTCTACCAAGGAACCTCCTAGATATGAGAACCCCTTCTCACTTCCCACAGTCACCGCAATGATTAAAGACAGTTACAATCCCAACAGTTGTACCAAAAACCAATCACAATCCCATTGATTGGAAGAACCAAAAATAAAGATTACACTTTCCAATAAACAATACTTGGTCGTGCTTAAAAGTTTCAACCAGGAACAATACTCAACTCGTTTCCTTAAAAGCTTCAAGAGTGAGAATAATAACTTGATATACAATCAAGTAACAATCAGTCAACCTCAATGCATCAAAATATACATGAGTTACATACAAACAAAAACACTAAAAAGACTCCTAAAACATAAACCCTTATTTGCACCCACGGTTTCCCTTTTGTGAATGCTTGCTACATTAGGTTTAGCAAGTATCCTTTTATAGATACTTGCAGTATGAGCTTAAACTTCTCAAACGGATCCAATCTTGTTCTCTTCAATCATCTGCAAGAACTTTACACAAAATAGGAACAAATTAAATCAAATCAAATCTTAGTTTCCTAAAAAAGTCTCAAAGATACTTTTTATGAAACCAAATCAAATTTGCATTTGTCCTAAAAACTCATTGATTGGCGCCGGATGTATGAGTGTATGAATCTTCCCAAAACTCATATTTTTCAATCAAATTTTCAAGGATTAAAATCCAGTATGAAGTGTCATGATGTTCTGGTATAGCATGTCATAACATCTGTCAAAACTCATGACAACATAACCTGTCATGACAGTTGGTGAAGATGTTACAATATCTTGCTCAACATCAGATAAGAACCATGATTTAGCAAAATTTATGCTAACCATATAATCATGTATCTAAAAATTACCCACTAAAATAAGCGGGTATGGGTGCGGGTACGAGTATTTTAGTACCCACCCCATCCCATACCCATACCATATATATTTATATATTTTTGTTTATATTATTATATAAAATTGTATACCTATAACTTTAAAAGAAACATACACACTATTAAACTATTACGCATTTTGATATAAGTGCTCAATTTTTTCATAACTCAACAATAAAAATTTAAAATTTTTGTTCATGTTGTTAAAAAATATAAAATGATATGATATTTTTTCATTTATCAATTTGTTTTTACTAGAACTGCGGCTAACGAGTATGGGTAGGGTACTTAGGTATCCATAGGGTACGGGTATGGATAGAAAAGTTGGTTCCCACTCGGGCACGGGCTCAGGTACATGGATTTTTCCAAGCGGATATGGGGATGGGTACTACAGTACCCTTCCCAAACCTTACCCATTGTCATCCATATTGGTAACCAAATCCACTTTTACTATATGAAGTCCTTTGATTATATAAGATTAAATCTAGATTTCCTTTGCCCTTAGTAAATTTACCTAGGGTTTAATGCAAACTACTGACTTAATTTTTCAAAGAATCATAGATTTCTCATTTATTATATATTAACAATTTCCTTCTAAAAACGACTAATTCATTTTCAAGCATTTCATTACTATTTTAAAGAAATTTAATATGATCTTTAAGCTTGACACTTAATTGAAACATTTTTCTGTAGGAAAGAGTAGTTACCTTATCATTGCTTTCTTTGTAGGTAGCTTTGAAGCACACATGTTCCTTTTCATCTTTTGTTAATCTTCTCGAAGATGATTCATGGCATTCTCTTTATGAGGCTTTGAATAAATCTTTACATGAATCCTTGGTTGATGAATTTGAAGTTTCTGTTTGATTTTTCATATGTTGTTTCATGTGATGCCACCAAGTTTTTGTATGTTGGAATGAACTCTTGCTATAAAGATTCTCCAAAAAAAATTTTCGATGATGATATTTCAAAAATTCTTCTTAATGATAATTCTTTAAAAATTATTTCAGATGATGATTCCTCATAGGATCTTTCATATACAGTGACAGTTCTTTCAAATGGTACTTCTAGTGTTGGTCTTTCAACATTTTCTTCATGTAAATTTGAAAATAAAGATGAAGAAGATTATCCATTTTTTCTTGAGCTCTTATTTTCATATTTTAGTAACTAGATCAACTCTTCAAGTTCCAGGATGATTTCCTCCTTGTTGGATTTTTCCTGAAATTCATCACAAACATTTCTACCTTTGGAATCAAGTGCTGAGTCAGGTTTCTGACATCAGTTCTTGAATCTAAGATATTTTTTTAGAAACAAAGCTTTTGAAATGACTCCCAAGGATTTAAATGTTTTAGAATCATACTTGAAGGTTACTTTTACTTGGTGTCTCATTTTCATGAATATGTATGTTCTTCCTCTCTTGACCTTCATAGATCATTTCAAGAATGTCTCATACTTTCTTGACAGTACTACAGTTTAAAACATAAAGGTACTTATGGATCTATGTGCTTACATGTATCAAGTTTATGATCATGCTTCCAACCATCCTAATTGTTATGATGACGACAATATTAATGATTATTGAATTTGGTGGTAATAACCTTCTAACTCTCTGACGATGGTGATTAAATTGAAGACATCCCAAGCCTCATAAATTAGGAGACTCAAATTTCCATTGAAATGCTTATATGATTAATGTATCTAGAAAAGGAACTTGAAAGCCTCATATTTGTGAAAGAGAGTAAGGGTGCAAGCTCGTCTGGTCGTGTCTGTCTGAGTGACCAAAGTCTTTTGAAAGTAGGAGAGTAACTCCTAATATACTAAGACAACTCAAACACACACACACACACACACACACACACACACACACACACACTTAAATATCATTTGAAACCTATTTTTACATATCAAAACACTTTAAAAAATTTAATTCCTAGGTAGTTGATTAGGAGACTGTAAACTTCATTAGAAGAAATTTTTCAACAACCTAATCGATTAGATCCTAAGGTGAATCGATCAGAAAAAGAGAAATCGATTATATAATTAATTATGATAGTGTCTTAATGATTGGTGATAGTTTTCTATCCAAATTTTTCAAAATGGGATCAAATAATTGATTATTAGTGGTATCTTGTCGATTAGGCTTTGAACCTAATTTATTAGATGAGTTAATTGGCCATGGATCATTTCCTTTTTGAGACAAGTCTTCTCCTATATAAAGGAGGCTCTCATCCTCTTCATTTCACACTAGATTTCGTGTTTTATCTAATTATTATAATTTTATCTCTTTCTCTAAATATTTTCTTTCACCAAAGTTGCCTTAGTTTCTTACGAGTGAAAACTACTTAACTGCTTATGAGAAGAACTTATAGTGGTGTCGTGCCATTCTTATTACTCTCAAGAGTGCAATATTCTTGAGATTTCGAGTTTCGTTCTTGAGATTAACAAATCTTAAAATATTTTTTTAGTTCTATAACTTAGCCTATAAATTTTTTGTTTGGTTATCGAGATTAGCCTCGAAAATCTCTAATAGGTTTGTTAGCTCAGCCTGTGTAAAAGCTTACTCTTGGTTTGGGATAAGCCATTATAAAATCTCGTGATTCACTTGTATCAAAGGTTCGTGGGTATAACCTGTAAAAAGCTCAATATTATAGCCGAATATCAAGAAAATCTCTTGGGGATACGAGTAGACCAACGTTCGGTCAAACTTGAATAAATCAGTGGTGCTATCTCTCTTACCCTTATCTTTTATTTTCTTCCATTTATTTTACGATCTTTACTTTCTGCTGCTTTTCATTCTAATTTTAATACTGGCTCAATTTTTCGGTTAAATAACAAAAACTTAAATTTAATCATGAATTTTAAATACCACAATTCACCCTCCCCTTGTGCTTAAAGTCACTTGTCCAACCGTACTCTCTAGTTCTTAACGCACTAATCATCAAGTACTTGACTTTAAAACTTAATTTCACTTTTATCTTATATTTGGTAGTCCATATATTACTTGGTTTATTTAGTACTACTACTAACAAAGTGAGTAGGAACAAATTGACAATTTAAAACAGAATTCCATAATTCAAAATCAATAGCTTCAAAAAAATATCGTTTTCTCTATTTCTATATATCAAACTTTTCACCATCAAATGGTGAATATGTATTCATGAAAAGTATATTGTTAAAATAAGAAGTGTTTGGAGTCATCATGCCACCTCCTAAGACGATTAGTCCTATAACAGGAGTTAGGCTCTGATGCCACTTATTGACCAATTGACTCCAAACACACAAGGAGAAGTGGACCGTGTTAATTTGCAAAAATGTTTACATTAATTTTATAAAAAAATAATTATTAGGCTATAAAATATTTAAAACGAGGAATATCATAGAGATGAAGATAAGGAAATGCAGTGAAAAGAAATAAAGAATAGGAAAATAAAGAGACAATGGAATAAACAGTTGGACTAGAGATTTATACATGTTCTGCCTAACCAGTAGACCTACTCCTATCTCTAAGAATTTCCTCTGGAGAGTTCCACTAAACAGAGATATGAGCTTTTCACAAGTTATGCCCAAGAACATTCTTACAAACAAACAAAAGATTTTACACTGGCTAATTCCCAACCACACGAGATATTTTATATGGCCTAATCTCAAAACCATATAAGAGATTTTATATGGGATAATCTCCAAACCAAATAGAGATTTTGACTGGTTGAGTTCAAGAACAAAACATTGATTTTAACAGGCTAATCTCAAGAATCAAACAAGAGTTTTTCATAGCCTAAGCTCACAAACTAAACAAATATTTTAACTAGATAATCTCAATGACCAAACAATAACTTCTCTCAAAGATATTACATAAGAAATAACACCCTCTTGAGTAAAGTAAAAGATAAGAACAACATCAGTATAACGAAAATCTCACAAATATTTTTCACTCTTTCTGCACTAAGGCAACTTCAATGAAAATTATAAAATGAAGAATAAGATAGTTGAAATTCTGGTATCAGATATGTGATGTCGAATAAGATGTCACGACACAAATATATGTTAATGGAACAAACTAACAGCAATAATGATAACGAAAAAAACGTGCAGAAAGGTAAAGAACATAATGATATGTTTACCCAGTTCGAAACAACTTTCCTACTCTGGGGGCTACCAAGCCAGAGACGAAACCAATATTCGATAGTATCAATTAGAAGTTAAACAACCTCGTTTACTCTTCTCACTTAATCACTATCCTTCCTATGACTTCTACCTAAGACTCACATAGGTATGAGGCCCTCCTCAAATCTCCTCAGTCAAAAACCCGTGACAAATAACACATACAATAAAATAGAAGACACTCTTCCAAGACACACAATCCTCAATGCTTAAAAGCTTATGAGAACGACACTACTCTCCTTGCTTAACAGCTTCAGAGATTACATAGCATTCAACACCTACAGGTTTGTAAATATACACATATGGAACTTACAGCACAACTAACAAATAAGGATTCCTATAACCCTAAAACACAAATATCAGTTCCACCTAAAACTAGGTTACAACCCTTTTATTTATAAGTTTAACATCGACTGGACTAGGCTTCTAAACGCAACAAGGAGGCTGCCAAATAACTGCTACTTGTTCTCCAAGAAAATAGGTTTTCAATCCAAACTTTCCTATATTGTCTCCAATAATAGAAAGTGTGGAAATCTTTTGATTGAATCAATCTTGGGCAACACATCAGCTAATTGATTATTCCCGAATATTCTGTAGTTGAAACACGAGATTCTTGTAGCAATAAAAACGCCTGATTCACTTAACAGATCAGCTTCTGCAGAAATGATGTCATACCATACATGTTGTGACATCTTGTTTGACATGTTGAAGTCTGAACGCTAGGTCATCCAGCATTTCTTCCAACATGTTCTTGCTCAGTATGTTTTACCAAAATGCATGCCAATCTCAGAGAAACTACAATAGTAAAAAGTAAGAAACAATCATTTCTAATTCAAATTTTGGTTTTAAATAGAATTAGGATAAGCTATCTATTTAGAGGGAAAAAATTGGCTCATAAAGGAAATGATCCATAAGTATTTTTAGCGTCTTAATCGATAAACCCTAGTTTTTAATCGATTAGACATCCCTAATATGAAAAGCTTTTAAATACGCCTTCGTTAATAGATTAAAGTCTTCTCTAATCAATTGGAGGAATTGCAAATGATTTAATCAATTAACCCTAATATGGTAATCGGTAGGGGTGTATATGGGTTGGGTTGGACTGAGTTTGGCCTTGAAGGATAGAAAAACACTTAGAAAGGGGGGGTTTGAATAAGTGTGACTTTAAAAACTCTTAAGATAAAAACAATTGCACAATGATTTTTATCCTGGTTCGTTGTTAATGAAACTACTCCAGTCCACCCCTTAGAGTGACTTACCTCAACAGAGGATTTAATCCACTAATCCATCTTGATTACAATGGTTTTCCACTTAGATACCCTCTAAGTCTTCTAGAGTATTGTGATCACACCTTGATCACTCTAGGAAATACACCACTTAGAAACTTCTAAGTCTTCTAGAGTCTACTGATCATAACTTGATCACTCTAGGAACCTTTTACAAATCAATGTAAAATAAATGTTTGCAAGAGTATTCAAATGCTTCTTAAAAAGCTATAATCACAACTGTGATATTTCTCTTAAGGTATAAGCTTAAATCTCACTAAGATATTACAAGTGTAGTGAGGTTGAAGATGAAGTTTGAGAGCTTTTGAATTTGACAGCGTTTTAGCAAGTTTGCAAGAGTTGTTCGTCAATTCGTAACCTTGCTTCTGATCAGAACTTCAATATTTATAGGCGTTTTGAGAAGATGACCGTTGGGAGCATTTAATGCATTGCATGATCCGTACAGCTTTGCATTTAATGTTTCACTCTTTTGTCAACTACCTTGAGCCTTGCTTTTCCTGCTTTAACTGACTTTGCCTTTAATAGCTTCTAACGTTCCTTTTGTCAATCAGCATAGCCTGTCATCTTGTACTTGCTTCTGATCTGATGTTTGTAGATACAACGTTTGAATATCAGAGTCGTTCAGCTTGGTGCAGAGCATCTTCTTGTCTTCTGACTTTGAAGTGCTTCTAGCGTGATACCATAAGAACTTCAGTGCTTCTGCTTCTGAACTCAAGTTCTTCTGATGCTTCATAAACCATGTTCTGATTCTGCTTGACCATCTTCTGATGTCTTGTGAGAGCATGTTCTGATGTTGCATACTTGAACCTTCTGAGTCAGTGCTTCTTGCGCTGAATTGTGCATACTCTTTATATATTTCCTGAAATGGAAAATGCATAGGATTAGAGTACCACATTGTCTTATACAAAATTCATATATAATGTTATCATCAAAACTAAGAATATTGATCAGAACAATTCTTGTTCTAACAGGCCTAACCCGTTCAAACTTCAATGGGTTGGGTTCGCTGTCCAACCCGCAATTTCATTATCAAAACCAACCCGAACCGACCCATTCATTTATGGGTTGAGTTCATGGGTTGTGTTTAAAATTGAAAAAAATTCAATTTAAAAATATTGTAACATAATTCAATACATTTATACTCATTTCTAACACACAAAATGGATGAAGCACATCATATAATATCTAATATTATTAATCAACATGACATAACACTGGATAATAGTATAAAATCCCACAAGATACATTATTTTAATAAAATACGTAAGTTGGAAATGAAACAAAAGAAAATAAGAACGAACATTTAGTCTTAGAATTACGTAAACTCATTGATCTAGTAGTATTATTGGTGGAGAATAAAGCTTTTTTGAAAAAATTATGGTTAGTATTGAGATAATAATTTTACATTTCTATTTAAAGTAATAATAAAAAATAATAAATTACTATTGCCACATCAATGAGTTGGGTCTGCGGGTTACAAAACTCAAACCCGATACCCGAACCAAAACTATATGGGTTGTTGCAGTTTGGATATACCCGTAAATGAACAGGTTCGGGTAATTTATGAGTTGATTTGGTTTGGGTTAGTGGGTTCGTGGGTCGTCCCACACCCATGAACACCCCTAGTAATCTATTAACCAGCGTAAGAAGTCCTCCTAATAGATTAAATAAATCAGTAATCAATTTAGGAAGCGTATAAAAATATTTTCAGGTCTTTTATTAAATAAAATAAGTTTTAAAACATATTTAAGTGCATGTATGAGCTTACTTAATATCTTAAGAGTTAATTTTATACATTTACACTAAAATTATCATTTGACACACGCTAAGCGTTAGACAAGGCGAGGTTTCACACTTTCTCTCTTTAATAACTTTGAAGCTTCAAGTTTCTTTGCTTTATTCAATATTGAGTTAACACTTTGTTTGAAACTTGACTCTTCTAATTGATGAGACTTGAGATAATTTCTTTGATCAAAAGCCCTCATCACAGGTTCATAAAAGAATTAACCAAAGGTCGTTTGACTTTAAGTGTTGTCATCATTAATGTTGTGAATTCAATGCGAAGAACAAAGTATAAAACAAGGGAAGAATAAAGAACAAGGAAGAAGAAGAACACAAGAATTGGTTATAACTTCTATTCTTTTACTTTCTCTTAGAAAACAAGATTACAAGTTTACAAGAATAACAAATAACCTCTCTCACCCTAAATTAGGATTTGCTGTATATAATGATGAGAGACTAGTATGCTATTTATAATAAAACATAACATACTAACTAATGGGCTCTTTCCACAAGGCCCATTACACAGACCAACTTAATAAACAAGCTAACTCAACAAATTAGGGTTTAAACACTAAAACCTAATTTAACATGCTAACAACCCTAGCATCTTCGACACCTGCATGCTCGAACCATCTTCGACTATATCATGCACACTTCGACACCAGCATGTGAGCAACCTTCGACTTCATGCTTAACCCTGTCAAACTGTCGAACCAATAAGCTACCCTTCGACCATACTAGAGTTCGATCCAATATTTCACAAATATCCACCTTGGATCTAAATCTTCAACATCAAGGGAACAAACTAGCTTTCTTCATGCAGTTTATCAACTGCATATAGTGGAAAACTTGCAATTTGGCAATGTCTTGGTGATCATATCAGCAGCATTGTCCTCAGTTGAAACCTTCAGCACTTGGACTTCTCCATGCTTGATTACTTCTCTGACGAAATGCAGCCTCACATCAATGTGCTTAGTGTTAGAACAAGATTTGTTCTTATTAATATTCTTAGTTTTGATGATAACAATGTATATGAATTTTGTATGAGATAATGTGGTACTCTAATACTATGCAATTTCCATTTCAGGAATTATATAAAGAGTATGCACAAAATCAGCGCAAGAAGCACTGACTCAGAAGGTTCATCATGCAACATCAGAACATGGTCTGGCAAGACATCAGAAGATGGTCAAGCAGAATCAAAACATGGGTTTATGGAAGCATCAGAAGGACTTGAGATCAGAAGCAGAAGCACTGAAGTTCTCATGGTATCACGCTCAGAAGCACTTCAAGGTCAGAAGACAAGAAGTTGCTCTGCACCAAGCTATTTGACTCTGATGATATTCAAACGTTGTTCACACAAACATCAGATCAGAAGCAAGTACTAGCTGGCAGGCTACGCTGACTGACAAAAGGAACGTTGAAAGCTATGAAAGGAAATGTCAGTAGACACAGCGAAAGCAAGGCTCGAGGTAGTTGACAAAAGAGTGAAACATTAAATGCAATGTTGTACGGAATACGCAAAGCATTAAATGCTCCCAACGGTCATCTTCTCAAACGCCTATAAATATGAAGTTCTAATGAGAAGCTATGTTACGAATTCTGAATACACAACACTTGCACAAATATACAGAAACGCTGTCAAATTCAAAAAAGCTCTCAAACTTCATTATCAAACTCACTACATTGTTGTTGTAATACTTTAGTGAGATTAAGCTTAAACTTAAGAGAATATCACAGTTGTGATAATAGCTTTATTAGAAGCATTGTAACTCTTAAAAGAATTTGTTTACATTAAGTTGTAAGAACTAGAGTGATCAGGTTGTTGATCAGTATACTCTAGAAAGTCTTAGAGGGTATCTAAGCAGTTTGTTCCTAGAGTGATCAGGTTGTGATCAGTATACTCTAGAAGACTTAGAAGTTGTCTAAGTGGAAAACCATTGTAATCTCGTGTGATTAGTGGATTAAATCCTCAGGTGAGGTAAATCACTCCAAGGGGGTGGACTGGAGTAGTTTAGTTAACAACGAACCAGGATAAAAATCATTGAGCAAATTATTTTTATCTTACAAGTTTTAAAGCTGCACTTATTCAACCCCCCCCCCCCCCCTTTCTAAGTGTTTTGCTATCCTTCAATTAGCATCAGAGCGCCGGTTCTAAGGTGCAAGCACTTAACCGTGTTTAGAAAAGATTCAGGAAGAGAAAAACGCTTCAGTACAAGATGTCTGGTGAAATTCCAACAAATACATCTACATCTGGCTCAGCTGAGCAATACAATGGAAATGGTAACAATGGTTATACTAGACCACCAGTATTTGATGGTGAAAACTTTGAATACTGGAAAGATAAACTTGAAAGTTACTTCCTTGGTCTAGATGGTGACTTATGGGATCTTCTGATGGATGTTACAAACATCCAGTGAAAGCTACTGACGTAAGGCTTACAAGACAAGAAATGAATGATGATCAAAAGAAGCTTTTCAAAAATCATCATAAATGTAGGACTGTTTTGCTGAATGCTATCTCTCATGCTGAGTATGAGAAGATATCTAACAGGGAAACTGCCTATGATATATATGAGTCATTGAAAATGACCCATGAAGGAAATGATCAAGTCAAGGAGACCAAAGCTCTTGCTCTAATCCAGAAATATGAAGCCTTCAAGATGGAGGACGATGAAAATATTGAGAAGATGTTTTCAAGATTTCAAATGCTAACTACTGGATTAAGAGTTCTGAACAAAGGCTACACCAAGGCTGATCATGTAAAGAAGATCATCAGAAGCTTGCCCAGAAGATGGGGTCCAATGGTGACTGCATTCAAGATTGCAAAGAATCTGAATGAGGTTTCTTTGGAAGAGCTAATCAGTGCCTTGAGAAGCCATGAGATAGAGGTGGATGCAAATGAGCCTCAGAAGAAAGGTAAGTCTATTGCATTAAAATCTAATTATAAAAAATGCACTAACGCTTTTCAGGCTGAAGAAGTAGATTCTGAAGAATCAGAAGAAGAAGATGAACTGTCCATGATCTCCAGAAGGGTAAACCATCTCTGGAAGAGCAAGCAAAGGAAGTTCAAGAGCTTTAGAAGTTCAAAGAAGCTTGAAAGAGGAGAAGCTTCTGGAGGCAGAAGATCTGACAAGAAGAAGGTCATCTGCTATGAGTGCAACGAGCCTGGACACTTCAAGAATGAATGTCCAAAACTTCAGAAGGAGAATCCCAAGAAGAAGTTTCATAAGAAGAAAGGTCTTATGGCAACATGGGATGATTCTGAATCAGAATCAGAATCAGACTCTGAAGGAGAGCAAGCAAATCTTGCACTGATGGCCACAGTGGATGATGGATCAGAATCTACATCAGAATCAGATTCTGAAGAGGTATTTTCTGAACTATCTAGAGAAGAGTTAGTTTCCAGTTTAACTGAACTTCTGGAACTCAAGGCTCATCTTAGTATCAAATACAAAAAGCTGAAAAAGCAATTTGAATTTGAAACTAAGAAGCTGGAAGTGGAAAATTCTGAACTGAAGGAAAAAGTTTTAAAATTATCCAAAGATATTGGATCTCCTTCTGAATCAGAAAAATCCATTCCTAGTCTCAATCATATTCTGAAAGAATATGACTCGAGCTTCAGAAAGTTCCAATCTAGAAGTATTGGCAGAAGTCATCTTGCTTCTATGATATATGGTGTTTCTGGAAACAAAAGGTTTTGTTTTGGCTATGAGGGTGATACCTCACATAAATTTGAACCCGTTGATGATTTGAAAATCACATACAGGCCATTGTATTATCAGTTCAAATATGGCCACTCACATGATATTAGGCTCACCTCACATGCACAGAGGTTTCACACTACACACACCAAGAAGCATGTGACACAACCTAAAAGATATCATGCTGCCAAACCTAAAGAATATCATGTTGTTCCTCCTGTTACTTATAATGCTAAACCCAAGTTCAATCAGAACTTGAGGAAAACTAATAAGAAAGGACCCAAGAAACTGTGGGTACCTAAGGAGAAGATAATTTCTGTTGCAGATATCCTTAGCAGCAAAGAAGACAAAGCACAAAATGTCATGGTACCTGGACTCTGGGTGCTCGCGACACATGACGGGAAGAAGGTCTATGTTCCAAGACCTGGTGCTTAAGTCTGGTGGAGAAGTCAAGTTTGGAGGAGATCAGAAGGGCAAGATTATTGGCTTTGGAACCATAAGTATTGGTAACTCTCCTTCCATAACTAATGTACTTCTTGTAGAAGGATTAGCGCATAACTCTCTTTCGACATTAGTACTGGGACACTGATCAATACTTAGCTTGAATTGAGGGTTTGTCGGAGTCACAACTGGCTTCGAATTTGACATACCAAAATTTTCGAGAATATTTTATAGATATTCCTCTTGAGATAAGCATAACTTCGACTTCTTTCTATCTCTTCGAATGTCAATTCCAAGAATCCTGAAAGCAGCTCCCAGATCCTTCATATCGAACTCCTTATTGAGTTCAGCCTTCACCCTCTTTACATCTTCGACATTGTTGCTTGCTATGAGAATATCATCCACATAAAGCAACAAAATAACAAATGAATTACCAGATCGAAATCTGAAGTAAACACAATGGTCGAACTGAATTTTAACGAAACTTATGCGTGCCATGGACTTGTCGAATCTCCTATTCCATTGTCGAGGAGATTGTTTCAGCCCATATAAATATCTCTTTAGCTTGCACACATAATCTTCCTTCATCTTTTCGACATACCTTTCAGGTTCTCTCATCAGGATGGTTTCATCTAGATCACCATACAAGAACGCAGTCTTCACATCCATTTGTTCCAGTTTAAGGTTGAACTGTGCCACCATGACAAGCAACATTCGAATGGACCTATGCTTCACAACAGGAGAAAACACATCATTGAAGTCGATACCTTCTTTCTGAGTGAAACCCCTTGCGACCCATCTTACCTTGTATCTTTTCGACATCACTCCTTCAATTCCTTCCTTAACTTTGAAAAACCATTTACAGCTAACTAACCTTGCCCCAGCAGGTTTCTTAATCAGTTCCCAAGTGTGATTATCATGAAGAGATTTCATCTCATCATCCATGACCTTCAGCCATTCAGTCTTATTTCGACTCCTCATAACTTCCTTATAATCTCTAGTTTCATCATCAAGAACCTCACTTGCAGAGATTAATGCATAAGCTATAAGATCTGCACACCCAAGTCTCTGATGTGGCTTTATGACTCTTCTCGACCTATCACTCGACAATAGGTAGTCATCGACAGTTTCCTCAACTTCCTCATCATCTTCTGCTTCGACTTCATCTGGAATATGCAATTCAGCATCAACTTGCTCCACCTTAACAGGAATCTCTACCTGTTTCGGCTCTTCTGCACTTCGACCATCATCATCATTATCATCATCAATTTTCTTGAAATTCATCTCAGCTTCATTGAAAACTACATCTCGATTGGTGATACACCTCCTGTGACCTGGCTCTAGGCACCATAGCCTATAAGCTTTGACTCCTTCAGGGTATCCCATGAACATGCATTTCAGAGCTCTAGGTTCGACCTTGTCTTGCCTAATGTGAGCATATGCTACGCAGCCAAATACTCCCAGTTTGTCAAGATCTGGTGGATGTCCCGACCAAACTTCTTCAGGTGTCTTCATATCTAATGTAACGCCCCAATTTTCGATATTTATTTATTACGTAATTGTTGGGTGTATTTGGTGTCTTAAACTGATATTTAATTTTTATTATATTAGTTTAATAATTATTTAGTAAGTAGTAAAATGATTAATTAGTTATTTGGGCCAAGTAGTGACTAGTAATTGGGAGGGTGTGTAGTAAGCCCATTAGCAAATTAAGGACTAATGAGAGATTAATAAAAATAAAGAAAAATTAGAAGGAATAGTTTCTTTTGGCAAAATTTAGAGGAACGTGAAAACAGAGAAAAAGGCTAGGGCAAGAGGTAGAAGAACTTCACCATTGTTGAAGAATCAAAGCTCAATTCTAAGGTAAGGGGGGAGAATGGGTTCTCTAAATGGTGATTACAACATGAGAGGGTAGTGAGAGTTCCTTTCCCTCTTTAGGTTTCATAACTGACATGTTGATTCCTTCTTTGATGTGTGAATTGATTTGAATTGTATGTTGTTCTTCATGATTAATGAGTATTGTATGATTGTGGACGAAATTCTGTTTTGGATTGATGAATTTTGGTGTGGTTTTGGATGTTGGTTGAGTTGTTGTTGTGTTCATAAAAAGAACTGAATCTGAGTGTAAAACTGTCCAATTTGATGAGTAGAAATTGAGTTGTTATCATGTTAAAAATGATGTAGCATAATAGGTTAATGAATCTAGATGAAAGGTGTGAGTTAATAGGCGAAATTATGATGTTTTAGACCTGAAATCGCAGACGGGAAGTGATGAAAACGAGTGAGAACGGACTGGTGCGAATGCAGACTTGGAAAGACAATTTTCCTACCAGTTTGCGTATGATACGCGTATGGGTTGAGGCCATTCGCGTATGAGGGGCACACCCAGGGGGCTATACGCGTATGATACGCAGCCCTGTCCCAACATAGTGCAACTTCTGGTGGAATGCGTATGGTACGCGTATGAGAGAGAGGTCATACGCGTATGAGAATGTGATACGCGTATGGAGGAGTTTTTAGTGCAAATCTGATTCTGGCAAAACGCGTATGATACGCGTATGGGCAAGGGAGTATACGCGTATGGCTTAGCTGTACGCGTATGGTTACGCTAGTGTGCAGAATTTTCCATTTTTGTGATTTTCTTCTGATCCTTGAGTGAAATAAATACCTTTCTGAGTTACTTAAACTGTAGGACTTAGGTAAACAGAGAGAGACTGTAAGAGTTATGCTTTGGACATAAAATATTGTGATAAGTTTTTGTTGACTGTTGTGAATGTAACTACAAAATAATAAAATTATAGTTGCATGTTGTTGAGCTGGTTGATAGCCTAAATGGCAATGAGTTGAAGGCTGAAGCCTTGTGTTGTTTAATTGTGTTGATTGGATGTCTATATTGCATACATATGTCGTTGAGGGCTTATGCTCTATTGTTGGCCTGTATTGGCATTGTTGAAGGCTTATGCCTTGTTATTGCCTCTAATATAATGGCATCTGTTGAGGGCTTATGCCCTGTTGGTACCACATGCATGTAGAGTCGATAGTTACATTTTCATTCATCTGACTGTTTGTAAATGTCATGTAATGATGTGGTTGTGTGATTGATGGTGTGAGAATCTGTTTATGATTGTGTTTGTGTGTGGCGTAGATACTACTCCTTAACCATGTGATATTTCACTGTATATTTATTGAATGTAATTCTCACCCCTTTTCTGTTGTTGTGTCTGTGCTTCTTCGGGAGTACAGATAACCAGGTACCAGAGTAGTGCTTGGATTTCTCGAGTGTTACCTGATCGAGTCTTAGGAGTCGCTCTGATACGTAACGCGGGGATGTTGGGATACGCTTTGTTTTGTTTTCCTTTCAGTTAAATGTTAAATTGTTACGTATCTTGATTTTGACATTATTGTTGGACCACCTGTTTAGTGGATATGATTTATTTGTTGGGGCCGTGGTGCCATGAGAATTAATAAGTTGTTTTGAATTCCGCTGCAGTATAGGATATTCTAATTTAATGAATATTAAATAAAGTGATGTTATTGTGAATTGTTTAGAAGATGTGACATCCTACTCGTATTACTCTGATTATTTATGTATTTATAATTCGTTTATTTTCGATATGGGAAAGTGGGGTGTTACAAATGGTATCAGAGAAGGTCGGTCCGTCCGACCAAGTAGTTGAGTCACTAACAAATCGAGTATTGTTAATCTCGTTATCTAAACTATGTTTCTGTTGCAGTGTTTAGTTGAAATGGCTGGAAAAAACGATGCTGCGACTGCTGCTGCTTTGGAGGCTATGGCTCAAGCTCTGGAACATCAACCTAATGCTGGTGAGAATACTGGGTCTCGCAGTTTGGCTACTTTCCAGAGGGAGAACCCCCCGGTCTTCAAAGGCAAGCACGAACCCGATGGAGCCCTAGAGTGGTTGAAAGAGATCGAGAGGATCTTTCGTGTAATGGATTGTACTCAGGCTCAAAAAGTTCGCTATGGGACGCATATGCTAGCAGTCGAAGCTGACGACTGGTGGCTAGCAACACGTCCTAGACTAGAAGCTGCAGGTGAAGAGATCACTTGGGACGTGTTCCGAAGAGAATTCCTGAGGAAGTACTATCCTGAGAGTGTCAGTGGCAAGAAGGAAATCGAGTTCCACGAACTGAAACAAGGGAACATGTCAGTGACTGACTATGCTGCAAAGTTCACTGGATTGGCCAAATTTTATCCATACTATGATGGAGAGGGTGCAGAGTTTTCAAAATGCGTTAAGTTTGAAAATGGGTTACGCTCTGAGATCAAGAAGGCTATAGGGTATCAGCAGATCCGCGTTTTCCCTAACTTGGTAGACAGCTGCAGAATCTTTGAGGAAGATAATGCTGCTCACTATAAGATTGTCAGTGATAGAAGAGGTAAGCAAAGTCAGCAACGTGGCAAGCCTTATGACACTCCAGCTGGTAAGGGCAAACAAAGAGCTGCTCCGGGCCAGAGAACAAGTGGGGGAGGTGCTCCTGCCTCGATTGTGTGTTTTAAATGTGGCAAGGCTGGTCACAAAAGTACTTACTGCACTGATGACGTTAAGAAGTGTTTCCGTTGTGGCAAGACTGGTCATATGATGTCTGAATGTAGACATAAAGAAGTGGTTTGTTTTAATTGCGGTGAAGAAGGACACATTGGAAGTCAATGTCAGAAATCAAAGAAGGCACAAGCTGGTGGTAAGGTGTTCGCATTGGCTGGTACTCAGACAAGCACTGAGGACAGACTCATTAGAGGTACTTGCTTCATCAATAGTATGCCTTTAATTACTATTATCGATACTGGTGCTACTCATTGTTTTATTGCTGCTGAATGTGTTGAAAAGTTGGGTCTTGTGCTATCTTCGATGAATGGCGAGATGGTAGTTGAGGTTCCAGCTAAAGGATATGTGACTACATCTCTTGTTTGTTTGAAGTGTCCGTTGTCGATCTTCGACAGGGACTTTGATGTTGATTTAGTTTGTTTGCCGTTAAGTGGGTTGGATGTAATTTTGGGGATGAACTGGTTAGAGTATAACTATGTTCATATTAATTGTTATAGCAAGACTGTGAGGTTTTCAACTGCTGAAGAGGAAGAAGCTGATTTGGTGTCACCAAAGAAATTAAGACAGTTGCTGAAGGAAGAAGTTGAGATGTTCTCATTGATGGCAACATTGTCAATTGAGAATCAAGCTATAATTGATGAGTTGCAGGTGGTGCGTGAGTTTCCTGAAGTTTACCCTGATGAGATTCCTGATGTACCGCCAGAAAGAGAGGTTGAATTTGCAATTGATCTTGTACCTGGTACCAGACCTGTTTCTATGGCACCGTACAGAATGTCTGCATCTGAATTGGCAGAATTAAAGAAGCAATTAGAAGACTTACTGGAGAAGAAGTTTGTCAGACCGAGTGTATCACCATGGGGAGCTCCATTGCTGTTGGTAAAGAAGAAAGATGGAAGTATGAGGCTCTGTGTTGATTACAGACAGTTGAATAAAGTAACGATTAAGAACAGGTATCCGCTACCAAGGATAGATGATTTGGTGGACCAATTGGTGGGTGCCAGTGTATTTAGCAAGATTGATCTGAGATCGGGTTATCATCAGATTAAAGTAAGAAATGAAGATATTCAGAAGACGGCGTTCAGAACGAGGTATGGACATTATGAATATTCTGTGATGCCTTTCGGTGTTACTAATGCGCCGGGAGTATTCATGGAGTATATGAACCGTATCTTTCGAGAGTATTTGGATCAGTTTGTCGTAGTGTTCATAGACGTCATCCTGATATATTCTAAGTCAGAAGAAGAACATGTGGATCATTTGAGGACGGTATTGCAAGTGTTGAAACAAAGGAAGTTCTATGCGAAGTTGTCCAAGTGTGAATTTTGGTTGAAAGAAGTCAGTTTTCTGGGACATGTCATATCTGGTAGTGGCATTGCTGTAGACCCATCTAAGGTAGATGCTGTGTTACAATGGGAGACTCCAAAGTCAACTACCGAGATTAGAAGTTTCTTGGGTTTGGCCGGTTACTACAGACGATTTGGTCATATACAAACTTTCAAGTTTCACCCATAACCCTGATGTCGTCGTCTCCTTTGATACCTATCTGAAAACCTTATCACCAAGGCTCAACAAAATTGCGCTGTGTGCTTTCTCGACCATAGTCGTCTTCTCCGTTGCTGTTAATTCAACATTCATGGCTGCCTCTCCCTTCAACGCTTCCAAGCAACCCTACTGAACCAGTAGGGCTTTCATCTTCAAGCACCACAGACCGAAATCGTTCACTCCGGTGAACTTTTCAATCTCATATTTGTTGAAGGCATCTTCTCCACGCTCACCGCACCAATTTGTTGTGAATTCAATGCCAAGAAAAAAGTATAAAACAAGGGAAGAATAAAGAACAAGGAAGAAGAAGAACACAAAAATTTGTTATAACTGTTATTCTTTTACTTTCTCTTAGAAAACAAGATTACAAGTCTACAAGAATAACAAATAACCTCTCTCACCCTAAATTAGGATTTGCTGTATACAATGATGAGAGACTAGTATGCTATTTATAATAAAACCTAACATACTAACTAATGGGCTTTTTCCACAAGGCCCATTACACATGCCAACTTAATAAACAAGCTAACTTAACAAATTAGGGTTTAAACACTAAAACCTAATTTAACATGCTAACAACCCTAGCATCTTCGACACTTGCATGCTCGAACCATCTTCGACTACAGCATGCACACTTCGACACCAGCATGTAAGCAACCTTCGACTTCATGCTTAACCATGTCGAACTATCGAACCAATAAGCTATCCTTCGACCATACTAGAGTTCGATCCAATATTTCACAATTAATGTGGGTTTACATTTGATCTCACACAATTATCTTGACCATTGATAGATGAAGACTTCAATGAACTTCGTTTTACATAAGGTGTTGTCATCATTAAGGTGACTTTATATTTGATCTTACAAAAGCATCTTGATCATTGATAGACAAAGACTTCAATGAACTTCATTTTACATAAAATGTTGTTATCAACAAAACTAATACGATCATCTAATTATTATGGACAGTTGTACCTAGAATCACATTGATCCGCGTTATTGTTTAATGAAAGACAAGTCATAAGTATTGGGTCATCATGTGAATTGACTGATGTATCTTTAAGAGCATTGAGAGGAGCTAAAATTATAAGAATTCTAATGTAAGTGAAGGGTTGTTAGGTCTATGTTGGTCTGACCTCTTGGATAAAGATGATGATGGTTGATACATATTGTTGAGGCTTTTATTGAATGAAAATGCACACGCGGATGGTAGTTCTTATATGGAGTGTTCCACTGGGCTAGTTAAATTTTTCGCCGAACTTGAAAGTTAATCAATGTATCAGGTAATAACTCGCAGTTGTGGTTTATTTTTCTTCACACAATTTCGCTGATGAAATAATTTTTCTCTCGACTATGGATTCCTTAACTCCTCCAAAGAGTGTTAAGTAAGAATTTTGGATATTTTAAGCTATTGAATTAAAAATGTAAAAGAGTAAAGTAAAAAAAAAACGATAAAGGGATAAAAATGTAAAAAACTTTTTTGATTGATTACATGTGTTTGAGAAAAATTTACAAATGTAATATTTATAGGCAAACATAAATCCTACTAATCAAATTGACAAGTGGCTTACAAATTTTAGTTTTGTTCGGGTGATTACATGAATAATACAAGATTTTTTCCCACTATTACGGATACATGGAGCCAAACTTTCGGGGTTCCCTTTCTTCTTACACCGCAAGTCATGTTTCTCTAATCAATGCATGCACTATTTTCTAATAATATGGCTCCTTATCAATATTAATTTTGACTAGTGGTGGTATAAATAAGGAACACGAGTAAACTGCCAAATTTTCCAGTTTTATTAAGCTTTGACTCAATCTAACAACTTCACAATCTTAGTGTGATTTGAGAAAGACTAGATTGGCTTGCATTCAAATGCTTTTATACTTACTTAAACTTCCTTCACCTGAGAGAATATTGTATGACATTCGTCTACTTGCCGATTTCGACTAACTTGTAATGTATGTTTATATTTAAACATGAACCATAATCTATTATATATTAAAATTGATTCTCAATATATTTTTCATATAAAACCGTTTTTCCCACATCACTCATAATTCAATGTGGCATCTTTTAAAATTTATCTTCACTTTTCAAAAGTCAAAATCACATGGAGTTTCTACTTGAGATCACAAGTTTGAATCCTGACAAATACAAAAAATATATTAGCATAATAACTACTTATATATTTTCATAAAACTTATAAAACAATATTTCTATTTTTCTTACAATTATTTTTTAATTGTAAATTAAAAATGCAAAAATATATTAACCTAATAATTAATTATATATTCTCATAAAACTTTATAAAATTTATAAAATAATATTTCTATTTCCTTGCATTACTTTTTAATTAATAAAATTAAAATAAAATAAATTTTACATATCTTTTTCATATCATATGTCTAAAATAATTTTAGTTTATTTATTTTTTAAAAAATAAAATATTATACTACTCTTTCATCTATTTAAAACAAAATAAAAAATAAATACTCTCATGACAAGTCATTTGTTAGTTTTAACATTTGATATTAAAATCACTTTGCAAAAACTCAAATACAATATAATACATATATCATTTTTTTATATATCATTAACATACTCGAAATTTAATTCATTACAACATTTTATTCTTACTATAAGAAATATTTTAAAAGATGTGAATTTAAAACTTATTTTGAACTAAAAATTCTAATGACGTAAGAATCACTCCAACTAAATATAATTAGTTAACTGAGTATATTTCTTAAAATTCACGATTTCTCAAAAAAGCAAAATCACGTATTGAGTTTTTTTTTTAGTTCACAAATTTAAATCCTAACAAATACAAAAGTATATTATTTCAAATATCAATTTCTTAATATTAAAATAATAAAATTTATAATATAATAGTCATATGTATCATTTATATAAAGCAATTTTACTTTTTACAAAAACAATTTAATTCTACAATGATAAAGTCATATCTAAAAGTTATTTTAATTATTTCATTTACATACAATATAAAAAATAAATTAAATACATATGTGCAAGACTCTATTCATATTTTTTAGTTTAGGATTAATTTTTTTTCTTTTGCACCGGTTCCGATTTACATACAATATAAAAAAATAAATTAAATATATCTGTGCCTATTCATATTTTCTAGTTTAGGATTAATTTTTTTTTTCTTTCGCACCGGTTCTGATCTACCCAGTAGATCGACTAATCTGACTCGTGTTACGGAGGCACGTGCACTGGTCAAGCGTTGTTTTTGCCAAAAATCAAATTCGGTATTCTTCTTCGAATGTCGTCATTTTCATGGTCTCGTTAGTTTATGATTAATTTAGGATACGTTGAAATGTGTTCCATAACCCCAAGTAATTAATTAAATGAATCACTTAAATTCATCAAATGATACGTGCAAATGTGTTATGAAATGGGGATAATGAGTGCACAAGGACTTGACACTAGTGCTATCTCTTGTATTCAACATCAAATCCTCAAAAAACCATATATAGTAATTCACATCATTCTCACTTTTGAACCATTAACTCTCAAGGGGCCAGCCTTAGTAAAACTTTTAGCAGCCACACCATGGTTCATTTTACAACCAAATGATTTTAAATTAATTTCCAACATGGCTCCTCATCCTTTTGTCATGGCCAACAAAAGCTGAAAATTCCAAATTCCTAACAAAAAGAAGGGATAAAAGCAAGATTCTACATTTCTTGAGAGGAAAAAAGTATTGTTGTCTTTTTTATTATATACTTAGGATTCCTCACTCATTCTCCCTTT
Organism: Vicia villosa; assembly: GCF_029867415.1. Classification (NCBI taxonomy): domain Eukaryota; kingdom Viridiplantae; phylum Streptophyta; class Magnoliopsida; order Fabales; family Fabaceae; genus Vicia; species Vicia villosa. The sequence goes on along the minus strand of NW_026705109.1, from coordinate 438,423 downwards.
AAGGCCATTTTTGTTTTCAAATAAATGAAGCTTAATTCTTTAATGCAAGATAAAGAAGCAAGAGGTGTAAAGGAACCTTAGTGTACACCTTTATAAGACAAAAATAAAAAGGAAGCAATCTTAGTGCTTAATTGATCCCCATTACTATGTTGGTGCACATGGCATCTTCTAATAGGTGAGCAAAATGCTTATGGTTAGTACAAAATTTATAAAATTTGATGATTGGTGACCATAATTACTATGTTCATTCATTTCTACACATGCCATAATAATAAGTAAATTATAAGGTAGAGAAAGTCGTGATCAAAATAACCCAAACTTTAATGTAAACTATTTGGCCCTCGTGATTTGGAGGATTTTGGTGGGAGCCTAATGGCATGATAAAATCCAAATTCTCATTCTCTCACTTTTTGTGGCCAATGAAATGGCATCACGTTTGGCCTCAGGCCCCAATTTGTGGAATTGGTAGCAACCATTCATATCTTGTATGCCATTCATATCATATCTAAAAGGGAAAAGAAAAAACTCAAAGATTGATTTGGCAGTGAAGGTTAATGGCATAAGAGTGTGTTCTTCTATAACTTTTATTTATGTTGGAATAGTTTATAAATAATTTTGTTCTGACTTTAATTAGGTTTTTAACCTTAATTGAATTTCTGCCGGTAAATGATAAGATTGATCTTTCAAATTAGTTAGTTATTAAGTTATATCAATCTTTTTAAATAGAAAAAAAAACTTAACAAATCTATCAGTTTCAATAGGTCTAATCGGTCTTACAAGACGTGCTTTCATATAGTCTTAGGATTTATGAATGACCAATCAATCTTCTTAAAAAAATTAATTCATGCATTAAAATTTTTGTGTGAATAGATAGCATAGACAGTTGAAAGTTGATTATCACGTCTTCGAAGGTTAATTGCTCACATTTTTCAAAATTAGGTCTTGGTTTAGAAAAATTTTATATAGTCAATGAGGGTAGTGACACCGCCTCCAACTCAATCCGAGGATTCCTCATTGGGAACAAGGATGAAAATCTTTACCTTTTGGATGATGACTTGTTCACAACTTCACATAGATGATAGAATGTGAATAACACTATAGACGAAAACACAAATATCAAGTCACAAGATTAATGAGTCATGTATTTTAAAAGATGTCAGCACGAATGTAAAAATGCAATAAAGCCAAAACAATTGTTAAGAAATCAACTCAATCATCAAATAAATTAACAATATGATAAATTCAGTGGACGGGAGTCCAACAAAATACTCTTAATTAGTCATCTACGGTTTTGAGAAAACATCAAACTCAACTATCACTTGACTTAAGGGTAAATGCTCCAAATTAGACTTTAATTTCTATATAATAAGTTTTCATCAAGGAACAATTAAAGAATATAACTATTTTTTTGTAATACTTTGAAAATATTGAAAAATTTAAACTTTTTTCAGGAATCAGGATGTGAATTTGTATTTTTACCCCTTATATATTGCAAAACTATATTTTATCTTTACAAAAGGGTGACCCTTAGTTAGCAAGAGGAGCAGCCAGTCTTTATATAATCAAATTCATATTGATATTATTGCCGTTCCCCCCAATGTCTGTCCTAATATCTGTCCTATTAGTCTTATAATTCAAAAGCACGCTTGTTTGTCTCATCTCACATGAATCTCTAATTTAAGTTAAAAAATTGTATTTGTTAACGTGTAGATATCATCACCAATCCATTTCAATTGTTTGGTTTTCACAATTACTAACAATTTATATCTAAATTAAAATTTCAATGGACCCAAGCCAGAGCGTCTGTCTGATAAGAAAATGCAATATTGATTGAATAAGTAGCAGCCAACTTTAATTAATTGGCGTTTCTTATTAAAATTGACAAGTGCCCTAAGACACGTTGGGTTGGGGGATCCACATTTGGACTTAACTAGAAAGCAGTTACATTTATATATGGTGGTCATGCAGACGTAAGGGTGATAATTAAGATTGCATAAGAAATGACAACATGCATTGTTGTTACTTTTCTGCAAAGTCACTCTGGGAGAAAAGAAAAAGCTATGGTGGAAAGTGTTAGTGTTACTGCATGGAAAAATAATATACCTTGTGTCGGGCAAATGGGGCTGAATTACAAGCTATGTTTATTCTCTCTACTTAAAAGTAACCTTTATGAGATTTGTTCTTTTTTATGCTTTTGCTCTTCTAACTTTACAAGCTCATGCAGTTGAATGTTTTTACACTGCTACCAACTGAGTTGCATTAACGAGACTTTGTTCTTCTATCTTTCTCGCGCATTAGTAGGAGTTAATAGTCTTCTTCCTATTGGTGTAAAAGCCATCTATTTATAATAATCATCATTGTATGATTGTTTTAAGAAAAATGTTTGTGGTATGGTAAATAATCCACACATGAAGATCCTAAGAGTGAATGAGTACATGGATATGCAAATACTTGATAAAATGACATGGAATCATAACTGTTATTGGCCATGTTATGGGTAGTGGGACCAAATAGTTAATCCACTTCAGAAATTTGCATCACTAGATTCCATAAAGTGTCTTATACTAACTTTTGAGTCAGTAATAAGAACAAATGACAAACCAACAAAGTACTTAAATCAGAATCATGTGCTAAAGCTAGGAAAACCCAATAATACAAGAGATTTTTCAGTGGGATGCAAGTAGAACAAATAATTCAAATTGTACATTTTGAGATACATATGGATGTAGCTTCGTATCTTATCATATACATAACTTCCAAACTACATAGGGGTCACAATGAGCCCATGAAATCACATGATTTATTTAAGAATGAGAAGAAAAAAGGTGAAAAATTCAGAAATGTATCAAATCCACATTGATATTATTATTGAATTGAATACACAATGCACAAGGATCAGGCCCCAAAGACCTTTTCACCTCTCCATTTTCAAAGCCAATTAGGCCACTATGTAAAGAGAGTTCACCTCTTCTTGAAAACAAATAAAAAATTTAAAAGTATATATAAAAAAAACTATATACACGTGTTTCCCATCACGCGTTTGACACCAAATAATGGAGTCTTGTATAGTTAGGCCAAACCTCTTGGCCAAAAAAAGAGAAGTAAAAAAATCACACAAACACTAGTGATTGGCACGTGCCAAATCCATCTTCACACGTACCATAGGAAAAATCCATAGAAATGTAGATGTTTTGTATTGTAGAGACTTGAGAGTGAGTGGCGCCAAGAAAAGAAACTTCACTCATAAATCCCTTCACATAACAAGTCAAAAACAGCTCAAATTTTCAGAGTTTTCATCCCCCATTTGATGCATGCTCTGCTTTTTTTCTTCCTTGTTTCTAGAGCACTGACCCACCATCTTTCATCTCATTCGTCTATAATCAATGTAACCTTTGAATTCCTATCACCAACATGGAATTCATCTATCTCTATTTTCTTCACTCTCACACACTCTTTTTCTCTGTAGCAAGAAATGTGTGTTCCAAAATCAACTTCCCCTAGGGAATCTCTGCACACCCATTGAATTGGGATACATACCCTCAAAACATAAAAGAAAAAATACTAGTTAATTACTAGTACTCTCCAAACCCATCAAACTCTCATACATTATACATACATATACTTATATTGTCAAATTTTCATTGCAAAATCCCTCTAAAATATGTTGAGGTTTCTGGACAGACTGGTCCACCTTATTTCCTCTTGTTCCTTTATTATTTATGTTTTTTTCTCTTCACTCGGGGTTTCCTTTGTCATCATCTACCCAGAAGCAGTTACTATTTAATTTCCTTTTTTTATAAGATAATGAGAAAGAGAGTGAAGAGGAGGAAGATGGAGATGATGATGATGATGATGAGACATTGGACCACCTTCGGGTTCGAGTTGTAACTCGCAGCTGTGGCAATACTTTAGGTGGATTTCTTTGGTTATTGCTTACCACGGCTTCTTGCATCAACTCATAGCACCCTATAATTTTTTCCTGTAACAAACAGATATGTATTTTGGTAAACATATAAATAAATCCATAATTTTTTATTTTGAGTCATAATTTACTATACTTACTTTTCTTAGGCCCTCGCACCATGACTCAGCATGTTCAGGCTTAATAAAAGACCAATTAGGAATTTCATTAGCTGCAGAGAGTATTGCAGCTGCAGCAATGCACGATGGCCTGTAGGCAAGAAAGCCAGCTTCTGCAAACAAAATATTCAAACAGGAAACTCATTAACATTGAAAACTCTCAATATAGTAATCGTCATAGTTTTTAATATTTCAGGTCTGCAATTGTAATTACGATTTGAAAATTCATGAACATTGAGGTCAATATAATAGATCGGATATATAAATTATTCAATGAATCTAAAAAATAAACTTTCCCTTATAAGTAAGACTAGAGTATTCAATCAAGAAACTCATTAACCTTGGCACCTCGCAAAAAGAGATCCATCTCTATCATAATTGCGACCACATTATTACCACAATTGCACAATATCAAGGTTATTGGAGTAACAAAAAATCTATTTTCTTAACTACATTTTCTAGCACTGTGAAAGTGAATAAATTTACCTTGGATATTAGATAAGATGATTTCTGTAGCACGTGAAATGAGGAAGTCAGTGAATGCTCCAGTTGAATCTAGTTTGCACGCAAAGAAACTAAGGAAGCTAAGTGGGGTGACTGATCTTAGCCTCCAATCCAACACAGTTAGAACAAGTAGCTCCATTCTTAAAATCGTTCTTGGTTGAAATATGTATTTGGCACCTTCTACCTGCAGTTTACATAACACCCAATAAGTATCACGAATCATCCCTACATGTATTGAGATGCCAAATGAACTTGGGGTTCTAAATTCTAATCATTTATTAGTTTATACCTGAAGGTCCAAGAGAGAAGGAACCAGGGGTTCCTCCATCTTTGCTGCTAAAGACAAACATGCAACTGATAGAAGTTGCAGAGGCCATCCATTTGATTCCTGTAATATGGTAATCATTGTTCAATTAAAAGTAGAAATCCACTAATTCTTTGCAAACTTTTTGGCTCAAATAATTCACGTGACATGAAGAAAAGACGGAAGCACCTGTCATAATCCCAGTATATATTGCAAAATACACTCACGCTACTTGTATATTTATACAGTATTTTTGCAGTATAAATACTTGTACACTTTTGCCATAAATAAGAATTTTTCTAAAATTGGGATACACACATCATAAGTTGAAATAATTTAGCATAACTCAACATCAAACTTTTATCAACATCACATGCATCATCATATTTAGCATTCCTTTAAAAGCGCGAAGTGTCAACAACCACACCGAGACTATCATTTTCTCGAAAATATGTCAAAGTCGCATTATAATGATATTGGGAGCGTCCTTCAATTTTCAACACTCATCAAAACATCATTTTCTACCAAAGATGCCTCCAAAAATAAAAAATTAGTTGTGAAAATTTATTGCTTCAAACATTCATAGACTTTCAAAGTTTGAAAAGTCAACACCGCATATGAAATATTTCATTGCATATTTTTTCTAGAAGTTTAGAAATCATCAATAGTAGTAGTGATAAAAACCCGTGAAAACTGCTCCGATAAAACGATATCGAAAGATATCAATATCGGATAGTGATTAATTTACACGGGAACTATCGTAATCAGTATCGCAACACATGTGCATTAACAACGGCAAAGCCGCCAAAAAATGAGAGCTCACCGGTAAAGTTCTAGAATCCAAAAACCGATCCATATAGTTAACGGAAAGGTACCCCGTCAACGGCTGAAAACCATAGTACGCATGTACCTGTTAACCACCCGATTCACATTAAATGAATAATAATAAAATTAATAATGATTAATAATTAATAATAATAATAATAATAATAATAATAATATAACAATGATTCATCGACGCCGTGAACCGGTAATTATAAGACGTATAACTCTGAACGAAAAAACGGTTACGGCAGCGCACGCGGTGCATTTTAGCGTGAAGCACGAGTGCGGTGAGTGGCATTAATGTAATATGAGTGAAACAGAGGGTTATTCTTATGGTGATATTGGTTTGATTTACCTTGAGAATCCATGCAACTGATTCTTCTCTGGCGTTGGCATCTAGAGAACGAGATTGGAATCTTGAGAGGTAATCGAATCCAGGGACGAACTTACGCTCGTGTTCTATGAAAACGGCAATGGATTCCTCCTCCTCCGCGAATAATGACGACGACCGCGACGATGAATCGAGATCGGAGGAGTATTCAGTTGAATCTCCGGTGAGGACTTCGGATGTGTCTTCTCCGCAGAGGAGGTCACAGTCGGAGACGCAAGAGAGAGGCATGAGGATAGCCGGTGTTGGCTCTTCATTCATTGGTTTAGCATTTTGAGTTGCCGGAAACGATCGGGGAATCGCCGGCGGGATGGAGGGTTTGTAGGGACAGGGGGGGTGAGTGTTTGAGTATGGAAGGGAGTGGTTGGTGAAGAGAGATACTGTCTTGGTTGCAAGGCTATGCATCAGTTTGTTACACTATAAATATGCGCGGCCTCCGTGGGGTTTTTTGTTTTCTATTACTATTTTTATTATATTTTTCAAAAAAGAAAGAACTGATTTTGTTTTTAACTTATTATTATTCTTATTAACCGAAAATATTTGTTGATTTTTGCTCTGTTTGGTAAGACATGTTTTCGAGCTTATAGTTTATGTCTTATGTCTTATAAGCTCATATGATAATTTTTCATCACGAGCTTATAGCTTATTTTACTAGCTTATAGCTTATTTTTCAGACGCTATTTCAAATAACGTTTTAGCTTATGTCTTATAGCTTATTACTTTTTCTTCATTTTTTATCCTTATTATTTCAATTAAAATCCATTTTTAACCCTTATAATTTATTTTAATTTAAAATAAAATAATTATATATTAAATATTTTTTATGTCATTTTACATTTATAATTTTCCCAAACACTTCAATGAGCTTATAAGCTATCAGTCTCAACCATCCGCTATAAGCTATAAGTCATCAGTCATCAGCCATCAGTCATAAGTTATATACTATCAGCTAGCTTATCAGTCAACCGCTATTTTTACTAAACAGACCCTTTGTAAAAAAAGTAATGGTTAATAACATATTTACAGTTTAATATTACAAATTGTTAATAACAACGTTAATTAGAGAAATTTAAGTGAAAAATCTATTTTATAGTATAAATGTTGAATTATAGTTAGATCTTTAGTCTTTCACTATATATTTTTTTTTTTAGAATTTGACGGAAATGACCAAATATAGTATCAAAAGTGAAGTTAAGGGATTAAATTGCAACGTTTTTAGTTTATGGACTAAAGCGGAACATTAAATTAAGTTAAGGGACCTACGGACTAAATATTTGTTTAAAATTGTACATTCCATTCTCTCACTCTAAAAGAAATTCGTCTTTTTAAACCTCATTTTTAAAGGACTATTTACATTCTAGTCTATTTTTGAATTGGGTATGAAAGTTGTAACACCCCGAAAATTATAATTAATTATTTAATTGATTAATTAGGCATTATTGGTGAATATGGGTGATTTTGTGGAATAATGTGTGTCGTGACAATATGTTGTGGGTAGTGGTGAAATTATTTGATAACTATAAGTAATTATTTATTTAAATAATTTAGTTGAAGATTATTTAAATAATTTAATTGGAAATTGTTTGAATTTAAGAATAATTGTTAGAAGTATTTTAATAATTAAAATTGGAGGAAATTAGTAGAGATAATGAGGACAAGATGGTCATTGCATATGGTAAGGAAGGGAGACCATAATAGGGGTCTAAGGGTTATTCTAGTAAAAAAAGAAGTAGAGAGAATAATCATATTTTTGGAACGATCGTAACATTGGAGAAGAGGAAAAAGAGTGAGAAGAGAAGTTGGGGCTTGGGGAAGATTTCCATAAAAGAATAGGAGAAAAGCTCAAGCTTGGAAACCATCAATCTATGGTTATGGTGGGGTTTCAACTCTCTAAAGGGATTGTATAATGGTTGGTATGTGGGAATTTGATTGTCATGGGTATTGTATAATTGTAAGTGTGTGTTTGTGTAATAGATTGATGAAATTCTGAATTGGATTGCATGAGTATGATGAATGTGTTGTTGTATTTGCAAAACCATGTTGTTTCCTTTGGTGTGTTTGTATTGATGTGTATATGATGCAAATAATGATGAGTTGATGTGTAAATGTGTATTAGATTGTTGTATGTCAATAGGGAACAAACCCGTAATTGAGTTCGTGTTTTAATCTGGGAATATTAGAGTTTTTGGGTGGAAGGGGAATGATTTCGTAATTGAAAATTATGTAGAAAACTGCTTCTGCGCAGGAGAAACCGGTTTTCAATTTTGAGGAAACCGGTTTCTTAAATGAAAATTAGGGTTTTTGCACTACTGGGAGTGCATAAACCGGTTTCCAGTTTTGAGGAAACCGGTTTCTTGAGTCGGACAGTAATATTTCAAAAACTTTAAAAATTCATAACTTTTTGCTCGGGTGTTCGTTTGACGCGCCGTTTGAACTTGTGGAAAGCTAATGAAATGTACTTTCTTGTAAAAATGGTTTCAAGATTCTGGAAATAAATTTAGTTGGTGTGTAATGAGGTTTTGTGGTGTCGGTGTTTGCATTTTCGTAGAACTTCAAAAATCCATAACTCTTTACTCGGATGTCCGTTTGATGCGCCATTTGAACCTACGGGAAGCTAAAAATATCTTCTAACCAATAAAAATAATTTCAAATATATTAGGTAATTATTTAGTGGTGTTCGATGCTCTTCCGTGCGAGATTTTGTTTGTTATGTTGAGACGGGTGTATGTTGTTATGTGTGAGGACGTTATATTGTTGTAATAATGTGATGTTGTATTATTGTTATGGAATATAACATGATGGATTGATAATATGTTTAGTGAGTTGTGATACTATGATGTTTATATATATATATATATATATATATATATATATATATATATATATATATATATATATATATCTTGTGACGATGATTACAATGATAATTTTGATGCGAAGGATGTTGTTTATAGATATGATGTTGTGATGAGTATATGAATGACGATAAATTTGGCTTTCCGTAGTCATGTTTTATTATGTTGTTACGCATCGTGCATTCATGGCATAAGAAGGACAGATGTCCAGTGATGTATGGGCAGATACCCAGTGATGCTAGAACTAATGTCTAATGTTGGCCTTAATCCCATTGTGTGGATTGAGTGTGTTTTGTGATGTGCTCCGGTTCCAAGCGAGAATTGATCCTATGTTGGAGATCTTTGGAGGAAGATAATTATGTCATCTGTGATGATGAATTGGTACCACATGTATTGAGTCTGTGAGTCGGTCTCATTACATTGCATTATTATTGTTAACTTGATAAATAAGTTGTCTAATTGATGTGTGAATTTTATGATGATTGTTTGGAATGGTGTAGATGTGTTAGATGTGGAATGTAGGACTATGCATGATCATATTAATATATGCTTAATATTATACATTATTTTATATTGTTGAGATATCTCACCTCTTATGTTTGAATGTTGCCTCCACGTGGGTAACATGCAGTTAGTCAGGATTAGTCCGCTAGCGAGGTAGCTTGGAAGTTGTTGCTCTTCGTATTTGATTTGAGTTTGGCGTCAGTGCTCTGATACGTAACACCATGGGGATGAACGATTAGTTGTTTTGTTATTTGATAATTTGTTTGGAGTCGTAGGAACTCCTAGTTATCTGAATAATTAATATTGTTTTAATATTGCTTTGTTGGGTGCAAAATTGTGTTGAGAAATATTTAAGATTCTTTTCCACTGCGTAATAAAAGTTGAAAACTATGTGTTGATGTTTTGGTTCATCCATATATGTGTTATGTATCTTTTTAAATAATTGAACAGGTCTTTATATGTTTGAAAATATGGCATCCTAATCGAATGTGTATTATTATTTTGAAAAATATACTCTGATTTTATATTAATTATTGTCGGAGAAATTAGGGTGTTACGTTAATGGTATCAGAGTAGGTCGGTCCGTCCGGCCAGGTTGTCTAATGTTGTTTGTTCCTTAGTACGTGACATGTGTGTTAAACACTGCCGGTTCTTTCTTGCTTTTTTGATCTTTTTCTAGGAGTGAGATTGAAACAAGTGGGGGAGAAGATTTTTATTCTCTGAGAGGTTACGCTTGTGGAGTGTTGGTTCGACGTGCTTCTGATTTCAGGAGTGCGAGTGTTGTCGAGGTGGTGTTGTTATTCCCGAATTTGAAGAGATGGTTGATTCGAGGTTCCTGTTTGCTGGTCAAGTTGAGGTATCTTGATGAGGAACGATCAAATGTTGTCGACGTTTTCTTCTCGGAGGGTAGAGAACAATGTGATGGTGTTTACAGTGATTTCTGGTAAACAACCATTAGTCTTCCACATTCTTATGTATATTTTGGTAACTCGCAGGATCGACTAGATTGATCCTAAGACATGTGCCTAAGTGATTCTGTTTTAATGATTAAATTCATCTTCTTAACTCTATTCTAAAAGATATTCGAATTTATAATTGTTGTAAAGGCAATGAAATGTGCAACAATAGAATTTAAAGAAAGACTTAAAGGATTCCGACTGTTAATATAAAAGACATAACTTGACAAGAAATATGTAAATGACTTGCACTAATGTAACGAAAATAATATTAGAATGACAATGGTGTTACACGTACATTCTCAGCAAACTCTTTCTCTCACACTTGATACTTGAGAAATTTCGAGTAATTTTGTACAAGATGAACACCCCTTTCAACATAAAAAAAACTCCTATTTATACTAATTCGACTCTAACGGTCTTTTTCTAACGAAATGCCACGTTGCTTCCACGCGTATTTTCTGGCTAAATGAATTACTTCGAAATTCAAATATTTCTCGCTCAAATCCTTCGAAACGTAATCCACGTTACTTATTAAAATGTATACACCTTTCGAAATAAAATATATTCAACCTTCGTTTTAAACATCTCGAAGACTTCGAGTAGAAGCTTCAACTTAACAAAAGAAAAAAGCTCTTATTCGAAGGTACTTTAAGAAATATCTTTGCATGACTCTTTCTTATTTTCTCTTTGAAACACACAGTCTAACAACTTTATCCTGGCTATTGAAATCTTCAGCTAACAAATTGCCCCCAATAAATGTCTATTTCGAATGAGATGCAGAAATAGGCATTTCTTGCCATTATAGGTTTCATTTGCTTTAACCTTTTGATATTCCGAAACTTAATGGCGCCATTATAATTATGACGTTTCTTTTCAAACGTCTCATCAAGACGTGCGCCATCAAGGTAATCATTACTCCTAATAAGTAGGAGTGAGGCTACAAACTGTGCAACCGTCTGGACAATTAATCAGCGTCGAACGCGTGTCCCACTAACTTTAAACCATAAATTTTCAAAATTGTGAGAGATTTACTTCCGTCCCTATAAATAGTGATCCCTGTCACTTTCAAAACATTTCTTATTTCTTTCTCCAGAAAAATAATCTGCTAATATTTTCTCTTCCAAAAATCCATTCAAAGTTTCCAAATCTTCTTCAACAAAACTCAACTTCAATGGCTCCTGGTAACCAAAAACTCAAACAAACACAAAATGAAGATGCTTCTCAACCAATCCTGAAGATCTCAAAGCCATTGCAAGTGGGAAATCAGGAATACGTTCCAGAACCTCCCTATCTTGAAGAAAAACGCAGAATCTATGCGTCCCAGGTATTGATTCCTATTGAAATCTCTGGTGAAACACACGCATTTATGAGTCCACTCCCTGACCCTAATGTGAATATGTATTTTGAATTCTTTACTAGTTATCATAGGTCTAGACCCCTTGTTAGCAAGAACAAAGTAGATGATAAGGGAAAACCCATTTTAATGGAAACCATAGAAATTCGACAGAACCAATCTATGTCTTTGACGAAAGCTTTAGTAGCCCAAGAGACCATTCGACTAGAGTATATGACGAACCCCCTTAAGGTGTTTAGATCTGTCCCTTTAGCGAAGGATCCTGAACCTTATTATGGTTGGCTCGAGAAAGTTGAGGCAAAGAAATCTCAATTCTGGAAAGAATTAGGGACCTATGATTTAATCCAGCTGTCGAAGACTGGACTTGAATATAATCAACCAATGTTAGTAGCGTCCTTATATTTCTGGGACGCGTCTCACAATACTTTCCACCTTCCATGCGGAATGGTTACACCCACACTTTTCGGTGTGGTTGCCATCACTGGGCTACGCCCAATTGGAGAATATTTCGATCCCTACTATATGGACGTAGATACCATTAAGTTTGGCGAAAGTAAGGCTACTTACACCCTCTTTACTGCGAAACACCACAACAAGGATAACGCTAATGTCTCTGATGAAGAGCACATTACCTTCCTGGCACTCTGGATGTCGAGATGCGTCTTCTGTTCAAGATCGCTACAAGTGGCTAAAAGATACCTAGCCCTGGCGAATCAACTCAATTCTGGTAGGAAACTTGACTTAAGCCAGATGATTCTTGGGTATCTCTATGAGTGTCTTGGCGAGTCTGTAGACCTCTTGAAAGCTTATGAAGCTGGAACCTCTCTATTATTCGCTGGACCCTTCTGGCTACTGTAATTGTGGTTAAATGCCACCTTCGAATCTACTTTACCAAAGAAAGGTTTGGTTCACGAGAATGACAAAGCTATCAAGGACCGAACAGTCGAAGGAACAAGGCTGACATACTTGACCCCTCAGGATGAAGGAGGACAACTGCCTGAAGCCTTTCGAGCCTATATGATGATGTTTGCTAAACGTTATCATTTTATCCCTTCGATGGCTCCTTTTGCTGAAAGGAAGATAGGCCCATAATGGTTTACTCGAGAGTTTCCTGCTCCTCTGCCAGAACAACAAGCTGAATCAATAGCTATTTGGGAAGCATTCTTAACCCCCAAGATGTTATCTCATAGACTGAGGACTTCGAGGAGCCACTATGGCCTTCTAAGCTATCAACCTAACCTGGTCTCGAGACAGTTTGGCCTTATTCAAATCAAGCCAAACACCATGTATGATAAGAAGATCCATCTATACCTTCATTTTATGTTTTCGACTGAAGAGAGCTTCGAATCAAGGACTGTCAGATACATTGGAGTTACCTCTCTTACACCTATCCCTTTCAGAACATCTTTCTACTGTACCCAAGAGTTCTCTACATGGTGGTCTAGCTATTACAACAAGGAAATCTTTGATGTACCTACCCTTTCGAAGGAACTAACTGCAACTTTTGCTTCTACGCAGGAGCGCTTTAAAAAAGGTACTTCGACGCATATCAAAGAAAATCAAGCGTTTCAAAAATACTTCGAAACTGCCCACAGGCCAGGTGATCTTAGTCGAACCATTGGCGAAGCAGCTTTTACCTTGCATGAAAAGTTTTCTAAAAAATTGGAGAGTCTGAAATTGCCTTCATACGTTCGTCCTGAACAACGTTATGAAACGGCTCTTAACATGTACCCTCCAAAATTCCCTCGACTGCCCAGTGCTGAATTTGGTGTGGCTTTAAGTCCTCCATTTCCAAAATAGTTTGTCTGTGGGAACTTTACAAAAATTCTCCGCGAAGAATCCAAAAAATGCGTCGAACGAGTGGTTCCGACTAAGCATACCCTGGACAGTTTCCAAGGACATATTCATATTGGCCTCGAACACGTTCGTGTTCTAACTCCGATACCTGAAGGTGTGGAATGGGAAAATATTTTGATTTCCCTCGTCTTTTTTTTCTCTAGGGTTTATTATACTAAGTTGTTTATTTTTTCCTTGCTTGATTTTAGCTCTTGAGCGAAGGCAAAACAATAAGGACAGAGCGACTACTGTGCGAAAGCCTGCAGTTTCTTCGAAAGACAAGAAATCCAGTGAAGATACCGACACCAGCAAATCTAAACCTGTGGTAATCCTTCGAATATTTGTCTCCATGCCTTAGCTAATTGTCGCGAAATATTGACGTCTCTTATTTCAAAATGCTCGAAAACCCCCTTCGACTCCAAAAAGAAAAGCCAACCAAGAAAGCATACAAATTGATTCTGATGCTGAAGACACATCTCCTCCATACTCCAAGCTGATTATCAGGAAGAAACCTAAGACTGCAATTCCTAAGGCTCACGAAAAAGCCTCTGCAACATCGAAGCTTGATGTTTCGAATAACCAGAAAACCTCAGAAGAGCAACCTCTGAAGACTGTCGGGGCTGCAGCAATTATTGAAAGTCACAATTCTAGTCTAGTCAACATTACTCCCAAGGTAAGCCATGGTTCTTATTTGCATAAATTTTTCGCTTGCTTTTGACTAGACTAATTCATGTTGTTTACTTGTGTAGAATGATGTAATCGGCACTGCCACCTCGAACCTAAAATCTGACAAACCTGCAAGTACCAAAGGGTCTCTCGAGGGCTCAAATAGTGGACCTAGTGATTTTCTCTTTGCAGTGCCCTCTCAAGGAGCAATACTTCAACCTACTCCTCCTCTACAGCCTTTGGTTGATTAAGAAACTGAAAGTGACGAAATGATGAAAAATACTCAAAAGCCCGAGTTCATCGAATAGATAGTCAAAGATGACTCGTCAGTTGAAATCCCAACTCAAGGGCAAGACGTCAAAACGGAATAAGATCAACACCTGTCAAACATTGATGAAGGTGATGAACAATCTGAAGGGGATGAAGAAGCCGAACCTATAAACACAAATGAACCCATCAATGAGGCTTCGAGCAAACCTGAGGGAACAGACAAATTGAACCAACCTTTTGGGACGATCAGACACCCTACCACTACCACTACCTCAACCACAACCCCTCGAAACCTTTCTCAGGATGAACTAGCTAATCTCAAAGCAACATACCCTGCAGGTTTCCTTAAGGCCATGATTAATGGAAGGAGTGGTTTGTCTGAGAAAGGTGGGACATCTTCAACCATTTTAGGAGAAAAACCCATGGAACCAACTAGCCCCAGTTTCCTTCTTCAGATTAAGGAAAAAGTGTTTGACATCAACCTGATTCAAGCCATAAATGATAATGTCAATCTCTGTTTTGGCCTTAAAGATATGCTGGAAAAAGTGGATGTGTTAAGTGTCTCTGGCGAAGTCTCCCAAGTGTCGATAGCGTTGGGGTTCTTGATTGAACAGCTCCAACAGATCCATTTCACAAACAGGATACCATTAAAAGGATCACTGCTACAGTGAATGCTCAATCTTCTTCATGGGACGTTGCTAATGCTTCTAGCGTCAAAGTTGAAGCCATGGAAACCCAATGCTCGAAGTATGAAGAGGAATACACAACTTGTGAACAAAATATTAAGGCATGGGAACACCAAATCGAACAACTGAAGCAACAAATAAACACTGCAAAGGATCGCCAGGATGAGATCCGCAAGCTCGACAACCAAGAATTAAACAAAGAGATTCAAGCTGGGATTCAACATATCAAAAAGGCCCAACAATTGGAGACCAAAATCAAAGAGTTGAAGAGGAAACAAAGTGTGATCGAGTGTCGCTTGGCCGCATCTACTTCTCAGTATGCTCAAATGAAAGCTTCCCTTCCTGCTGACTTCAACATTTGACTATTTTGATTTTATATTTCCATTTTGAGGATTGAGAATTTATTTTGTCCCTTCCCCCCTTTTATGTTTGACAACAATCATGGATGTTAACTTTAAATTTTATTTTGGCTTATAAAACGTTAAGACATTGTCATTTTGGCGTGTTCAATTTGAATCGCACCATTTTGGCTTCCTATGTAATTTAGCTTTACATATTAATCTGTTAGGATTTTGATCTCCTGAAGACAAGGTTTATATTTTTTCAAATACTTGTCATTTACTCGAAGGATTCTTCGATCTTCTGACAGTTCTTCGCTACTATTGCAGGGGGGTGAAAGCCATTTAACCCTTAATATTTTTTTCTAACAAATGATTAATTTAATTAACTTTATAATTATCTTTGACTACTTTTTTTAATTATTTTTACTATTTTATAATTAAATTAAAATATTTGTTATTTTATTTGAATTTCAAAACTAATTTGGTGATAATTTCGTGCGTACCACACAGAACCCGTGCGGACGCACGAGTATCCCACTAATATTATATTAAGAGCCTATATGAGTACAAATGTACTCCCACGGTTATTGGCTTGATGGTTTTTTTAAAATTGAAGATAAAAGAAATGATGCTATAGAATCTTGTACAAATCCTATTTATTGTGATCCTGCTATGATCAAGGATAATATGATGAGCTGGAAAGATATGACGTTGAGGGAAAAGGAAAAAAGAAAGGCAATCAAGGACACGTGGTGACTGATCCTTACATTTTGGAGCCAAGGAAGAGCGTGAGGGTGAAAATCCCTAACAAAAAATATTCCTGGGACCAGTATAAATAACAAGGACCAAAGCTCACATAGCTTCTCAATTTTTCTGGCCTACTATGGCAAAAGATATCAAGGAGTTTGTTTTCAAGTGTCTAATATGTCAAGAAGCTAAGCATTCGACTGCCTTACCAGCTGGGTTACTGCACCCATTACCAATATCCCCCAACAAATTTGGGAGGATGTGTCAATGGACTTCATTACGCGGTTACCAACATCCAATGCTTACACGGTCATTCTCTTAGTTGTTGACCGGCTGTCCAAATACAGTAACTTTATTCCTCTCAAGACCGATTACACTAGTTATAAAGTTGCTGAAGCTTTCCTTAATATTGTGGTTAAGCTACATGGTTTCCCGAAGACAATTGTATCAGACAGAGATCGTGTCTTTACCAGTCAATTTTGGCAGCATTTGTTCAAAATTAGTGGGACTATGTTGGCTATGAGCACCATGTATCATCCACAAACCGATGGCCAATCCGATGATGTTAACAAATGTTTGGAGCTATACCTCCGATGTTTCACTAGTGATTCTCCTAAACAATGGTTGAAATTGTTACCTTGGGCAGAGTTGTGGTACAACACCTCCTTCCACGCTAGTATTGGCATGACTCTTTCAAAGTAGTGTATGGTCGTGATCCTCCCACACTCGTTTGTCATGAAGTTAACAGTAATGATCCACCATTTTTGCAACAAATGTTAACTGAAAGAGATGAGACCATTACCACTCTCAAAGCTAATCTGGCTCGGGAATAACAAATAATGAAAAAAATTGTTGATAACAAATGTCGTTTTGTTGAGTTCATAATAGGTGATATGGTGTTGGTCAAATTGCAACCTTATAGACAACATTCTGTGGTTTTACGACGTAATCACAAGCTTAGTATGCGCTATTTTGGTCCCTTTCCTATCATAGAACGAATTGGCCCAGTTGCTTATAAACTCATGCATTCCCCCGCTGCCAAAATTCATCCCGTGTTCCACGTATCCGCACTAAAGTTATGTCAAGGAGAACATTCAACTCAGTTGATGCCACTTCCCTTCACTACTACTGAACTTGGTCCAATGTTGTTGCGTCTTGTAATCCTTGATCGTCATACTGTCATTAAACACGACGATTCCATCCAACAAGTTCTGGTACAGTGGGAGGGTTTTTTACCAACTGAAACCACTTGGGAGTACTGGACTGAGTTTCATAGTGCTTATCCTAAACTTGAGGACAAGGTTTGTGTTATCGAGGGGAGTAATGTTATGATCAAGGATAATATGATGAGCTGGCAAGATATGACTGTTGAGGGAAAAGGACAAAAGAAAGGCAATCAAAGACACATGGTGACTGATCCTTGAAGGAGTGAAAAACACTTAGAAAGGGGGGATTGAATAAGGGTTGTTTCTAAAAATGGTAGATAAAAAATAATCACACAGTTATTTTTATTCAGGTTCGTTGTTAATCAAACTACCTCCAGTCCACCCCTTACAGAGTGATTTACCTCAACTGAGGATTTAATCCACTAATCAACCTTGATTACAATGGTATTCCACTTAGACAACTTCTAAGTCTTCTAGAGTATACATATCACAACTTGATCACTCTAGGAATTCCTTTTACAAAATTAGTAAACAATATTACAAGAGTTTAATGTGCTTCTAAATAAGCTATAAGTTCTAACACTCACTAAGATATTACAAAATTTGTGAGGTTGAAGATGAAGTTTCTTTGTTGTTTGTGTGATAGCGTTGAAAACCAATTTGACAGCGTAAGTTCTCTTTCAGCATATGTGTGTTAACGTTTTCAACAACCAGCGCTTCTCTTTTATATGTCAGTGAGAAATGTGACCATTGAACAACATTAAATGCTTTACATGAATAGTACACTGCTGCATTTAATGTTTCACTCTTTTGTCAACTACCTCGAGCCTTGTTTCAACTGCTCTTGCTGACTTTGCCTTTTGTAGCTTCTAACGTTCCTTTTGTCAGTCAGACAGATTTGACGTTGTAGCTTTTTCATCTTGTACTTGCTTCTGGACTCAGACTATTAGAATGACGTTTGAATATCAGAGTCTTCAGCGCTGGTGCAGATGTAACTTCATGTTAGACGCTAGGCTTAAGGATCTAGAGGGGGGGTGAATAGATCTCTCAGAGTTTTTCGGAATTATTTCAAACTTAAGCGAAAGCGGTTCTGAATTGACTTGCGTCTATTCCGGACCGCTATTGCAAAGGTTGTATATGTGATAAAACCACGAAATAATTGGGATTAACAATGAAAGGATAGGTTATCGAATCAATTCGTTATACTGAAGAAAATCGATTAACTTCTAATTTGTTAAACCTTGGTTTGCAATGCAGTGATAATGGAAGAAGCAAAAAGACAAACACTTGGTGATAATGTTCAAATTGATGGTGATTCAATATGTGGTGAATTGTGATGTTTATGCAAGTTCTTAATTCACAATTTTAACACTTGAATCGTTTATCAATTTGCAATTATAACCAAATAAGAACAGAACGTAAATGAAATGATGAAAGCGACAAGAACACGATATTTGTTTAGGCAGTTCGTCGATCGTCCTCGCTACGACTATGTCTGCCCCCAATTCCAAACTGAAATTGGGAAATCTTCCATTAATGTTGAAAGCAGTTTATACAAAGAAGATAACAAAGAGATAAACAATAAACCAAATTTGTCGATCCTTTGAATCTTCTTCCCCCTTAATCTTGAGCCAGATCAAGGTCTTCCAAGAGCTTCACTTTGATCCCTTTCTGCAGTGTCTTGAATTGCTCGAATACTTGTTCTTCAATCTTCACACTCAGCTAGATCCTTGATGAAGCCTCTTGATAAAAACCCCCAAAATTCACCAATCTTGGAGGACAAAACCCTCAGATTTTATTCACCAAAAACCCCACAAATCTTCACCCACTAGGAATCTTCAATTTCGTTCCATGGACGTTATCGATCTTGAACGCAAACCCTCAACGCAAAAATGATTGTGTGTAGTTGTGTTGGAGTTGTGTCGATGATCGAAGATGAGAAGCCTTTGTGTATCTTTCAGTTGTTGGTGTTGAAACTTCAATAATGAACATTTGATAATATATATGAGAGCTGGTCAGTTTGAGCATAGCAGATCAGCAATTTTGGCCTTTTTGATCAAATAGGTCGACCTCTTGTAGTGCTTAGGTCGACCTAACAGAGCTGGATTAAACCTGGATGAAATTCTTCCCAGTTAGGTCGACCTGTTGAAGGTTTAGGTCGACCAGAATTCTGTTGAAACACGTTCTGAAGAGTTTTCTTCAGTTTAGGTCGACCTAGTTGTTATTTGAGTCGGCCTAACAGTGAGGTGTGTAAATTTCATCATTTTAGGTCGATCTGGATTGTGAGTAGGTCGACCTATCTGTGGCATTTTTGAATCTTCCTTGTTTTCCTTGTTTTGGGTCGACCTAGATGCAGAGCAGGTCGACTTCCTTTGCCTTGAATAGCCAAGCTTGCTTTTCCTTGAGTTCTTTTGCTTGTGCCTTGTTGCTTGTTTGCTTGTGAAGTTTGCCATGGATCAAAAACACCTTTGTGAGTGTGGACTTGTATTCACATACTCCCCCTTTTTGATGATGGCAAACAAGTGGTGAAAGCTTCGGCAAACAAGTAGTGAGAGCTCCCCCGGACTTGTATGCGTAAGCTCCTTCCTACTGAGCTCCCCCGTACTCTCAGCACCTATCTCCCCCTTTGACAACATCAAAAGAAAGACAACGAAGGAATAGTAGAAGAGAGTAACGAGATAAAATAGATATAACGCGAACATTCTTAGTATAATAGGTAAAGTCAAGCAGAGATAGCATAATATCCAAACAAATTTAACAGTACACCCAAAACACACATAATATTCCAACTAATTGAAGGGAAACTAGACTAAGTGCTAGAAAATTTTAGCTAATGAACATAAAGATGATGGAATGAAATGCAATGAGATGATGTTATGAAAAGCGATGCATCCTAACGCCTGCCCCGTCTTCCTCTTCCTCTTTGAAACAATTGAGGACGATCTTCTTCAACTTGTTCCAACAGATCAAGCACAGAGATGTTTAGAGTATTGAAGCTCTGACTTAGATTGGCATGACGGTTCAATGCAGTCTCCTCAAAATGATTATGTCTTAGGGTCGAGTTGGATGCAAACGTTTCAAAATCGCTTTTGTGGTCTTGAACCAAGCTGTATAACGATTGATATTGTCGTTGTTGTTCGTCATAGCGATCTTGTTGAAGTTATTGCATGTTCTGGAATCGGAGCTGCTGTGTGTCGAAGTGCTGTTGTTGTAGGAGTTGCATATTTTCTAACATGGAAATGATGTTGGTTTGATCTGGCTGAGGCGGAGCTGTGTATCCCCAAGGGATTTCCTCTCCTTGAGGAGGAACATATTGCCAATTTGCATCCGCATCATGTGGAACATCTTCCATAGGGTGATCATCATCATTTGCTATGTCTTGATCATTGCCTTCATCTTCATTACCTGCAAGGTGGCCAAATTCCGTAGGATCGTCATAGTTGTATATGATCTTTCTGGTTCCCTTTTGAATGAGATAGTAGGTTTTCCTATTTGGATCCCAGTGGTATCCCATGAGAGTTAAGGTCGTTTGTGAGAAGTCTTGAGACTGTTGCATGTGAATGTAGGGAAAATGTTCAAGCCTCATGCCGAAATGGTTCACGATTGTTTGAATGATTGAACCATAGCATAGAGCGGTAGTTTTCTGTTGTAAAATAACTTCTGTAGGTTGACTCAGATGCAAAATAGGTCGACCTAAATTGCTTCAATTGTTTGAAATGCCTTGGTGATGTTTATATATGATGGATTTATGCTTAGTTACTTGCTTGTATGCCCAAAACATGATATGCTATGACTAATGATGAAATACATACACAAGTAAGAGAGATATATGGATGAAGTCACTATAAGCATGTTAATTGATAGCATATTATAGTATCAATAATATTTTTGGAAGTGAACAACAAACATGTTACCGCCTTCTCAATATGTAGGTGTCTCGTCAGCCTTTCGTAGAATCCTCTAGTCAATGTGGAGTGATGCCTGTTTTGATGATGAACTGCCTTTATACTAAAAGAAGTGTTAGCTTGAGTATAATCAATATATATATAAAGTAAATGAATAAAGTTAAGAGAAACAAACGTAATCAGCCCAAATTAGAGATATCTAATATCCCTAATTCCCTACGAATGTTGAAGAACTGCTCCGTTACTAGAGGTTTGGTGAAGATGTCAGCTAGTTACTTCTTGCTCTCTACATGTTCAAATATAACGTCTCCTTTCTCTACATGATCTCTTAGGAAGTGATGCCTTATTTCAATATGCTTGGTTCGTGAGTGTAAGACAGGATTCTTGCTCAAGTTTATGGCACTTGTGTTGTCGCACATGATAGGTATACGATCAAGCTTAATACCAAAGTCAATGAGTTGTTGCTTGAGCCATAATATCTGAGCACAGCAGCTTCCGGCAGCTACATATTCTGCCTCAGCGGTAGATAATGCAACTGATACTTGTTTCTTGCTATGCCAGCTTATTAATGAATTTGAGAATAGATGGCATGTTTCACTGGTGCTCTTTCTGTCGGATTTGCAGCCAGCAAAGTATGAGTCGGAGAATCCCACCAAATAACACTTATTGCCTTTAGGATACCATAGGCCATATGTAGTAGTTCCGCGTAGATATCGCAGAATTCTTTTGACAGCCTTTAAGTGTGATTCCTTTGGACAAGATTGATATCTTGCACACATACATACACTAAACATGATGTCTGGTCTTGAGGCTGTAAGATACAATAGTGAACCTATCATACCTCGGTACAATTTTACATCAACCTCTTTACCTTTCTCATCTTTGTCTAGGTTACTATTTGTTGCCATAGGTGTGTCAATCTCCTTTGCCTCACTCATTCCAAATCTTTTAAGCAACTTTGTACAGTACTTGGTTTGACTTACGAAAGTTCCATGACTAAGTTGCTTGATATGTAGGCCAAGGAAGAAATTCAGCTCTCCCATGAGACTCATCTCAAATTCACTCTGCATAAGCTTAGAAAATTCTTTGACAAGTTTTGCATTAGTCGACCCAAATATAATATCATCTACATAAACTTGAACTAAGAGTACATCTTTATCTTTTCTTTTAATGAAGAGAGTAGTGTCAACTTTACCCCTAGAGTATCCTTGACTAAGTAGAAATTTGCTCAACCGTTCGTACCAAGCCCGAGGGGCTTGTTTGAGACCGTATAAAGCACGCTTCAGCTTATAAACATGAGTTGGATACATGTAATTCTCAAAGCTGGGTGGCTGAGCGACATAGACCTCTTCATTTATATAGCCATTTAGCAAAGCACTTTTAACATCCATTTGAAATAGTTTAAAATCTTTTGAACAAGCATAGGCAAGTAAGAGGCGAATAGCTTCGAGACGTGCTACGGGATCCTATGTCTCTTCATAATCAATACCTTCCTCTTGATTGTAACCTTGGGCAACTAATCTAGCTTTATTTCTAGTAATAACGCCGTTTTCATCAAGTTTGTTACGAAAAACCCATCTAGTGCCGATTACTTGATGATCTCCCGGATGAGGGACTAGGTCCCAAACATCATTCCGTTTAAATTGGTTTAATTCTTCTTGCATGGCCATTAGCCAATGCTCATCAAGTAACGCGTCCTTAGCGTTTTTCGGCTCAACTTGTGAAACGAAAGCAAAATGATGACAAAAGTTACTTATCTTGGAGCGTGTTGTAACGCCCTTTGAGATGTCCCCTATTATGTTGTCAATTGGATGATCTTTCATATTTGTCCAGGCCTTAGGAAGTTCTTCATTGTTTGAGATGCTTTCTTTTTCATTATCATCACGAGACTCATCTTTCTCTTTCTCAGCATCTTTCTTCACAATAGTTTCACTCTCGTCTTCCTTATCTTTGACAATGTCTTCAGTAGATGGACCTGCACTATTAAAAGATAGACCTTTCTCGACATATTTTGTATAAGATTAATCAAATGACACATGTACTGACTCTTCTACTATAAGTAATATTTTGTTGTATATCCTATATGCTTTGCTAGATTGTGAGTAACCAAGAAAGATGCCTTCATCAGCTTTAGCATCGAATTTCCCAAGATTATCCTTACCATTGTTCAATACAAAACACTTGCAACCGAATACATGGAGATGTGACACATTTGGTTTTCTACCTTTTAGTAATTCATATGGCGTTTTGTTTAGTATAGGACGTATTATTATCCTATTCAAAACATAACACGCGGTGCTAATCGCGTCAGCCCAGAAATACTTTGGTAGACTACCCTTATTTAGCATTGTTCTTGCCAACTCCTCTAGAACACGATTTTTACGTTCAACCACTCCGTTTTGTTGTGGTGTTCTAGGAGCTGAAAAGTTATGCTCAATTCCATGTTTATCACAGTATTTTTCAAAAAGATAGTTTTCAAATTCTCCACCGCGATCACTTCGAATTGCAACTATTTTGGTGTTCATTTTATTTTGACATAATCTTGCAAATTGCGTGAAAGCTGGAAAAGTTTGATCCTTACTAGGTAGAAAGATTGTCAAACAAAATCTAGAGTAATCATCGACAATGACAAAACCATAGATGTTTCCACCTATGCTTTTAGTCCTTGAAGGGCCAAAGAGATCCATGTGAAGGAGTTCAAGAGGGCGTGATGTTGAAACCACGTTCTTTGATTTAAACGAGGTTTTCGTTTGCTTTCCCTTTTGACAAGCATCACATAGATGATCTTTTGAAAACTTTATTTTTGGTAAGCCGATTACTAAGTCTTTTGTGACAACCTTGTTAAGTAAGTCAAAATTTATGTGGGCGAGGCGTCTATGCCAAAGCCATGAGTCTTCGCCTAGAGCAATTAGACACTTGGTACTAGACTTAGGTACTTCGTCCAAGTTTAGCATATAGATGTTGTTTACTCTTAAGCCATTAAACATAACGTCTCTTTTCTTAGTATGTTCTATTGTGCAACCAGAATTTGTAAATGTCACTTTGAAATCTTTGTCGCACAATTGACTTATACTTAAGAGATTATGTTTAAGACCTTCTACTAGCAATACATCAGTTATAGTTGTGGTAGAGGGGTTACCTACACTTCCTTTACCAAGTATAGCTCCCCGATTGTTATCTCCATAGGTGACATACCCCTTTTTCGTTGCGTGAAACTCAACGAAAAGTGATATGTCTCCCGTCATGTGTCTTGAACATCCGCTATCAAGGAACCACAACCTTTCGGCAATGTCAAGACACTTTTCGTGCAAAATTAATTTAGAGAGGGAGGTCCCCAATTTTCATTGGGTCCTTGGTAGTGAGTACATAATTTGTTGCACTTGGGCAACCATTGAAATACTCCTTTAGGAACCAAAATCCTCCTAAATTTGCATTTTTCAATGGTATGACCCTTTTTGCAACAATAGTGACAGGTAATATGATGAGAATATGCTGTTTTGCTAGTTGATACTTTTGGTACAAAAGTGTATTTACTATATAAAGGAGTATACGATCTTTTGAACTTATTTGGATCAACCGCAAAAGTCACTTTTGGTTGTAGAGCCTTGTCTAATTTGGCTTTTAGATCTCTTACTTCTTTTTGCCAAATATGACATGTCTCACAACCAAACCATGATGTAGGATCTATCTCAACTTTATCCTTTTGAATATCTAGCATAGATTGTTTTAAAGCTTCCATATCCTTTTCGGTTTTCTCAACTTTTGATTCAAGATATGAAAAGATTTTCTTATTTGAGGCCAAAAGTTTGAAAGCTTCAATTGCATCTCTATGTAATTCTTCAAAAGCAAGTTTTAATTGAGAATGAGATACTTTATCTACAAGTTCAGGTTTAAGATGACTTACACGTTTCTTTTTCTTGTGTTGATAAGCCATAAGACATAAGTTTGCTGATTCTTCTTCATCGCTTGATGAGCTTTCACTAGATGAATCACTTTCCCATGCTATGTAGGCTCTTCTAGATTTGTTGTGACCTTTGCTTTGGTTCTTCTCTTTCTCCTTCTTAAGGTATGGACAATCCGGTTTGTAGTGACCGACTTTGCCACAATTGAAGCAAGGACCTTTGATCTTTCCTTTGTTATTGTCATCTTGTTTGAACTTGTTTGATTGCTTTCTATAGTTGATCACGCCTTTGTCGGAATGTTTTGCTCCATTTTTCTTTAGGTATTTGTTGTATCTTCGCATAAACAGTCCCATTTCCTCATCATCGGAGTCTTCATCATCACTTGTATCACTGTCCTCTAGCTCTTGTCTTGAGGTCTTGGAGCTTGAAGCTTTTAGAGCTATTGACTTCTTCTCTACCTCTTTCTCCATGTTCTTCTCTTTCTTTGCCCTTTTCTCATGCATGTCAAGGCATTTAAGATGTTGTTCATGTTCTTCTAGTTTACCAAAGAGAGTGGTGATGTCTAAGGTATTTAGATCATTTGCTTCCTTTATTGCCGTAACCTTGGGTTGCCATTCCCTGTTCAAGCATCTCAAGATTTTGTTAGTAGCAACTGCATTGGAAACAGGTCTATCAAGAGAGTTTAAACAATTTTTCAAATGAACGAATCTCTTTTGCATGTTTTCGATGGATTCACTATCTTCCATATGAAAGAGTTCGAACTCTTGAGTTAACGTATTGATTCTAGCTAGTTTGACATCATCCGTTCCCTCATGGGCAACTTGCAATGTGTCCCACATAGCTTTAGCGGATCTACAATGGGAAACGCGATAGTATTCATCAACTCCTAAAGCTGAGATTTGAATGTTTCTCGCTTTCCAATCGTATCCATATCGCTTTTCATCTTCAGATCCCAAGTATTTTCTGGTTTTGGAACAACGGCACCAGCTACATTTGTCATGGTGATCTGAAAGGGACCATTGACAATTGTTGTCCAGATGTTCCTATCAATGGCATTGATATGAACACACATACAATCCTTCCAATAGCCATAGTTTTCACCGTTGAAAACTGGAGCTCTATTGTGAGCCCCTTTAGGTCCGGAAGCCATCTTTCCAATAAGTGTTTCACGTAGCACGGAATAAACTAGAGCTCTTGATGCCACTTGTTAGACGCTAGGCTTAAGGATCTAGAGGGGGGTGAATAGATCTCTCAGAGTTTTTCGGAATTATTTCAAACTTAAGCGAAAGCGGTTCTGAATCGACTTGCGTCTATTTCGGACCGCTATTGTAAGGGTTGTATATGTGATAAAACCACGAAATAATTGGGATTAACAATGAAAGGATAGGTTATCGAATCAATTCGTTATACTGAAGAAAATTGATTAACTTCTAATTTGTTAAACCTTGGTTTGCAATGCAGTGATAATGGAAGAAGCAAAAAGACAAACACTTGGTGATAATGTTCAAATTGATGGTGATTCAATGTGTGGTGAATTGTGATGTTCATGCAAGTTCTTAATTCACAATTTTAACACTTGAATCGTTTATCAATTTGCAATTATAACCAAATACGAACATAACGTAAATGAAAAGATGAAAGCGACAAGAACACGATATTTGTTTAGGCAGTTCGTCGATCGTCCTCGCTACGACTACGTCTGCCCCCAATTCCAAACTGAAATTGGGAAATCTTCCATTAATGTTGAAAGAAGTTTATACAAAGAAGATAACAAACCGATAAACAATAAACCAAATTTGTCGATCTTTTGAATCTTCTTCCCCCTTAATCTTGAGCCAGATCAAGGTCTTCCAAGAGCTTCACTTTGATCCCTTTCTGCAGTGTCTTGAATTGCTCGAATACTTGTTCTTCAATCTTCACACTCAGCTAGATCCTTGATGAAGCCTCTTGATAAAAACCCCCAAAATTCACCAATCTTGGAGGACAAAACCCTCAGATTTTATTCACCAAAAACCCCACAAATCTTCACCCACTAGGAATCTTCAATTCCGTTCCATGGACGTTATCGATCTTGAACGCAAACCCTCAATGCAAAAATGATTGTGTGTAGTTGTGTTGGAGTTGTGTCGATGATCGAAGATGAGAAGCCTTTGTGTATCTTTCAGTTGTTGGTGTTGAAACTTCAATAATGAACATTTGATAATATATATGAGAGTTGGTCAGTTTGAGCATAGCAGATCAGCAATTTTGGCCTTTTTGATCAAATAGGTCGACCTAACAAAGCTGGATTAAACCTGGATGAAATTCTTCCCAGTTAGGTCGACCTGTTGAAGGTTTAGGTCGACCAGAATTCTGTTGAAACACGCTCTGAAGAGTTTTCTTCAGTTTAGGTCGACCTAGTTGTTATGTGAGTCGGCCTAACAGTGAGGTGTGTAAATTTCATCATTTTAGGTCGACCTGGATTGTGAGTAGGTCGACCTATCTGTGGCATTTCTGAATCTTCCTTGTTTTCCTTGTTTTCGGTCGACCTAGATGCAGAGCAGGTCGACTTGCTTTGTCTTGAATAGCCAAGCTTGCTTTTCCTTGAGTTCTTTTGCTTGTGCCTTGTTGCTTGTTTGCTTGTGAAGTTTGCCATGGATCAAAAACACCTTTGTGAGTGTGGACTTGTATTCACACTTCAGTCATCAGACTTTGAAAGTTCTTTGTAGCGTGATACCATCAGATCTTCAGAACCTTGCTTCTGATTGCCATCTTCTGATGCCTTCTAGATCATGTTCTGATTTCCTCAAGACCATCTCTGATGTCTTCCAGACCATGTTCTGATGAAGCCATCCAGATCTTCTGGGTCAGAGCTTCTGAATGATGATTTGGTGCATACTCTTTTAGACTTTTCTTGAAATAGAAAACATGAATAATTAGAGTACCACATTGTCTTATATAAAATTCATATATAATGTTATCATCAAAACTAGAAATATTGATCAGAACATGAGGGTGAAAATCCCTAACAGAAAATATTATTGGGACCAGTATCAATAACAAGGAGATCTGCTATCCTTGGTGTGCAGAATTTGATATCAGTAACCTCCTTCTCTAGTGACATTCCTTGTGAATGAAATTCTTTCTTTCAACTGCACCACACTTGTCCTGTTGCATTCCACAAATGAATGAGTCACTATTCTCAATCTAGAATTCCTTAGATCCTTCATTGTAATTGTTTTTATTATAGTGAAGTGATCATTGTTGAGACAATTCTCCCTGCATTATTTCTATTTGTTGGATTTACTGTTGCACAATTTATTTAGTCTTACAGATCCCTAATCTAATGTCTCAAAAAAATTGTAAATTGTAGCTAACTGTTGACCAATACTTGTATAGATGCATATTTAAAGGACCCTACGGGCTACGAAGTAAACAATTAAAAGGATAAATTTGACTCATCATATTCTACAACGAATTTCAAAAAGGGCTCTAGAATTTGGTATTAGTTCCAATCTGAGTTAAACTATAAACTTCCCTAAAGAACTTCACTTATAGTATAAGGGCCCATTATTTGCTTTTAAAATTTGGGTCGTTTTCTAGATTGAAAGTTGAAACTCACTTCTTTAGAAATTCATTCTCACATTGAATTTGAATGTTAATTCAAACATGATTGATGTTTTAGTATACAATTTGGATCAATAGTTAGTGTATATTATCATGCACAAACCTTAAAAGTGGTAATCCAAAACTATTTGATTAAAAATCATTTTAAAAAAAAAATTGAATTAAAAAAGGAAGAAAAGTAGAAGACACTTTCATGTATGTATACCCATCACTAAATTATAAATTCGTATGTTTATTTATTAAATTTTAATATTAGCCAAATACAAATGCATATCTTGTCAAATGTCTTCTTCAAACTTTCTTTCTTTTGTGGTTTTGGCACAGTGGTCATGGAGGCAATGTTTATATAAATTTAAATGAACTGACCCCATGGTTTAAATTTCAATCTATAGAAAGAAAGCTAAAGAAAATAGTATATTTAACTACAAATATAGAAAGATATAGAACGGTTTGTCCATTGTGGTAACACTTTCCCTAAATTTCTGTATTAAGTGATTAAATTAAATTAAAGTGGTCTCTAAATTAAATTGAAGTAGTTAATACAATAATGTAGTACTTATTACAAATATCTATGTTTCTTATGTTTATACTTGTACCCCCAAGAAAACATTAAATACACATATAATAAGAACGGACACTTCAGACCGAACCAAACCCTAAATATTATTGTATGGATGAATTTTTATTTTAAAATTGACATAAACTACACCACGAACAACCTTAATAATATCGATATAGCCCGGATGGATAAGGGAAACAGTGCATGTAGCTGAAAATTTTCAAAGATAGCAACCCTCAAATTTGTGTGGGCTCACTAATTGATGAAGTTCTTAACTTCTCCCATTGACTTCAATTTTTAGTACATAAAAATCAAATGATGGAAAACTTCTACCTAACTTTAAATATATCAAATATTATACTTCTTTAAAAACCAATGCCCCAAAAACCAGCATATATTGCGTATATGGTGTCACGTATGCTTAATGCTGTTCACTAGTCAGATAGAAATGGTTACTCTCACCCAACATTTAATTAATTTTGTTTAGGTTTCTTGAAGTAAAGGAAACTAAGGTGTCTTAAAAATAAGTTGTTATGAGTTTTGTGTTTGA
Source organism: Vicia villosa (assembly GCF_029867415.1). Classification (NCBI taxonomy): domain Eukaryota; kingdom Viridiplantae; phylum Streptophyta; class Magnoliopsida; order Fabales; family Fabaceae; genus Vicia; species Vicia villosa. Next base: position 408,416 of record NW_026705109.1, on the reverse strand, counting down.
TATATATCAAAATCAAGAAAAATGAAAAAGGTAGCATTGAAGGAAATGATGACCAGAATAGTCTTTGGTAGGGAGGAAAAATTGAATGCTAAGGGCCTGTTTGAAATAGTTTTGGTTTTTAGCTTTTAAAAACTGAAAAGTAAATACCAAAACACAATTTAGCTATTTCAGTTTTTTGCTTTTAAAAACTGAAAATTGGTTAAAAGTTTTTAAAAACACATTTACAAAATACTGTATTCAAACAAGTTTTTAATTTTTAAATTTTTAAAAACTAAAAAACTGTTTTTGAGAAGTGATTCAAACATGTCCTAAATCTTTGGTTTATGTTACCAGCCGACAAAGGATTATGGCATAGTTTTGGTTTGAAGATTATAGGAAGGATGAGTAATGGTACATTATGTTTGGCAGATAGAGAGAGAGAGAGGCATTGCTTAAGGAAGAGAATAGGTATGTACGTATATTCTAACTAGATGTATTCAAATCTAAATTGATTTATATAAAAATTGATCTTTAAAAAAATTGAATACTATTTAATTTGTTTGGATTTTCATTTGTGAAAATCATTCCAATCAAATTAGATTTGAGATTTTTTAAATAAAAAAATATTTAAATTTAATATATGTACAGTTAGATCTTGATCTATGGATAATCCAGTTGTGATAATGTGAATGTCACTTTTTCTTGACTGCATGGCATCATTATCCCAATCACATGTTAGAAATTTTCAAAGTGTATGTTTAGATATATTTGAGAAACAGGCGGTTAATTGTATTAAACTTCTAGACTTCAAATATCAATATTGTTTTTGTTAGGATTATTTTGCTTGTTATATTTTGACTTGTCGAAGTATTTGTGAAGAAAGAGGCGCATGCGCATTTTTTTACTAACCCACTTGAAGGATCGATACTTAGGTCAACAGATATTCTAGTATATATATGGTGGGTAAGAAGGAAAGATGTTTGTGTGGATTGGAGTTTTTCGATTGGTGAAATTGAGGGCTGATGGTTTTATTGCGGGACAAACAGCTCTCAAAGTTACTTCAAATAAAGTAGTCAAACATGAAAAAGCATGTTCCAACATTCAACATACTTTTTTTGTCATTTATCTTTGACACTTTTGATTTTTTAACATTGGAAGCGGTTAATCTTTTAAAGAGAATTCAAAAACTTGAATAACAATATTATATCTCTTAAACATATAAATTTTAAGATGATTGGTTCGCAATTAAAAAGGAGTAGAGGCGCATATGTGTTTTTATTTTTTTTTATTTTTTTTATTTTAAAAATTGAAGATTATAGAAGGAATTAGTAATGGTACATTGTTTGGTAGATATGTACACAAGGAGAGAAACACACATTGCTTAAAGAATGGCTAGACACGATGTTTTTTAAATAGAGGTCTTTAAAACCAAACTGATTCATATAAAAATTACGAGTCGATTAAAAAAACAAGAAAACTCCCAAAATATTAAATACTATTGAATTCGTTTCTAAAAACCTTTCTAAAACTATCGCAAAACCGCAAAAAGTTAGATTTAAGACATTTTTTCAAATCCAATCTAAAACAAACCTAGTTGCATGCATGTATTTTAATATTTATTATTAATATAATATATTATATTAATTTATTATTTATTAATAAATAAGAGTTAAAAGGTAGTGCACTGACAGTGTAAAATAATTTTACACTGTCATCCAATAGAAAATTATAAATGTGCCATGTCATTAAGTTATTTTTAAATAAAAAATTGATTTAATTGGATACATGAGTGGTGATTGGTTGACAGTGTAAAAATATTTTACACTGTCAGTGCATCATCCCTTTTCTCAATAAATAATGTGTTTTAATATTATTTAATAATTTCACCACCAGTATTTGGTTTATTAGATCGACTAATTCAATTTGAAGTCACCTATGACATGACATCAAGTGATTTTAACCCATTTCTAATTGTAATTACAGTGATTAAACTGTGATCTTCTCTATTAAATTCAACCTCAATCATAACTGGACCAACTAACATTTTATATTTTAGACATAATTAATCATTTTTATTTTCTAATAAATAAGTGATAATTAATAACTCTTTTTAATGATACAAGAAATTTGTAGATCAAAATCCAATTCATAAAGAATTTGGCCAAAACTACAACAAATTTGAAAGTGTGAGGGATTGGTTTAAAATTTAGAATCATCAGAGTCAATTTTGGGTTCAAGGTTTGAACCCTAGTATAAGATTTTATGTTTTTTTTTTCTGGTTATCCATTACGTGTTAGGCTCATTTGCAAAGGTGGCATTGAAACCTATGAGTTGGCATCTTTTTAAAGTTGCCACGTCATTCAAATTCAACAAAATTATTTGTTTGAATTAGTTTTGTTTTCATGTAAAATTAAAAATAAATATTTATAAATTGGATTAGAATGTATAATGCATCGTTTTCTTCGTTTGAGTTCTTCTCCCCCTTTTTGAAACCTTAACAATAATTTCTCTAACTCCTTTCATATCATATGTGCTTTTAGTCAAATTGAACTAAACAATTGCTATTCATTATGTCCCAATGCTCCAAATCGAGTTATCATAAGCTTTTGCATTCATTTTGGGACGAATGCAAATATGGTCTGGAATCTCCATTGATGACATCTTGGACAGATTCAAACTCAGGTCGTCGTTTCTATGGCTGTGGAATGTTTAAAGTAATGCTTTGTTTGCTTTTGTCCATTTTCTATGTGTAATGTCTGCTTCTTCATATTCCTCTATTTATTCTGTAAATCCAGCTGCAAGGTTATAAGAGGTGTAACCATTTTTTTATATAATGAAGAAATGTCTCCAAGAGTCAAGAATGTAATCTCTTCTTTGCACTAGAATTTAAATGAAGAAAAATTGAAATTCAATAAAGCCACAAAAAAAAAAGGAGGAAATGAATATTAAAGTGAGGTCAGGGGTGGCCCTGAGCACGGGCTCGTGGGGCGGGAGCCCAGGGCCCCATAATTATAGGGGCACCAATTTTTTTTTCTTTCCCCTATATATATTAAAAGAGAATTTTCTATTATAAAAATACTTGCTAGGATTTTAAAAAAAATAATAATAATGGTTAACAAATTATAGGGGCACTACAAAGTTAAAATTAATAAAAGAATGTAATTTCTCATAAATAAAATATAAAGAAGAATAAAATCAATTAATTCCTCTAAAATAATATCAATTAATTTATCCATAATTTTAGCAACTACAAAGTTTAATTGAGGCACTGAACTTAAAATAATGATATAGAAAATAATTTATATTATTGATCCCAAAATTAAAAATGAAGCACTACTTCAACTAGCTGAACAAGATAATGATCTCAAAATTAAGAGTGAAGTCGAATCTATAGCAACTCATGGAATTAGAAACTTTAAATTTTTAGTAGCTATGATTATTTGGTAGCTGAATCTTGAGTCTGCTGAGGAGTCTTTTCGAAATCATGATTTCTTATATATTGTAGATCAAACAATAGGCTCACTTGATAGAAGATTTAAGCAGTATAGCATATATGAAAATATTTTTTGGACTTTTGTTTAGTATTGAAAGTCTTAGATCATTAATAATTTTGTTTGAAGAACCGAAACTTATTAGAGAAGTGTTAATAGTTAAATCAAAATTAAACTATATAATATGAGTTCTTTAAAGACTTTTAATTGCTTTTCTAATGCATGCATATATTATAGAGGAATATTGACTACCCCTATCAGTGTTGCATTTGCTGAAAGAAGTTTTTCTAAATTAAAATTATTAAAATCTTATTTGAGATCTACTATATCACAAGATAGATTAAATAGTCCTGCCTTAATTTCAATTGTAAATAATTTTTTGAAGAATCTTGATTATGAACAAATTATTAACGATTTTGCAACAAAAAATGCTAAGAGGATGATATTTCAATAATTTTAAAAGCTTTGTCAATTTTTTATAGGAAAAAAAGACCGGATCAAGAAGAAGAAGAAGAAGAAGAAGAATAAGTCTCTTTATAGTAGTTTATGTTTTGATGTAGTATAAACATTGATTCAAAGATCCATATTTCTATTCTTTTTGGACAATGTCAAATGAAAATGTGTTTTTTATCTAATTATTTCTTTTATCTTTATGTATTTATTGTTAAAAAAATTTATAGGGGCACCACTCTTTTGATTCGCCCAAGACACCAAAATTCAAAGGACCGGCCCTGAGTGAGGTTTATGAAGATGATGTTGAACTTAGTGTGTCAACCACTTTTGTATTGCTTATTGGATTAGTTATGTGTAATGTAATGGAGTAGTTCATTGAATTATGACAGTTTGTAAAAGTTATGTGTAATGAAGTAGCTTTTAAGAATGTTTGTGTGATGTGTAATGACATTTTAATGTGTAATACCATTGATTTAAATGAAATGCTTAATGACTGGTATTACAAACATTATAAAAAATAACTTATGGCATAACACAAAGTGTTTCATGATAGACATTTCAAACATAACAAAAATCAACTTAGGCATGACACATAGTTTTATGACAGAGATTACAAACATTACAAAAAAGTACTTCAACATGCTAAATCTAATCTTGGATTGGTTATGTAGGAGTTGGTGCCTGTGATGAAGAACAAATTTTCAGTTTCAGTGTTAGTCTTCTTGGCCTTTGTCTTCTTTGTCTTTTTTCCATCAGAGTTGGTCTTTGTCTTAGACTTTTTGGTCTGATTACCACCTTTTAGGATAGCCCTGTCAACATCTCTCTTTCCCTTACAACTCCTCATGTTATGTCCCGTGGCTCCATAATTGTGACATGTAACAGCTGCAAGTTTTCTTGATAGCACATGTGGGTTTCTTGGTTCATCATTAGTCTTGTTCCTTAGCTTTTTAGGATGTCCAACTACCCTTCTCATCAATGGTGGATGAAGTGGTAATTGACATGTAAAGGCCAAATTTATGATCCATTGGTTGGGTATATGATATGTGAATAAGTCTGTTGAAAATTTGTTTTCCCCACACAGATACAACACAATATTAACAACATACACAAGCATATACAAACTGCAATTATGATATGTTGGTCATTACAAATATATAATAAGCAGACATATAGTCCTTTGTTTTTTGTTTTGTTTTGCCAAATACATGGTATGGCATGGCAACTAGGGATCCCAAACAATTCTCATTTCCTACATGCACAAGTTTCCATTTTCAGATTGACACACTAGGTTTCAATGCCATTTGTAACTCCAAAAATGGCCAAGTCATCATCTCCATGCCATGTAGGAGTCCATCCTCCTGCGACTTTCTTGTTTTTTTCAAGTACCAATTGAATGCTATAGAAAATTTCTCTAGCATACTTGTTCATCATTTCCTTCTAACTAGTAATCCTTTTAGTTAGGTAATGTTTAATCCCTTTCAATATCGCAAACATTTCACATTTGTATATCCCTCTTTTTGAATCAATGACTCTAACTGCATATACGACGTGTAATCTATATCCCATTTTCAATTCATTTTTGACATTTCCACATCCACATACTACTTAACTGGTGTGTGTACAAGTTCATCCATGTGGTGTATTCTTAACCTAACACTATGACTCTTAGCTGGCCTGGATAACAATTGCAATACATATATCAAATTACACACTAGGAAACCTATTTCATATTAAATAATTAGTGTAAAAGGGATCACATTTTAAAATAAATAATTAGTGTAAAAGATTTCAGATTTAACATTTAGGGGAAAATGGGCCATATATCAGATTTATCAATTAGGGGAAATGTTTAACATTTTGGGGAAAAGGAAATACATTTCACGGCAATGGGACTACAAGTCAGATAAACCCTAAATGCATTGACTTCGATTTCTTAAAAAGGAACATGTAAATACATGAGACATAATTTGACATCTTTTTTGCTTTTCGATGATGTTGGAATATTCATTTCCAAACTGCTTGTTCTTGATTAAGCACAAAAATCAGCAACAGACACCTGAGCAAGTGCGAAGCAAAACAAAGATTACTCTTTGAAGAATATCAAATGTGAAGCGGAAAAAATAATACTGGTTGAAGAATATCATATGCAAAATAGATCGAAGAAGGTGATAATGATTACCTTAGAGATTCAGCTTTCGTTTGAGAGCGTTTAAGGCAAGAAGGATTAGAAATGACTTTTAATATTTTGAACTCCTTAATAATTTTTTTCTTTTTAATATTTAACCACAAATTAAATAAGTGTTAATTGTTTAGTTGAGAATAAAAATAAATTGAATAATGATGTGGCAATAATAAAAAAAATGATAACTCATAGGTTTCAATGTCACCTCTGCATATGCATATGAGTCTAACATGTGATATGAGACCATAAAAAAACATAAAATAAGGTATTAAGGGAACATAAAGCTGTTTTTCTAATGAGGACTAAAAAATTATAAAAATAAATATAGGGGACCAAAACTGCATTTAAACCTCTATTTTATAATTTTATTCTTTATGAGTATGAATTAAGACATAATTGTAATTCATTTAGTCGTTGTAAAATCTATCGAAAATAAAGGTTTGCGAAATATTATTATTTTTTATAGTTTTAATTTTCTTATAATTTATTAATTATAACTAGTATCGTGGAGGCTTTTTAAGGAACTATTTTGTTTTATAAATTTTTTGATAAATAAAAAATTCTTTGAAAGAAAAAATATATAAAAATCATATTTGTATTTGTCAAATTTCTTTTGAGACATTTATAGCTTTTTTTTAATAACCATGTATTGAAAAAAAATCACTAATAACTACGTTTTGAAGAAAATTACGCAAATAACCATGTTTCAGAGAAATTAACATGGAGGAGGCAAGTGAGATGGTAACACCACTTAATTTTTTAAAGGAGGCGTCAAATGAGATAGCTTCTAGGTGCATGTGATTTTGAATTAGCCATCTCAGATGGCGCCTAGATTCAATTTCCTTTTTTCTTTTCTTTTTTTGAAAATTTTTTTTGTTAAAAAAAGAGACCGATACATAATTAAACGACTCCATTAATAATTAAAGGAAAAATACCCTTTTTCGTCCCTTAACTTTATCTCATAGTCCATTTTAGTCCCTTAATTTTTAAAACGTTCAAATAGATCCCTTAAGTATTAAAAACAGACCACTTGACTCCTTTTCGTCTGTTTCCTCCAAACGGGCGTTTGTGAATGTCGATGTGGCAGATGACATGGCTGTTCTTCTTTGTTTTCCATTAAAAAATAACAAAATTTTGCCTAAAAAAAGAAACAAACTACATTTTGATACAGCAGTAAAAGAATAAATTGAAAAATAAGAGATGAGATAACAACCAACAAGGCCGCCCCACTGTTCATCATCATGTAATACAATAAATTTAAAAGAATAATATTTCTCCTCTCTTCATAGTGTAAATAATATTTGAAACCCTATAAATGTGTTTCCATCAAATTACTCTTAATCTTCAACTATTTCGATTTGAAACAACATTGTTGTTTCTGATATTTTCAATTTGAAACAACGTTGTTGTTTCTGAAGAGCGAGAGTCTCCGGGAAGAAGAAAAGCATGAGGCAAGCTTCAAAGATCTGTACAGATCCAGAACTTGTAGCCAGGTCTCAAACATGACCATAGCCTTTAAATTAGTCTACTTACCTTTGGAGTATGATTTTCCAGAAACTTCTTCATCAACCACTTGCGATGAATCGGATGCAGCAGAAACCTTAACATTTTTCTTCTTACTCGACAACGGCTTTTTCTTCTTCTTTTTAGCAGGATTAATTTTTCGAATCCTGTTTTCCCTAAATCCAAATGTTGAGTTATGTACTTATTTTCCCTAAATCCAAATATTATTAGTCAATGGATTTAATGGGATGCTGGGAAATTGAATCTTTTGAGGGTATCATTTTCTTCGTTTCTGGATTTTTGGATTTATCGGAAGATGATGAACAATATAGATAACAAAATCTTTTCTGAGTTTGATATTGGTTACGTTAAATTAAGATTACACCTCATAGGTTAAATAAATAATCACCAAAAGTAACATGGATTGGTGGTAACCCAACTTGTGCAGCAACTTAGGTGACCTCGATTTGAAACTTGGTTGAAGGAAAATTTTTAGAAATTTTTATAGAATTTTGATGACCTTTGTTACAAACATATGACACCTCATATGCCACACGTATTAAAATATGCCACATCAGATGCCACACATGCGAAAATAAACGCCGTTTGTGAGAATTGGACGGAAAGGATTTAAGTGGTGTTGTTTGAAGACATAAGAGACTAAATTGGTCTTTTTAAAAATTAAGAAATCAAAATGAACCCCAAGATAAAGTTAAGGGACTAAAAAAGGTATTTTTCCATAATTAAACGATTACATAATGAGAATAAAAGTTACATATTATTTAGTGGTCTCCCGGGACTCGATAATGACTCGTTGTTCCGCACATGTGTCCTCACCTAACTCGTGGTGCGTTTCGACGAATTTCCTATTGCGGTTGGGTCGAGCGTTGTTGCAGTTGGTTCGAAGGCCTTGCATAGTTGATGCATTCAGGATCCATGAAATTCGTCAGATCGTCATATCCGGAAGATCCGCTTTCGAACTGTCGGTTACCCATGCCCTCAAAGTTTGGTCGTATTGGTTGGGGGTGGAGTTTCATGAGTGGTCTATAGCACTGGTCGTATGAATAACAGGGGTGTATAAGAAATGAATCTTGTGGAGTTTAGTACTGTGATTTTTGAGTGTATTTGTAACACCTCAAATCTACCCCGCAATTAACAAGGAAAATCAGAGTGTAAAAACTTAAAAACAAACATCACATTTGAGGGGTCACATATTCGTCTAAAACAACATCGCAAACCATGCTCCTAATCATAGATACATAACACGTATACGGATGAGTTATACTTCATTAAACATCAAACTCAAATAGTTCATAATATTGCAGTGTAATTTAAATAGCAACCTAAATCCAAATCCTAACATCTTCTTCAGCATGGTTCTAACTATCCAACATGTCTCAATCAAAGAGAACAACAACAAAATCCGACCAGATAAAATGACATAATCAAAACATAACGATATAAAGCAAAAAGCTTTACAAACGTCCCCCAAGTGCTATGTATCAGAGCATAGACACACCGACTCGAGCTATAAGTTAAACGGCTACTCCACGTCGTTACCTGCATGTTACCAACCAAGGTTAACATTCAAATAGAAGGGGTGAGATATCAAACAGTATAAATGAGCGTATGATAATATCCAAAGCAAGGAAAAGATCATACATGGTTCACCACTTCTCAATACATAACACCTTATAACATTTTTCATCGCAAAACAACTTACCAATATAATACACTTTCAAAACGACAACAATGTTATTAATTTATTACGACAACATAATCAAATTCACAATTATAATGTCATCAAGTCACAACAAACATCTCATCATTTCAACAACTCAAACACAATTCAAATGCAATTCAAATGTGACTCGACTTATGCAAATGCATGTGGTATCATTTGGAGTAAAACTCCCACCGTCTCAAAATTTCCATTGGGCACACCGTCGCTATTTGCCATTAAGGCCACTGTCACTTTATGCATTGGATGTGACTCAATGAATGTGACATCCACACAAAACAACATACATCGCAAATCTCATCAAGAATCAAACATCATCAATTAAATGTCAAAATTCAACAACAACAACAAAATCATCACCAATCATGGTAATGCATCACGTCGCTATGTTGTATCATCATACAACAATACTTCACTTCACAACAACAATCACCACATTCAACGATACAATTCAAGAAAGGTTAAAAAAGGTTTCCAAAATTTTTCAAGTCATATACATTAGAAGGATATCGATTAGAGCTTCACGGAGGTTCAAACGGCGCTTAAAAAAGAGTTACGGATCAAAAGATACATCAATTAAAAGTTCCTAAGTCAGAATATTCAGCGCTAAGCGCCCTCGTACCCGCACGACGCGCACTATGTTCTGCCTAGAAGGTCTGCGCAGACTCAACAGCATGCTACGTGCGCTACACCGCACGATGTGCCCTGTGTGTTTTCTGCAGAATTTTCTCTGCGATGACAACAAACCCATTACCCCCATTTTCAACCCAAAATCATTTCCAGCTCGGTTTTCATCACGAATTTCATGCTTGTAACACATATATAAAACATAGAGTCAATGATAAACATCAAATCATAACACATAAAGTAATTTCATGGATTCTCTTAAAATCTCAAAGTTAGGGTTTCACCAACATTTACATTCACACATTAATACATAAGTTATTCACATACCCACTCACAATCTTGCATAGAATCGTCATCTTAAGGTAGATTTTTACATCATTGATGGATTAACATATCAATTTCATCCCAATTTTCAACACACATTCATGGATACTAGACATAAAATCAAAACCCCACCTTAAACATCATCATACAATCCCTTATCATGAAAGAATTTCACTCTTACCTTAGGTTTTGGATTCAAGACAACTCTAGCTTCAATCTTAGATTCTCCTCTTCTCTTCACCCTTCTCTTCTTTCTCCTCTTTTCCCAATTTTCACAAATAAGCTTCTAACTCTCTAATTCTCTAAAACCCTTGTTTTTGTTAAACCCTTACTATTTTCTCATTATGCTAATGGGCTCTAATTAGTACCCATCAATTACTAACACCGACTTAGGCCCAATAACTAATAGCCTCACTAACTTATAATATTTACTAAAAATGCCCCACAAAATAACATAAAACCAAATAAACACATAGTTATCACATAATCCACATAATTGTCAATTAATTCACATAACACACAATAACATAAATAATTAAAGTAAAAACGGGCGTTACAGTATTGGTATTGATATTGTTGATCGTAACTTGGGTTGGTTGGGGAATATTCTTCAGGTAGGCCAATGTCTAGGCTAGGGTGAGATGGGTGTATTGGTATTGTGATTGGGTGTGGGGCATATGGGTATATTTGTATTGAGGTTGTGATTGCGGTTGGGTGTGGGTCATATGGGTGTATTGGTATTGGGGTTGGGTGTTTGTGGATTTGTATCGTCATGGTTTTTGGTGGGAGGTTAATGTGTGTTGTGCTTGTTGTTGAGGTTGTTGTTGGGTGGTGTATGATTGTTGGTAGTGTTGTTGGCGATTTAAGGATTGTGCCCATTGTGTGTATGGGTCGATCAAATACCAGGGTTATTAACCAATATGTACCAATGGATATATTGATCTGTGTGTCGCATATTATTCCGGTGAGGAAAACAGGGAATTGTAAGACATATCGGTGACGCCTATGCCACATCTTACACCACGCGTTAGACATATCGTACAAAATTTCATGCGGGAGATCAAAGACAAAGCTCTTCGGAAAACAGTTATGAATGCGGGGTATGCATTAACACAGCCTTCGTTCCAACACTATCGCAAGGAGATCAGATTGTCAAATCCAAATGCAGGTAGGTGGGTTGATAATATTCTAGTGGAGAAATGGACGAGGTCATGCGATAATGGACAACGATGGGGCCACATGACAACCAATCTTATTGATTCAATGAATGGTGTCTTCAAAGGCATATGGAACCTCCTAGTAACCGCTTTGGTCAAATCAACATATTTTAGGATGACTTCATTGTTTGCAAAAAGAGGTGAAATATGGGATGCGGTGTTATAATCAGGACAACTATGGAGTAAAAGCATCATGAAATTTATTAAGGAAAAAAGTGCCAAAGCCCACACTCATCATGTGACAAGATTCCACCGACATAACCACAACTTCATTGTCAAAGAGACAATCGACCACAACGAGGGACTGCCAAGACAAGAGTATAGAATTATACTACCATCTCGTTGGTGCGATTGTGAAAAGTTTCAAGTCTTTCGTATGCCTTGCTCTCATGTCATTGCGGCATGTACATATGCTCATCAAGAAGTATTATTACTTCTATATCTCATTTACAAGGCAGAGACTTTGCTCAACGTATACAACAATGGCTTTCCACTGGTAGAAAAAACTAATTATTGGCCTGCGTACGAAGGGGAAATAGTTTGGCACAACGATCAAATGCGAAGGAAAAAAAGGGTCATCCCAAAAGCAAGTGTATCACAATTGAAATGGACTCCCTTGACAAACTAGAAATAAAGTGTGGTTTATGCCGTCAAGTCGGACACAATCGAAAAAATTGTCCCACTCGTGCTACTAGCTCGACAACATAAAAATTGTATTCACAATATCTACACTTTTTAATTATCTCAACAGAACGTTTTTCATTACAAACATTTGTTACATCATACCAAACACAAACAAGACATTAAATGCCATAAAGACTAAAACAACAACACAAACACCAGATAAACCAACACATACTAAGAAATTACAATCGTCAAAACAATTTCATCAGATTCGTGTATCATCAAGATTACGTCTTTGTCTTTTTTGACTTCCTCCAACCAACTACGAGGTTTTCCAGTTGCAAGTGAACTGGTTGTTCTTCTTCTCTGGATCCTTCTAATTTGTTCACCATCTTCGATGTCTCCGTCTAACCATCGCATCAATTCTCTCTTCAGACACTCAATGGAATGAATGTGCCAAAATTTCATTTTCATCGGAGGTTCGGTGGCCGAGAAAATAACATACCCGTCCCTCGTGAAAATTATTGGAGATGTCATGACGCAAAATAAGAAGAGAATGTGAGAATGTCTGAACAATGTTGGAGAAATAGGTGTTTTATTTATAGAAAATAAGATTGCACCTAGAAGTCATCTCAATTGGCTAATTCAAAATCACATGCACATAGGAACCATCTTATTTGGCGTCTCTTTTAAAAAATTAAGTGGTATCGTCATCTCACTTGGCTCCTCCATGTCAATGTTTTCTGAAATATGATTATTTGTGTAATTTTCTCCGAAACATGGTTATTTATGTTTTTTTTTCAATACTTGGATATTAAAAAAAAAATCACATTTAAAAACAGTCTTTTTCTCTAATTTTAAAAGTTATTTACAATTTTTAAAAAAAAATATTCTGTGTTTGTTTTTATTGGAGTTTGTTTTTTAATTTTAAAACAGAATCACCAAATTAAATTGTTGGATAGGTCTTTTTTTTATTAGCCTTGAGAATCATGGTTTGTTATTGTTGTTGATAGAACTTGAAACACAGTTTAAGGGGACAAAACTGTCTCTTCCGAATTTATTTATTTCCAATTCCAAAACTTAAACCTAAACCAAACACACAACAAAGTTGGAGAAATTGACATGTGAAAAGCATAAGCTTTTAATCTTTGTTAGCCGGCACATATAGAAAGCTATGACTTTAGATGGTGCCTATTGTGGAAGCATTGAGATATATGTTGAAATCAAGATCCTTATAATTTCAATTTTGATTTCTTGGCGTGTGGAATAATTGTGCTGGCATCATTGAAACAATTCTTGGTGGTTAATTTGCTGTTGGCCCAGCTGCAAAATAAAAGCTCTAGAAACTGCTACTTCATGTGTTGGAGTTAAAGGTTAGAAAAAATGGAACATGATGATCTAGTTTGTAACATAATGGGCTCTTTGGGACAGTCCAATACTTGAAAAAATGGGTCCGAAAAGCATGTTGAACTTTGACCCAAAAATAAAACTCATGAAGCTGGTTGGAAAAAAAAAACGTGCTAGACTGACGTAATAACCAACTGCACCGCAAAATCATTCATGTCACCTTAGTTAATTATCTAAACTTTATATTTTTATTTTGTTTGCGTAATTAGCATATGAGCAATAAAAGTTTGGTTTTTGCATTAGTTAAGTTTAAATTCTATATTTTCATTTTTGGGTAATCGCCCTCCATATTACAGAAAAAAATTCTATATTTTCATGTAAACATTTAATATATCAAATATAATAGGTAGTGTTTACATTAAGATTTTTACACTTTTTAAGAAAATAATTAATTAGATTGATTTCAATGATAAAATGAGTCGTATTTATTAAAATAACCTTATTAATAATAGATAATGAAATACTTAAATGAATTAAAATACAATAAATAAGGGTAAGTTAGTGGAAACAAATAATAAATATTACATTGATATTCTAAATGGACAAATAATTTGAGACAAATAAAAATTGGAAAAAAGACACCTATTGTAAGACGGAAGGAGTATCCTACACTTACTTTTCTATTTTTTTATATACAAAAATAATCTAAATTTATTTGTTAATGAAAAAGTGTTGAATGCAACTAGATGAATATTTTAAGAAAATGTAATTAATTTAAAAATTTGTTGTAGGATAAATTAATAATGGGTGTTTATGAGTGTGGGTCGAACCACAAATTCGTCTATTTAAATTTGACCAATTCACTAGTTTTTTTTTACTAAATAAAATATTCATTCATTCCAATCGATAGAGTACATTGTTGCAATACAAAAATTGTCAAAAACAAAAAAGATTAATCTGCAAACAAACTCACATAATCCATGTTAATAGCATAAAACAGCAAATTGCATATGCCTACGAATATAACTATGACTATATTGAAATGTTTGAAATATTCATGCCTCCAGATCTGTAGCGTTAATGGCACCAAAGTCATAGATATGATCTGCACTAGATCGAAACTCATCTTTCAACCTGAAACAAAAGAACACTGCGTACAACAACAGAAAAACAAAATACACCGCACAAAGACGGGAAATCAAAACAAACAACGACACACTAAAATGACGAATTCACGAAAAAAACACTAAATGTATGTGAAAACCACTTATTTAACTAATAGATAAACAAGAACGATTTGGAGGGGTGATTTTGGATCAAAATTGATCCTAAATCACCCCTCTCTAAGGGATACGGAAGAAGAAGAAGAAGAAAAGTGACGACAACTATGGTTGAGAGAATGGCTAGGGGGATTTTGGATCAAAATCAATCCTATTCACTAGTTATTTGAAACTATTTATTTACGGGTATATCTGACTCTACCTGTAACAATCCACATAACATTAATTCGGGTATTGAATGTTTTTGAATCTGTAAGCTTGTTAACCCAACTCGTGCAGATAGAATTAATACTTTTATATTTTTATTTTTACTTTAAATGAAAAAGTAAAATTAATAAATGACTACTAGCAACATCTTTTTTAATTTTTCATTCACTACCATTACTTCTACTAGATCAATATTGGACCAATAAACTTATGTAATTATGAGCTTTGTAAAATTTACTATTATTATTAAGTGTTATGACATATAGATAAATTTATTACACGTGGGTGTTATCAATTAAAACATATATTAATTACTTATACTTGCTAAAAGTACAATAGCGAGAGAACAAAAATTTGCTCATGCGATGATGGTAAGAAGCCGATTTGTGTATATCTTTAATCTTAGAGGTTTGAGGTATTTATAGAGACCCACGAGTTTAGTTAAGGTTGGATTTCATAACTAGTGGCGGAACCAAGAAAACAAATGCGGGTGGACCACTAAAATAAACGATAATATTTAGGGGGCATGTCTGCAAACAATATATTCAATAGTATAAAATTCTTATGACGATATATCTTTTTAAGGGTATTAAAAAAAATTGGGGTGGGTTGTGGCCCACCACAGCCCTTGATATCGCCACTGCCCATAACCAATTTATGGAGAGCATGGGATAGAGAGGGTTCTCTCTCCCCAGATCTTGGGGGATGATTTGCCCTCCTTGATACCATTCGACTATCATATTCATGGGACAAATAGGTCAGATTATGGGTGAGAGATTCAAATTCCAACTAACGATTAGCCATTACCATTCAGGAGGGCACGCCACTTCGGGCGCCCACGTCTGCTTTGGGCGACTAGCCCACCTTTTTTGTCTTTATCTTGGCTTTAGGCCCAAATGAATGATATCAATCTACAGATCCTCAAGCATGACGTATTAGGAAGGGCGGAGTGATTTAATTTAAGTGCATCGTCATTGCGAAGTTTCACAAATTTTCTCCAGCGGAGTATGGGGCGTGTCCCTCAAGTATAGCTTGAGGCAACTCCCTTAATTGTCACCGAAAATAGCACGCGCATAATAAAATTTCCCCAATGATGGATTCTTCTTAGGAAGACAAAATGGTTGAAAACCCTATCCACTATGCACGTGTCAGAGGTGCAATGAATCGATGAGGCACTCATGATCTACTCGACCTAGGCTCCACTTCTATAAGAATGAGGTTTTGATTCATTTTTCAAATACGTTATTTTACCATTCTACCTTTTTGGTGTAAGTTGTTCAAACCATTTAAAGTTCAAAGCCCACTTTGTTTCTTGCTCACAAGTATAATGCCTTTTTTTCTTCTTCTCACCCTTTCCTTTTGCCAAAATGTCTATTCTTAAGGAATAGACGAGAATGGTAATACCATAGAGCCTTCCAATAGTAATGAGCTTATGAAGTTATGCATATGTTATATAGAAAAAGTTAGGTGAGTTCATGAACCATCAACCATAGGGTCTTAGAAATTAGGATGTTTGAGAGATATGAAAGTACATTTAATCTAATAGTAATGATGAATATCTTTTTTCTTGTTATTTTTCAAGAAATCCAAAGAAATCAATAACAATCAACACTTCTAAATAAATAGGTGTTAGAGATTTCGAAACCCACTACCTCCATGAGGGAGGATTGGCTTATTTTCATAAATACAACAACCTTTTTGGTACGGATGATGAGGGTGATGCCATCATGGAACCTTGTTATAAAGAGGAATGGGCTAAGATGGCTTTCCTACTTAACTTGCCTTACCATTTCTTCTATATGCATGTACTAGTCTTCTATGACCTAGGAGTTTTAATTCTTTTCACTCTATCGAGTAAGAGGTTCTTACAACTATAAATGTCGCCCCTCATAAATAAAACCAAACAGACGGGCTTTCATTATGGCCTTCAAAATTATTTGTCGACGGATGGATGTCAACCTTATCATATGCATTTTATTCTCCTTCTGCGGTACTAATACATGGTTGTGAGGTGGTTGGGTGGGCCTGGGCGCCTTGGTTGGAAAAACATTGTCCAAACCCCGCTATAACCACTACAAGTACTAAAAGGACAAATTCGTGAGGGTAGGGAGAAGTGATGATGCCTCCATGGTTACTTTGGAGAGGATGACGTTTATCATTTTCTTTTATGTTATACGGAGGACCCAAGAGCTATAGGTCGCTTTGATTATGATTACCTCACAATTACATAGAGGGAGGTGGTTGACCTCTTGGATGAGTTTGCTATCATGTGCTCCAGAGATATGATGGAGATCAATCGGGGGAAAGGTATAAAAACTGACGACTATCTGCGTAAGTTTAATTTATGTAGGCGTTATTAGTTAAGGCTTTCTTAATCACCATTCACTTATTACCCTCCATTTTCTTTGTTTGTAGAAAGTATGTTATTTATTTCAATTGTTGAGAGCAAATATCGTATCGCCAAGAAGAAGTCCAAGTAAAACTAAAAATGGATTGATTATCCAAAGAGCCATTCAGACGGTCTCATGACCAAAGGGGAAAATAGAGGTGTCGCAGTGGGTGATATTGATAACCCGCATCCCCTTAATTCCATGAACCCATGGGGGCTTGGAGGGATTTTGTCCTCAACTCCTGACCATAAGGACAAATTTATCGACATTTTAAAAGATGTAAATGAGGGTGAGAAATGAGACAAAATATGTCCCATTGTTGGAATTCTATGTAAAGATGTAAAAAAAATTGTAATTTAAAATAATAACGCATATGTAACTAGAAATGTGCTACTTCATTATCAAAAGGAGTTATACATATTCATTTTCAAAATACTCAAAAGACATAATAATGAAAGATACATTAATTGTACAAAACCAAAACATAAACCCTCGTCACATGGTACTCACATCTCCATTAGTATATTATCTTCAGCTTTCAAACTTATCTTGGACAAAATCTATAAATATAGAAAAGAACACAACACAAAACATATAGGGATTTTACATACAAGAATTAAAAATGGGGATGAGGTATAAATTAGAAATATATACGCCAAACACAAGTAACATTCAAGCGTATTATTCTCCCATATTTATCTCCTAAATTTAGTCCATCTATACAACTACATTCCTTAACTATATGCAGACTTATGCCACTAAGCGTTATCATGGACATCCTACCAATTTACCAGGAGCAATGCGACCTGGCTTCACATGGAGTCCAAGTATTTTAAGTCAATCGCCCCTAATAAACCATACTAAGATCTCATCATCTTGCCAAGCATGCAGTAACAATCTTCAATAGGATTCAAGCAGCTGATCAACCTCGTGTGCCCATACATACGGCAGTGGACTTATACATTCCTAAATACAATCTACATGCACTCTCAACCTGATTATGGCGACTCTATCCCTAAGTAGTAATTTAATTTTTAATAATCCATCATTCCAGTTCTTACATATGCTAAGAACCTAGGTCGATTGCCAATTATCATCAATAACCTCATAGTATCTTTATTATTCTTTGCTCTCACAAACCTTACATATACACAATAAGTTTAATTTGACTTCCAAGAAAGAGAGGCAGACCGTAAATGACATAGTTGGTCAAGTAATTCCTTAGCCTGAACCCAACCGAATACAACTATTCAACGTATCCAATTTTCTTTATGTTGTTGATGATTTAACAGTTAATATCTAACGATTTTATTATTTCTCACCTCAAGGAGTAATATATCTTTTTCTTAGTCTAACAATCACAATCATTCAAATATAAATGAATAAATATTTAAACAATTAATCTATTAATGCAAGCATAACACAACCTCAAATTGTCATAGATTATTTTTTAAATTATGGAACTTACAAAACAGATGTCAAGAATGATGTCCTAACACCACACAATATCAAGACAGATGTTATAACATCTGGTGATAGACAACATAAATATCAAAACTGAAATAAATTGTAGAATGATAAATAACACAGTAAATTGTTAACCAAATTAAGTGCAACAACACCTAATATGGGGGCTACCAAGCCAGGAAGGAAATCCACTATAATAGTATTAGTTCAAAGCCTAAACAGTCCCAGTTTACAACTTCTCTCCTAATCACCACCCCTTGCAACTTCTACCTAGAAATCACCATTTAGATATGAGAAATCACCATCTCACTTCCAATCACCTCAGTGGTAAAGACAGGCACACACCTTGTGACCATAGGAACCAAATAGAAAGATTACACTGTCAAATAAACAGTATTTGATCTTGCTTAAAAGCTTCGATCAAGAAAAATATTCAAATCTTTTGCTTAAAAGCTTCAAGAGTGAGAACAAACAGTCAACCTCAATGTATCAGAAGATACATGAGTGACACAAAAACAGAAACATAGGAAAACCTTAAAAGACTCCCAAAACACCAACCCTTATTTGCATTCACGGTTTCTATTTATGAATGCTTGCAATACTAGGTTTAGCAAGTATCCTTTTATAGACTCTTGCAGTATGGGCTTGGACTTCTGAATAAAATCCAATCTTCTCGTTTTTCAATCAACTGCAAGATCTTCACAGAAAATATAAACAAATCAAATTAAATCTTAGTTTCCTAAAAAAAATCTCGATGACTCTTTTTCTGAAACCAAATGAAATATGCATTTGTCCTAGAAATCCTTGATCAGTTGCGCCTGTATGAGTGCCTGAATCTTCTAGAAAGTCACATTTTTCAATCAAATCTTCAAGGACTAAAATCTAGTCTGAACTGTCATGATGTTCTAGTATAGAATGTCACAACATCTGGCAGAACATCTGTAAAAACTCATGGCAGCAGAACCTGTCATGACAGTTGATCAAGATGTTTCAACATCAGTTAAGAACCATGTTTTAGCATAATTATGCCAATCACAAAACCATGGAACTAACTGTATCCCCTTTTGGAAAATTTTGGCTAAAACAACCAAAGCACAGTTAAGTCACGGAGATAGGAATAAAACCACAAACCCCAGCTACGTGACATGTAACCTTACATCAAACTGCAAACATAAATATATTTGAGATACACAACAGTTACACAAAAGTCTTCTTCTTCAAGGCTCTTCAAAATTCAGATGTCCATACATGTGGTCTGACATCATAGCTCTTTGGAGCTTGTACAATCAGACAGGTCCATTGCTCCTGATAATATTATTTAATTTAAATGATAATATTTATTTAATTTAAATAATAATATTTATTTAATTTAAATGTCAATTAAACTATACATTTATTTATATTTGATGGTTTTTAAAATTTACCCGAGAGCATACCCTTGATAATATTTTAAATAAATAAAATTATTTGAATATTATAACAAAAATAAAATAGTAGTTAAAATAAATAATATTAAAATGTTAAAATTAAAATTTACGCATTATAACAGTTTATCAGTAAAGAGAAAAAATATTATCTAAATTTTGCTAATTTTAGAATTTCATCCAAAATCTAAACAATACAAAAATTAGTTTTTTTTTTTTATATATTTTTCTATTTTTTTAAAGTTGTTGGTTTATAAGTATCAACAACTTGTTTACAAATAAATGCTACTACCAAGTATTGAACTCTGAATCAATAGCTTCCTTAACTCAATTAACAAGTGTCAACCAACTATCGAAAAACTAATTTATTTGAATGAATGAGAAATGAAGTGAGGGTGAATCCTCTATTTATACTACCATAAAAATAATATAAAATTATCTTAATGTACTTTAGTTTTTCCTTGCTTATCAAGTCTTGTCATCGCACTTTCATGCCACATTTTGTTTTCTTTGTTCATCAATGAGATGTTAAATTAAAGTATAAAATTAAGATCATCCATGTTCTAGATTTGTCTTAGCATATTTTATTAATAATAATAATCATATTTCTATCTTTTTGGTTTTTATAATAATAATAATAATAATAATAATAATAATAATAATAATAGTAATAATAATAATGTTAATGATCAAAATAATAATTAATAATATTAATAATAAATATATAAAATATTTGTTTCATCTAAAATTTTTAAAGCCAAATTAATAAAAAAATGAAGATGTTACAATATTACTTTCCTCGAAAGAAATTTCGTCTTAAAAATTTAATGACCTAAAATAAATGAGGATATTATTTTCACATCTCTTTTTCTCTTTCCCAAGTTTAATCGCTTGTAGCTTCGTCCCACATGATTCTAACCCACGATATTTCGTTTCCTCAAAATACCTTCACCATGTGGTCTAGAATCTTAATTGGTAAAGCTTTGTATTCCAAGTTATCCTTGAGTTCTAATGTTTCATATTTTATAATGTGGGATGACTTTGGATGATATTTTCTCATTTGAGAAACATGAAATACATAATAAATATTAGATAAATGAGATGGTAAAGTTATATGGTATGTTATTGGTCCAACTCGCTTTAATTTGGAAAGGCTCGATAAACCTTAGTGTGAACTTCTTGGCCTTAATCGCTCCTCCAATTCCTGTCCTAAGGGCGACTCTTATGAAAACATGATCTCCTATTTCAAATTCCAAAGATTTTATTCTTTTATCACTATAAATCTTTTGTATATTTTGTGTAGCCTGATTTTTATGTAATTGTGCCCGTCGAGGCCTTTTATGTACTCATTCTCTTAGTGAATTTATGCAATTACTTCCTTCGGGATTTTAATAATGAAATACTTACTCTTTTTGGCGATTCACTTCCTTATACTTGTGTGTATTTATTTTCTTGAGTAGCAAATTTAGGGAGTGTCTAGATCCTCGAGAAGCCTTTAGGGAGACGATGATTTTTTGTGGATCCATCATTCAATTGTCTTTTGGGAGACAATGATTCTTTAGTGAAAGTTCAAAATTTAATTAACTCATAGGGTAACAATAATCTTTTAATGAAGTTTCAACGTTTAATTACTTCGTAGAGCAACACAGATTCTTCAATGAAGATCCAACGTTTAATTAATCCGCAGGGCAGCAATCTAACGATTGTTATTGACTCACAGTGTAAATTTTTTTACATTGACAAAATTATATAATCTAAGTCCTCAAAATATAGCTTTTGGCAGTTACCTATTAAGAGTGTCTTAGAAAAACTAGTTGGGTGCTAATAGCAAAAAAAACCTTTCAGACCAAGGGCCCAAAACAAAGCCCGATTCAATTAACAGAAAAATCACACCCCTAGCGGTTAACAGCAACACCACTCATCGTTCTTCTTCAATCTTCATGTTCCAACTCCCAATTCTGCTCTACTAAACCACTAACCCCCGCAATTCAAATTCAACACTCCATTCCACAATGCATAAACCCAAAAAACCCTGATTCTGCGCTCATTCAATCTGGATAACTCTTCTGTCATGAACGGTTTGTTATCACAGCTCTCATCATTCACAGCCACCATACTCGGAAGAACCACTCGATTCGTCTCAAACAACGCCGCAACTCCTTCCAATTTCTCGTTCCCGATAAAATCACTTCATTCTTGTGTTAGGTCTGAATTCGCGTTGACAGGGACTCGCTGCTATTCCACTAGAAAACCTCGCAAAAGTGGTGTTTCTCAGCGGACGAAAGTTGAGGCGGAAACGACGATGGATAAGGAAAAGGATGCTTTTTATGTTGTCAGGAAAGGGGATGTTGTTGGGATTTATAATAGTCTCAGTGATTCTCAGGCTCAAGTTGGATCTTCGGTAATTTTCTTTAGAATGTTGTTTCTTTTTGTTAAATTCGTTATTGTTATTGAAATGTTGGTACTTTTTAGTTTTCACTGTTTTGAAGTTTTTGTTTTTATTGGTATCAAAGTTGAAGGTGAGCAGAAAAGTGTTTAGTTGAAAATGTAGAGAGTGGTAGGAGTGGGTGAGAGGGGTAGCTCACCTGAGGTTTAAAGGAGTTAGAGGTTTAGGGTTTAAGTCCTGGCAAGAGTATGAATATCTATGTAGCACTAATACCTCTGAAAAAAGTGTCTCAGTGTCCGTGTTCGAAACCAACATGACACTTGTTATTTCGTTTAATTTTATTTATTTTTCCAAATTATTATCGGTGTCGATGTGTCGGTGTGTGTTTCTGGTGTCTGTGCTTCATAGGTGAATACTCCTATATACTAACAGTTGACCACTAAGTGAGATAATAACTTCGATGTTTAACCTAGTTCACATACATGGTTAATGGATACATATAGCAAGGTCTAGAAATTTATTAACCACTGGACACAATTAATTACGATTTTTAGGTTTATATTTTAACACAATTTTAATTGATTAATATCATGTACGTTTGAACATCTGAGAATCAGGTATACTTGGACACGATTTGGATGTTCAGTGTATATTTGAACACCTATAAATTGTTGTTAATTATATTTGGTGGATGATTGATGAATTGCAACATGTTATGATTGTTAACCATCTATTGAATATAATTAACCACATATATCAAGTGCGATAACCATCCAAATTATTGTCTAATATGTGTGTTGAAATTGAAATATTATTTCTTATGCTTATGATCTTTATGGGCATGATCTGTTGCTACTGCTAGTATTGAAATTGCCTTTTTCTTTATTGTAAAAACTTAGTTGTTTGATTGGATGTAGTAATTATATGTGTAGTTATTGATTTGAGAGCATTGTTATGGTGTTTGTTGTTTCCATTTCCTTGTTTCAAAATCAAAAAGTAATCTTCAAAGGTTCTTAATGACATTTTGATGTTTCTGTTGTGTTAGGTATGTGATCCTCCTGTTAGTGTATTTAAGGGATATTCGTTGTCGAACGAAACAGAGGAATATCTTCTCTCGCATGGACTAAAGAATGCTTTATACACAATTAGAGCCTCTGATTTGAAAGAGGATTTGTTTGGATCACTTGTCCCATGTCCGTTCCAGGTAAATAGCAGTTTCAACGTGTTTGATTTTGTCTTTTTTGATGAATAATTTTCTCTAGAGAAATAGGAAGGGAAAAGGTTATCTGTGAGTTGAAAAACAAAGATGTTCAATTTTCTGAAAACTTTTATCAACTTCTTAGGGTGTGTTTGTTTGAAGAGAAGTTGACGAGAGAGAATAAGGGACGAGAGAAGTTGGTGAGAAACTGGACATTTATGTTGTTTGGATGGTCGAAGAAATGTAGAAGAGAGATTAAAACTGGTGGGGGCCACCACCTTTTCTTTTCTCTTCCAAATAGCGAAGAAAGGAGACTGAAGACACATTTTTGTTCTTTCTTCCATATATACCCTTTGCTAAGTTATACAATTTCTGACGTAGAGATGTTTAAATAGTAGTAGATGGTTGAAGGTAACTTATATTTTTCTCATAAATGATAATTTAATAACAAGTGGATATGGGTTGTTATTTTAGTGAGTGTCGGGTGTTAATTTAATTTATTAAAACAAAAATTAATTGAAATAAATTATTTTAACTTAAAAATTAAGTTTGTGTCAAACAATTTATTCATTTCAATTAACTAACCAACAAAAATAATATTAACTAAAGTAAATTAAATTTGATAAGAAATTGCATATAAGTTGAATTGTTATAAAATGAAACTTATTATTATTAAATTAATTAAAATAAAATAAAATAAGTTTAAATAATTGAAAAAATAAAATAATTAACCAAAAATAATTATTGATTTTGCGCTAAAATAAAAAATAAATATTGATAGAAAATAATCTCTAAATATTTTAAAAAAATTGTTAGCAAACATATCTTAAAAAATATTGTGTATTCATTTTTTAATTTAAGGGTATAATTGTCTTTACAAAAATAATTACACTTCTCTCTCTTCCATTTCTCTTTTACTTCTCTTAAAACAAACAATATATTCTTGATCTATAGCTGACACATTTCTGTTCCCTTAAAATAAGGTTTAAACGAAGATATAGTATTTTTTGTTAAAAAAATCTTTTTAAGATAGTATTCTTATTATAGCTGACACATTTCTGTTCCCTTGACATATATATGCTTTCTCCCTAGACACCTTTAATGTGGTTTTAGGTTTGTTTTTATAAATAAAATCAGAAGATTTACTATGTGTTTCAGGAACCTTCTTCTACCAAAGGGACCATATCAAATGCAGATACATCTAAAAAGAGAGCTATAGGAGTACTGGGACAAGATAATGTGGTAAGTTTAGCCCCATTTTGAATTTATAACATGTTTGTTTAGACACCTTTGATGTGGGGTTTTGGGTTTGTTTATGAAGAAAATCAGAAGATTTACTATGTGTTTCAGGATCCTTCTTCTACCAAAGGGACCACATCAAGTGCAGATACATCTAAAAGGAGAGCTATAGAAGTGCTAGGACAAGATTATGTGGTAAGTTTAGCACCATTTTGAATTTATAAATGCTTCTCAGGAAGGCAAAGATCCAAGATTATGTATTTGTATGCTAAGATTTTATGTTCTGATAGTTGTGTTATAAATCATCAATTTGTCATCATTTTCATATCGAAAATATATACTCACATTTTCAGCTTTAAACCTCCATTGAGTTTAATATTAGTCTAGATATGAAAAAATGTTGGTGGTGTTAGTAAGTAAGAACTTGTTTGGTTTGGGAGAATGTTTGGTTTCGAGAAACAGCAAAAGAAAAAGAAAAAGATTTTCATTATTTCATAAACCATTTTTTTAATCAAACATGCCAAAAATATAGTGGTTTGAATAGGTCAAAATTATGGGTATCTTTTCTTAATGTGTTGATTCTGCATAACTGGATGCACTAACCAACCTTTTTTGCGTGTAAATGTTTTAACATATAAGTTTCTTAACTGCATAGCAGAAATCAATTGGTTTGACATCCATCTCTGAAGATCCCTTCAAAAAGCAAGTCAAGTTAGATCGTTCTACCGTGAGCGAAGCATCTTCACTTGCAACTGTAAGCAGAAATCATATTAATGCTCATGTTCATCTATGCAAAATTATGTTTACTTAGGGTTCCCCTATTTCTACAACAATCACCGGTGCTATTATGTAACCATGCTATTATAGGGTGGTCATTGGAGGATCTCTAGTTGCTATTGTTGATCTGTATCGTTAGAGTTTGAATGAAATCTTTATGAATTATATACGTATTCATAGTCATCCATACTGCTGCAGAAGACTTGTATTGTTGAGTTCGACGGTGCGTCAAAAGGAAATCCTGGAAAAGCTGGTGCTGGGGCTATTCTGCGATCTAAAGATGGGAATGTGGTACGCATTTGATGTTTCTATGCATATGCATAATTGTCATCCAATTATTGATCTCTTTAACTATTATTATTTTAAAGATTCATAGGGTTCGTGAAGGCGTGGGTATAGCAACAAACAATTTTGCTGAATATCGTGCAGCGATACTGGGAATGAAATATGCTCTTAAAAAAGGATTCACCAATATCTGTATACAAGGGGACTCTAAACTTGTGTGCTTGCAGGTTGGCCATTTATATTCTTCTTTATGTTCAGTTTATTCTAACATAACTAAATGTTAATTATCATGGTATATTTTCATTGTTTCTTTAGTTTTTTCCTACGAAGCGCGGACACCTCTAGAAGTAGGCGTGTCGCGGTGTCCTACATTTGTATGACACCTGTACGACATGTGTCAGAAAAGTTAAACAAGTGTCGGAAAAGCCAGACAAGTGTCCCTAAAAAATTGATTTTTTCTTTGTTTTGACACATTTTGATCGGTGTCTGATACCCATATGACACGCATATAACACGTGTCCGATAATTCAGACATGTTTTCTTTAAAAAGATTGTGTTTTTCTTTTCCTCAACACACTTATATACATTTTCTAGACAAATCTCATGCACGATTAAATGGGTTAAACATGTATTGAAACAATGTTATCAATAAAGAATTAAAGACATTAATTTTGATTAGAATATATTTAACTCTTTTGATATTAGATGAATAAATGAAACTCATATACTATCACATATATGGCGGCGTCGGTGTCGGAGTGTCCGTGTCGTGTCGCAGTGTCCGTGTCGGAATCTGTCCTTCATAGGTTTTTGCATCTTATAAATCTTTTCCTTATTTTTGAGAATTTGGATTGAGCTTAACTCAACCAAACCAGCTTGTCAGGTGAGAGCTGCCCAAACTTTATAAACATTACACATGTCATATCTCTAAGCAATGTTATGTAAGATTAAATCCACCCCTTCACACCCAACATAATGTTCGTAGACGTTGCCTCTCTGCCAATGGCCTTATGGGACCTAGCATCCTTTGGAAGCACTTGATGCCATGTTTCATTTCCATTGGTAGCATTTAGCTGATGAGTTAGGTCAGACAAAATGTGTTATTAGTACAATTTAAAATAAAACAGAACTAGACATGCCGATGAAAAAGTAGTACACATTGGTTTTATTAAGAGTGGAAATGAGGAAAACATAATAGAAGAATACTTTGCCCCGTTAAATTCCCCGAGTAAAACATGCAGGAAGTCCTCATACTCACTTTGAGGCTTGGGCCAATCTTTCTTCATCCCCTCACCTGGTTTAACCACTTTCTTTGTAACCAAAATGTGGAAAACCTTTGCTCCTTGAAGCAATTAACAGCCTAGCCTTTACCGTTAACCCGTCTCCGTATTTCACCCTTTAAAAATTAAGTATGTTGTAAACATGGTATACTCACTCATTTGTTTGGATAGCCCCAAGTTTAAAATCTTAAGTATATTCAGAAAAACAGTAGGTTAGTTGTTACACTTTTTACTTTAATGTCGGACTTATCTTATGGGATCAACTTGACAAAGATGGTTTAAATTATCAAATTTGTCTTCTGATGTATTTAGTTATCAGAAAAACTTAAAACAGTCGCTCAACAATACATCTCTGCATTGTGTTATCATCTTTGAATAGAATAAATTACTGCTTTCTAGCATATTGTCACTGTTATTTTCTGTTTGTTCTCTCTTCAATTTTCCAATGCTACTGCATGAAACAGATTGATGGCTCATGGAAGGTCAAGAATGAGAGCTTGGCTACATTGTATAAGGTGGCCAAAGAACTCAAGGATAAATTTGCATCATTTCAGATCAGTCATGTTCTAAGGGTAGGTACACTTTACTGCTTTTGGTGTATTATGGAATTGTATTTGGCTTTATATTAGCAATTTTTTGGGTACTTAATCTTGCAAGTTATCTAAAGTTTGAGAAATGTGTGTTTTTGGTAAAACTAAAAAATGTGAATAGGAGATGACTTCTGAAACTTCTTAGTGTTATGATTTTCCCATGTACTTCAAAATTATTTTTTTATTTACACATACATGCTTTTACTTGTGCTTCAAAAATAACTGTTTCCTTTGTCAAGGAATTCAACTCCGAGGCTGATGCTCAAGCAAATTTGGCCGTCCATCTTGCTGGTGAGGCTTTCGAATCTTCAATATTTGTCCGGCTTTAATGGAATGTACCTTTTCATTTGTATGCACACGCGTTTAACCTTTCTCTGCATTTACAGATGGCCAAGTTCAGGAAGAGTAGTAGGTTAATTCATTCACCGGCAGTTAATGGTTATGAATTGGGTTTCAATTTACGGATTCCTGTCACTGTTCTTTCATTTATTGGTGTCAAATTATACAGCAATCAAAACCTCAAGAACGAACTATTTTGAACTATTTTGAACTTGTCCCTCAGCAGCCAGCAGTGCCAATGATAGTAATCTTTTGACATCAGAACTTTTCAATTTCTGTCAAAGATGGCAGAGTGAATGAAGGTGGATTTTATGATTTTCATTCTTGGGTATATGGTAGAGCAGAAGCTCTTTATTGTCTTCTGCACACTTGATTACTACTATTAAATTATTACAGTAATTATGTTTTTTTTTGGCCGAAATTGCTGTTTCATGTCTTGTAATAAAATCAATGTGGAAGACAGTGACACAAAAATGGAATAATCCTGTAAATTGTATTAAGACTTAGTAATGATTCAAATTAATCACAAAAATGGAATAATCCTACAAATATGAAATGATTCGAATTAATCACAGGTCTAGTAAATAATGTCTCCAATGTTGAATGGTAACGAGCAATGCCATAAGCTCTTTCTCATATACTGATTAAGACAGATGTTACCATCCGACAAAGCTTTGGTGAAAAAGGATATGAGATGCCTCTGCCGAAAAATGTTAAGACTCATGATTCTAATCACATTGCTACCTGATTCAAATCATACCGATTAGATTTGGCAAAGTTCATTTTCCCATGTGTCATGTGTGTAATGATTTTCAAAAGATGCAATGATATGAGAAATTTGATATGAGGGATACTTACAACAAGTCTAACTAGCAACCTATTGACTTCACTAAAAAAACCAAAGTAACTCCTAAAATTAGGAGACTGTCATGCACTCACCCTTCCCCTCGTACAAAAATTTATTTCTTACTCGATTCATGTAATGGTTTATGAATCTTGAAGACCTTGTCACCAGTCTCAACTTCACCCATCCATTGTTACACCTACTTCTTTTTCTTTTAAAAGAGACATTTTCAATTTTCCATTTATCTCATCAACGACTAAGAATAGAGAACAAGAGCACCAAATCAGCGGAATTAAAAAATCTAGACATTTTGAATTGGGGGTCAACAAAAGATGATAAGAACCAGGTGTAGAAATTCAGAGCAAAAATCATGTCATACATATGTCACCGAGTATATACATCTAACAAAATTAATTAGACTCTCAGCACTTTATAAATTAAAAATTGAAATTAAACAAAAATATTTAAATTGTGTCCAATATTTTGAGGATAACGTGAAAACAAATGTGTCTAAAGAAAACGCCGAACAGTCCAATAGTACATATTTATATAATTAAGGTGCAAATTAATGTCGATTTTGTTTCTACTAAAGAATTAAAATAAATTGTAATATTCTTATAACATACCAACAAGCTGGAATAGCTCAGTTGGTTAGAGCGTGTGGCTGTTAACCACAAGGTCGGAGGTTCAACCCCTCCTTCTAGCGGTTTTATTTTTTATTTTATTTCTATATGATACTGTTTTTAAAATATTGCTTGAAACATCACATATTTTGAATGTAAACACAAATAAAAATAAATGTCAAAATCTTCAAGCTCTATGTTCTCAGAGTAAGCAAATAATTAACTCTTCTATAAGTACTTCCCCCCTACAAAAATTCTAAACTTAGCACCAACATAAGCACCAGTGCACCACAACTGCTAGAGATCTAACTAAGTGCTCTACGACATACAAGAAGAGGTATTTTATTTGGTGCTATTACCACCCGTCCATTCGTTCCAGTCTATGTCGACATTAGCATGGGCCCATTTCATAGCACTACGTGCAGCTTGCGGTCCTCCAGGCAATCCCCGTTCGGTTACAATATCAGCCATGTCAATGAAAGGATCAACCAAGAGTGTACCAGGACCTCCATACTCGGAATGCAAGAAGGTATTGAAAATCTGTTCAATTCAATCATAATCACAGAATTCATAGGCAACAAGGTAAGTATGGACTTTATTTCAGAAATCAGATGAAGCTCGAGAATTAGTACCAGTGTACAAACAAATACACGCAAAAGAAGAAAGGACAGGTACTCATTTATTTCATGCCAACCAGAGGAAGAGAAGAAAGGACAGGTCTATATTGCATTTTGATATGATGTTTAACACAGTCATAGCTGTGTGTTGTTAATTAGAGATCGCGCAAGATACAATTTGTTCATATTCTCCTACACTGTCATGCTATAGTGTTACGATAACCTCTAACTGAAAAACTTTGTACTTAATACCGGATCACGAAACAATATTGATTTGTTCAAATTATGCTACATTGCACAATAGCACCACCATTGCGGCTATTTGACAACCTTGTATGAAAGAAAGACATCCAAACACTGCATAAGATATATTCTAAATTAACCTTTCAAATTACTAAAACAAGAAAATGTTGATATCATAGATAAAATCATATCTTCTTCTTCATCCCTTATTTTCTTTTTCTTGATTAGTTACATATGTTCAACTTGGATTACGAAAAGTTTTACAATCAGATAAATGCCTGTGTATGAACTAAGAGCATGCTATAAACTTGTGCATAACCAACCTTATTTTGTTGTCTATGACAAAGTAGTATGGTGCTCTATTGTAGTAAGAAATCAATTATAAATTTCTCTAACACAGACATACAAATCTCAAGCAAATTCAATAACATGTCTAAAACCTTATTTCAAATGCTGAGCTCAACCAACCTTATATTATCTCAGGCAACAAGAGTTGTCATCTCCGCTGGAAAAAGGTGTGTCTGTGTCAGTGTTCGAAACCAACACCGATACTTGTGATTATGTTTAATTTATTTATTTATTTTTCAAATTTTTTCTGGGGTCAATGTATCAGTGTCGGGTTTCCCGGGTCCTAATCACATTTTGTCATCACTCATCAGTTACAAAGTAGGGTATAAGGAATGCTAACAACGAGATTTTGAACATAAACAAAAAGACATTACTCAACTCAAGAAAGAGTAAAAACACAAACAAACAAAAACACAAATCTTGTAATCAATCAAACTAAACTAGCTAACACAAAGGGAAATGATAATAATACAAAAAAACAAAAAACCAACCTCAGTGCAAACTCCAACAACTTCTTCAACTGATTCTTCAAAAACATCTTTCTTTGAAAGCTTATCAAGAAGGTGCTTTTTGAATTTCTCGGTCTCCTGAAACCCACAAAAAGATTATTCACTTAAAAGAAATTATTCACGAGCAGATTAAAAAAATATTCAAAATTTGAAGAGAAAACTTACGGAATCTGCAAATTCAGGAATTGGGTCAGGGAATTTGTACTCAGCGGCTCTAGTAATGGAGCGTTTTGTGGATGAAAAGGGTAAAGTTGCGAGCTTTCTATTTAGAGAAGGAAATGAGAAACGGTGTTTGCATTTGATAGTGGTTTGGGATAAGCATAGCGAAGGAATTGAAGAAGAAGAAGAAGAAGGGATGAGGAAGAGTGAAAGGGACGAAGTTGAAGCCATACTTCAAAAACAGAAACCAAGGTGATGTTCCTTTATCCTGCTAGGCGCTAGCTATATATTATAAACAGATACCAAGATTAAGGGTTTTTTTTTTTTTAATAAGATGGAGGGTTTAAAGAAAAAAAAAAACTACATAGAGATAACTCAAGTCGCTAGCAAACAAGTTAATTAAATTCTTTGGATATTCATCAAACGCTTGAGGGCCTGGATCATGGTGAAAACTCTACTTAATCAATGTATCTGCGCATCGGTTGACTTCTCTGTAGACGTGAATGAACTTTACTAGAATATCGCCTAGAAACATTTGATTGATTTGGCTTAACAACCATTTTGTTGCTCCAATAAAGGATTTCTTCCCATTGATTTTATCAACCACCCTTTTGTTGTTTGATTGAATCTCCATTATGCTGAAACCTTTGCTCACTGCGAACTTAATTCCTTCTAGGATCCCCTAGGTTTCAGCTACCTCTATGTTGCAAGCACCAATGAATTTGGAGAAGTCTCTGCATCATTCTCCATTATCATTCCTCATAATTCCTCCACAAGCTGCCTTATAAGAATTGCTAACCATCCCATCAACATTTACACAAATCCAGCCCTGAGTTGGCATGTTCTAATTAATGTTCTTCACCTTCTGATGCCTTGCTAGGATTGTTCGATTAAGATTCTCGCAAACAAGATACTCATTAACTCTGTTATTGATCAGAAGGGGAAGGTTACTAGGCATGATGAGGTTTTCATCGTGTTTTCTCATGTTTCTCCAATGCCACACAGTGTGACAGGTAGTTGCCCAACATTCACCTGGTATCTTGTGCTCATCAGTATAAAACCGATTAGATAAGTTGCCATTTATCCAATCCTGCAGATTACACCTAAAGAAGACCTTCAAATGGTGTTCGCTGACAAGATGAAGCCACACAACTCTGGCCATGGAACAATCCTGCAACGCATGATTTATATCTTCTTCTACACCATCATGTTAGACGATAGGCTACGATCTAGAGAGGGGGTGAATAAATCACAAATGAAATTTTCTTAATAAAATTTTATTTTGAAAAATATTAAACTTTGGCGCGCAGAAACAATCTTGGATCGACAACCGCCTATCCCAAACCGTTATAAAAAAGATCAGCTATGCGTTAACCAATAGAGCGCATAGGTTAGATGAGAAACTTAATCAACATTTTTTCACAATAACATTTGAACAAAACCACACTATAGTAATTGATTTCCAATGAAATAACAATCATAAATTTACTTAAGAAATTTGTCGAACACTTGGTGTGCAATCAATTCAAACTAGATTTTTCTTTGATTTTGTTGATATGAGAAACCAATTACAATCACATAGATTATAATTAACTCAACAAAACAGTTTGAAGTATTAGACAAAGTAGTTATTTCTAAGTATCGATTGCATAATCAATGGTTACATAATTTGCAAGTAAACATATGAGAGAGAGAGAGAGAAGGATTTGTTTAGGCAGTTCCGTAATCGGCCTCACTATGGGTACGTCTTCCCCAAATTCCAAAGGAATTGAGATAATAAAATTAACCTTTGCAAATGTAGTTTACAAGATAAAAAGTAGCAATCTAACCTTTCAAACCCTATGGTTGATGTTGATCTTATCTTCTTATATTCCCTTGATCTTGAGCTCGATCAAGTAACCTTATACTTCCAATTTAATCCTCCAGTTTTCGTTACTCCTTTGGCATAATCCTTTTCTTCGATTCTTTCACTCGATTAAATCTAAATTGCGAACGTATCGTGACCCAAAATTACCAAAGTATTCCTCCGGTTACCATTATTCTTTTGATACAAACCCCCATTCTTCAAAGCTTTCACTCAGATGAATCCAAATTACAAAATATTGTGAAAAACTCCCAAATTAATCCTTGATCTTGGAAGAATGCCCTAAATGAATTTATCTTGAAACCCCCAAATAATTCTCAACCCAATTCAATTACAACAATCCTAAATGGACCTTATCAACCTAAATCTAGATGGCACCCAACAAAAATGACTATGTGTAATTATTGTGTGTATGCATAGAGAGAGGTTGAAGATGATGAGCAATGCTTTGTATATTTCTGGTTTCAATGTGTGAGAAATGATGTATGAATGGTATTTATATAATGTGTGTAAAGTGAGAAAGAACACAAAAAAACATATTAGAAAATTTTACAATTTTTCAAAACTAAAACATCATGTTTCGACCTAAAGATCCTATGTGTCGACCTATAGAGGCATTTTTACTTCTATATGTCGACCTATAAAACGTATGTGTCGACACATAATGGACAAATGTGAAAGTTCAAAATTTTGTTTAGGTATGTGTCGACCTATGGACTCTATGTGTCGACTTGAAATGGACATAATGCAATTTATCAAAATTGTTTCAGTATGTGTCGACCTGAAACACAGATGTGTCGACCTATAGACAAAAATTTTGTCTATGTGTCGACGTGTGTGATATATGTGTCGACCTGAAACATCCAAAATGCTTCCTTTTGTAAAGCATATATCATGTATCGATCTATGCATGCATGTGTTGACCTGTACACTAATTTTTCACATGAAAACTTAATTTTTGACTTGTAAGACAACTCTAACATGATTTTAAGTTTCCTAGTATGAAAATTCACATCTTAGACATAGAGAGAAAGGTTCAATGCACATAAATACTAAGTTTCCTAGTTTTGACATTCTAAACATTTCTACAAAAAGAATAGTGCACTCACATACTCCCCCTTTTTTATGAAGGCAAAACTTGTGAAGTATTTGTAGTCTTTGATCATAACTCCCCCTGAATATGTGCTTCTCCCTTCTTAGTTCTTGCATAACTTCTTCTCCGTTGACAACATCAAAAAGAAACAAAACCATAAAATGTAAGAAGCATCAGGTAAAATACACATCTACATGTATACCGCTCAGAGGCGTTGCAAAGATGAATTTGATCAACATTAACAACACTCACATAGAATGATATTAAAGTGAAATTGCATAGACATAAATAAGACATTCAATTCAGACAAAGAAGTATGAAATTCATTACAAATTAAGCATACAAAAGTCAGAATAGAACAACATAACATCATAAAATAGAAAGCATAATAATGCAACATAAGATCATGAAGTAAAATGTATGCAATAGTTTTTGAGCTGCTTCAAAAGCGTCACGTTTACGTGACACTTCCAGTTGGTGCTCCCGATTGTTGCACACACATGTGCTCTAATAAGAGGATAATTTTAGATACATCACCATAAAAACCAATATCATATATGATTCCATAAGGCATGCCATGGTTATTTCAAGAATTTTGTTACCATTTTAACATGTTCAAACATTTATTATGCACAAATATGTTAATAATATGCTCAAACACTAATAGCAGCAAAGATACTTTAAATGTGCGGAATTTATATCATGAGATACATATGATAATGAAATACAAATGATTAAAACATTAATTCACTATAAGCATATGAATTAAAAACACTCATGGGTTAACAACAAATTTTTTGAAAGTGAACATTCATGGGATTGCATCATACATCAATTATATCACATAAGCATACAATCAAATTTAAAGAGACATATATAAGCAACATAAGATATAAAAACTTACGAACAAAGAGATAAGTGAAACGATATTACCTCACCGAATGAGAAAGGAAGGATGCACTCACATGAAATGGAACTTTTGAAAGAAGGTTAAAACAATTTTGAATAGAGTGCATGCATAAAAATATTTAGGCAAAATTTGAGATATCGAGAATGCGCAGTTCCCGACGAATATTGAGAAATGGCTTAGTCGCAAGAGATTCTGTGAAAATATCCACAAGTTGATTTTTGCTATCAACATGCTCAAAAGCGACATCCCCATTTTCAACATGATCACGTAGGAAATGGTGACATATCTCAATATGTTTAGTACGAGAGTGTAGCATAATATTTTTAGTTAGGTTAATAGTACTAGTATTATCACAAATTATGGGAATACGTTGAAGTTTAATGTTAAAATTAAGTAATTGTCGTTTAATCCATAAAATTTGAGCATAACTACTACCCACTGTGACATATTCCGCCTCAGCAGTTGACAAGGCAACTGAGACTTGCTTCTTGCTAATCCAACTAACTAAAGAATTTGAAAATAAGTTTCAAGTTCCACTAGTGCTCTTCCTATCCAATTTGCAACCAGTAAAATCAGAATCGGAGTAACCAACTAAACTACAATCGCATCTTTTGGGATACCAAAACCCATATTTATAAGTACCATGAAGGTATCTAAGGATGCACTTAACAACTTTTAAATGGGATTCCTTAGAAGCAGATTGATATTGAACGCACATGCACTCACTAAACATAATGTCAGGCCTAGATGCAGTAAGATATAAGAAAGATCCAATTATACTTCTATACCTTTTCACGTCAACATCCTTACCATTTTCATATTTGTCCAAGTTTTCGTTTGTGGGTATTTGAGTGTCAATACAATTTGCATCTACCATTCCGAAGCATTTAAGAAACTTTTGGCAGTACTTGTTTTGATACACAAACGTCCCTTCCTTGAGTTGTTTGATTTGAAGTCCGAGAAAGTAGTTTAACTCTCCCATTAGACTCATTTCAAATTCTCCATCTTGCGTTCTTTTTGGACTTGTGAATGTGAGAGATATGAATGTGTGTGAGAGAGAGAGGGTGGAACATTTAAGAGGAAGAAGAGGGATGAATTTGGGAAAGAAAAATTTATTTCACAAAAAGCGATTCCGACCCTTGTAAGTACGAAGTGCGCCTAAGAGGGGGGTGAATTAGGTACTTTAAAACTTTATCGGTTTTTTGTGAAGATGGTAATATTTTTCTGGTTAATGGTGATGTTATGAAAGATGTAAAATGCAGAAAAATAAATGACACGACGATATATCCTGGTTCCCCTCACAGTCCGAGGGTACTCTAGTTCCCTTTCAAACACAAAAGAAATTTCACTATAGTTAGAATGATTGTACAGCCTATCCACACCAATTGTGATGCTTACTATCTAACCTATAGGAAGATCAAAAGCTCTTAAAACCTTTAAGATATTAATACTAAGTGCAAGAATAACAATCCTCTTCAATGCACACACTTGCTTCCAACAATCCTGGACAGCAAGAATACAACAAGTATTTTCTAAATTTTACAAGAGTTTTTGAATAGAGATATAATCTATCAATCACTTGATTGATCTTATTTTCAAGCAAAAAACTTTCTCAAGGATATACAACAAGTGTTCAAGGAATGATATGAATTTTTCTTAAGCTTTAATGAAAGAGCAATGCAGAAAAATTCACTTGAAAATTCTGATTTCAACACTTTGAAAATATTGAAAGATGAGATGATTTTAGAAAGTTAAAATATTTGTTGGAAAAAGGTGTTTTAAATTCTAAAAATAATAGGTTTTATACTTTCATAACACCTCTTCAAAAGTGTATAAAACATGAGAGAATGCAATGGTTGAAAATAAAAAGGTGTCAAGTTTTCATAAAATAACATGCAGTATATTTGCCACTGTTTCGTGTGTAACCGGTTACAGCATGGCTGCTACCCGGTTACATAAAGTAACGTTGCCTAGATTTTTGAATTTTTCACGTTGTAACCGGTTACAACATGGCTGCTACCCGCCAGTAGCCAAAAATACCTTTTGAAAAAGCTATTTTTTGTAACCTTTTGAAATCTTTTGAAACCAAAGCATATTATGATATGAACAAATATATTTGAACACTTGTATGCATATTTTGAGAGTTAAATGCTATACCTTTAATAAATTGATCAATCAAAGGAGTTTCTTCAAGACTTAGAAGATATTTGAAACTTGATGTGCTAGATGACTTGAGCCATTCCACTTTTTGCAATAATAGGTTGTCTTCATCAAAACAAGTGTGGAAGCTTGACTTCACAACCCTTTCCACTTTTAATTTGTTTTGTTTTTTTTATTTTAATTGAAAAAGTTTTGGACACGTGTCATCATGGTATTGGCGCTTAGATTTAAATGGAGGATGATCCTGTACAGGACATCCCCAGCATGCCCACTGTGGGCACGAATTTAATCATTCTATGATTTTGATCGTGTGGCTTAGATCAGGGAATCTTAACTGTATCATAAAATAAATCAAAACCGTTTGATCTTCATCAAACGGTCGGGAACGCCCCATGTCCCCTCCTTTGTTTTTTATTAGTTTTTGGGCCTTAAGCCCATTTGCTTCTTTTTCTTACTAACTTCCCCATTTATGCTTGCACCCCATTTTTCCTTTGTTTTTAATGTTTGATTCCATTAATTGTTTCAATTAATTAATTGATTAGTAGATTAATTTTTGAATTATCATAAACATGAATGTTAAAGTAAAAAAATTATATTTCTTTATTTTCAATTTAGAATCGAACTATTTTCGCAAGTTGAATCAAATATTTTTTTTCGAAATTAAACGGATTAAAAAAGAAAAATTGAGTGCACACTATTTTTATTCTCGAATAATCAAAAGAAAAGTGTAAACTTTATTCGAACCGATTATTCGTCTTCCACTAAACTTTTCGTAATAAAAAACCCGATTAAAAAGAAAATTGAGTGCACACTCTTTTTATCCTCGAATTATCAAAAGCAAAGTGTACATTTTGCTTGAACCGATTATTCATTTTCCGCCAAAAAATACAAAATCAAACTCAAATTAAAAAAGGAAAATCGGATGTACATGTGCAAGATTCTTGAGTAGTCAATCACACGGTTTACACTTTGTGTCTAAATCGATTACTCGTCTTCCACAAATATGATTTTAATAAATAATTGGATTAAAAAATGAAAATTGGGTGTACACTCTTTTCATCCTCGAATAATTGAACGAAAGGTGTACACTTTGTTTAATCGATTATTCGTCTTCTGCCTAATTAAAAGGTTCCCATTAAATACAACATATATGAGTGGTACTAATACCTTCCCCATGCATAATTGACTCCCAAATTTGAATTTGGTTGCGATGATCATATTTTGTTTTTTTAGGGTTTTATTGACGTTTTCCCTTTCATAAATAAACTTCGGTGACGACTTTATTAAGTTTTGAGCATTCATTCACCCAAGTATTTTTTCACCGTGACACGCCTCACTTTTTGAACAATAGTCCATGGTCCTATGCTACCATGTTTCCCTTCATTTAATTATTTCTCAGTTGCTTTTTCTCCCCGAACTTCGTTGTTTCTGTTCTCTGTCGTTGGATGATTTCTTTCCATACACCTTGTAGTTTTGTGCCCAAATATTCCATAGGGGAGGCACAAAATATGAAGCCTTTCATAGTTCACTTTGTATCATTTCCCTTTAATGGAAAACATGGCTAACAGAGGCGTCTTCAAGTTTACTTGCATGCACATGCAAGCGTATTTCCCTCGTTCTCTAAATAGAGTGGTTTGTCCACCTTAACAGTCTTGCCAATTCGATATCCTATGAATGAGAGATCCCGATGATCATAATATTCAATATGTAATCCTGATATTCTTACCTACATTGCAAGATTGTCTATAACAGCAGTATTAGGATAGAAGTTGGATCTCCATTCTTGCACCATAAGGTAGTGATCGTAGATTAGCCAAGGGCCATCCGAGAGCGCTTAATTCTGATCTTCTTCACACGTAAAGGTGACGAGGTGATAATCTTTCCTAAGTTCGAAAATGTTCAATGCTCCTCTTTTTGCCCATGATTGATGTAGTCTCATTTCCAACGCTTTGAAGTCGATTCTCCTTTCCATC
Organism: Vicia villosa; assembly: GCF_029867415.1. NCBI lineage: Eukaryota > Viridiplantae > Streptophyta > Magnoliopsida > Fabales > Fabaceae > Vicia > Vicia villosa. Next base: position 368,723 of record NW_026705109.1, on the reverse strand, counting down.
AACTTTTAGTCCCCCTATTTTAAAATCCAAAAGACCAAAATTGCAATTAAGATATATATATATATATATATATATATATATATATATATATATATATATATAGGGCATATCATATGAGAATGACATATTTATATGAGAATATGAGAATGAATCCGAACCATTGGATTTTAAAATAAATGGTGGAGATTATGAGTGAATATTTTTTTCTCTCTCCTACTTCATTTATTTCAAGATACAGGAGTGAGAAAAAAAAGATTCACTCATAATCTCCACCATTTATTTTAAAATCCAATGGTTCAGATTCATTCTCACATTCTCATATAAATATGTCATTCTCATATGATATATATATATATATATATATATATATATATATATATATATATATATATATATATATATATATATATATATATATATATATATATATATATATATATATATATATATATATATATATAAGTCAGGATCCATTGACACAAGGCGTCAAACTTTAATTTGATATCAAATAATATCCATTGATTTTGTTTAATCTAATAATATATATTTACTCATTTAAGATGTCATATGATAAAAAGATTTGGTTTCCTCTCTCTTCCTTAAACATATCTTTTTATTTAATAGTTAATATCTTACAATATTTCAGATTTAAATGACCACATAATTTCAATTTTTTATAATAAAATTCTCAGCAATCAAATTATTTATATATAAATGTAAAACTATCATTAGATTGATTAAATGTAATAGATTGTAATTTCTATAAAAAAAATTAAATTACTTATAATTATTCTATATAGATTGAAAATTCTATAAGAAAGATTAAATTAATTATAATGATTCTAAATAGATTGAAAGTTATATAAAAAAATCACTTATAATTATTCTAAATAGATTGAAATTTCTATAAAAAAATCACTTATGATTATTCTCAAATTCAATCCCATATTTTTTTTTATTTTTAATATTTATTTTATTCTTGAATAATTAATTCTCCAAGGTTTATTTATTTACATTTCAATTCTACCATTGATATTTTTAGTTAAATATGTTTTTTTTTCATTTAGGTAGATATTTTTTTAATCCATATAATTTTTTTCTATTAATTTTTATTTTTATTTTTTCAAAAGAAATGTCATATTAAACATTTTTTGTAAATGGATTTTCTAATCTTCTGAAAAAAGTGTTAAAGATTTAATCGATTAATAAATTAAGTGTTCAAACTAAAGAAAAATATTATATAAAAAATTAAATAATTAAAATAATAATATTTTTAAGTCTTATTTATTTGGTTATTATTAGACACTATTAGGTTGCATAATATTTCAATTAATCAATTTAATAGACACTAATGAATAAAGAAAATAAAAAAAAATCATATTTAATTAAAATTATAAAATTAAAATAACAATGAAAGAAGAGAAATGTAACTAAATAAACCTTACATAATTAATTACAACAATAAAATGTATTTAGAATAATAATACATAAATATAATTAAAATAATATTATTCTATCTGAGAAATAGTATTCTTATAAATAAAATACATAATTATTTGTCTTATCCGAGAATTTTTGTCCAATTTTAAAAAATATTTTAATTATTATAAGAAATTGAAATTATGTGGTCATGATAGATTTTATTCAAATTTTCAATGATTTTTAAAATATTAAAAATATTAACTATTAAATAAAAAAATATGTTTAAGGATGAGAGAGAATCTAAATCTTTTTATCACGAGACAAACAATAATTAAATATATACTATGAGTTTAAACAAAATCAACTAATATTATTTGGTGTCAAATTAAAATTTGACACATGATGTGAATCGATCTGACTCATAAATATATATAATTTTTATTTATATTTTATTCTACCAAATGTATCCTTAACATAAATCTTAATATGTGTATTCATGCATAAATCTTTATATAACTAATAAATATTAATGAAATAATTTAAACTCAATCAAAAGATTTTTTTTTTGGCTTTATACCACCGATTTAGTCCGGTTCGGGGGATCGAACCGTGGTTCTCCCTACCAAGTCCAACGCCATTCACCACGGACCAACTAACGATTGGTCAATCAAAAGATTTTTAATAGAGTTGAAGTTGAAATTTGAAAAGTATTTCATACCAAATAAATCGGATTCTCTTTTAAAAGAAAAATAAAATGAAAAATAAATCAAAATCCAAATGTGTCTGATTTTAAAATTATCAATCTGGTTTTTAAAAGAGAACCAACATTTGTTTTTATCTTCTAAAAATCTATCTATCTATGGCTCCAAACTATATTCCAAATAACCTTGTTTTTTCTATTCTCTCTAAACTTCCGTTTAAATCTCTAAAGCGTTTTTCTTGTGTTTGTAAATCATGGTCTTTTTTATTCGAAAATTTCATTTTTCTTAACATGTTCCACAACAATCTTATTTCCAAATCCCATTCACTATATGATGAAGATGTTGATGAGTGTTTCATCTTCAACTGGCGTACAGGTTTAGTGAAGTTGTCTTTCTTCACAGGTGAGAAATTAGAGATCGAGATTCAATTCAATCCTCCACGTCCATTCCACTCTCAATCAAACGATCTCTTTCAACATAGTTGTATTCTTGTCTTAAGTTCTGCAGTTAATGGCATTCTTTGTATATACGATAATACAAATATAGCATTTTGGAATCCAGCTACTAAAGAAGTTAAGGTCATTCCTCCTGATTTTGGTGAGTTTTCAAATAGTCTTGACGAGTTTATAACTATCTTTACTCCACTAAAATTCATTAAAAAAAATACAAACTTTTTTACAAATCTCGTGATCTAGTTTTCAAAGCTCCATCCAATAATAACAGCCAAACCTAAGCAACTACAAACTGAAGAAAAATGATGGAACAATCTCTAAACAAACACAACATGTGTTTCTTCAATCAGATTATAAAGTACAACAAACAGTCAAAAGCTTAAATTCTCCAACGACGATCCTTTGGCAATCCCAATTATAATTCTAGTCTTCTTCTCTTTCGGGTGGCAGACCACAAGGCAATAGCATTTTCTGCGCAATAGGTAGAATTTGTCAAATAAGAATATAGAGAGCAAGGTGAAATCATAAAGTATAAAATAATGTTACTCATTTCAATCAATCAAAAGTTCAACTCCTCATGGCCTGTTAACAACAACGAATTGCACTGCAGGAAAATGCACAGCAACAACTTTTAGCATCACCTCAGACTCCAAATTCTCTTCTCTATTTCACTATTGCCTGCTATAACAGCACTATTGACAACACGGGTATTGAGAATGTAATCAACATGAACAAAACAGCCAACTACAAGTTGATGTGTGTCAGTCAGAATCCATTTGATATCTTTATTGCTAAATACCATGTCAAACTTGCAATCTTAACTTAACCAGGTTACTTACCTCACAAAGGAAAGTTCTTCCATTAAAAAACTATCATGTGTATTGATAAGCATCTTACAGCAACCATATTTTGACATGAATTTTACTGCTTAATTCAAAAAGTGTAAAAAATCTTGCCTAAGCTTCTTGAGAGAAAATACTAACCATCTAGCCATTCAACATCCTTATTCTATCTCCTCAGAGTGAAATATCAGACAGAAAATGTTGGCTTCTCTTCAAGGTTAGATCATACCGACATCTGTTATGCTAGTATAGTAGGCTAATGACATGATCTGTTTCTATATTGACCGGGGTCACACACCGATGATCAAACCCTTCCAACTGTGTTGAGTTTCCCTCCATGCTAAAATAGTCCGACTAAATAATGCTTTCTCTTTTTTAATTCCCTCTAATCATAACGACTTTGCAGTGGTTACTTCTCCCCTGAACAATGGGGTGGAAATATGAATCTCTCAATACATTTTCCACTTTTGCACAATGTGTCATTGGGCATATACAGCACGGTGAACACCTTCGATAGTGACACCTCACATGTTACATCCAATAACTAAACCTAGTTGAGCCCAATTTCAATCTTACAAAGTCCCCAAGACCAGTTCTGACCTCTTTGCATCAATGTGCTAATACCGAAAGGGTTAATCAGACTGTCAAAAAACCTCAACTGTTCTGAAACCCAGTGTCTTTCAATGTTAACTGGGACTTCAATAGTTTTGTTAATTAATCAATTTTACCTACTAGTATAGACACCAAACAGGTAGTCAATGAGTGATCTCGATTCTCAACCATTCTTTTAAACCAGTATTGTCCATGATGGATGGCGGTCCATGGCGGAGAGCCAAAATCCCGCCATATTGTACGCTTTGAAGCGCCGTCATAGCAAATCATGGCAGAAAACCCCACAATTTTGGCCTATATGTATTACCATTGCGGCGAGCCCAAAAACCAGCATTGGCATGTATATATCTGCCATATCGCCACAATTGCGGATATTTGATAACACTGTTTTAAACTATTAAATGTAAAGTAAGTTTTGGTGGTATACAGTGCACTCACGAACCACATGACAAAGTGGTCTTCTCTAGAAGCCACCCTTCTTACTAGCTCATTTGTGATATAACTCCCCATAGAAAAAAAAGGAAAGAAAGAAACTTGTGCTACACAAATTCCACAAACTCGTGTATTCTGAGTACGATCTATCTGTTTCCAATCTATACAAAATACCAAGCTAGTGAAATAGAAGCTTAAGCATATGTTTGGTTTTGAGGTGAAAATAATAGATTTTGAGTAAATTGATTATGGTTAAAAAAGAGTTGAATGTAAAGTGATTTATGTATGGGTAACTTTATGCAAAATTGAATTGAACAAGTAAATTTCAATGTAAAAATTCCGGTTAAATTCAATAGCTACACATTCTAGCTTCAAGTAGAATCAACTCAGGAGACAGAATCAACTCTACTTTAGAAGAACCTAACAACTCAATCATTTCAAAATCAATTCTACACGTCTAAAATTGCTTTTAACTCTTCCAAAAACTAAATCAAACATACACTAAGTTGAGTTTGAAAAAAGTACCTGCATAAAAGTGTAGCGTTGTCTTCCAATAGGTTCATTTTCAGCAATTGAAAAATAGGAAAGTAAAGGATAATGCCCAATATATGATGCATAGCTATCACGCTGAATGTTCACCGCCCATTCACTGCACACACAAAAAAAAACAACAACAAATTGAACAAAAATTTGGGAAAAAAAACTGATTTGAAAGAACAATAACAAAAAAAAGAAAAAAAGAAAGAAACCTACAATCTGTTCATATCAGCATGGCCAGTTCCAACATATTTAGCTTGAAGATGTTCGAGTTGGGAATTGATGTTAAACCTATCACTCGCCTGCATCACAAAACGCAAAAATCGTTTGCATGATTGAAATATTATTATAATTCAGCAGGATTAGGGATTGCAGACAAATTGAAATGAAAATGAAGAACAGAAGAAAGATTGTAATGAATGAAGGAATAAGAAGATGAAGAGAAAGGATTGGAGGATAATGGAAATACCTGCATATTGACTCTTGTTCAGAGAGACCTTACTCGCGTGATGGTCCAGAGTTCGAACTAAGCTAGCAGGTTTCACAATCAGGTTAACGATTTTTACACGTGTTTTGTAAATTTTTATTTTTTTGAAAAATGAATTTGAAATTTAGATTAATTTTGCTTGATGTTGTAAATATTCAACAAAATTCTTTAACCAACATCTTTGTATTTTAATAAGCAAAGATCTTATATCAGAAAATAAGAGTGTACATAGGATACTCAACCCTCAAAAGACAAGGAAACTATTCATTTTTATAAGAGGAGAAGTGTATCAATCATTCATATTTATAAGAGGAGAAGTGTATCAATCGTAGTAACTATAAAAGCTGAAATTATTATAACCCAATTAGTAAGAGACCCGTGCTGGAGTATGGGTATTTGTTTGTTTGATGTTGTATATTTTGAATGATATCAAAGTCAATATTAAATGCCAAACAATTTTATCATTAAATAGAATAAAGCAAAATGAGTATTTTGGTAAGTTTGCCATTTGTCAAAAAAAATAAACCCTTACTATATTTATGTTTCCTATTTATAGAAATGTTTCTATTATTATCAATATTATTAATATTATAATTAATGAATATTTTAATTATTATTTTCAAATTGTTTAAATTTATTATATTTAATGTTATGCGAATTGACATTCACTTTGATTTCTTTATAATGGGAAAACGTTTTCCCCTATCAAAATACACTAAACGGCGCACCTTCACTATCCTTTTTCAATTCACAGACTATTATTACTATTATTCATTCTACATTAATCAATAATATTTAATAGTTAATTAAATTGGGCCATTGAAAACACAAACAAAATGGGTATCCATTCACATCCCATTTACATTAGCGATACATTAGCTACCGTCAAAATAAACCAAATTGTTATATTTTTTTTTTTTTAAGCAAGGATTAATTGATAGAGAGTACTAGGGGTACTCTAACCCTGATACAAAAGGAGGAAGAGCTAAAAGAAAAATTACAAGAACCAAAATTTAGACAAGGTATTGCAAAGGTTCTTTGCAAAAATTGTAAAAAATGCTATTGGTATTAGTAATATCCCCTACCGAGAGCCACTTCCAAGCGTAAATCTTAATGTTCCATCTTAAATCCGACCAAGAGAAAGATTCTTGTTTAAAAACGATAGCGTTGCGATAGTTCCAAATATTCCAACACACCACTAGCCAAATATATCCTTCCTTTCCTTCCTTAATTTTCTTGTTTTTGAAGAAGTCGAACCAAAAATTGTAGCTACTACTTATGGATAAATCATGATCAACTGTAACATCAAACCATAAACCAATATCCTCCCATATCTTCTTGACAAAAGGGCAACTTAAAAGGATATGCTGAAGGGATTCTCCAGCCGTGGAACAGAAGCAGCAGGAATGGTCCATAGAATTATCTATACAACCTCTCAATAAAAGCTGATCCTTTGTTGCCAACCTGTTCCAAAAACACCGCCATCCAAACGCCTTAACTCTATGCGGTATCTTCGTTCTCCAGAGTCTTTCAAAAACATTGAGTTGAGCAGCCTCCGTAACAATCGCGATAGGAATAGGCGGAACGTACAGAATGCTATAACCATCCTTAGCCGTGTAAACTTCGCTAGATAGGTTTCTCCACAAGATTCTATCTTGTTCTTCAATCCTAAGAGAAACAGCCTGCAAATCAGAAATTAAGTCTGCCATATTGTTAGATTCATCATAATTCAGAGGAAGAGCTATGCCGAGATTTCCCCACTTCCATTGATTATCGCAATCCTCCCCTGCTTCAGCAACACTCATGTTCTTCTTAGAACTAAGAGCAAACAGATTTGGATAAAGAGACTTCAAGGGAGCTTCTCTTAACCAAGCAATGTTCCAGAAAGATGCGGAAATACCGTTGCCCACCTTAAAATTGCAGCTGTTCACGAACAATGCTCCGCTGTACCCGGTTCTCCAGCTTCTTTATATCACTCCACCAAGCTGATGAACGTCTTCTACATCTCACTGGACTATCGATTTGCAGAGCCAATTGAATGTTCCCATACCTGGTAGAGAGGACCTCTTTCCATTTAGCTTGTTCACCTCCAAGAATCCTCCATTTCCACTTTAGCATCAAAGCCGAATTGAAATCCTCAATGTTTTTCAAACCTAAACCTCCGTCTTTCAAAGGGAGACAAGTATAATTCCATCCTATCCAATGTATCTTACGCTTGCTCTCTTCACCGCCCCATATGAATCGGTTTTGGATTGTGTTAAGTTGGCTGCACACCTTCTTCGGAGCCCTGAAAAACGAAAGATGAAAAATAGCCAAGCTATTAAGAAGAAATTTAGTTAGAGAGATTCTCCCACCGAGAGAGAGCAACCTTCTCTTCCAGCAGTTGAGACGGTCTTTAAATTTCTTCATTAAAGGTACCCAAGTAGTAATCCTTCTAGGATCGGCGCCTATGGGTAAACCGAGAAAATTAAAGTGTTTTTCTTCCTCCTTACAGCAAAGAAAATTAGCTGCAGCTGACAAGAAATGCGGACTAAGATTTATACCAATAAGTTTGCTCTTGTGATAATTGACTCCTAGTCCCGAAATCAATTCAAATCCTCTAAGGATTGACTTAAGGCACCAAATGTGCTTCCATCCTCCCTTTCCAATAAGTAAAGTATCGTTTGCGAACTGAAGGATGTCCACCGTGCACTCCTCATTAAACTGGAAACCGTTGAAATCTCCATTGGCAGTAGCTTTCCTAACCAAACTTGCAAGAGCTTCAGTCACCAAAATAAAAAGAAACGGAGATGTAGGGTCTCCTTGCCGAAGGCCTCTCTCGACAACGAATTCTTTCGTTGGACTCCCCATTCACAAGCACAGATAAATTGCTTGAGAATATAGTTGCTTCCATCCATCGTTTCCATCTCTCACCGAATCCCATTCTGTCCATCATATGTCTAAGGAATTGCCAGCTGACCCTGTCGTATGCTTTCTCAAAGTCGACCTTAAATAACAAACATTCTTTCTTCTCCTTTGAAGCGAAATCTACAACTTCATTCGCAATGACCACTCCATCCATTAACTGCCTACCCGGAACAAAGGCAGTTTGAGAAGGCGATATGATTCTGTCTAAGACCAGTTTAATTCTAGCTGCGAGCAATTTTGAGATAATCTTATAAAGACAACCAACCCAGACAGATGGGACGATAATCTTCCAGCCCAAGAGGAGTCTTCTTCTTCGGAATAAGAGTAAGGAAAGCAGATGAGATAGCTCTGGAGAGAACAGCTTTCTCATGAAAATCTTTAACAAAACGAAAAATATCATCTTTCAAGAAAGTCCAGCACTTCTTGATGAAAAAGAAATTGTATCCGTCCGGTCCCCGGACTTTTGGAACTGTTGCAAGCCCAAACTGCATCTTTGATTTCAGTTTCAGAAAAAGGCAGCTCCAAAGAGGAAGATTCCTCTGGAGACAAAGAATTAAAGAGCAAACCTTCGGGAACAGGGCGCTGATCTTCCTCTTCTTTGAACGCAGCCGTAAAGAAACTCAGAACTTCCGCCTTTACATCCAGAACCGAGTGAGCTATGCCAGAAGGAGTAGGCAATCCTCCTATAAAATTTCTTCTTCTCCTTTCCTTCAACAAACTATGAAAGTATCTGCTATTAATATCTCCTTCATTCTCCCACTTCGATCTAGATTTCTGAAAAATCAAGTTCTCCTTGACTCTGATGTCCTTCCACATACGGCTGGTAGCTTCACTGCGAATGGCTAGAATCTCTTCCGAAGCTTCCTCCCTGCAGGATTCAAGAAGTTTGTCTGCCTCATTAATGGCCCTTATGTCTTCTTCAATCTCCAAGTCCCTCTTGCCAAAGACTTCCTTGTTCCACACCATAAGCATACTCTTCAACAAACGCAGTTTTTCTTTAATAACGTAGTCTCCTCTTCCTACGATATTAATATTCTTCCATTCGCTTTCTACAAAAGAAAAGAAATCCTTGTTCTCAAACCAGTCATTATTAACACGATTAGGCTTAGGTCCCCAATTTGAGTCATCAATCATGAGCCATATAGGACAGTGATCTGAAATATTTCTATCTCCTATCCATTGCCCCACAATCTTCAAGCTAGCAATCAGGTTCTCAGAAACTAAGAAACGATCTAACCTGCTCATCGCTCCTCCTTTTCCACCGTACCAACTAAACCTTTTACCTTTCGTAGGGACATCAATCAAGTTACAATCTTCAATAAAACCTGAAAAACCAGTCATTTCAGAACGTCTAATGAGATGGCAGTTACCTTTTCTTTCCCTGCTATTAGACACAGAGTTAAAGTCTCCCGCAAGACACCATTCTCCATCAGAGAACTTAGCTTTAGCTTCTAAGAGATCCCTCCATAATTTCTTCTTTAAAGGCAAAGAGCAAGGAGAATAGATATTAACAATGTAGAAAGTGTAATCTCTCCATTTCACCTTAATGCCCAGAAAACCCTTCCCTTTAAAACTTAGAATGACTTCCACTGTGTTGGTATTCCAAAGAGTTATAATACCACCAGATCTGCCTTCTGAATCGATCGAAGACCAACCAACACTATCACAACTCCAGATGCTGTTAATCAAACTAGGACTCACTGTCTCCAATTTTGATTCTTGGATCAGAAAGACGTCTGCTCTTCCTTCCCTTATTATTTTACTAATTCTCTTTCGCTTAATCAAGCTACCACCTCCTCTGATATTGAAAGTTCCGATAATCATAGGAACTTTTTGACGGTCTCCTTCAAAGTCTGCTTTTTCTCCCTTGCTGCTTTTTCCATATCATCGATCTTCTTCTTATAGTCTCTCCCACCTTCGATATCCTTGATTCCTAACCTCCCCATAGCCTCCCAAACTTTAATTCCCACATTCGATTCAATGCAGTTCCAAAACCTGTTATTGCAATGGACCACATCAGAATCAGAGATGGGATCGCTGCAAAGTATAGCACCGGCTGAAAGGACCTCTTCTTCTTCTGATAAGCGCTTAGGAGGAACATCCAAATGCAAAATTGGGCCGGACTCTAGCTGCTCTTCATGACTATGGCTTAAAATGGTTCCAGGGCTAAGATTCTTCAAAATTCTCTTGATGGGCTTTGCCTTCTTAACTTTTGCCGGCCCAGTAAAATCATACACACATTTGGACTTAAGCTTTTTGGTGAAAGCCGTTGACTCCTTCTCTTGATTAAAAAAAGTATCTAAAGAACAGCTCACTTGAGTATCCTTAGGTACGCTGGATAGGTGGGACCCCTTTTCAAAAGGTAAAGCAGAAACTTTAGCCTTAGCCGCCCCCAGAGCCGCATCGAAACTACCATCAAGATCCGCAAAAGATTTTCCCAAGTCTAGATCAACTTCTGCTGAAAGAGCTTTCTGAACCTCCTCTCCAGATTTGACAGCGGAAAGGATGGGATTATTTCCTTCCATAGAGTTTGAGGAGAGAGCATCACTATCTGCCTGGAAATCTTCTACTTCATCATTCTCCTCTCCATCAGCATACTCAGAAGAAGAAGATGACCCTGATAAAGAATTTTGTTGTTTGACCAAACGTGAAGTAGAAATTCTCATCGGACCATAGGAATCCTCCGACATTTTGATAGTAAAAGAAAGACCATCAATAGAAACAGAGAAAGAATCGTTTAATTTCCTTTTTTTCATTCTCTATGTTATGTGTCTTGTTTACAATTTATTCCTCGTGGATATTGTTTCACATTTTAAGAGAATTTTCAATAATTAGAGCATAAGAGATATGTCTTGTGTCTGTGGGTCAAGAAAAAAATAGGCTCACTAACAAAAGAATAAAATCTAGACATGCAAAAGTGACTAGAAGATGATAAAAATAATGTTAAAAAGCACAAAGTCTTAGATTTCAAAGGATTATTATTTTTTCACGGAAATGGATCGAAGTTAAAATCGTGTATATGGACATTTTTTAAATTATTTTAAAGAAACACAGAAATATCTAAGATAATTCAGTCTATCTTTAAGTTTGCATAAGACAAATACAAATTAATGTAGGGAAGAGCAAAAGAAAAAATGTACAATGAAGAGGAGAGTTCAATTTGTGTGTTTTTTTCTAAATCTAAAGAAGTCTATTTATAGATTAAATGGTATTGTTTTACAAGGTAGCGGCCCTTAATAAACCACGTCATTTAACCAAGTATTACAACATCGGTCCCGGTCCTGGTTGTTGTATCTCAATTTTTGACCATTGAGATCCCCTCTATTCCCAAATAGTAGGATCATCATCATCATTATCATCATGCATACATCATTTGCTAACCAAAAATACCAAAAATTGTTGTTTGTTGCTTGTGTTCTAAGACAAGAGACTGGTCAAGAGGAGACTGAGCAAATTAGGATTTTTGAGGCCCACAAAGAAGTTCAAACATTCTCATATGTTCAAATGGTTCTCCCATGAAAATCAAAGCCCAAGGATGACCTAATTCAAGATCAACAACTTTCAAACTTGGTGCCCAAAATTAGGGTTTTGACCTAATTCACCTGGAGAGTTGACTTTGAATCAAGACATGGCTCCATGGCTCAAACTATGATTCAAGGGTCTCCAAATCAACATTATAATAGATTCATATCATTCATTTGAAGAGGAGAGCTTGATCCATGTGAAATCCACAAAACTACCGTTCATTTGGAAAAAGTCAACTGTGTGGGTCAACCTTTAACTTTTGAGAAAATTGGTCAACCATGGACTTTTGAAGATCAAAATCATCAACATATGATTATTAAAGTCATTTGATCAAGGAAAATCAAGAAAATCAATAAAGAATAAAAAAATCAACAAAAGTCAAAATTAGGATTTTAAGTGATTTTGACCTCATTTTGGGAACTTCAAATTTCACCTACAAACTCAAAAATCTCCCAACATGAAAGTTGTAGATTTTGATCAAACAAACAACTTTGTCACTTATAGCATTTCTTCAAAAAGTGATTAATCTGAGAGATATTGGATTAAGAAGTTTATGTTCAAAAAATTTAAAAGAAATTTTAGGTGCTTTAACATGAATTTCTTCCAACTTTGTGGCCATTTTTCACCATGATCCAAAAGGAGTTTGAGAAAATTTTTAACAAGTGGATTGAACTATGTAGCAAGGGCTCTTCAAAGAGACCATTAGCATGGAATTTCATCACTTGAGCTATGAGATATGATTTTGCAAATAGGGCACCATAACACTTGAATTCAAGCCATGAAAGTGAAGAACAAAGTTTGAATTTTGATTCAAATATGAAGAATCTTCAAAGTACAAGTCAACTTGCTTGTTTGCAACACCATAATCAGAAGATTGCACTCTCTTTTAAGCTATAATCCAAGTTTCTAATGCATTATCCAAGTGATCATTATATTAATGGCATAAAGATCACACTTCCATTCTTGAAAAGTAGCTTTAATCACCAAGAACTCTTCTCTTGAGCCACTACATTGTTTCTTCAGAACCAAAAGTAATACAAACACCACAAGTAAGCTCCTAATGTTCAGAATAAAGTCATTGCAAGCATGCTTGAACCTTGTAACTTTCATTGAAATCATAACTTTCATGTTTCTTCATGAAGAAGCAAAATGGTACAAGTATCACATGGGAACTCAAATGGATCCAATTTTTCCCTCCACAAACCCTAAATTATGCCTATAAATAGAGTGAAGGATATAAAAACACTTAGAAAGGGGGGGTTTGAATAAGTGTAGCTTTAAAACTTGTAAGATCAAAACAATTCGCACAATGATTTTTATCCTGGTTCGTTGTTAACTAAACTACTCCAGTCCACCCCCTTGGAGTGATTTACCTCACCTGAGGATTTAATCCACTAATCACACAAGATTACAATGGTTTTCCACTTAGACAACTTTTAAGTCTTCTAGAGTATACTGATCACAACCTGATCACTCTAGGAACAATCTGCTTAGATACCCTCTAAGACTTTCTAGAGTATACTGATCAACAACCTGATCACTCTAGTTCTTACAACTTAATGTAAACAAATTCTAAGAGTTACAATGCTTCTTATAAAGCTATTATCACAACTGTGATTTTCTCTTAAGTTTAAGCTTATTCTCACTAATATATTACAACAACAATGTAGTGAGGTTGAAGATGAAGTTTGAGAGCTTTTGATTTGAACAGCGTTTCAGCGTTTTTGGATCGAGTGTTATATTCAAGTTCGTAATCCGTAACATAGCTTCTCATCAGAACTTCATATTTATAGGCGTTTGAGAAGATGACCGTTGGGAGCATTTAATGCTTTGCGTGATCCATACAGCATTGCATTTAATGTTTCACTCTTTTGTCAACTACCTCGAGCCTTGCTTTCGTTGTGTCTACTGACATTGCCTTTAATAGCTTTCAACGTTCCTTTTGTCAGTCAGCATAGCCTGCCAGCTAGTACTTGCTTCTGATCTGATGTTTGTGTAAACAACGTTTGAATATCATCAGAGTCAAACAGCTTGGTGCAGAGCATCTTCTTGTCTTCTGACCTTGAAGTGCTTCTGAGCGTGATACCATGAGAACTTCAGTGCTTCTGCTTCTGATCTCAAACTCTTTTGATGCTTCCATAGACCATGTTCTGATTTTGCTTGACCATCTTCTGATATCTTGCTAGACCATGTTCTGATGTTGCATGCTGAACCTTCTGAGTCAGTGCTTCTTGCGCTGATTTTGTGCATACTCTTTATATAATTCCTGAAATGGAAATTGCATAGTATTAGAGTACCACATTATCTCATACAAAATTCATATACATTGTTATCATCAAAACTAAGAATATTGATCAGAACAAATCTTGTTCTAACAATCTCCCCCTTTTTGATGATGACAAAAACATATATAAATGATATGAATTTGCAATCAGAATATCAGACGGCTAAAGACAATTACACAGCTATAGAAAAAGCATATAAACATAGTGTGTGAATATGTCTCCCCCTGAGATTAACAATCTCCCCTGAGATAAATAATCTCCCCCTGAAATAAATACTGGAAGAAATTTATAAATAAAGGACTTCCCTGAGTATTTTCCATTTCAGTTGAGAGGATCACATATGCTTAGATCTTTAGAACATTCATAGTTTCTGATTCTTGCTTCCTTAGGACAGCTTCAGAGCTTGAATTTCTTCTTGAATCATTGCATGCTAGATTGTATCAGAACATTGTTGAATGTACCAGAGCATCATTAGAGCATCTCTACATCCTGAAATGTTACAGAACAAACTAAACGACAAAAGTCAGAGCATGAATGAATCAGACATAATATATGTATCAGAACATATAATATGTATCAGAGCAAAAACAATAATGTTTCAGAGCATATTTAGAACTAAAACATGCATCAGAACATATAAGGAATAAGAATGAGTTAGAGCATATTCTATCATCAGAATATCATAACATTCTTCCTTCTTGCTTCTGATCTTGAAGCTTTACAGCACTCAGCTTGCTTCAATTTCCATGAGCTTGATTCCATACAGAATTGCTTTTCCCCATGTCTTTGCTTCTCATGTTGAGCTTTTGAGAAGATCTCCACTTCCTGCAAAACACTCAAAAACACAGAACTTGCAATTTCTTGTTAGAAATGTGGAGACTTTCTCCCAGCAACTGATAATATAAATCAGATCATTTATCACAGTTTTCTCCCCCTTTTTGTCATAACATCAAAAACACAGAAGATTCAGATGAAAAACAAAACAATATGAGAGAAAAGAAGATAATTTTCATTGATTGCAAAAGGAGAATTGTCAGAAAGTACAAGGAAGATGCATAGAAGACAGATGCAAGAAACAAAGAGAAACTACTAAGACACAAAAGGACTAAGACGACCCTAGCTTAGACATAATCTTGGCCAGCATGTCATGAATCCCAGCATTGCTCTCAGTCTGCCTCTCCATGAAAGAGCGGAACTCGGCATTGGTGTCCTCTTGCTTGTTCATACGAGAAGCTAGCTCAGCTTGGTTCTTCTGAATAACCTCTAGAGTCTTCACCAGAAGAGAGGGTTCACCAGAAGAAGCTTCACAACTTCTGTTCAGAGGGACAACATTCTGAACTGCAGCTTCCATTGTAAGATCATCATCTTGATTTTCCTCAACAGGAATAGACTTAGCAGGATGATCTTCAGCATCAACTTCTCCCATATCAGCATCTTCTTCATACACAGGTGCAGGAAGATCAGAATCTCCATTCTCAAGAGCTTGAAGAATGGCAGCAAGATTCCTTGGGGCAGAAGGACCTTCAACTTCTGGCGGGTCAACAACTTCTGGAATGACCAAATTGGGGTCTTTCTCAGAAGGATTTTCCCTCAGAAGGTCAAACAAGGACTTGAAGTCTCCAGTCAGAACTGGATACTTAGGTCTCAGACCACAATATCCCTGCAAGGATTGTCTTCCATTTCCGCAGAAATTCGCGCTTCTACAAGTTCATCAATGAACTTCTTCTCTTCAAAGCAATATCTCCCTCCAAGACGACTGAACCAGAAGTCTTCATAGTTCCTCAGAATTCCACAAGGTCGTGGAGCAAGTTCTACACAAATTTCCTGAAGTTCTTCAAAATAAGCATCTGCTTTTCTTCGGAAGATTCTCCAGAATTTTCGCATAGCAACATCATTTAATCCAGCATCTTAAACTATTCTGAGAGTATCAAAGATTCTTCTGATATTCCTCTTTACCATTTCATAGATTACACCAATAGGGTATTCTTGGCAGGAGTTTATTTTGGTTATGGGAGAATCTGGGTTTGGGACGGAATAGGGTTGAGGCTCTCTATCCAAACAGAAGGATGATTCTGCTTCATTCTCAGATTCTAACACAACCAGCTCAGCTTCAGGACGAGGCTTGGGTGTGTAGTTGCAGTCACGGAGCAATTGCTCATGTGATGCAGAATCTGGAACATCTGATACAGAAGGATTATTTTGAGATGTGGAAGGAATGGGTTCATAGTTTGCATGAGGTGGGGGTTGAGAAGTGGATATATTTGTGTGAGGTGGAAAGAGAGTTTGAAGGGGTTGTATATCAAGGACAGGGTTTTCAAGGGCCTGGTCAGAAGCAAGGTTGGTTGTGGGTGGAGATGAAGGAATTGGAACATTTGTGATGGGTGAATGAGGAGGAGTAAGAGTTTTGGTTACAAGAGAAGAAGGAGGTGTGAGAACATGGACATTTATGGGTGATTCTGATGGGGCTTTTTCTGGTTGATTTACTGGTTCAGGGGTTTGAGCAACATTTATTGGTGCAACATCTAAATGTAAAGCAGGAACAGAA
This sequence comes from Vicia villosa, assembly GCF_029867415.1. NCBI lineage: Eukaryota > Viridiplantae > Streptophyta > Magnoliopsida > Fabales > Fabaceae > Vicia > Vicia villosa. The sequence continues at coordinate 351,976 of NW_026705109.1, read as the reverse complement.
TCAGGTTCAGAGAGATGTATACCTTTGGACACCTTCTGAATAGCTTCAAACACAGCCTCCAGTTTCCTCTGCTTCTTACTCTTCGGCTCTTCCACAATCTTTGCCTTCCCAAGAGAAATTTCTCTTCTTCTGGTAGATTCCAATTTCTCCTTCTCATTACCAACAGCCTTCTAACCTTCAACTACTAGAGTTGTTGGTCCTTGAATGATTCCTTCTGGCTGATTCACAGCTTCTGCTTGCTGATTCATAGCTACTTCTTCTTCATCCGAATCAACAATAATTAATCTTATTTTTCTTGTTTTCTTCTTTTCAACAGCCTTTTCACTTTCCACATTCTTATTTTTCATTTTTCTCTTTTTCTTCTTCTTCTTCTCAGCAGTCTCCTTTTCACTATCTTTATTTTCAACTACAACTTCCTGAACCTCTTCAGCAACAACTTCTTCTTGAGCAGCTTTCTCTACACCATCAGTAGCAGCAGCTACACTTTGGACTACCTTTTCCTGGTTAACAGAAGGATGATCAAATTTTCGCTTTGTCCTTCTTTCCTTCTTGACAACAGCATCAGGTGCAGCTTCTGAAACATCTTTTGAAGCAGCAGGCCTGGAAGTGGAAACTTTCTTGCGACCACCTTTAGCAGGAGCAACTTTGCCTTCTTCTTCCTTGAGTGAATTCAGATATATAGTTTTGACTTCTGGCAGCTCACTTCTGAAGAAGGACTCAAAGTCAGCAAGAACAGGATCTCTTCTGCTTCTTGCTCCAGGAAGAGGTTGAGGGGTTTGTATGACAACACCAATAATACTCATCTTTCTCAAGGTGAGAGCATTCAAGCAACTCCCAGTATCAACAACAAGATCTTTGATGGTCCCTTGAGCTTCCAGATCCTCAACAATCTTGGAGTGAACCAGAAGATTTGTAATAATTCTTCCAAAAGGAATAATAGCGCACTTTTTCTTTCTGAGAGCATTTCTGGAATCCCTCACAGCATTCCACATGTGGTTGAAGATTATGTAGATAATATCAACCTTCTTCTGAGTGGCAATGCAATACATAATGTATTTCTGCTCATTGTTTACAAAATCTGCAGAATGGGTTGCTTTCCTGTGATAGAAACACCCCAGAAGAATCTTGGTCCAGATTTTGTAGAGATCCTTCATGCCCTTGACACGATTGGTTTTCTTCACGTCTTTATAGAGAGTAGCCAGCACTTCATCCCAATCAGCCCTTAGATCAATTTCATGAGCACCCTCAGGGTTTCTTAGATTAAACATCATTCTCAGGATGTTTTCAGTAACGACCACAAACTTCCCATGAACAAAAGACAGAATAGATTTAGGAGCCACAACAGCGTGCACCCAAAATTCTTTTACAAGATCTGGGTAAATCGGTTCACAGAACTCAGCAAATAAAGAAGTCCATCCTTGAAATATGATATCTTCTTTAAGATGAAACTCATGTTCTTCAAGACTATCAAAGTCTACCATAAGTTCACAGATAACTTCCAACTCCTTTTTGGAAATAGAGCAGGCGATAACTGGAACAATTTGCTGATCTTCTTCTTGAAGATGGAGAGGAGCAGATGAACCAGCGTTGAGAGATGATGCGGCAGCCATTGAAACAGTACTGAGATTGCAAGAAATATTTCTGGGTTTGCGCTTAGGGTTAGAGAAAAGGGCAAAGAGGTTACAAAAGTGCATGCACAAGGAGAGAGAGAATGGGAGCGAAAAAGATAAACGTTATGATTTGAAATATATTTATAGAGGCGGATTTGAAAAAGAATGCAATAAAATTATGAGACTGAACAATTACAGAATCAAATGAAATCAACTGCATTAAATGATGAGTGACGTTAGGTGAGACAACGTGGTAATTGAAATGATTTACACAGTTACCTAGGGCGGTGTCCCATCAGATTCACTCACGCTTTTACCATTCGTGCAAACACGTGTTCACCATCAGAAACACTTGATGACAGCTGTGTTGCATTGCATTTGCTTCTGATGAAGAATAGAACTTTTCATCTTCTGATTCTGGTCACTGATTCTGACTACCATTCTTTAGAAATGATCTAGTTCTGATAGGATCATCTTTCTTTCCAAGGATCACATCTTCTGAGTCAGCTGAGATGAGTCTAGAAGATCTTCTGACTGTTGGTTCTTCAGAAATTCTGAGATTCTCTAAAGATGCAGCAACTTGATCTTCTGATTCTTTGCTTATGAGATTTTCAGCTTCTGAAACTTTGCTTCTTGGTTCTATAGCTTCTGATATATCAATATCTATATCTACAAAATTCTCAAACTGCTTAGGCTTTTCAAGACCAAGCTTATCATCAAATCTGATATTGATTGATTCTTCTACAACCAATGTTTCAGTATTGTATACTCTGTAGCCTTTAGAGCGTTCACAATATCCAAGAAGGAAACATTTTTGTGCCTTAGAATCAAACTTACCAAGATGATCTTTAGTATTCAGAATAAAACAAACACATCCAAAAGGATGAAAATATGAAATGTTGGGCTTTCTGTTCTTCCACAATTCATAAGGAGTCTTATTTAGAATAGGTCTTATAGAGATTCTATTCTGAATATAACATGCAGTGTTTATTGCTTCTGCCCAGAAGTGTTTGGCCATATTGGTTTCATTGATCATGGTTCTGGCCATTTCTTGTAGAGTCCTATTCTTTTGCTCTACAATTCCATTTTGCTGTGGAGTTCTAGGGCAAGAGAAATCATGGGCAATACCATTTTCTTTGAAGAACTCCTCAAAGAATCTGTTCTCAATTTCACCACCATGATCACTTCTGACCTTTATGATTTTGCACTCCTTCTCAGATTGAATCTGAGTGCAGAATTCAAAGAACACTGAATGAGACTCATCCTCGTGTTTTAAGAACTTTACCCATGTCCAGCGGCTATAATCATCTACGATGACTAATCCATATTTCTTCCCTCTGACAGATGTTGTTTTGACTGGTCCAAACAGATCAATGTGCAGAAGTTCTAACGGCCTTGAGGAAGAGACAACATTCTTAGATTTGAATGCAGGTCTGGAGAACTTGCCCTTCTGAAATACTTCACAAAGAGCATCTGATTTGTATTTCAGATTTGGGAGTCCTCTGACCAGATTTAGTTTGTTAATCTGAGAAATCTTTCTCAAACTAGCATGTCCTAATCTTCTGTGCCAGACCCATTGCTCTTCAGAAACAGACATAAGGCAAGTCACCTTCTGCTTCTCAAGATCTGAAAGATCAATCTTATAAATGTTGTTCTTTCTCTTGCCTATAAATAGGATTGAGCCATCCTTCTGACTTACAGCCTTGAAAGACTTTTGATTGAAGATTATGTCATAACCATTGTCACTTAATTGACTTATGGACAATAAGTTATGCGCTAATCCTTCTACAAGAAGTACATTAGTTATGGAAGGAGAGTTACCAATACTTATGGTTCCAGAGCCAATAATCTTGCCCTTATGATCTCCTCCAAACTTGACTTCTCCGCCAGATTTAAGCACCTGGTCTTGGAACATAGACCTTCTTCCCGTCATGTGTCGCGAGCACCCAGAGTCCAGGTACCATGACATTTTGTGCTTTGTCTTCTTTACTGCTAAGGATATCTGCAACAGAAATTATCTTCTTCTTAGGTACCCATAGTTTCTTGGGTCCTTTCTTGTTAGTTTTCCTCAAGTTCTGATTGAACTTGGGTTTAGCATGATAAGTAACAGAAGGAACATCATGATATTCTTTAGGTTTGGCAGCATGATATTTTTTAGGTTGTGTCACATGCTTCTTGGTATGTGAAGTGTTAAAACTTTTGGCATGTGAAGTGAGCCTAATATCATGTGAGTGGCCATATTTGAACTGATCATACAATGGCTTGTATGTGATTTTCAAATCATCAACAGGTTCAAATTTTTGTGAGGTATCACCCTCATAGCCAACGCCAATCCTTTTATTTCCAGAAACACCATATATCATAGAAGCAAGATGACTTCTGCCAATACTTCTAGATAGGAACTTTCTGAAGCTTGAGTCATATTCTTTTAGAATATGATTGAGACTAGGAATGGATTTTTCTGATTCAGAAGGAGATCCAATATCTTTGGATAATTTTAAAACTTTTTCCTTCAGTTCAGAATTTTCCACTTCCAACTTCTTAGTTTCAAATTCAAATAGCTTTTTCAGCTTTTTGTATTTGATACTAAGATGAGCCTTGAGTTCCAGAAGTTCAGTTAAACTGGAAACTAACTCTTCTCTAGAAAGTTCAGAAAATACCTCTTCAGAATCTGATTCTGATGTAGATTCTGATCCATCATCCACTGTGGCCATCAGTGCAAGGTCTTCCTGCTCACCTTCAGAGTCTGATTCTGATTCTGATTCTGAATCATCCCATGTTGCCATAAGACCTTTCTTCTTATGAAACTTCTTCTTGGGATTCTCCTTCTGAAGTTTTGGACATTAATTCTTGAAGTGTCCAGGCTCATTGCACTCATAGCAGATAAACTTTTTCTTGTCAGATCTTCTGCCTCTAGAAGATTCTCCTCTTTCAGGCTTCTTTGAACTTCTGAAGCTCTTGAACATCCTTTGTTTGCTCTTCCAGAGATGGTTCACCCTTCTGGAGATCATAGACAGTTCATCTTCTTCTTCTGATTCTGATTCTTCAGAATCTACTTCTTCAGCCTGAAAAGCGTTAGTGCATTTTTTATAATTAGATTTTAATGCAATAGACTTACCTTTCTTCTGAGGTTCATTAGCATCCAGCTCTATCTCATGGCTTCTCAAGGCACTGATTAGCTCTTCCAAAGAGACTTCATTCAGATTCTTTGCTATCTTGAATGCAGTCACCATTGGACCCCATCTTCTGGGCAAGCTTCTGATGATCTTCTTTACATGATCAGCCTTGGTGTAGCCTTTGTCCAGAACTCTTAATCCAGCAGTTAGCGTTTGAAATCTTGAGAACATCTTCTCAATATTTTCATCGTTCTCCATCTTGAAGGCTTCATATTTCTGGATTAGGGCAAGAGCTTTGGTTTTCTTGACTTGAGCATTTCCTTCATGGGTGATTTTCAATGACTCATATATATCATAGGCAGTTTCCCTGTTAGATATCTTCTCATACTCAGCATGAGAGATGGCATTCAGCAAAACAGTCCTACATTTATGATGATTTTTGAATAGCTTCTTTTGATCATCATTCATTTCTTGTCTTGTAAGCCTTACGCCAGTAGCCTTCACTGGATGTTTGTAACCATCCATCAGAAGATCCCATAAGTCACCATCTAGACCAAGGAAGTAACTTTCAAGTTTATCTTTCCAGTATTCAAAGTTTTCACCATCAAATACTGGTGGTCTAGTATAACCATTGTTACCATTTCCATTGTATTGCTCAGTAGAGCCAGATGTAGATGTATTTGTTAGATTTTCACCAGACATCTTGACTTAAGCGTTTTCTCTTCCTGAATCTTTTCTAAACACGGTTAAGTGCTTGCACCTTAGAACCGGCATTCTGATGCCAATTGAAGGATAGAAAACACTTAGAAAGGGGGGGTTGAATAAGTGTAGCTTTAAAACTTGTAAGATAAAAACAATTCACACAATGATTTTTATCCTGGTTCGTTGTTAATTAAACTACTCCAGTCTACCCCCTTGGAGTGATTTACCTCACCTGAGGATTTAATCCACTAATCACACAAGATTACAATGGTTTTCCACTTAGACAACTTCTAAGTCTTCAAGAGTATACTGATCACAACCTGATCACTCTAGGAACAATCTGCTTAGATACCCTCTAAGACTTTCTAGAGTATACTGATCAACAACCTGATCACTCTAGTTCTTACAACTTAATGTAAACAAATTCTAAGAGTTACAATGCTTCTTATAAAGCTATTATCACAACTGTGATTTTCTCTTAAGTTTAAGCTTATTCTCACTAATATATTATAACAGCAATGTAGTGAGGTTGAAGATGAAGTTTGAGAGCTTTTGATTTGAACAGCGTTTCAGCGTTTTTGGATCGAGTGTTATATTCAAGTTCGTAATCCGTAACATAGCTTCTCATCAGAACTTCATATTTATAGGCGTTTGAGAAGATGACCGTTGGGAGCATTTAATGCTTTGCGTGATCCGTACAGCATTGCATTTAATGTTTCACTCTTTTGTCAACTACCTCGAGCCTTGCTTTCGCTGTGTCTACTGACGTTGCCTTTAATAGCTTTCAACGTTCCTTTTGTCAGTCAGCGTAGCCTGCCAGCTAGTACTTGCTTCTGATCTGATGTTTGTGTAAACAACGTTTGGATATCATCAGAGTCAAACAGCTTGGTGCAGAGCATCTTCTTGTCTTCTGACCTTGAAGTGCTTCTGAGCGTGATACCATGAGAACTTCAGTGCTTCTGCTTCTGATCTCAAGTTCTTCTGATGCTTCCATAGACCATGTTCTGGTTCTGCTTGACCATCTTCTGATGTCTTGCCAGACCATGTTCTGACGTTGCATGCTGAACCTTCTGAGTCAGTGCTTCTTGCGCTAATTTTGTGCATACTCTTTATATAATTCCTGAAATGGAAATTGCATAGTATTAGAGTATCACATTATCTCATACAAAATTCATATACATTGTTATCATCAAAACTAAGAATATTGATCAGAACAAATCTTGTTCTAACATAGAGAGCATTTCTCTTGATATCAACGACACCCAAATTCTCCAAGTCACAATCCAACTTGAAATTCTCCATTTTCTCATCTTTGCATTTCACTAGTCATTTTGAGTTTCATAAGTTCTGAGTGTCAAACAACTTTTGAGACAACTTATAATCATCATTTAGAAGCTGTCCAAGCCCAGTCACCACCCTCCAAAACACCCCAAACTCAAAATCATCACCAAACCTCCATTAAAGCACTCTTTGAAGCCTTAACCTTCACATTTCCATTCTATACACACATTGTCCAAACTTTTGATCCAAACACCTTCCCTACATCATATTGAAGTTGTCCAGACCATTAACCAACAACTGTAACACCTGGAATCCATTGTTGTATTTCAAATTTCTCTATTTGTAGGTACCATCGGGTTCATAGTTCCAGGCACTTTCAATCCATCCTAAGCATTCAAGTAGCATCATTGGAAGTTAGTGAAGCTATCCAAGTCACTAACATACTCCTGTAACATCTCCAAGGCCAAATCCGATCACTTGCTCAAAGGTACATTTCTGGAACTTGAATTCATTCATTTAAGTACTCATTTGCATAAAGCTCGATACCAATTGACTCAGAATCATGTAGGGAGTAAAAACCCTAAGGTTTTAGGGATTAATCATGCGTGTTAATCATTTAATTTTAAATTGAAAAATTAGGGTTCTTAAGCATTTTACATAAAATCATGTGTTTGAGTTTAAATAAATGAATGTTACTTATATGGTTGGATTCGTGTTTGAATGCTGAGTAGAATGCACTTTTGTTTTGTCCAAAATGATCAACATTTGAAAAAGTTTGAATTTGGCTCCCATGGCCTGAACCGAGGTTGAAGATGAAGTGGAAAATTTGAAATTTTAAAAATTTGTTTATTTTATATTTAATGGTTGTCATTCTATTAACGACTATATTGTTATAGCCCATTTGGTTGTGTGTGTTTGAAGCGTGTCCCATACGTTTGGGGTTAGAATCCCCTTCGCCCCCAGACTTTTTGTGAATTCATTTTATTTTCCATTTTCAACTAAGTTTCACATATAATAGTGTGTTTGGGCCCAATGATCAGCACAACCACCTGACTCAGTGGCTAAGGTTTTGAGTTGCAACCTTGAGGGCAAGGGTTCAAACCCCATCAGCAACAAAACCTTAGTTTTTATCACTTGTTTATTTCAAATTTTTTACCAACTTTGAAAATTCATAAAAAATAGTAAAATTAATCTTTTTGACTTGATTTTTTTGTGTTGCTTATTTATGTTATCTATTTTTATACTATGATTTAAAAATTAAAAAATATTATTTATTTTACCATAAAAAAATTAATAAAAAATAAGTCCTTTTATGTGTTTAAAATACAAAAAAAAAATATATTTTCCTTTTAATGTTTTCTCTAAATAAATTGTTAATATTTTAATGAGAATTTTTCTAGGGTTAGGTCAATGTCCCTTGATTATACCATGAACCCTTAGACCAATTCTCTTTTAGAATTTGGTATTTTAATCATTAAAAAATCAATTAGGTTTAGGTGTGATTTCAAAACCCTAAGTTTCAAACCCCTAATTCAAAAACTTCTTGATCTTTGTTCATCCATGTTAAATTTGATTTGTTTGCTTTGATCATTGCTTTTGCTCATATACACATACTTGTTGAATGTCATCCATGTATTTGTACTTGTTATCATTGTATATAATTTGTTTACTTACCCACATGCATGAGATTCATACCCATCATCCATCATATTCATTCATACATGAAATGATATAAAGGTATTAAACATCTTTCACCCATTATCATTTGAGTTTATGTTGATGTTTGTCATACTCACTTGTTTGTCCTTTATGACACATGTTATCACACACACACACACACACACACTTGAGGTATCTATTGATTGATTACTTAAAGTTGTTGTTGAGAAATCTAAAGGAATAAGAATGGTATTGACTAAAATTGTCAAGGTACTCAATCTCATTTCCAAATATCTTTTATCTTTGTGCTTAGTATTGTTAAAACTTTGCACTTGTTTTAAAAATGATTTTGTATTGTTAAAGCTCAACCTTTTTAAACTCAACCCTTGGTTTTGTATTGTTAAAGCTCAACCAACCCCCTTTTTTAAACCTTGGTAATAAGAGGAGAATTATTCCCGGTGAAACTACTCTTAGTCCATTGACCTTGTTAAAGCTTGGTCCTTCTTTTATTAAACTTGTTAAGTATTGTTAAAGCTTAACATTTTAAAAAACCCGTTGAGTATTGTTAAATCTCAAGACCCAAAAAGATTTTGGCGACTTTGGCCCTTTTATTTTCCTTTTAAGAAGAACTACAAAATCTCTGACTTCCCTATTTTTAAAAGGGTATGTAGGTCTAAGATGCAATGTCTTATCGAGCTCACTTTCAAAAAAAAATTTCCCATCTCCCTACTCTATTTAAACAAGATCACATATGTATTTTATAAACAACAATAACAAAAAATAACAATATTTTCAAAGAGGTTCCTATGGGATACCATAGATGTGAGGGGTGCTTAAAACCTTCCCCTTGCATAACAAACCCTCCGTACCTAAATCTCTGTTTGTTTTATTTGTTTTAATTTTAAAAAATTCTTTGGATTTTATTCGATCTTTCTCCCATTTCCTTTGGAAACAATAAAGCATGGTGGCGACTCTTTTTTAAAACAAATGAGCTAAGTCTATTCAATGGCTTTAGTCTCGCCAAATTTCACCGCTACACTGGTGCCGGAGTCGGAGCCGACGTCGTTGTAAAGGAAGTGTGAAGGTGACAAGTTATATAAGACTTAGGACTACCATACATGTCATGTGGCACTTTCACCTCTTTAACTCCTTAATGAGTTAATAAATGCAACTCTATATAAGGAACATTAAAGTGAGTTAAACTTTCAATATCAGACTATTTCCCATACATATAATATTGATTAACTCACTTGCAATTTGTCTTTTATTATTGGAACACATCAATGGTTATGTATTAATTTCTATATTAATTACAATAATCTCCCACGTTGTCTAATAATTACAATTAATACAGTTAAGTATCTTTCGAATTGAACTTAACCTTAGTAAAGACAACGCAATATCTAATCGAAACTTGACGAAGAAAGGCTTCGAACCTTTTATTCGTTATGATTAGATCGGTGTTACCTTACACAGACTCTTTAATGGTTCTTCACCTACATCTCTCGTATAATACCGTTTATAGCCATGTGCTTTTCCTGTTTCATGAATTTATCGTGAGAGAAACTTCAATTCTCACTTTGAGACGACACCATCTCAAAATTCACATAAGTGCGGTTCATATTGTATCTACTTTAATTGAGATGTATATTCTCAACATTGAACTTCATTAACAATTTAAGAAAATCATGTCTCAAAATGCAATAGTATATATTATTACATAATGTTGTACAAACATCCAAATCAACAATTTGTTGTTACCCATTTAATATAAGGTTGATGTTTTTTAATGTTAGATTGGGTTGCTATTGTTGTTGGAACGGTTACTCGAGGAATTTCAATCTCATCCTCTCGAGGTAGTCTTTATTAAGTCTCTGGTCAGTGTCTTAGTAAATGGATTAGATAAATTATAGCTTGAACATAGATATGTGAGTATAATTTCATTCTTAATCATTTTTTTCACGATTGAATGTCTAAGTCCTATGTGCCTAGACTTTCCATTATACAATTTGATGTATGCTCTAGCTAAAAATGCTTGACTATCACAATGTATAAACACCTTTAAAACACCGTCTTTGGTCAATGGAACTTCCAACAGAAGGTCCCTCAAACATCCAACTTCTTAATCAGCAGAAGCATGAGCCACAAACTCTTATTCCATGTTTGAGAGAGTGATACACATTTATTTATTTCTCTTCCGAGAAGTTACACCTTCAACCAGTGTAAATATCCATCCAATTATAGATTTATGATCTCGAACACTCGATATCAAACTCACATCAGTATATCATTCTAGTATAGGAGGAAATCTACAAACATGGAGGCCAAGATTTTTGGCTTTCAAAAGATAGCTGAAAATCCTTGTGATGGTCTTCCAATGCTTACCATTTGGATTGCTAGTAAATCTACTCATTTTACTAACTACAAATGTTAATCAGGTCTAGTACATTGCATTAAATCTAAAGTAGACATTCTTAGCAGCCAAGTCAAAACATCATTCATGGTACATAGACTCTGGAAGCTCACGACACATGTCAGGAAGAAGGCATATGTTCCGAAGTCTGGAACTTAATCCTAGAGGTTCTATATGTTTTAGAGGAGATAAGAAAGAAAAAACCATTATCTATGGAACTATTGGTAACGGTTCTCTACCCTCTATCTCTAATGTTCTGTTAGTTGAAGGTAAATTCATAATTTATTGTCCATAAGTCAATTAAGTGACAATGATTATGATATTATCTTTAATCAAGAGTCTTGTAAAGCTGTTAGTCAAATGGATGACTCTGTATTTTTCAAAGGTAAGAGGAAATACAATATTTATAAAATTAAACTTTCTGATTTAGAAAATTAAAATGTTAAATGCCTCATGTCTGTAAACTAAATGCAATGGATCTGGCACAGAAGGCTAGGCCATGTTAGCATGAGAAGAATCTCTAAGCTAAACAAGCTGAACCTGGTTAGAGGCCTTCCAAATATGAAGTTTACTTCATATTCTCTCTGTGATGCATATCAGAAGGCAAGTTTTTAAAAACACCTTTTAGAACTAAAATGTTGTTTCTACCTCTAGGCCTCTAGAGCTCTTACATATTAACATGTTTAGGCCTGTGAAAACAGCCTCTGTCAGTAGTAAGATGGTCATGGATAACATTTGTTAGATCCATGGTTTTATGATTTACATAAATTTTTCTAAAAGATAGTTCTTATTTGATGTTAAGCAAGATGTTGTAACATTTTTACCAACTTCCATGACAGGTTCTGCTATCATGTATTTATGACAAATGTTATGTCAGATGTTGAGAAATGTTACACCAGAACATCATGATATTATAGCAAGTTTAAATACTTGAATGTTTGGTTAGAAATATGATATCCTAGAAGATTTTGGTACTCATACGGGTGGAGCCAATCAACGATGTTTTAGGGATAATGCAGATTTAATTTTGTTTCATAAAATAGGATCTTGGAGACTTTTTAGGAAACTTTGATTTGATTTTATTTGTTCCTATTTTTTGTGAAGATCTTACAGCTCATTTAAAAGGAAAAGATTGGATTTGATTCAAGAGTCCAAGCCCATACTGCAAGAGTCTATAAATAAGGACTTGCTAAACCTAGAAAAGCAAGCATTCACAACAACAAACAGTGGGTGCAAAATAAAGGTTTAGGGTTTTGGGAGTCTTGTAAGTTTTGTGTGTTTTTCTTTGTATATCACTCATGTATCTTCTAATATATTTAGTTTGACTTATTGTTTTTACTCATGAGCTTTTAAGCAAAGAGTTGAGTATTGATCTTAGTTGAAGCTTTTAAGCAAAACTAAGTATTGTTTATTGGAAGTTTAATCTTCTGTTTTTTGGTCAACGGTTAGTGACTGATTTATCACTGAGGTGATTGGTTCTAGGAAGTGAGAGGGAATCTCATATCTAGAGGGTTCTAGGTAGAAGTCGCACAAGGTAGTGATTAGGCGAGAAGTTGTAAACTGAGATTGTTTAGGTTTTGAACTAATATTATCATAGTGGATTTCCTTCATGGCTTGGTAGCCCCTAGAGTGTAACACCCTATTTTAATTAGATTTTAATTAATTAATATTATTTGATAATTGGTATTGTTTGTGTGTTTATTTAATTATTGTTTGAGTAATAATTATTTGATTTTGTGGTAATATATTACTTAGCTAATTAATAAATGGTAGAATTTTATTAGAATTAGCTATTGGGCTTAATGGGAATTAGAAATGAGGATAATGGATGGGTTAAGCCCAATGAGATAATGAGAGTTAGAAGAGAATTTATGAGTTAACCTAAATTAGATAGAAAGATAGAAAGAAAACTAGAGAAGAGAAAAGAGGCAAAAGAATAGAAGAGAGAAGAGAAGAGGATTGTAGATTTCTTGAAGTTAGAAGGAAAAATTCAAGAGGTAGGGGTTTGAATCCAAGTTCTTATAGACTATATGATTGGGTAATGTGTGTTTGTGTAATCTTTCATCTCTTCATCTCATATTTTTTGAAAATGTTAGGGTTTATGATAAAACAATGAGATTTTATGATTTGTTCATGTTTAAAGTGTTGTATGAATGACCTATGGTTAGAAACATGATTAGGAACATCATATGTGTGCCAATTTTGCTTGTAATTGATGTATGGATTGTGTTTGGGTTAATGGGTGTTGTATGAGGGGAATGGGGAAGAAAATGGTGATTTTCTGAGTTTTACGCAGCATAGGTCGACCTACATAGAGGTTTGCGTCGACCTGTGCAGCCTAAAAGGCAAAAATCTGGGTTTCTGATGAATGCGTCGACCTATTGGGTCAGCGTGCACATACCCGAGGGTGGCAGGAGTTCAATGCGTCGACCTATGCTTTTCTTTGCGTCGACCTGTAGATTCCATTTTTGGTAGATTTTTGTAAAGGCCATAACTTTTGATCAGTAGCTCCGTTTTATGCGTCGTTCGAAGCGTTAGAAAGCTATCGTGATATTCTATATGATAGTATAGGATTTAATTGCACTTGATTGATTAATTGTGACGTTATTATATGGAATGACATGTAATTGTCTTATGTGTGTTATGTTTGTATGTGATGTATAACAATTGTTGGAACACTTTATGTAGATGTATGCATGATGTATGTGATTGGATATGTGATGGTTGTTATGCCTTGTTGCAATTGTTAGTTGTGTTTATGAATGTTGTGTACAATTGGCGGATAATTCATAGAGTTGGATTATGGTGATATGCGGTAAGTTAAGATTGATGAGATAATCTTAATTGCATAAATTGTGGGTATTTGTACATACATTCATAGCATGGTCGGCTTTATGGTGGAAGCGGTGAAACTTGGGTTCACATGGTAAGAGACGTTGATCCTTGAATGGAAATAGGCGTAGAAGACGTGATCCTTAATTGGAGATAGGCGTATTGGCTTTGATCTTGTCCGGATTGGGAGCGTGGCTTAGATTCTAAACATTGAATCGGAAAGCGGTGAAACATTGGATTCACATTGGGTACCACATGCATTGAGTCACATTTGTTGCATTTCGAGTCACATTGTGTGTTATGTGATTGTCTTGTATATATGTGATTTGTTTTGGAGTGATGATTGGTATATGATATGTGAATTGCTTAATTGAGAAGTGTGATGAATAGTAAAATGTATGCTTGTTTTATGTTTACATTTCCCATTATTATGTTTTCTATAAGAAGTTGAAATCTCACCCTTCTGTTTGAATGTTATCCTTCGTTGATAACGTGCAGGTTCTGACGAATAGTAGCTTGTCCGAGGACTTAGCCGAGGAGCTCCTGAGTTTGTTATTGGATTAGGTAGCGAGTCATATGCTCTGATCATGTAACACTTGGGGGGATTTTATTTAGACTTATGCTTATGTTTGGATATTGCTATTCCCTATGTTTTGTTGAATATTCGGATGTATTTGTTTGAGATCTCGGATATGTTGTTTAAGGCTATGTGGCCAAGATTGTGGACTTAAATGTTAATTCGAATTTGGTAGATGAATATAGTATGGGATATATTCATTGAAATTTTAATAGCAATTCAATTGTTTTTCCGCAAGCGTTTATGCATAATGTATGCAAGCATGAGATATACAATTGTGTTACAAATATGATCTTTGCGTATTAAGAGTGTTGGGATGTTTTGTTTTAGGTTTTCATTGTGATGAAAATAACATGTGACGCCCTTTTTCCTTTATGCATGCTTACTCTGCTTGATTTTATGGTATATTTGGGGTTAGAAAAGGGGTGTTACATTAGTGGTATCAGAGCCTGGTTGACCAGTCGGTCAGAGTCGTTAATGTCTTTATTTCCATTGTATTAGATTTGTGTATCTGACACGATCGATACTGTTTTGTCTGCTTTGGTTGTTGGTTGTCGTAGGACGATGGTTGCTGGAAGGAACGATGATGCCATTGCTGATGCATTGAGGATGTTGGCTGGATCTCTAGCTCAAATTCCTCAAGCTAATGCTGGAAATCGCAATGGTGATGATGATGAGTATCGTGCTTTGGGGAAGTTCCAGAGGAACAATCCTCCTACCTTTGAGGGAGAGCATGAGCCGGATAAAGCTCAAGCTTGGTGGAAGGCGATTGAGAAGATTTTTCGGGTCATGAATTGCACTGATGCTCAGAGAGTGCAGTTTGGTACTCACATGTTGGAAAAGGAAGCTGAAGATTGGTGGGGCAATATGGCTCAGAGATTTGATGAGGAGGGTACTCAAGTTACTTGGGATCTTTTCCGCGATGCGTTTTTGGAAAACTATTTTCCGGAAGATTGTCGTGGAAAGAAAGAAGTGGAATTCCTTGAGTTGAAGCAAGGAAATGGCATTGTTGCTGTATATGCTGCTAGATTTTAAGAGCTTATCAAGTATTGTCCTCACTATAATACTATGAATGCGGAGAGATCTAAGTGTTTGAAGTTTGTGAACGGTTTGAGACATGATATCAAGAAGGCGATTGGTTACCAACAAATTACTCGTTTTACGGAGTTGGTTACCAAGAGTCGTATCTATGATGAGGATAGTAGGGAGAGTGCTTCTCACTACAAGACTATGAATGAGAAGAAAGGTCAATTTCGTGGGAAACCGTATGATGACAAGAGGAAACAATTTGGTTTTGGCAAGAAATCAAGTGGGGGAGGAACTTATACTCCACTTAAGTGCTTCAAATGTGGTGGTAAAGGTCATCGTGCTGTTGATTGTGGTAAGGATTCCGTGACATGCTTCAAGTGTGGCAAGATTGGTCACAAGGCAAACAAGTGTGGAGTTGGTTCGAGTGTGACTTGTTACAACTGTGGTGAGCAAGGTCACATTAGCACCAAATGTGATAAGCCAAAGAAGGAACAAGCGAAAGGGAAAGTGTTTGCATTGTCTGGAGCGGAGGCTTCTACCGATGATAGGCTAATCCAAGGTACGTGCTTTATTAATGGTACACCTTTGATTGCTATTATTGATACCGGTGCAACGCATTCTTTCATTTCGTTGGATTGTGCTAGGAGATTAGATCTTGTGTTATGCGTAGAAGTATGGTTATTGATACACCTGCTATGGGTTATGTTTCTACTTCTTTTGTGTGTTTGAATTGTCCTTTGAGTATTTTTTGTAGAGATTTTGGGATTGATTTGGTTTGTCTTCCGTTAGAGCAACTTGATGTGATTTTGGGTATGAATTGGTTGGAATTTAATCGTGTGTATATCAACTGTTTTGATAAGACGGTTATCTTTCCTGAGATTGGTGTTAAGAACGATTTGTTTCTATCTGCTAAGCAAGTTGATGAATCTGTGAAAGATGGTGCTGAGTTGTTTATGTTATTGGCAACCTTAGATGTGCATGAGAAGAGAACTATTAAGGAATTTCCAATAGTTTGTGATTTTGCGGAGGTATTTCCTGAAGATGTAAGTGATTTACCGCCGGAACGTGAAGTTGAGTTTTCGATTGATTTAGTTCCTGGAACTAGTCCTATATCGATGGCTCCATATAGGATGTCTGCTTCTGAGTTGAAAGAGTTGAAGAGTCAACTTGAGGATTTATTGGAGAAGAAGTTTATTCGTCCTAGTGTATCACCGTGGGGTGCACCTGTTTTTTTGGTTAAGAAGAAGGAAGGTTCTATGAGACTTTGTGTTGATTATAGGCAATTGAACAAAGTGACGATTAAGAACAAGTATCCACTTCCAAGGATTGATGATTTGATGGATCAGTTGGTTGGAGCTTGTGTGTTTAGCAAGATTGATTTGAGGTCTGGGTATCATCAGATTCGTGTGAAGGCGGAGGATATTCAGAAGACTGCTTTTAGAACAAGGTATGGTCATTATGAGTATTCTGTTATGCCGTTTGGTGTGACTAATGCACCTGGTGTATTCATGGAGTATATGAATAGGATTTTTCATGATTATCTGGATAAGTTTGTGGTTGTGTTCATTGATGATATTTTGATCTATTCCAAGAGTGAAGATGATCATGCTGAGCATTTGAGAATTGTGTTATCAGTGTTGAAGGAGAAGAAGTTGTTTGCTAAGCTTTCTAAGTGCAAATTTTGGTTAAAGGAAGTGAGTTTTC
Source organism: Vicia villosa (assembly GCF_029867415.1). Taxonomy (NCBI): domain Eukaryota; kingdom Viridiplantae; phylum Streptophyta; class Magnoliopsida; order Fabales; family Fabaceae; genus Vicia; species Vicia villosa. Next base: position 335,053 of record NW_026705109.1, on the reverse strand, counting down.
TTGGCCATGTGATTTCTAGTGGAGGTATTTTTGTTGACCCGTCGAAGATTGAAGCTATATCTCAATGGGAAGCTCCTAAGTCTGTTTCTGAGATTAGAAGTTTTCTTGGTTTGGCTGGTTATTATAGGAAGTTCATTGAGGGATTTTCTAAGTTATCCTTGCCGTTGACGCTGTTGACTAGAAAGGGTCAAGCTTTCATTTGGACTTCGCAATTTGAATCGAATTTTCAAGAACTTAAGAGAAGATTGACTTCTGCTCCTATTTTGATTTTGCCAGATCCGTTTGAACCGTTTATGGTGTATTGTGATGCTTCATTATTGGGTTTGGGAGGTGTTTTGATGCAAAAAGGGCAAGTAGTAGCTTATGCTTCAAGGCAACTTAAAGTTCATGAGAGGAATTATCCGATACATGATTTAGAGTTGGCCGCCGTTATGTTTGTGTTGAAACTTTGGAGGCATTACTTGTTTGGATCAAGATTTGACGTTTTCAGTGATCACAAGAGTTTAAAGTATTTGTTTGATCAGAAAGAGTTGAATATGAGGCAACGAAGATGGTTGGAATTCTTGAAAGATTATGATTTTAGTTTGAACTACCATCCTGGAAAAGCGAATGTTGTAGCCGATGCATTGAGTAGGAAATCATTGCATATATCTATGTTGATGATTCGAGAATTGGAATTGTTGGAACAATTTAGAGATTTGAGTTTGGTTTGTGAAGCGACGACTACGTGTGTTAAGCTTGGTATGTTGAAGCTTACTAGTGGTATTTTGGATGAGATTAGAGAAGGTCAAAAATCGGATTTAAGATTGGTTGACATTATGACATTGATTAACCAAGGTGAAGGTGGTGATTTCCGGATTGACGAGAATGGTATTATGAGGTGTCAAGATCGAGTTTGTATTCCGGATGTTATGGATTTGAGAAAGAGAATTCTTGAGGAAGGGCATAGAAGTGGTTTGAGTATTCATCCCGGTGCTACTAAAATGTACCAAGATTTGAGGAAATTGTTTTGGTGGCAAGGTATGAAGAAGGATATAGCGGAGTTTGTTTATTCGTGTTTGACTTGTCAAAAGTCAAAGATTGAACATCAAAAGTCGTCTGGTCTGATGCAACCGTTATCTATTCCCGAGTGGAAGTGGGATAGTATCTCTATGGATTTTGTTTCGGGCTTGCCAAGAACATCGAGTAATTGTGAGGCAAATTGGGTCGTTGTAGATAGATTGACGAAATGTGCTCACTTTATTTCGATGAGGATGGACTATTCGATGGAAAGACTTGCTAAGTTATACATTGAGAAGATTGTGTGTTTACATGGTATTCCATCAAGTATCGTTTCGGATAAAGATCCAAGGTTCACTTCTAGATTTTTGGGAGGATTTGCAAAGTGCTTTGGGTACGAAGTTGCGTTTAAGTTCGGCGTATCATCCGCAAACTGATGGTCAATCGGAGAGGACTATTCAGTCGCTTGAAGATCTTTTGAGGTCATGTGTTTTGGAACAAGGAGGAAATTGGGATAGTTTCTTACCTTTGGTTAATTTTACTTATAACAACAGTTTTCATTCGAGTATTGGAATGGCACCTTTTGAGGCTCTTTATGGTAGAAGGTGTAGAACTCCTTTGTGTTGGTATGAATCGGGAGAGAGTGTTGTGGTTGGACCCGAGTTAATTCAAGAGACTACGGATAAGATTAAGATGATTCAAGAGAAGATGAAGGCTTCTCAAATTCGTCAGAAGAGTTACCATGATAAGAGGAGGAAGGCTCTTGAGTTTGAGAATGATGAACATGTGTTTCTTCGAGTTACGCCAATAATGGGTGTTTAGGGTTTTGGGAGTCTTGTAAGTTTTGTAAGTTTTGTGTGTTTTTCTTTGTATATCACTCATGTATCTTCTAATATATTTAGGTTGACTTATTGTTTTTACTCATGAGCTTTTAAGCAAAGAGTTGAGTATTGATCTTAGTTGAAGCTTTTAAGCAAAACTAAGTATTGTTTATTGGAAGTTTAATCTTCTGTTTTTTGGTCAACGGTTAGTGACTGATTTATCACTGAGGTGATTGGTTCTAGGAAGTGAGAGGGGATCTCATATCTAGAGGGTTCTAGGTAGAAGTCGCACAAGGTAGTGATTAGGCGAGAAGTTGTAAACTGAGATTGTTTAGGTTTTGAACTAATATTATCATAGTGGATTTCCTTCATGGCTTGGTAGCCCCTAGAGCATGTGATGTTGCACCGAGCTGGGTTAACAATTGATTAGGATATTTCTTCTTCTACAATTTTATTCTTGCATAATCTCCTATTTTAGCAAGTTTTTCTATCAACAGATGATATCATAACATCTTTCTTGACATTGTGTTGGTGTTGGGAAATCTGTATTGCAAGTGCCAGAATTTCAAAATTCTAAAGACACAAGGATGATTCATATTCTGCTCTCAATTACGGAATGAAAAGGATTGTTAAATTGGTAGAGTCAAAAGTGATAAAGGTGGAGAATTTAAAAATAAAGATTTTGAAAAACTTTTTGATAAAAATGGCATTTCTCATGATTTCTCTTGTTCTAGAACTCCTTAACAGAAGGGAGCTGTAGAAAGAAAAAATCGTACTCTACAAGAAATGGCTAGAACCATGATTAATGAGACAAATATGGAAAAATACTTATGGGCATAAGCAGTTAGCATAACATGTTATATTCAGAACATAATCTATGTAAGAACTATTGTGAATAACATTCCATATGAATTGTGGAAGAATAGTTTGATTATAAGGTACAAAAGTGTCTCAAGTTAGGGCACTCAAAAGGATACCTAGTGTACAACACTGAAACACGAATTGCTGAAGAATCAATTCTTGTTAAGTTTGATAATAAGCTTGACCCTAAAATGTCAAAGCTAGTTAAAAATTTGGCAGATCTGGAGATCACAAATTCATACTCTAAAGAAAAGGATTCTGAAACCAAAGATTTTGGGCATTCTTAATAAGAAGCAACCAACACTCCATCACCTTTGAAGAAGCATAATAAAAGATCATCATATTCTAAGGAACTGATTTTCAGTGATAAAGTCGAACCTATGAGAACTAGATCTTCATTCAGACAAGATGAAGAATCTCTCATGGGTCTGGTGTTTATCATAGAACAATCATCCATCAATCAAGCTCTTGTTGACTCTGAATGGATTATGGCTATGCAAGAAGAATTAAATTAATTTTCCAGAAATAAGGTGTGGGATCTAGTACCTAGACCAAAGGGAAAACATATTATTAGAACCAAATGGATATTTATAAACAAGTTGGATGAGCAAGAAAGGGTAAGAAATAAAGTCAGACTGGTTGCACAAGGCTATAGTCAACAAGAGGGAATTAACTATGCTGAATCGTTTGCATTAGTGGCCAGGTTAGAATCGATTCATCTACTTATTTCCTTTGCAGTTAATCACAACATCATTTTGTATCAAATTGATGTTAAGAGTGCATTCTTGAATGGTTACATAACATAAGAAGTTTATTTTCATCAACCGTTTGGATTTTAAAATCATAAAAATCCTAATTTTGTTTACAAACTAAAGAAATCCTTGTATGGTCTGAAACAGACTCCTAGAGAATGGTATGAAAGGCTAAGCAATTTTCTTTTGAAAAATGATTTTACAAGAGGGATGGTCTATACAACTCTTTATCTAAAACATTTAAAAATGATATTATGGTAGTTCAAATTTATGTTGATGATATTACTTTTGGTTCTGCTAATGCTACTCTTTGCAAGTAATATTCTGATTCTATGCAGGCAGAGTTTGAGATGAGTCTCATGGGGGGACTAAAGTTCTTCCTGGGGATCCAGATCAATCAAAGTTTAGAAGGAACTTACATTCATCAAACAAAGTATACAAGAGAACTTCTGAAGAAGTTTGACTTATCAGGAATTTAATACATCGAAGACTCATATGCATCCAACATGTATTCTTGAGAAAGATGAAGCAGGAAAATAGGTAGAACATAAATTATTCAGAGGTATAATTATTTCTCTTATGTATCTGACTACTTCTAGACTTGAAATTTTATTCAACATTTTCTTATGTGCAAGATTCCAATCAGATTCTAGAGAATCTCACTTAACATTTGTTAAGTGAATCTTTAGATATGTGAACGGTACTGCTAATCTTAGCTTGATATATAGAAAATTAAAGGAGTACAATTCATTAGGTTATTGTGATGTTGACTATGCTAGAGATAGACTTGAAAAAACAAGCACCGGTGGAAGCTTTCAGTTTCTTGGTGAAAATATGATTTTATGGTCCAGCAAAAGGCAATCTACAATAGCTCTACCAACAACAGAAGTTGAATACATTGAAGCCTCGATATGCAACACACAAATACTTTGGATGAAGATTCAGCAAGAAGATTATCAAATTAAGTAATGTAACATTCCTATCCTGTGTGATAATACTTCAATTATTTTTTTATCCTAGAATCCCATTTTGCATTCAAGAGAAAAGCATATTAAAATTAAAAATCATTTTATAAGAGATTATGTTCAGAAGAGTATTTTTAATTTAAAATTCATAGATACAGACCATCAATGGGATTATATCTTTACAAAACCCCATGCAGAAGACATATTCATATTTATTTTGAAAAATCTTAAAATGGAAATATGTCCAGATTGAAAAATTCTTCTGCCTTTGAATATGTAAAATGAGAATCTGGATATTCTGCTCTGGAAAAGTTAGCCTTCTGAAAGTTAGAAGGTTCTCTATCCAGATGGAAAAAATTCAGATTTCCATGGGAAACTCTAGCTATTGGACTCTGAGGAAAATCAAAAGGCAGTCAAAAGTTTTTGACATTCTGAAGTATGAAAGGTGTCATGCATGCAACTATCAAAACGTTTGAAATGACCTTTTAGGAGCTCTATGTCTCGGAAATAGATGAAATAATTTTTCTCTCCTAATTCATCAATATTTTGGCATTATTAATATTATTTATTATGGGTGTTTTCAAAAAATTTGTCTTAAATTCATTCGTCCATTGTTTTTAAGTGTCTCTCACTCTTCATTTTCTTTCCTATTTCAAAAACCATTCTCTCTTCATTCTTTCATTCATCTATATGTCTAATTCTTTCATGTTTAAAATCTCTTTTATCTCTTTTCAAAAATGGTTTCAAAAACTCTCCATGGTGATGAAGAACTTCTTTTTGTGATCAATGAGAACTTGGTCAACTTCACTGAACTGAAAAATATAGGTTTTGGTCTAGTGAAGTATGTTCTTAGACAAAAATGGAGAAACTATTTCAACATGCTAAACGGTCCCATCTACCCTAATCTTTCAAATAGTTTTTTGTATATTCTTTTTTGGGGCAAGATGATATGGTTGTCCACTCATATGTCTATGGTTTTTCCATCACTATCACTCCCATCCTCATTGTTGCGGAAATCAATTGTGAAAATAGGGTTCCACCATTGAACAATGTCGTTTTAACTCTACCTTCTCTGAGTCTCTCATTTTTAACATTTATGACAACTTAGACCATATCAACAGTTCTGCTTCTCTTTGTCGAAAGACCAAAGTCTGGCATCAAATTTTGATGTCAAAGATTCATTAAAGGGAATTGGAGATGAAAATCCTTACCTATGAGGACAAGCATCTTCTATACTTCCTCGAATACCATGTCCATGTTAAGATTCCTTTAACCATATTTAACTTTCTCAAGGAAATGGTCATTATTTCTCGCAGGAAAATGACTTTTCTTATTTCGTATGGAGGATTTCTTTCTAAGCTTTTCTTTAGGGTTGAGATAGTTAATAAGGTCAGAAGAAAAAGGTCATTTGTGGGTCTAATTGAAGAAATATGTAAGATGTTTGAGTTTTCTATATAATTTTCGGATTGTTCTTGTTTCATTTCATTTTGTAATCTTTGATTTAATCAATGGAATTTCATGTTCTTATCCTTTTAGTTTTCAATCTTGTGCTTATTACTCATTATTTTTTATTGATGACAAATGGGGAGTAAAAGAAATGATTTTTATATATCTGATTTCCTAAATAGAAACCCAAACATATGATATATCTTGGTTATTTTCAAGCAAATAAATATGATTGCAATATCTATTTATGTTTTGCGCTTAAGAAATATTTGTGATAACTCTGATAAATCTGATCATAACGGATCTATGTTTAACAATGCACTTTTTAAATATGATTAAAATTTTCTGGAATATCAACATCTTCTAAGTCTTACTCTCAGGGGGAGCTTGCAAACCTTAATGTGAAGAAGTCATGAAAATTTTGATAATATTCTCAAAGGGAGCTTACAAACCTCACTTTGACGAAGTTGAAAATTTTATTAAAGTTTAACTCACGGGGAGCTTACAAACCTAACTCTATTGTTTTAAACTATTATGCGTTTACCAAAGTAAAAAATTGTTCATACAAAATACATGGATTTGTCATCATAAAATGGGGGAGATTGTTGGAACAAGTTTGGCTCTGCAACTAATCCTTGAGTTTTGATAAAAAAAGTATAAAATGTAAGGAGAAATTTTTTTTGTGGTTATATAACGGTTTATTAAGTGCCCAGGATCTGATAATTAGTTATGGACTCTTGGCGAGCAAGTTGTGGACTCTAGACTAGTGAAAGTTTTGGACTTGAACGAGCAACTCTGAACTCTGGACACTAAATGCACTTTGAACCAATGATTGAATACAAGATGTGTTTACATGCGAATCTGCATCTAGAAACATCAAGTTAAATCATGAAAATATCTTATCCAAAATATCTCTGATTCAAGACTCTGAAGTCTCAACGTTCTTAAAGAATTGAAGACTTTTTGATCAAGCTTCAATTTTTTTTATTAGAAGCCTTTAACTCAAGAAGTTAACGAAAGAGAGAGAAAATGACCCTAAACTCTGATCAAGCTTCAACAACTTTATTCAGAAGCCTTTGACTCAAGATTTTTTCACTGAAGGAAGATAGTGTGGAAATAATATTATAATACAAAATAAACATCATTTATGCTACTCTGTAAAAAAGGAAAATGTGTTAGTACCAACTTTTTCAATACGTTCAATCCTTCCTCTCACTGCTGCTAGCGCCACTCTACTTCTATGCATCAAACGTCTTTTTGTAGCTATGATTTGTGAATTTCCAACTTCGCCATCCAACGGATATATTCTTCATCTATATAAAGGAGATCTGTAAGCAATGAAAAAATATACTGGAATATTGAATAGAAAAATAACTACAATGTACATATTCAAAGAAAAATCAAGAGCAAAACACTGAGAACAAAAAGTTAAGCATCTACACAGAGAAGAAAGCCACTACTATCTTGAAAGCTCTATAGCTTTCATTCTTTGTAAATACTGTTGCATTGTAATTGTGTGTATCGGCTTTTTAAGAAGCATTTCATAAACACAAACCTTGTAACTTTAACCAATTGGTTAAATTGCTTGAGTGACTACATGTTTAGTCAGAATACTCGAGAAGTCATTGACGGGTAGTCTTTAAGTTGATTTCCTTGAGGGATTAAGGTTAGTCACGATACTTGAGAAGGCATTGACGGGTAGTCTTTGTAGTTGTAATCAAATTTTTTTATTAGTGGATTAAGTCCTTGTGATAAGAAAAATATACCTTGGTGGGTGGACTGGAGGTAGAATAGTTAACGGTGAACTAGGATAAATACTTGTGTTCTTTATCATTGTTAAATTTGTGTTGTTTGTATTTGGGTTCACGAAAAAGCTATGAATCAAGGAACACAATTAAACCCCACATTTCTTGTGTTTCATTGAACCTTCAATAACAAATATTTGTTTTTCTGATGACCTGGTCCTTTTTGCTTGAGATATCAATTCAACTCTTGATGAATGAACTCAATCAATTCTCAGAAGCTACTAGGCTAAAGACAAATATAGCAAAATGTAAAGTTTATTTTGGGGGTGTGCTTGAGCAAATCCAACAGAAGATAAAAGACACTACACATTTCTCTATAGGCAAGCTTCCTTTCAAATACCTAGGTGTCCCTTTATCTAGTATAAATCTGGTTGTGTATCCATGTGAGCCTCTAATTGATCAAATTGTGGATAGAATTAGACATTGAACTGCAAAATTATTGAGTTATGCAAGGAGATTCCAATTGATTAAACATGTATTTTTCTCTATAATTGCTTATTGGACGCATATCTTTCCAATGCCCAAGAAAGTGATTAAGAAAATTGAAACTATTTGTACAAACTTCTTATGGAGTGGGACAAAGAAAGTGAGGAGAAAAGCTTATGTGGCTTGGAACAGAGTTTTTTATTCTAAGAAAGCAGGTGCGTTGAATGTCAAATCTATTATAGAATGGAATATAGCGACCATTAACAAGTTTCTATGGAATCTATAGGCTAAATCTGATAAGTTGTGGGTCAAATGGCTGAATGAGTCCTACATCAAAGGGGAAGACATAATGAGATGGCAGGGTGCAAAAAACTACTCTTGGATTGTAAAAAATATTCTAAAATGCAGGGGAACTGTAGAGAAGATAGAGTATTGGGAGGAAGAAATCCAAAATGGTAAGTATAGCACAACTGCCATGTACAAGGAGATATGAGGTGATAAAGTTAATATGGAGTGGCATAAAATGCTACACCCAAATTATGCTAGACCAAAAACTAAATTTATTCTTTGAATGACTCTGCAAGATAAACTGCCAACGGACAGATTGTTGAGGTTTAGGGTTAAAACTGATGGAATTTGTATCATGTGTAATCAGTCTGAAAATTTGGATCATCTCTTCTTTAACTGCGCAAAGACTAAGAAGATTTGGAAAACTATTTTGATTTAATTTAGATCAGTTATCAAAGAGACCCTATAGGTTGGTCTATAGAGAAAGGTTGGCTTACTCAAGATACCGAGAAGAAAGAGTGGAAGAGACAATTGCTGAAAGTTGGTGTGGCCGAAACAATATATATCATTTAGAAGATATAAAATGAGATAAAGTAGATAGAGTAGAAGGCTTAGGTCACTACAAGAAAATTGACTTTCCGTGACACTCAAAAGTTGTCACTAAAAGTCAATAATCTGTAGCTAAATGTCTGCAAAACTTTTAGTGACACCCTCCTTTGGCGTCAACTTTAAGGGGGTGTGGTGTGACGCTAATTTGGATGTCACTGTAACTTTTAGCTACAGACAAAATTTTACCTACAACTATAGACTGTCACTATAGGTTATCCTAGTATTATAATTAGTAAAACTTATACCTACGACTTTTTAGGTGTCACTAAAACTTATATAAATTTTCATTTTTTTTTAAATAAAAATTTTATTTTTGCTACCACTAAAACTTCGATAAACAAAAATTTTATTAAATGAAAATATAATAAATTTATAATTTTACATTGACAAATATTACTAATATTAAAATTGAATGACTGATTATAAATATTTTAAAATATATTAAGAACCGTGACAAAGTTAAATCACTAAAATGAAAAAATTATCCCATTTTACATTAAATTCAAATATTTCAACATAGAAAGTTTCATTCAATTTACTTAAATCACATATATTTGTATTTTAATATTCTTGTATCTTCACTTTCATGTAAACATCAGTATGGCAAAGGGAGGTGAAGAGTATCTTGAGATGAACTTCACCGGATTGTGGTCAATAGGTGACACAAAATCAAACCTCTTCAGTTATAGCTCGTAAGACCTCGTTAACTTGTGGATCTTCAGAAAACCGCACTTGAAGAATAGAAATTAGATTTCCAAGCAAATTCTCTAATGTTGCAACTCTATTATCAGCATTGAAGCTAAAACTGGCATGTCGGGGAAGCTTGCCAGGACAACGCACCCGTCCTCTCTTTTCGGGCCCTTTAAGAAATTCACACATACTACAAAATTAAGAAACGTGATAAATCAATATCAGAAATGGTCTATTGGACTATTTCACAATATAACATGAATTTTCTTCTAAATATAATGACGATTCATACCAGAACATTAACTTTGTTAATAGTAATAAATGAATATTCAGGTTAATTTTACGTATCCTTGTACAAAAAAGTCAAAACAAAATACTATGAATTCAAGTAACATTAGCGTTCCATCTAATCCAACACCTACCTTAATATAATACTACCTCCGTTCCTTTTTATAAGAGACAACTCACTTTTTAGGTTCGTTGAATAATCAGTGTATCTAGTCTATAAACAGACCAAATACATTGGTTATCCAATGAACCTAAAAAGTGACTTTTCTCTTATAAAAAGGAACGGAGGTAGTATAACATAAAGTCCAATCATTCTTATTATTAATAGTAAAATGCTAACACGTTTGATCTTATCAGGTGTCCTCTGAATATAATTCACATCTTCATACCCACCTTCCCTCCTAACACTTCCAAATTAGTAACACAATTTATTCATTCATTAAATAAACAAATAAATAAATCCTCTCTTTATTTCACCAACTCCTCCTATATCCATTTTATCATTATTTCACAAATTCTTTGTTTGTTTTTTTGTATATTTTTCAGTTGAAGAATTGAAGCCATGAGGAAAAGTGGGAAAGAACAAAAACAAAACATGATGGTGAGAATAATAACAAAACCGATAAGATTACTAGGAAGAGCCAAAGACATGTACGTAAGAAGCATAACAAAGTGCGGTAACAACCTCAACTACACCAACCCAATAGATTCTACTGGAAGGTTCGAGAATTTACCAAGAAGTTACAGCGCGGTAACTACCAGATCTGGTGATGCTGAAATAGCTACTTCTTTTGCACCAGCTGCAATAGCGCAGCTTCAAAACAGCTACTTCTTTTGCACCAGCTGCAATAGCAGCTTCAAAACCCTACAAAAAGTAACCAATCAATCAACATTCTGAATAAAAACCTTTCGATTTATGGTTAGTTGATATATACGTACCTTTAGATTCAGAGTCAGAACCGGCAATCTGACGCCTCTCAGGCGACGAACTTCTTGCATTACTTCCTTTGCATCGGCCAATTGGAAAAGGCGGAGAAATAAAAGACAGAAAATCAGACAGAAAGGATTCTTGAAAAACATCAGTATACAATACATAATGTATAGTCATTGTACCTGTGGAACCCATTTGGGCGATACGAAACTCGTTGCCTCGATAACAGATAATCCAGAAGGAACTAGTTTATGAATCAATTCGATCTTTACAGATGTAGGTACAATGTTCTTTTCATTTTGTAATCCATCTCTTGTACCAACTTCCACAATCTTTACGGACCTCGGTATACCTTCCAGAAACTACATTGTCCATTATCGAATTATTAAAATTCGGTAACAATGCTAACTTCTACAAGCCAAAGAAATATGATAATGTAAAGCCTACTACAGAAAAATTGAAATCTACTGTAGCCATTGAATTACCTTATATGTTGAATTTGGAATGTCTTTGTTTTTGAAATTTGGACTATACTGGTATTCAGAGAATGAATCGTCGATCATTCCAAATTTCATCGATTTCCTCGCTTTGGTACTAGCCTTTTGGTTTAAGGATTCATCTTGGGAGAAGTTTCTTGTTTGCCTCTTCCATGGGAATGTCTCTGCTGTATACTCTTCATCATCATCACTGCAATTAAGATAGAAGGTTTCATTTGGGCGATACGAAACTCGTTGCCTCGATAACAGATAATCCAGAAGAAGCTAGTTTATGAATCAATTCGATCTTTACAGATGTAGGTACAATGTTCTTTTCATTTTGTAGCTCCCCTACTTGGATTTTCATGTTAAGTTTAAGTGTATTCTGAACTGCACCTGTGTAGTTAAATAACATGTTAACTTAGAATTAGCAAAACATTGAAGATAGAAAGTATGCTTTCTAAAAGTCCAAGAGAAGAACTCCTTCAGCTGAACATCTAGACCGTTGGTAGCAGATACACCAGAAGTTCCCTTTCCTTTATTGACCTTTGTTACAGTACTTAAATTGATCTCAATCAAAGACTCTCCAGCAATGGCAGCATATGCATCACACGGATCTGAATATCTTGCGGCCTACACCATTAAAGGAGGCTCCAAGTGAATTCTATAAGATCTCACAATCAAAATAAACTCAACCAATTACAACCACTCATGGATCCGGCAAGCAAAAATTCTGATACACATTGAAGCAATTTTTCATGTATACCATAACTTAATGTACAATAAAATTGTAAAATATATTGATGTGGTGATTAAGAAAAGAGAGGGAAACTCCACGTTTACTATGGCTAATAACCTATTTGAGAGCTTAGGATTAAAATAGTTGGACCAAATTTGCGTCAACAGTTGGATTAAAATAGTATATAAAACTCATCAATTTAGCTTTAAAGTATTAAAAATTAAAAAACATCAACTTAGTACCTAACATCTTAATAGTAAGCTATAATAGTAAGGCCCAATTTAGTCCCTAACACCAATATTACACGTCGATACTATATTTACACGTCGATATCAGTAATAATTTTAAAAAATGAAAAATTTAACATAATCACATGATACTGTGTCAGATACCGACACCTACACTGTCACTATGGTTTAACCTAATAAAAATTTCTACTAAAGTTTATGGGGAAGATGTCTGTATGTGGACATGCACTAGTAGTGGAAACTTCAATGTTTCTAGTGCCTTTGATATAAATTCAATGACAACACATATTCTAATATTTGGAACATGATCTGGAGTAGGGGTGGCAAATGGGCATGCCCGCGCCCGTTTAGCCCGCCCCGCAAAAGCCCGCAAATAAACGGGGCGGGGCGGGCATAGTTGAAGATGCGGGCCTAAAACCTAGCCCCGCCCCGCAAAAAAGTGAAGGCGGGGCGGGCAAAGCCCGCGGGCATTGCACCTTTTAAGCCTAAAAACATAAAAATTTATGAAAATGCACATGCCCGCAAAAGCCCGCGTTGAAAACGGGGCGGGGCGGGGCGGTCACATTAGAGGGTGAGGGCCTAAAACCTAGGCCCGCCCCGCACTAAAGTGCGGGTAAAACGGGCATGCCCAACGGGCCGGGCCCGTTTTGCCACCCCTAATCTGGAGGCTTAAGACACTTGAAAGGATTAGAACGTTTATTTGGATGTTGCAACATGACAGTCTTATAACCAATTAGAGATAGTAGTACATTCTAAAAACTCAAAATCCTAAAGAACTTAACCAGGTTCTTTTATTGCTTGTCTTTTAATTTGTTGAGATTAATATAAGGTACTACCAACTCAAACAATTCTAATAGAAGATAAAATCATCATTGATGATAAACAGTATTGGAATCCAACAACAATCAAATTGAATAGAAAAAGCAACTAAACCATTGCAAGATAAGGGAAAACTTGATTAACTATCAGCACTAAACAATGTGTTCCTAATCATGTAATAAGAATAAACATTAATAGTAGCAAGTTTTTTACCAAAGTTACTTTGACCCCAATCCTTATAGAGAGTTATTAAAGGCCTGTAATTCCTAAGATCATGCTTATTAACTGCAAAAGCTAATTCATCAACACGACAAAAACTCAAACGAGGCATTTTCATGAGAGTAACAGCCAAAGGTCCAAGCTCCACAGCATTTCTGCATCTAATCCCATACTCTTTTTCAAGCTTAACCAAATTATGATTGATACCAATACCCACAAAAGTAAAATCCAGAAGCCGAAGAAAATTAAGCAGAGATGTAGGAATTGAATCCAAATGACATAGCTGAATAACAAGACATGACTTTTAGAATACTCTCACTATGGTTTAACCTAATAAAAATTTCTAATCATTTTTCTCATCTTTCACAAATCATCAAACAACAACAACCACTACAATGTCAATGATGAAGAAAATAAAAACCATCGAAATCGTAAATTGATTTCAGGATACATAAATTAACTACACAATAAATTGAAAACAATCGTGAATCCATATAGTTATGGTTTCCAATGATTTCAATTACGATAACACAATTCAAGAATTATGATTCGGTTCAATTTGAGAGGGCGAGAGAAAACCTTAGAAAGAAAGAGTCGAGTTGTGTGGCGGCGATTGAACAGAGTTGATGGTGGCGGCGGTTGAACAGAGTTGACGGTGGCGGCGATTAAACAGAGAGTTCACGGTGGCGGCGATTGAACAGAGAGTTCACGGTGGATTCTACGATTTCAGATTTACATCGCTTCCACCAGCAAGTTGCAAGCTGAAATTGAAATGAAAATGACAATACTACCCTGTTTGTCCTAATTAGTATAAAAACATATATTTTATAATTAAATTTAATTTACATATATTTTATAATTAAATTTAATTTTTAATTTTTTAATTAGTAATTAGTAAAGGTGAGTTTTGACAATGAAAAAAACAAAAACCTTAAGTTTTACGTTTTTTTTAATGAAAATAATAATTTTATAATTTATAAAAAAATATTATTTATTTATAATATAAAATTATTTAAAAATTTAATAAAGTAAAATAGAGTCGTAGGTAAAAGTAATATCGGTGTAGGTAAAAGTAATGTATAAAATTATTCAAAATATTAATAAAATAAGATATATATCCATAGGTAAAAGTAATATGACTGTAGGTAAAAGTAACATGTAGTGACAAAAATTAAGCGTCACTAAATCTGGATGTCACAATAGGTCAGTTTTTTTTGTAGTGGGTGTTTGGAGTTTCTTGGATTCCTTTGGAATCGGTTGTAATCTCTGTTTAAGAATTTATCAAAGTTTATTTTATTCCAATTTTTTTTAATTTTACACTTTTAAAACTTTTTTTCTCTAAAATGAAAATCAAATATACATATAGCTTGTGCTTGGGAAATATAAAAATCAATTATGATTTATATGGTGTACACAAAGATAGAAAATTAAGATTTATAAAAATCAAATATGCATGTAGCTTGTCTAAGATAGAAACTTAGACTAGAACTATATGAGAGAAATCATTAACATTTTATGATTTATGTTAATCCTAATATGCAACTTTATCCAACAAGAGAAAGGGTGAGAATTATGGAATATATGTAGGGGAAGTAGAATATTCAATGATTAATGGTTAAACATATGATAATTCAAAATTGGAATACCCTATATGAAACCATCTTTGATTCCATTTCAGCTCCATCTACACATAAAAGTTCATTGCCACTTTTGATGTTTAAGTCTAGCTGAATTGAATCCCCTACAACTTGAGGCCTTAGTTCTTTATTTTCTTCTGCTCCTAGTACTTCTTGATAATTGAAAACTGAACTATGATTCTTATTATAAAACTCATTGATGTCTATTATGTTTTCTTTACTATCTTTGTTCATATTTTCCATGAAATTTGATAAAGCTGAGTTGAATTCAAGATTGCTTTGTCCAACTTGTGAAAGACTTGTTTGTGCTTTCTCTAACACTGCCTGAAAATACTTCTCTTGAGCCTCTATTCTCATTTGCAATTTCTTGTTTACCTATTGACAAGGAATTATTTAGAATTGAACAAATAATATAACTTGGTTAGAAAAGTGATAGAAATTAGAATACCTCAAAGTGCTCTTCTAATCCCTTTTGAACTTCAATTTGTTGCTTAAGTGCCTCAGCTATTGGGATTTCCCTATTAATTATCAGGTAAACTAGTTAGGAAGTACAAAAAGTTGAGTAAACATTAGATTTAAAATGCTAATTACATAGGCAAGAAGATTTAGATGGTAATTTGACTCATGCAAATTATAGTCATACTCATATACACATAAATTAGACACGATATCGACACGGACATTAGACACGACATTGACACGGAAACATAGACACATACATTAGACACGACTTTGACACTGACATGTTGACCTCGACACAGAAACATAAACATAAACATAAATATTAGACACGACATCGATACTGACATGTTGACATCAAGAATAACTTTCGGAACATATAAAATATAAAAAATAAACATAAAATAAAATAATTGGTTAAATTCCAACATACATACCCCTCTTCATTATCACCTCCATAACTGGTATTAGTCTGTGAAGAATGGTTGCTGAAATTTACATAGGAACACCCTAAATTGTTGAAACACATAAAAAGCAATATTATTTAAAAAAAATTAAATTGTTTTTACATAAACAATAAATTATATATAAGCTGGTTTTATAAGTTATCTTGGATAGCTAGTAAGCGGAAAATAACTTATGAACATGTCAAAAACACTTTCAAGAAGTTGCTTCAAATAGTCTCACAAGTATTTAAGTTACTATATAATTTTAAACAAGTAAAATCCAAACATGAATTGACTTATTTGTAACTGACTACTCACTGTTATTCTCTTTGTATTGTTCTTCATATTGTTTTCGACCATTTTGTCCAAGTCTATACTTCTGCAAGTTAACACAAAATCTCATTTTATGCCTCTAAATAAAAATTCACAAAATGACTCATGCTTTGTCTTTTCACTTAATCTATTTTTGACTTAAATTAAATCTATCATTAATATGTAAAAATAATAGAAATTGTTACCTGTAAATGGCTCTTCAAATGATATAATGTCAATCCTTTTAAGCCCATTAACCTTAGAACAGCCTTTGGAGTTGCCTCTATGCACAATAACATAACAAACAAACAAAATTTTCAAATAAATACCATCATGTGTCAAACAAAACTCCATAGAGATTGAATGAACTTACTATCAGGGCCACCAAGCTTTGTGACAGCGTCGACAAACCGGTCGTGAAGATCGGCTGTCCACCTCAGCCTCGGCTTCGGGTCTCGTGTCATCGTCATCATCACTCCATCATAACCTTCTCCTCCTCTCTCACCACTCTCCATCATATACCCTCTTCCTTCTTTTGTAGCCAATAAAAGAAAATCTTCAATTCAAGTGTCGATATGATTTTTGTATTAAAAACCGAAGAATCTATAATTTCACTAGACAAAAACCAGACTCTGATGAGTAATCATAACGTATTGGAATTGGATTACAAACCAAACGAGTCAGAAGAACAGAACATTATTGATTAAATGAAAACATAGGATTGGTGTTGTGAAATATAAATAATATAGAAAAAAAACAATGGCTCAATGGAGTAAGAAGCAACAAATACAAAAGCGTCAAATACAGTGATGAATGAGGTTTATATAATTGTGTTACAGTGATTCAAATAATTGTCACGCAAATTTTTCTAATAATTAATTTATGTCAATGTTAAAGATTATTATTAAAATAATATTATACAAACATCATTTGATTAATGCATATTCAGCTCACCTCGTAGAAAACAACAGGTCCTATATTGTTTAAGGAACATGCTAGAGGAAATATCGGCGACGAATCTGAGGTAACATCGTGAATAATATTATAGTACTAGTATGTTTTTTTGATTGAAAGCTATGGTATATCATGGTGTATCATGCTGCTGCATGATCTCACCGTTAGATCTGTGTGATGGAAGAGAGAGGAGTTTGTTAGGGTAATCGGACGGTGGATGATGTGAGGTGGGGAGGGTGTATGGGATTAAGGTGGAATGGATGACAGCGTGGAATATTCGATTTTGGACCTACACAGGGGAAGGTGAGTTCTATCACATGGATGATGGAAATTGGAATTGGAATTGGAGAGAGAGAGAAAGAGAGAGAACGAAAGTGGAGCCCATCATGATGATGACCATGTTTTGTTTTGTTTGTTTCTGGCTGCCGGCAGAATATTCCTCCTCCGTCTCTGGCGGAGGAAGCCATCTCGGAGAGTTGGAGATGTAACATGATGAGAAATTATATTCTTTTTTTTAATAAGAAAAATTCAATGTATTTTATAAAAAAAATTAGAGTCAAATATAAAGTAAAGAAATGTATTTCTACACCATTTTATACACTATATTATATGGAAACGAATATAAATTTATATTTTTATGAACAACAAATAAGGAGAGGGAAAATTTAAATTTATTTAAAATTTATTTTCGTTTTTAATTTAAATCATGGAGGTGGTTGTAATAATAGAGGAGAGAGACAATTTTATTTTTACTTTTTAACTATAAAAAATATAATTAGTTTGGTGTAAGATTACGTGTTATATTTGTGTCTATCTAACTATTTTCCACAACATATTTCACTCTTCACTAATACAGTGAATAGTGAAATATTATAATAATTTTTTAAATATATATATATATATATATATATATATATATATATATATATATATATATATATATATATATATAATTTTTTTTATTAAGGGGTAACAATTTAAAATTATGTGATTAATTAATTTTATAACTTTATTAATTAACATTTTATATTTCATTAACCAATTTTTTTATTATTAAAAATTATTTTTAATATATAGGTATTTATTAACCAACTTCATCCATTTGTTAACCAACTTTTTACATTTTATTAGCCAACTTTATTTTATTACTAAAAATTATTTTTAATACTTGAGAGTTTATTAACCAACTTCATTAATTCATTAATCAACTTTTTATATTACATTAACTAACTTTGATTTACTATTAAAAAGTATTGTTCACGGCCATGGCAATGTTCATGGCCATTACTCATGTTACTGTTCACCGTATTTGTGAACAGTAAATACGGTGTAGGAGTAAAGAATGGTGTATGAATAAAATTGCTGATATAAAATCTAAAAATGGACATGGTAAAAAATAACCAAGATAAATTATGCAACTTTTAGTGGACATAAATCTACGGCATGAGAGCTAAGAGTTTGGTTAGGGATGAGAATAGATTTGACTAACTTACAAGAGCCTATAACTTAACCTATTTAACGAAAAAATGTAAGCTTATGCTTTTTTAAAAGTCTATTTAATTAAATAGATCATAATTAGACTATTACAAAAAATATGAAACCTTATAGATCGGCCTATATACTCATATATATTAAAACTAGAATATATATATATATATATATATATATATATATATATATATATATATATATATATATATATATATATATATATATATATATATAGTCTAATTATGATCTATTTAGATCGGCCTATATACTCATATATATTAAAACTAGAATATATATATATATATATATATATATATATATATATATATATCTTAAATATGCATACATAAGTCAGTCTATAAGGCTTCATAGATAAAATGAACTATTTGAAAGTTTTAATGTAAAATAGACTTTTAAATAGGCTTCAAGCAAGACGAGACTTAAAGATCACGCCAAGCAACAAAAAATAGCTTATAACTAGTAACAAACTTGTGCATACGCACGGGTTCTGTTCAATTACGCGAATTTTGATACATAATTT
This sequence comes from Vicia villosa, assembly GCF_029867415.1. Lineage (NCBI taxonomy): Eukaryota > Viridiplantae > Streptophyta > Magnoliopsida > Fabales > Fabaceae > Vicia > Vicia villosa. The sequence goes on along the minus strand of NW_026705109.1, from coordinate 315,831 downwards.
ATTTTAAATAAAAATGTTAAAAAAGAAAAAAATTAAATAAATAATTGATTATTTTGTATATAAAAATATTTAGATCAATAATAGATTTTTTTCCCGTATATCATTTTTGGATTAAAAATATTTAATCATAAATACCATTTTTTGTATATAAAAATATTTAGATCAATAATAAAATTTTTTCCGTATAGAGACTTCATTTTTATTTAGGTATCATTTACAAAAATATTTGAATCAATAGTAAATTTCGTATATAAAAATATTAGATCAATAATAAATTTTTTTCCGTGTACCATTTTTGAATAAAAAATATTTGGATCATAAATACCATTTTTCGTAAACAATAGATTTTTTTCCGTATACAAATATTATTTTTGTTTAGGTATCATTTACAAAAAATATTTGGATCAATATTAAATTTCCGTATATTAAAATATTTAGATCAATAATATATTTTTTCCCGTATACCATTTTTGGATAAAAAATATTTGATCATAAATACAATTTCTCGTATATAAAAATATTTAGATCAATAATAGATTTTTTTCCCATATACAAACTTCATTTTTGTTTAGGTATCATTTACAAAAATATTTAGATCAATAGTAAATTTCGTATATAAAAATATTTGGCTCAATTGCAACTTCAGTCCACCTATTGTAGTTTTCTTGATTTTGATCCCTCTATTTTAAAAACAACTATTTTATTTCCCTTTTTAAGCCTTTTTGTGTAATTTTTGCCCCCCTATTTTACTTTTTTCTGCAAAATTAGTCCCTATTTTTGTCTATTTTTCAACACAAAACTCAAAAGGGGGACCATAATCGTTTTTTTAAAAATGGGGGGACCAAAATTGAAAAAAAAGACAAAATAGGGGGACCAAAGTTGTAGTTAAGCCAAAATATTTACATCAATAGTTAAATTTTCGTATAAAAAAATATTTAGATCAATAATAAATTTTTTCCCGTATACCATTTTTTATCAAAAATATTTGATCATGAATACCATTTCTCGTATATAAAAATATTTAGATCAATAATAGACTTTTTCCCATATACAGACCTCATTTTTGTTTAGGTATCATTTACAACAATATTTGGATCAATAGTGAATTTCGTATATAAAAATATTTAGATCAATAGTAGATTATTTTCCCGTATACCATTTTGTAATAAAAATATTTGGATCATAAATACTATTTTTCGTAAATAATAGATTTTTTCCATATACAAATATTATTTTTGTTTATGTGTCATTTACAAAAATATTTGGATCAATATCAAATTTTCGTATATAAAAATATTTAGATCAATAATAGATTTTTTGGCCTATTCCATTTTTGAATAAAAAATATTTAGATCAATAATAGATTTTTTGGCCTATTCCATTTTTGAATAAAAAATATTTGGATCATAAATAACACTTTTTCGTATATTAAAATATTTATATCAATTATAGGTTTTTTTTCCCGTATACAAACTTCATTTTTGTTTAGGTATCATTTACAAAAATATTTGGATCAATAGTAAATTTTGTATATAAAAATATTTAGATCAATAGTATATTTTTTCTCGTATATCATTTTTGAATAAAAAGTATTTGGATCATAAATATTATTTTTCGTAAATAATAGATTTTTTTTCGTATGCAAATATTATTTTTATTTAGGTATCATTTACAAAAATATTTGGATCAATATAAAATTTTCTTATATAAAAATATTTAGATCAATAATAGATTTTTTGAATAAATTTTTCCCGTATATCTTTTTTTGGAAAGAAATATATTGAGATTAATTCCAAAAAACACAATGAAATACAAGGCGATCGCTCGGATCCAGCCATCAAGATCCCAAGAAAAACAACAAGCCTAGTTTAACATTAAGCTAATAATATGAGGCTTAAGACTAGGGGTGAACCATCCTCGATAAACAATTTTTGCGATAATGTCCTGAATGACACTTTTCCTATCCGACACTTTACCAAAACAAGCGTTAGTGCGAAACATCCAGATGTCGTAGATTGCTTCAGCAGCAGCTAGCTTGAACAAGGAAGCCCTCCATCCCTTACCTTTACACATCTTAATAAACCATTTGAGTTCTGCATCCCAATTCTTGGGGTTGTGGTTGACTTGGATCCATTGCAACACACTTTTCCAAATCAAGTGCATACCCTCACATTCAAACAACACATGTTGAATTGTCTCTTCCTTCTTGCAAAAAACACACTCACTGTTGGTTAGAAAGCCCAATCTCACCAATCGGCTCCTTGTGGCCAATCTTTGACGACACGCAAGCCAAAGAATAAATCTTGCTCTAGGCCGAGCATGATTATTCAGTAGCAGCCCAGAACATTCCCAAGTAGAACCTGTTAACAGACTTTTGTATGCAGTTTTCATATGAAATTTGTTACCACTTAGTAAATTATTCCAAATAGTGGGATTCTGTAGAATAAATTCACACTGGTCCAAGATTTTCCGCATGATCCATGTACTGTTACTCATTACCTTTACATCCATAATGTCATTCCTCTTGAGATAAAAGGCATGGATCCATTTCACCCATAGGGAGTCACTTTTCTTACATATGTTCCAGGGAAGCATAAGCATAGCACATTTATTCCAAGCCTCAAGATCAATAATACCAAGGCCCCCTTTCTTTATAGGCTTGCAAATATCATCCCATGCTACCATACTTTTCCTACATATAACATCAGAACCCGACCAAAGAAAAGACCGACAAATGGCATTGATTTTCCTTATGACAGCTTTGGGGATGGGAAAAACCATGAGCCAATAGTTAGCCATAGAAAAGGTAACACTATTAATCAATTGCAGCCTACCAGCATAGCTGAGAAATCTAGCCGTCCAATGACGAATACGACAGACTGTCTTATCAACCAGGCCCAAATAATGACAAATATTTAACCTTTTGCTAGAGAGAGGTACCCCAAGATATCTAAAGGGTAATCTACCTTCCCTAAATCCAGATAAATTCAGAATCATTCTTTTACTAGCAACATCAACATTAGCAAAGTATATATTACTTTTGGTAGCATTAACCTTCATACCTGTCGAAGAAGCGAACCCCCTAAATGAAGAGAGCATTATGTCAACCGAATTAGGGTCTCCTCTGGAAAACAATAGGACATCATCAGCAAACATGAGATTGGTAAGCTTTAACTTCGCACATTTAGCATGATGTTTGAAGGCAGAGTTAGCTTGCATGTGGTGGAGACATCTATGAAGGTACTCCATAATGAGGGTGAAGAGCAATGGCGATAACGGGTCGCCTTGCCTAATGCCACGCTTAGCTAACATCAGAGTTGACAGGGAACCATTAACTTGGAATTTGTAAGACACAGTAGTAACCCCTAACATAATCCATTGAATGAAAGTGGGGTGGATTCCAAGTTCCTGCATAATACTTTGAAGAGCTGTCCAACTGATCATGTCATATGCCTTTTGCATATCAACCTGCACCATACATCTAGGTGGTCCACCATTCCTAGTGTAGCCCTTGATAAGCTCGTATGCTAAAAGAATGTGATTTTGGATTTGCTGACCTGAAATGAAGGCAGCCTGAGTTGGACTCACTATGGAACCAATAACCTTGCCAAGCCTGTTTGTCATGATTCTTGAAATAATTTTGTAGAAAGTGGAACAAATAGATATGGGTCTATATTCTTTCACACTCCTTGCATCATTGTTCTTTGGGATAAGAGAGACAATGGTACAATTGAAAGCTTTATATATTCTACCTTTCTCAAAGAATTCTTGGACAGCAGCTACTAAATCTATCTTAATCAGATCCCAGCTATGCTTGAAAAATTTGGAACTAAAACCATCCATACCTGGAGAGGAAAGGTTATCAATACCTTTAAGATATAAAAATATATTTTTCCCGTATATCATTTTTGACTAAAATATATTTCCATCATAAATACCATTTTTCGTATATAAAAAAATATATATCAATAATAGATTTTTTTTGTGGAATAAAGAAGTGAGAAAGTGATGAAAGAGAAAAATAAAGAATGGAGAGAGATTTGATAAGTTTGATAAAATGTAAGAGTTGTATTATTTTAATAATAAAATTAAAAACTTTATGGTGCAAAGACCAAAAAACCACAATTTTAATATGGTGGCAAAAAATCAAATAAGGGTATTTTTTTACTTTTCCACAATCATTATTTTTCTTATATTATAGATAAGTCATAGACTAGGTTCAAGCTTTTTAAATTTATCGTAGGTCAGACTCAAGTCTTCTAAAGTCTAACCTGACCTATCATATTTGCACACCTAAGTGTGGCTGAGGATATTTCTCTATTTTATTAATATTTTTCCATATTTTGCTCTATTACTATTCTCTCTTATCTTTAATATCTTATAAATTATGGCAACTAATACTTTCTCATCTTTATATAATAGATAAATGCTTAATAAAGGGTTATTCTCTAATCTTAAGGTAAAATTTTGGCAGAATTTAGAAGGTTTACTTTATGATATACTTTAAAGAGAGAAATTTTTTAAGAGAGGATCTTAATGATTATGTAGGTAGCATAGCAAGAGATTTTTTTATCATGGAAGGGGGATTTAGTCTACGGGTGAATGCGGAGCATAAATTCATTTTGAAGTTTTCATCGGCTTTGGACCTAACAATAGCAAATACATGATTTAGGAAAAGAGATGAATATCTTATCTCATATAAATGTGGGGTGACATGTTCTCATATAAATTTAATTCTTATTTGTAAGTCACGTAGGAAGATTTGTTTGAATTGTAAATTTATTCTGGGAGAGATTTTGACTATCCAACACAGTTTTGATTATGGATGTGAGAATTATAAGGAGAGCAAAGATTATAAAAAAAGTCACATGGGAGAGATAAGGATTAAGTGGTAACATTTGAAGGGTAAAAAAGAAAGAATTTTTCAACGCAATATATAAGAGAAAGGGTTTGGACAACTACAAGAAATTGCAAAAGATATGTGGAATAAGATGACCCAAAAGATTGAAAAAGTTGCTAAAGAGACTATGGGTGAATCAAGAGGTTTTGGACTTAGGGCTAAAGAATCATGGTGGTGGAATGAAAGTGTTCAGAGTAAAGTTAGAGTAAAAAAAAAAGATTATTTTAAAGAATGGTTGGTCTAAGTGTAAAAGACCGAAATTTGGGAAAAGTACAAGAAAGTTAAGAATGAGACTATGAGATAGTCAATGAAGCAAAATCTTAACTTTTGACGGATTATACCAATCTCTAGGAATCATGGAGGGAGGAAAAATATATATATATATATATATATATATATATATATATATATATATATATATATATATATATGGGGACGACTCAAGTGAGAACACTTGGTTATTATGAGAAATGAGAACAATGAATCACGACCATTAAATTTTGATTTGTTGATTTTAATGAACTGGATTGGTTTCTCTTTTAAAGATCCTTAATATTTATTTTAAATCAACATAGAAAGAGAAACCAATCCAGTTCATTAAAATCAACAAATCAAAATTTAATGTTCGTGATTCATTGTTCTCATTTCTCATAATAACCAAGTGTTCTCACTTGAGTCGTCCCCTATATATATATATATATATATATATATATATATATATATATATATATATATATATATATATATATATATATATATATATATATATATATATATATATATATATATATATATATATATATATATAGGCTTGTTAAGGGAAGAGAAAGAAAAACTAGAGATTTGGATCAAGTGAAACGTGTTAAAGATGTAGAAGGAAAAGTCTTGGTTTAGGAATAAGATATAAATGATAGGTGGAAGACGTATTTCTACAATTTTCTTTATGAAGGATGTGATATTTCACCGGACTCTAGCATACTTGACATTAGACAAGAGGATCGGAACTATAATTACTATTACTGTCGAATTTAAAAACAACAAGAAAATGAAGCGTTGAAAATAATGAGTAACAATAAGGCGGTTGGACCAAATAAAATACCTATTAAAATATGATTTTTTTTTTGAGATAGAGGTATTAAGTGGTTCACCAAACTTTCTAATGAAATTATGAGGTCAAAATATTTGTCAGATGAATGGAGAATAAACACTTTAGTTTCAATCTATAACAACAAATATGATATATAAAATTGTGCAAATTAATAGAGGGTTAAGCATATGAGTCATCCCTGAAATTATGGGAAAGAGTAATTAAATAAAAATTAAGAAAAAAGATTCAAATTATTCAAAATCAATTTAGTTTTATATTTGAAAGATCGATCATGAAAGCGATCTATCTATTAAAGAGACAAAATTTTAAAGACGAAATATATTTAATGTAAGTATTTAATATTTTAAGAAGGTAAAAGAGTATGTCTTCAAACTTGTTGGAGATAAAATATAAGTATTTTAGATACAGATTTCTTCTGTCTATCTATGAGTTCAATTTTCCTAGTAATAATGAATGTTTTTTAAGAGCGTCAACATAATTGAAATGTTAAAATTTCACTTTGATGTCTTAATGCTCATTGTTTATTTATAATAATAAAAAAAAGGCATGAGTTTGATTTTTAATAATGCATATAAAATAATGCATGTTAAAAAGACTAAATCTTTTATTAGCAAAATTATATTAATAGGATTATAAGAAGTACTACAACCCATTACAACATAAACAGTTTATCCACATCTATCCACCTTCTATGAATCTAGAATATATTTAAAGAATAATATTTGCATTACATTTAGGGATGTCAACGGGGCAGATATTGTTCGGAGGATGTTTCTCCGCTCCCCGCCCCGCCCCCAAATTTAGTCCCCATCCCCATCTCCAATCCCCGCCACGGGGGAATATTTCCCCCCATCCCCATCCCCACAGATCCCCACGGATATCCACGGAGATCGAATCTTAAGAAAATGTCTACACTTTTTGATCAAAAATATGACACTAGTATTTTGTTATTTTTTTCCGTATTTTTTAAAACGCATATATTTGCATCTTTATTTTATATAAAAAAAAAATACATCTTGCATCAATAATAAATAAATAAAAAGCAAAAGAACTTGATGTTGCTAATATTTTTTATGTAAAAATAAATAAATAAATAGTAACATAACTTGCTACCGTGCTTCCACTAATTTACTACAACAATACCGATGTCGTTCAACGCAAGTGGTTGATTATGTGTGACAAATCTATAACTTCTAATGACTCTTCATTTTCTAATACATTGATATTTTTCATGTAAAATTATATAATTATATAATATATAAAATATATAAATTAAAATATATCGTCGGAGTCGGGGAATCCACGGGGACGGAGGATACTTTTCCAATCCCCGCCCCAAAGTGTTATCGGGGGAACTTTTCCCTCCATCCCCATCCCCACGGGGAAAAAAATCCCCAACTTCGAATCTCCGCACAGATATTCCCCACAGGGATCCCCATTAACAGATGCAATTGACATCCCTAATTACATTCATGGATGCAACCATTTACGGAAACTAGATAAATTAAAGTACAGTTAAGTTATAATAACAATCAATTACTGATTATGTTTCTTTTTAATTTTTTATGTAAATTATAAAAACAAATTAATTTAAGAGAATTTCTTCACCCACCTCCTAACCTTCTTGCTCACCCCTGGTGAATTTACAACACTACCCCTTGTTTCGGAAGTTCATTTCCGAAAAGGTACTTTTTTTTGAAAAAAAGGTGTTTTCGGAAATGAACTTCCGAAAACGTGTTTTTTTTAATATAAAATATTGATTTCGGAGATGCATCTCCGAAATAAAGTTACATTTTCAGAAAATGTGGTGTTTCGGAAGTTCATCTCCGAACTCACCCCCCTTGGAGGAATTCGGAAATGCACTTCCGAAAAAAGGTCTGGACAGAAGAAAAATAACAAACAAGAACGATTCGCTTTATTTAATCGGATGAAGACGATGGAGGAGACGCTGCAACAGGTTAGAAAGTCCTGATCCTCTAGAAATCCATACCACATTGTAACTTACCAACATAATAAACAACAACAAAAAACTTATGAGCAAACTATACTTACATCATAGTGGTGTAGATCCTTATCAGCCACTCGCAACTGAAAATGATTAGCACGAACTTGAATTTTCCTTCCCAATTTTCCTTCTGAGACGACGGAGCCGACTCTAGAGTAGCCTTCTGTTTAACTTCGGCAGTCAGGCTCTCGATGGAGATCAGAGCCGAACTCAAGGAAGAAACCGGCGCTGCGACAGATGGAACAAACGGCGCTGAAACAGATGGACGAACAACCAGAGCTGCAACAACAGACGGAGGAGAGGTAACCGGGGCCGGAGCATATGACGGAGGAGGTGGATGTCCGGAGGAAGAAGGATTGGAGGTACGTCCACCGCGAGAGCCACGGCCACCACCACCACGGCCTGATCCTGCAGCATTGGTGATGAAAGCAGTAACAAGAGATAGAAAACGTTAAAGCAAAGAAGAAGACTTAGGATCGAAAATGATTTGGGATATTTTGAAAGAAAAATGGGTGAGAAGCTTTTAAATAGGAAAGTGTTTTAGAAGTTAACCGTCTGAGAGTGGTGGGGAGAAGGAAAAGGGAACTTCGAAATTTCAAAAGGTTTTTTATTCTTTTAAATAGGGCGTGGCTGTGGAGCTTCCCAATTTTTGTTACGTAGGCTTTTAAGTAGGAAAGTGTTACCACATTTCTTAGAAGGTAACCGCCTTAGAAGGCTTACGTAGGCACATGTGTCCACATTTCTTACCTGATTGTAAAAAATAAATGAATTTTGATGCATTTCGGAAATGCATTTCCGAAACATAAAAAAATTTAAAAAAAAAAACTTCGGAGATGAATCTCCGAAGCAGGGGTAAGTTGGGAATTTCGCTGGGGGTGACCCCCATAGGGAGGTGGGTAAAGAAATTTTCTTAATTTAATTGATTAACAATCAATTAGTGATTAAAGGATGGAGAATACCATAAACTTTCCTTTTTTTTATTCTCAATTTTCATTATATGCCACAACTTTCATCTTTCTTTGTTTTTCTTTCAATCTTAACAACAGCATGTGAATCCACTCATTTCCTCAAATTTTTAAATTAATTTAACTTATCCTTTTTTATTATATATGTTCACTTACAAACAAAACAAAGCATAAGAATCATTTGATCCGTGAAGAAATAGTAATCCTTCAAAATCTAAGACTTTGTGGTTTTTAACATCCTTTTTATCATCTTCTGCTCACTTTTGCATGCCTAGATTTTATTCTTTTGTTAGTAGATCCACTTTCCCTTGACCCACAAACACAACAAATAACTCTTATACTGTATTAATTATTGAAAATGCTTTAAAAAAGTGAAACAATCTTCGCAAGGAATTAGTTATAAACAAGAAGCGTAACATGTAGAACCAAAAATCAGAATTTTATATAAATTAAATCATTTTTATTTAGATAAAAAATAACTCTTTTAGTTTATTTATTATTTATGAAAGCGACACCATAAATTTAAATAATTGATCAAGATCAAACAAATTATATTCAATTTTACAATATAAAAGATCAGTTTATTGTAGTTGAGTTTGCTTTGTTTAATATCGTCGCATGTCTGCGTCAAATACATGATAACAATTTTTTTTAACAAAATTGTCTATTAAAAATTTAAATATAATAATTAAAAATTATTGATTAATAACACTAGGTCACCCAGCTCCATATGTAATTAAGTTTTTTGTAAATGAATTTAGTTTCATCTTCATGTCATAGTTTCATCTGCATTTTAATGTTCTATTTTATCGTTAATCCAATAATAATAATAATAATAATAATAGTAATAATAATAATAATAATAATAATAATAATAATAATAAAACTAATAATAATAATAATAATAATAATAATAATAATAATAATCCGATAATAATAATAATAATTATTATTATTATTATAATAATAATAATTATTATTATTATTATTATAATTATAATTATAATTATAATAACAATAATCATAATAATAATTATTAATATTATTATGATAATTATAATAATAATTATAGTAATAATAATTATTATTATTATAATTATAATTATTATAATTATTATAACTACGATTACAATTATTATAATAATAATTATTATTATTATTATAACTATAATTATGATAATAATAATTATTATTATTATTATTGGATTATTATTATTCTTATTATTGGATTATTATTATTATTATTATTATTATTATTATTATTATTATTATTATTATTATTAATATTATTATAATAATAATTATAATTATTATTATTTTATAGTTATAATAATAATAATAATAATAACAATAATAATGTTATAATTATTATAATAATAATTATTATTGTTATTATTATTATAATAATAACAATAATTATAATAATAATAATCATTATAATTATAATAGTAATTATTATTACACTATGGAAATATTCTTTGATAAAAAGGTTGTTGATTTTATTACATAATAAAACTAAATCAATTGGATAACTAGCGATTTCCGTTCAGCATTCTCCGGCAAGCAGCCTTGTAGATTGATACTCTAGGGTTGATACTATTGAGGAGATTTAAACTCATAGTCTTAAGACTATGGATCAATTCACTAGGAAATTAACCCTGGAAGCGACGATTAGGTGCTATTAGGGTTGGCTATGGGTCGAGGCAGGCTAAAAAAGAAGGCGGCGAAGACACCACCAGCGAGAGTTAGACTTTTCTTGCCAAGTTCCAATGAGAAGGGGAATGCAAGTGGTTCAGAGGATACTAGAACCAATTATAGAAGAGAAAGTTGAAGAAGACCGCGTCAGTGAAGAGGAAAAAGATAAGACAGTTGCAGGGAGTGCACAACCGCAACTGTGGGTGGATGTGATAAAAGGGAATAGGATGTCAGCTAATGGGATGGGACTGAAATACACGTCGTCGAAAATAGTTAACAGCGAGATTGAGGTCGTAATTGAGGAACAGGATGTCAAATGTGAAATGGAATTCTGGGAAGATGCTCTCATCATATATGAAATTGGAGAAGGGCTAACTATGAATGCAGTTAAGAGATTCATGATGAACACGTGGAACTTTGTTACCTTACCGGATTTATACTACTATGACGAAGGATACTTCCTGATTCGATTCAGATCAAGAAAAGATGGGGAAGATGTGCTTAAGGGAGGGCCATACTCAATCTATAAGAAACCTGTGCTCCTATTTGAATGGTCACCAACGTTTAACGTGAAAGAAGACATACTTAGGGTGCTTCCCATCTGGGTAATTTTCCCCCAACATTTTTGAATTTATGGGGAGATGAAAGCAATAGTTTTAGATGATGACATTTTATTCTTTACTTTATAAAATTAATTGAGAAACAACATATGACATGGGTTAAATAAAACAAAATATAAAATTCTTTTACATGGGTGTAAAACGAATATCGCTTACATTATAAGTGGTATTGTATATTTAACCCCTATAATAATAATAATATGAGTTTTATATCGATTATGTATGGCTAAACGCGTAAAATCCGGTATGTGGGGACCGTCGTTCCAACGAGACTCGATAAATTTAATTGACGTTAGTCTTTACATTAATATATTTTTCTGGTTCCAATTTTTAGTTTTAAAGATTAGAAAGTTTTGCGTGAGAGCGGAAACACTTAGGCACAGGTCAATAGCACGACAGTGTGAACTCGTACCAGATAGTAAAAATTGGATTTAATTTTTTAAAATCAGCAAAAGCGCTTAAGTGATTAATTAGGATTTATTAGTTTTCAAGAATTGTTCCGAAATGGTAAATGAGTGAGCGACAGCAAAACATTTACTTATAAAGGCTGTGAGAGTGAGTACTGTTTTTAAATTGATATTTCCTTCCAAAAATTATTTTATCAAAACAAAAGCCAAGGATTTGTTGAGTTCCAAAGGTACACGGGAAATTACATACCGGTCTCTATTGTTTGATATTTTCTAAAAATCGATTTAGTTTTAATTTTTAGTTTTAACTCTCTCCTATTAAAAGACTTTAGCCTTAGATTTACAAAGCATCAATAGATAACGGTAGATTGATTATTAGTTCTTGTGAACTCGATATCTTTTAAAACTACAACAGATCATGTGCACGTGCGGACAGCGAATAAATATCACATCAAATCAAAGATACTCCAGGTTGTCTTAAAATCTCAATATCAAGTAACACATAATAATATTGTGGTTGAGACAACTGGAGGCATATTTTTCTTCCACTATGGATCTCTGGATTGAACAAGTTTCTACCCTGGAGGATAGTATTCCTGAGACCCAATTCATGATTGATGAGAATAATAAGACTCTTAATGAAGTTCATATTGACTTTAATACATAGGTGTGAGTTAATCTAACTAAAGATGACAAGGATATGAAGCCTCATTTTACTCAATATGTATCCAAGAACCAAAGAAAGAGAAAAAAAAACTAAAAGTGTGCACATCCAGGGACGGAGCCACATTACTTAAAGTGTAGGCATGTGCCCCCACTTAATTTTTATGTCTATGTGATACTATTAATCTACTATGGATTGCAAATGCCATATCTAAGCGTAACAGTGCAAAACCATAAAGTATATGCCCATTAAAGTCATATGTTTATATGCAACTCCGTTTTTTTCTCTATTAATTTAACTTTTACAAAGAAAAAAAACATACCATTAATAATACATATATTTTTCTATTTGCTTTTTCTTTTTCCTAGTTTATTTTTTAAAATATACATGTCAAATTTTTAGCATTTAAATTTTGCATATTATTTTTAAATATAAAATATATTATTCAATTTAATTAATCATTTCAAACAATTGTTTTATTTCTTTTAATTTGAAAATAAAATTATTTTAAAAAATTATAAATTTATATGCAATATTGTCCCTACTATTTAATTTTTCTAGCTCCGTCCCTGTGCACATCCACTTTAATCATGGAGGTGGAGCCCATTTCACCTGAGTGTTGCATACAGTCTTTGCAGATATGCCACCCCTTTCAATGAGCTTATTAAAACAAACACATTTTTGAGCGGTGGCAAAACCACCTTGGAACAGAAAACATGGAGTCTACATTCATGCAAAGGAAGAAAATATATTAGTGTCAAAATTTGTAGATATATATAATAAGTATCAAAATTAAAAAATAATTGAATTTGTATATATATTAGTGTGAAAAATTGTAGATGTTATTTAATAAATTACATTAAATATAATTGGAATCAACAATATAGTTTATAATCAAATTTACAAAGTTTAATAAAAAAATCACTTGAAAAAGTAAAATTGCTTTAGAAATAATGGATTATATATAGATGCTATTGACAACACAAAATGTTGCCGTGAATTATTGATCTAAGGATGGCGTATACAATAAACTAAACTCTTTTTATTCTCAATTGTCAATTTGAAAACTTTCATTTTTCTGGGTTAAAACTCTTCAATCCTACAACAGCATGTGAGTCCACTAATTTCCTTTTTTTCTTTTTTCTTTTCTTTTTTTATTATATCAGTTTTTTTAGCTTTATTTAGTCAGTGAATAAATAGTAATCCTTCAAGATCTAAGGGTTTGTGTTTTTTAACATTCTTTTTATCATCTTCTCTTCACTTTTTGCATGCCTAGATTTTATCCTTTTGTTGGAGGGTCCATTTATTCTTTGACACACAAACAAAAGAAACATCTCTTATATTGCTTTGTCCCATGATTAATTCTTGGAAATTCTCTTAAAAAGTGAAACAATATTTAAGAGTAATGATTATTTTGGTTACAAAGTAATGTTTAACAATAAGCAGTGTTAGTGTAGTCTATCACTTTTCTTAACTGGTTTCATTTTCTAGATTTAGCATCTAATCTTGACTTGAGAAGCAGTTAATGTGGTCAAAATACAAAAAGAAATTAACGAGAATTTTATACGGCTATGAATTTTAAACCACGTGAAAACTATGGGCATGAAAACCTAATCTAGTAAGGCTCACATGTTTGGTTTGGTTACAGCCAACATTTTGATAGTAATATGATTAAACTGTTTCAAATTCCATGCCAACTACAGAAGTATGTTGTTTCTCAAAAGGTTTACACCAAAAACTTTATTTATATTTAATTATAAAAGTTGACAACCTTTGAAGCATTTTCTGATGGAGCTGTTCAATACAAAAGCTTGTTTGTCTTATTCTCATTGAGTTTTCTTGTTTTTATGATTGGACTAGTTTGTTAAGTAAAATCACCTATAGAAATAGAAAATATATATCGTGTCATCAAAGAGTAACTTGCAAATTATTAGTTTATTCTTAATTCAATAGTAAAACAAATTCTTAATTTTTCATTAAATTTTTAGTTTATTCTTAATTATTAGTCTATTCCCCTAGAATGGTGACATTCAGCTGAGAAAATGATCCATCTTGGCATTTCCAGAAAAAATGGTACATGGCCCATAACCAACAGAAAAATGGACTCTAAAATTTAATTGGGCCAGCACTAAATGAAGAAAAAGTGTAAGTCTATACCCCTGGTCCTTGGAAAATTATTATTATTTGACATATTCATGTGACATTGGTGAATAGGTGGTGCAAATACTCAATTTGAGATTGGTAGCTATAGCATTCTCTTTGCATGGAAGAAAGTGAAAACCATACAAATAAAGATGGAATTGGGAGTTGAAACATGTACAAAACAAGAGTGTTAGTTATCATGGAATGAGAATGGGCATATCAAATATATTCTTCCACTCTTCCAACCATAACATTTAAACAGTTTTAACCTATGAAATAGAGACCCCTACTCATCTATATATAGAAAATAACTATTGAATCACAACACAAAATATACTCTGTTTTAACCGTGTAACAACTATTTTCATACTTAAATATGTGAGTCATTATAATCTTTAAGTTTATTAAAATTAGGGTTAATGAAGTTTTTGGTCCCTCTAAATATTGAAGATTTCGTTTTTAGTCCCTCTAAAATTTTTCTTTAAGAAATCGTCCCTCCAAAATTTTTCGTCTAAACTATTGGTCCCTAACATCAAATTTCGTAGCTAATCGGTAGCTAAAGTCGTAGCTAATCTCTAGCAAATTTGACGTTAGGGACCAATAGTTTAGACGAAAAATTTTGAAGGGACGATTTCTTAAAGGAAAATTTTAGAGGGACTAAAAACGAAATCTGCAATATTTAGAGGGACCAAAAACTTCATTAACCCTTAAAATTATAAATGTATTTCTAAATATTCGTTTTGTATGTAGTTTTAAAAATGAAATTGATTAACGAATTCTTCACTAATATATCTTTATATTTTGCTTTTTGTTTTCTATCAATAGTAGAACTCATAAGAATATAGGAGGACTACTACTTATCACAAACATTAATATTTTATTTATATTTAATTCTCTTTAAATTTAAAATATTAAGATATGTATCTAGTGTTTTAAAAATCGGACCGGACATCAAACCGGTGAGGGTACAATGTCACTGGTTTATTGGTCGAACTGTTGAGTCACTGATCGAACTGCATGACTAAACCGGGTTAAACCAGATAACTCGGTTGAATAGACCGGTCGTTATAACAAAATTATATAGGTATAAAATCTATCGAACCGGATCATTCAGTCTCTACAAAATATAACTAGCACTTAAATTTTTTGAAAACATCGTGTTATAAAAAAATTCACAAGTTCATAATTTAAATTCAAATTTTATAGATAGGTATCACACACAATAAAATAGTACATAATTATAAAATAATAATTGCAAACAAAAATTTAATTGCAACACAATATAAT
Source organism: Vicia villosa (assembly GCF_029867415.1). Classification (NCBI taxonomy): domain Eukaryota; kingdom Viridiplantae; phylum Streptophyta; class Magnoliopsida; order Fabales; family Fabaceae; genus Vicia; species Vicia villosa. Next base: position 300,038 of record NW_026705109.1, on the reverse strand, counting down.
TGAATAATTTATAACAAAATAATTTCATTGTCTTTTAAATTTAATTTTAATAAAAGAAAATTATTTCAATGTTGGGATCTCCTTCTTCAATATCAAAATTATCGGTAACAAAATCAACTGCATTTGCAACAATTTTTTTATTTTTATTTTATTTTATTTATTTTTTATTTTAATTTTTAATTAAAATAGTCAAAACGACGTTGTTTTAATTTTTAAAATTAAAAAAATTAAAAAAGGATTTAAACCGCTGGTTTCCCCCGTTTTAGCGGTTTACATTAGTTTTGACCGGTTCAATGACATTCTCGATCCATAAAAGTTCAACTTTATAAATTAATATTTAAAATAAAACATTTTTAAATGTTGCACTAGCACTATGTTTGATTTTTATGGAAATATACAAGGAGGTAAGAGTGGACAACAATTAGTTTCATTTAGTTATTGATAGCAAATTTTAACTGTGTGTGATTGTTTTTATGAGTTGGACGGAGTAGGTGATGAAAGTTCTATGTTAGTTTGTAAAAGATATCTTTAGTTGTGGAAGATCTCTAACAGAGAAAGAAGAGAGATAGAGAAAGAAGAGAGATGAAAGAGATAAAAATTTAGAGTTGAGACTCATTTACACTATGTTTGGTCTAACATAAAGATAGAAAGAAGAAAAGAAAAGAAGGCGGGTAAAGAGGCCGGAATGATTCCAAATTGTGGGTCCTACGTCAAGAAACCTTTCTGCTTTACTATTAAAGGAAAGTATGATTTACGATGAAAATGTGCGAATTTTTTTTAATAACCATTTTTAAAAAAAAAATATTCAAAAATAACCAACATTTTAAATTATTTATGCAAATGACCACTTTTTTGCTAAATATACATGTTGTCGCTAGAGGGTGGCGACAACACCCATTTTTAACACATGGTCGCCAGGTCCATTGGCGTCTTCCACAATAGGAAGTGTTGTCGCCACCCCTAACGACAACGTGTATATTTAGCAAAAAAAAAATGGTCATTTGCATAAATAATTTGAAATGTTAGTTATTTTTGATTTTTTTTAAAAAAAAGTAGTTATTAAAAAAAATTCAAAATGGGCAGAAAATGCTAACAACTTTAACTTTTTGGAATTTAAATATCGTATCATATTCTAATACGAATTTATAATTGTATTAACATACTTAATTTTATCTACTTTTTTTTTATTTTTTATCAGACTTTTACTTAATTAGATCTTTCTTTCCTTTTATTTTCCCTTCGACCAAACCACTAAAAAATCATCTCCCTTTCTTTTCTTGCTTCCATTTTCATTCCTTTTACAATCTTTCCTTTTACTTTCTTTCTTTTTATTTTCTCTTCTCATCCAAACAAACCATAGAGTTGGGAAAAATATGTGATAGAGAAAGAATAGAGATAAAAGAGGATAAAAGTTTAGAGTTATGATAGATGAGACTTGTCAATGAGAATTGTTAAAAAAACTTATTAATTTATAAAGTAACCTATGTTGTGTGCACTTGGAAACATTTTGGATCCTCTCGTTCATTTTTCTCTCTTTCCCTCTTCATCCTCTCTATCTCTTAATTTCATTCTCTCTTTATTATATTTTGTTTTTTAATGATGAATGAGAGTGAGATTAAGAGAGATAGAGAGGATGGAAAGAGAAGGAGAGAAAAATAAAGGAGAGGATTCAAGTCCACTTCGGAAGGAGTATTGAAAACACATATACTTTATTATTTTTGGGTCGGTAATGGTTTATGTTCGGTTAAATATTTCAATCCGATTTGGTCCATTTCAACCTAGTGCTAACTGAAAATTATAGTATCTGGATCCATTAATCCATTTCAAATCGACCCGTTTAAAATGAGATCAGTCGGCTATGGATTTTTTGTCCAGCCTATACCCCTTAAATTTTTTTATTTCAATTGTTTTGATTTATTCATTTAAATAATTCAAAAAATGAAAAATAAAATAAATTAAGCTCTTAGTGAGGTCCAAGCCCATTTTCCTTTTAACCTAATGTTTTCTTATAAATAATAACTAACAACTCTTATTTTTAACCATTCACCTCTACCAAATTCTCCGTTCCCATACCCTAACAATCAACAACTCTCATAATTTTACACTCATCCACAAAAAACCCTTTACCATCGTTTCTGACCGTTACGAATAATCTTCCGTCACTCTAATTCCGGTTGCAGCAGATTGATAAATTTTCCAGCCTATCAACCGAATTCTGAAACTACTCTTTCGATTTGCTCCGAATTTTTTCCAGAAGTTCAGAAAAAAATCGAGGAACAATACTCCTTTAGAATAAATTTCTAAAGAATTTCGACGCTCAAAATCGCAAATTTCTCGTTTTTCTATTTTATTTGATTTAATTTCTATTTTCATATTTTCAATAAAATCTCAAAAAATTTGTAGCTTCGTTATCTTATTTTATTTGATTTATAATCAGGTTTTTATATATTTTTTGATTTTATTTTGATCACTTTTCTATTTTTCCATTTGTTTTCTTAACCGTAACATTGCAGTGGTTTATGAACAGGTTTCCTATGGATTGGCCAAGTGGAAGGAGCTTTATCCCTTGATCCTCAAGGAGTACCCCAAGTGTTTTTTTGGCCAAAAACCTTTTGGCTTTTGGCCAAATCAAGGTTATTCGTATTTGGCCAAAAACCTCTTGGTTTTTGGCCAAATCAAGGTTATTCGTATTTGGCCAAAAACCTTTTGATTTTTGACCAAATCAAGGTTATTCGTAATTTTGGCCACAATATAATTTTCTAAACCCCAATTCTTTTTTTATCTTATATTATTATTATTATTATTATTATTATTATTATTATTATTATTATAATCCTATTTTTGCAGGTACTTCCTTTGACCGAAAGGGAGCAGATTGCGCGTACACCATGGAAGTGCATATCCCTTTCAAAATGAATTACAGCTTGGACCCAATTATGGTGTTGGGCTTAGTGGGCTCCTGGCCTATGTTTTCTCTTGCTGATTGCACCCCCCCTTTGGTTTGTTTTTGCTAACCTTTTTTTTATCCTCCTTTTTATTAAGTCAAGGTTTTTTAAAAACTAATTTAATTAATTATGTTTTTTAAGCCAATTAGGTTTTTATCCAAAAATAATTAATCTAATTACGTAGGTTTTTTAATCAATTAGGTTTGTAGCCATAATAATTAATTTGATTAATTAGGTTTTTTTAGCCAATTAGATTTTTAGCCATAATAATTAATTTAATTAGGTTTTTTAACCCTTTAGGTTTATTTTACCCATTAGGTTTTTTTATCCTTTAGGTTTATTTTAACCATTAGGCTTTTTTACCCTTTAGGTTTATTTTACCCATTAGGTTTTTTTTACCATTTAGGTTTATTTTACTCATTAGGTTTTTTTAACCATTAGGTTTTCAAAAGGTAGGTGTTGTCCATTAACCTTCATTTAGATTTTCTTAACCATTAGGTTTGTTAACCCTCATTTTCTTAATTATAATTTTTCTCCGATTTCTCTTCTCATCTCATATTCTATGATTGTCGCATGCTTGTTTCAAATTCTCAACCTTTGGGGTAAAACTTGTTTATTTATTTATTTTCTGTTATTTAAATTCTAGAAATCAATGTATAGGTTGCAAGGTTTTTTTTTTTGTAATAGTAATTAAGTTTTATTTTCTGCCTTTCCCCGTTTTGGTTTTGTAATTCCCCCTCCCCGAAGCTTTGTAATAGCGTAGGATTTATTTTTCTGCTTTTACTTTCCGCACCTATAAACTGCTATAAACTGTTTAGATGTATGTTAATAGAATTGTATGACAAGATAAAACTGAACATAGAATAACCTTAATTTTCAGAATTAAATAAATCAATCACTCTGTTTCACACACACACATCTTTAAGGTAATCTCTCTTATGCTGCCTTTCGATTAAATAGTCAAGTCCCTCGGATGTAGAGATACCTTAGTCCGTTGCCTTCGATTTAAAAATCATCATAAAGATCATAGTCCCTTCGATGTTGCCTACGATATATTTGATCTTGTCCATTGATTAAATGATGATAGTCCCTTTAGATTGCTAAGGTATCCTTACTTGTTGCTTTTATGACTATTCTCATCCAATGCATAGGACTTCCTACCCTCGTTATGATATGGATAGCCCTATGACTATACGATGACCCTCGATGTCCCGAATACATACAATGAAAGGACTACCTGCCTAACAATTGGTATGGATAGCCCCTTCAAACAAAAGACTTAAAGAACAAGAAAGACAAACTTAGGGAAGGTATCTCCTAACTGCTTTCTCACAATCAATTCAAAATTCAAAATGCTTTTCACACCTCCTTTTCAAAACGATTTCAAAGGCTACACTTATTTACAAGTTAAAGTCCTTTTCAATCTTTTCTAAACACACACTACACTCTTTCAAACAATTCAAACAATTCAAAAACGAGCTAAGCAATTAAGAGCCCATGAATAACCATGGATACAAAGGGTGCTAATACTTTCCCTTTGTATAACCTACCCCCCGAACTCAAAATCTTTCAAAGGTCTTTCCTGTTCTTTTTGCCTTTCCAATTGGATAAAATAAAAGTCGATGGAGACTCTTGCTATCCGCAACATTTTAAAAGTCAGTTCTCCCACTATATTATTGATACCATCGAGTACGATGGATGTGAGGAGTGTTAATACCTTCCCCTTGCATAACAGACTCTTGAACCCGCTCTTGGTTGCGATGACCATTTCTTTTCCTTCTTGGGTTTTATTCGATATTTTCTCTTTTCTCTTAGAATAAATCAAGATCGGTGGCGACTCTATTGTATTTCAAGTGTGCGATGCACTTGTGGTATTTTTTGCGCCGCTACAGGTTAATATTCCAAGAAACCAATTGCACCCTCTTAAGGTCTTCCACAAATGAAAATGATAGCTCATAGAATCATTTGTCAAGTGAAGTAATTCCCACTTTCTAATAGACTTCCATTGATCCATAAGTTTATCGTGAATCTCTTTCACTTTCAATGATTTAGTTTCTTTTGACCATATTATACGACCATACAGATTGTTTTTGCATTGTTCTCAAAACCACCATTATATTCCTCTCGTAAATGATAATCACTATTTGATCTCCCTTGATCATGCGTTTAGGAAATTGACTCGTTGGAATTTCATATTCCAAATTATTTAGTGCTTGTGTAAAAGAAGGTTTGGCGATCACGTTATCAGTAGGTTGAATATTTTAAGCATGAGAATATTTGAGTTATGAAGAAGGATAGGTGAAGCTAGACAAAACAAAGGCAGGGCATGATGAAGAATTTTGTCCTTCGATCAAGTGTATGAATCTAAATATAATTGGACAATTTATGGAGATAAAATATTTAATAATATTATGTGGTCATAATGCTTTGATAGAAGCCAATTATGTATTATTGGACAAAGATATTTTACCAACTACTAATATTATTGGGTCCAATGATGTCACAAAATAGTAACATAAGGTTTAAATTGGGAGGTAATGGATTGGAAGAGAAATTTAGAGTATATCAATTAGAAGAGAAATGACATTAAAAGGGTTGATTAAGTCACATAATGTATAACATTATGGGCTTAATCAATTATCATATATTTAACCCTATATAATATAGAGATTACATCAAAAATATTCATTATTCTATCAACATTATTCGAAGAGATAAAATTTGATTTTGGAGAGTATTTTCTTGCATTCTCTTCCTTCTATCTTTCGGTTCTCCCTAGCCATAAAATAAGGAGATAAACGTGTTCCCTCCTTCCATACTAGCATACATTATGATCTAGTTATTGCTAGTTAACCAACAATAGAAGAACGACGCTTAATGTGATTACCTAGGTTGTTTTCAATATTACTTACTGAATCTACAAACCAACACATGTGTTTTCAGCATGATTTGTCCTCACTCACACGCTTTTCATGAAACTTTTAAGAAGGTGACTGTAATACGGTGGGAGAACTGACTTTTTTAAATGTTGCGGATAGCAAGAGTCGTACACCGACTTTTATTTTATCCAATTGGAAAGGCAAAAAGAACAGGAAAGGCCTTTTAAAAAGACTTGAGTTCGGGGGATAAGTTATACAAAGGGAAGGTGTAAGCACCCTTTGTATCCATGGTTATCCATGGGCTCTTAATTGCTTAGCTTACTTTGATTGTTTGAATTGTCTGAAAAGTGTCGTGTGTGAATTGAAAAGATTTGAATAAGGACTTTAGCTTGTAAAATAAGCGTAGCCTTTTTGAAAGTAATTTGAAAAGGAGTGGGAAAAGTATTTTAGATTTGAATTTGAATAGAGCAAGCATTTAAGAGCAACTACCCTAAGATTGTCTTTCCTGTTCTTTAAGTCTTTCGTTTGAAAGGGCTATCCATACCATAAGAAGGGTAGGTAGTCTTTTCATTGGATGTATCGGGTCATCGAGGGTCATCGTTTGCCATAAGGCTATCCATACCATAAGAAGGGCAGGAAGTCCTATGCGTTTATGAGAATAGTCGTAAAAGGAAACATATAAGGATACCTTAGCATTCGAAGGGACGATCATCATTTATCGAGGGACAAGATCATTTTTAATTGTAGGCAACTCGAAGGGACTATGATCTTTTATCAGGGACTATGATGATTTTATCGAAGGCAGCAAACTAAGGCATCCCTACGCTCGAAGGGACTTGACTATTTAAATCGAGAAGGCAGCAGAAGGGGAGTCACCCTAAAGGTGTGTGTCTGACAATCACGTGTTAGATTCAAATATTTTATCTTGTAAAATTAGTGATCCAAATTAATTAACAATCTTATCACTCCCTAAAGTTACTAATCACGCAGTATAATCATTAGCAGCAATAAACAGCAGTTATAATACAGAAATTAAAGACAGAAAATTAAAATCCTTATTACTATTACATTTAAAAACTGAATAAGCGACCTATACACTTTCTAATATTTAAAAGACAAAAAATTAAATAATTGAAATAAAGGCAGATAATTAAATAAAAAGGCATAAATAAAAAGGAAAAATTAAAAAAGGCAAAATATTTAAAAAGGCATTTGACAATCATAGAGTATGGGGTGAGGAAAGAATTCGCGCATAAAAAACCTCAACAATTATAAGGTAACAGATCAAAAATTAAAAGGGTTAGGAAAAACAGTGATTAATAGTCATGATGAAAAATTGTTAGCCAAAAATAAAATTAGGGTTTGAAAATATAAAAATAATTAATTAGCCTAAAATTAAATTATTACCCTAAAAATAATTATTAACCTAAAAATAAAGAAGAAAACCTAGCAGGCAAAAACCTAAGGGTTAACCTAGACTACAGTTAATGGACAACACCTACCTAAAGCTAAAGTTAATTACTAAACCTAAAAACTAACCCTAATTAAGGTTATTAAAAAATAATAATTATATCAAAATTAATCGACTAAAACCTAAACCCTAATTACTAAGTTAATTTAATTATTAAGAATTAAATTAAACCTAATTATTTAACCTAATTTATTAACAAAATTAAATTACTTAAAAAAATTAAATAAAAATGTTAATCCTAATTTTCTAATTTAATTATCTAATTAAACAAGTCAAATTAATCTAATCATTTTAACTAAACTAATTATGTTAATTAAATAAAAAAAAGTTAGAAAGTAAAAGAAAGGAGACAAAATTAAAAAAAAACACATACTGTGGCAATCTGGAATCGAACTGAAGACATGGAGATTGCAAGGCAAGGTGCTAGACATCATATCACAGGTTGTTAAGTTGTCATGGAATCAGGTGCGTTGAATCAAGTATGCTCAGTGTGTTTCCTTTTGATTTTACAACAAGTAGCGCGTAGGCCCACCACCACCACTCACGTCCAATGAGAGAAAGACAGAGGAACTCAAACTTGTTGACCATCCAACGAAAAGCTGCCACGCATGGAGAAGAACCTAGGAATATTGACCAGCCAGCAAAAAAAAGCCACGCGTACGAGTCAATGGTCCTAGGAACTGTTCATCATCTTCTTCCCATTACCTGCGGATTCTGCTTTGGATTTCTCTGCGAATTTAGTTGCGCTTTTGGCTACGAGTATTTGTAATAAACCTGCAAACATGGCATATACAAAAACACGACAAGAACAAACATCAAGAGGACCCCTACATAAATCAAACCCCGGGAATTCATTTATGGCATTAGTTTGGTCAGAAAACATTGACAAGTGGGTATACGAAGCGATACAAACTTCAAGCCCTAAGAATGGCATTTCCCGATTCGCACGTCCAAACCTTAGAGCAATCGTCCAAACTTGTTCTAAATGATCTCAGGAGCTCATTAGTATCACCAAATCATATTGAAATACAAGAACATGAAAAATATGAAGTTTAAAGTATGAACGAAATTGAGGAATATGGTGTTCGAATTCTATGCGTAACTAGACGTTACCAACTACCTGTATTTGCTGTATAATGACTCAGGAGATGATTAGGATGGTTGGTTCACGTTGAAGGTGGCTGCACCTTGTAAGAAGACTTTGCACCTTTCTTGAATATTTTGCACCTTGGAACCCTAGTATTTTCGTCCTCCATGATCTTACTATGTTGTGTTATTTATATGGAGCACATTAGGTCAAATAAACTTGGAAAGAATCATGTGATCGAATGTTGGGAAATATTGAAAAGAATTTGATTGAAAATCTCATAGAAACTTTCCATTTTTTATTCAATCTCTTTCCAATCAATTATATATTATTTGCTAGAGTTCCAAGAATAATCTTTGATTGGAAAAATCAAATCATGCACAAATATGATGTTTATTTTATCTTGATTTAAATTGAATAAAAATCAAAAATAAATAAAATAAAATTCAATTCCATGCACCAATGAAATTTCATGGTCCTCAAGGTGTTTCTTGGGCCTTTATATGATCCAAAGTAAAGCCCCATGATTTATTTCAATATTCTTGGCATTTTACTTGATTTATTTGTAATTTAAATGAATAAAATTCAAATAAATAGAAATAAAAATGCCAAAAATATAATAATGATTTTATAGGCTCTTTTATGGATCATATATGTGATTGTAATCCAAAACTTAGGCCCACTGGTTCAAAAGTGCAAAATTACTCAATTAGGTTTTTGTGCATCTCTTGAAATTCACCCAACTTGTGCACTTTATATCTTCCTCAATATTAACCCTATGAAGATGTTCTTGACCATTTTAGAAATCCTAGAGTGTCCTCTAAATGAACCTTTTGGTTTTATATCAATTGAGTCTTCCCTGTTCCTGTTCAAAGCTTTTGAAAAAGATGACTTTTGGTTGACTTTTGAAATGATCTGTAATGTTCTGGCTTATATCTCTCAAATGGTGCATTTCTTGAACTTGGACCCAACATAAAAGTTGTAGAGGATGACATTTCCTTGAGAATAGGATTTGTTTGGACACTTTTTGATAAACCATGTGATAGTTATGGCCGGTCAAAGTTCAGTTGACTTTTAGGTCAAAAACCCTAATTTAGAAACTTTAAGTTTTGTTGATTTCTGAACTCTCCTTGATGATTCATGATCAACCCTTGATCAAATGATGAATGTTACTTTAAAAGGTTGATGTTGACCAAAAATCAGGAGTTTTGACTGTATTTTGACCACAGTTGACTTTTAGGTCAAACTAGCCGACTGTTGACTTTTTGAGCAGTTGAATGAACAATCTTATGAATCAGAGCTTGAAACTTGGCATGAGGATACTATGAGGCATATGAGAGGCCATGAAGTCCACTTGAGGTATCAGAAGTTGATTTTACTTGGAGAGAAGCAAACCCTAGTTGTGGGTTGATTGCTTAGGAGAGAGATAGTCAAGCTTATTTCTCAATGCTTGAGCCAAAATATTTTGAAATATGATGGGCAAATTTTGGGGTATGACAGCGACCCATCCAAATACTACTCTAAGTCAAACACGTTTAGCTATGGAGTTCTTATTTTTTAGGCTACCGAAAAGAAGATGCATCTTGTTGATATATGTAGTACAAATCAATCTCTATAAACCTTCCTTCAACCATGCAGTCACATACCTGCACACTCTCAAGATCACTCTCATTCTGATGTGAGTTTGCTTTTTTGCCTAGAAATTGTCAAGAGCCGCTCATTATCATGCCTTATGCATCGGTGACCATTCCCGTCCCTTGTTGGTCTTGGGTATTACATGTCCACCAGCTTCCACTTGATTCATCCTCGAACCACATCATACTGGGAGAGGTCTTCTCTATTACCATTTGTAACGCCTCATATTGCTTTCAAGATTTCCTACTAATCTCACACTTCGCCAAAAAAGACCATTAATAACACTTTTTTAGCATTTAATAAAACTTTTAAGTGCTATTAAAGCTACTGCTATTGTAGGTCGGCTACTTATAATAGCGTTTTTTAACCACTAGTAAAAGTATATTGTTTAATAGAACTTCTCGGAAAGCGCTATGATAGGCTAATTTTGACCAAAAGTTTTAAAAAATTAATATTTAATAATAACGCTTTTGCAAATAAGTGCTATTATAGACCTTGAATTTTATAGCACCTTTAGTTAGAGCGTTATCGTAGATCCATGATTTAATAGCACTTTTTAGAAAAGTGCTGATAAAGTCCATTTTGAGAGTTATTTTTAACAGATTACTTACGAGGATTAATATCCACATTGAGCAAACATAAAGGAGACAAATATATATTATAAAATTTGAAAATTATATGTTAGGATTTAAAATTGTACATAATTTTGTATTCTAATTCAAGTAAGACACAAAATCAAAGCACAAGTTTCGAGTATGATTTGGAGGCAATCATAATATATAACAAGTGTCATATACGGTGTTAAACAATTAGTGTTAAAATAAAAAAAAAAACTCATAAGCTAAAGAGAAAAGTTACATTGACACTCAATTTAACACCTACACTGATATTATACCCTTTCTTATATAATTTGTGGTTTTTTTGAATAATTTGTTTACCTTAAAATTTGTGGCATGTTATATTTACTTTGTAATATAAAGTTGATGTCATATACGGTGTTAAAAAATTAGTGTTAAAATAAACTCATAAACTAAAGAGAAAAGTTATGTTGACGCCCAATTTAACACCTACACCGTATATTGTACCCTTTCCTATACAATTTGTGATTTTTTAAATAATTTGTTTACCTTAAAATCTATGTCATGCTATATGTACTTTTAATATAAAGTTGGTGCATATATGGTGTTAAAGAATTAGTGTTAAAATAACAAAACTCTAAGCTAAAACTTCATGATGCTTTGAAGTTGATAATGATTAAAATGATCATACAAATTCAAATAAATTTTAAATATAAATGTATCACCTTTTAAGTGTAATAAACTAGTACCATATTCATAGCAAAGTGAAAATATTTAAGATCATTAGTAGATATCATACTACGTATAATTAATTTTCTTCTTCTATCCAAAACACCTAGCGTATAATTGGTAGCCACTGGAAAGCAAACCACGTATAAATAGAAAAATAAACACACTTTTATATAGTTACTATAGGAATGATTTTTCAGCCTAACTTGAAATCTTATTGACCACTGTAAAATATACTATAGACCACTTTTATATATATTCCACCTATATAAAAAGTGTTACAACCAATATATATTTATAATATGTCAAAAGAATTTAAACTTAAAATAAGAAGTCCTAATTACAACATCTCACTCAAAAAAGTCAAAACTTACATGGCCATGTAGGAACCATCATGTTTCTGGATAAAAAATTGTAGCTAGCCATATATAGCATTTTAAGACATCCTAAAATGAACATGTCGAATTATTGATTCTGGCAGCTCTCTTTAATCCCGAATCTGAAATTGAAAACCACAAATCATAAATGAAGCATGATTAATAGAAGTCATGATGGTAAAGAGAAACAAACATCATTTGGATTATATTTCAATTATTGCATGCATTTACGCAAAGTTAAAATTTGTGTTAAGACACTTGCAACTATGAGCGACAACTAGAGAAGTTCATCCAAAAAAACTTGGTACGCTGCGAAGGTGATATTTCTCTGCTCAAATCATGTTTGGACAATCCGAACGGTGAAAGTGTAGAAATATGTCTCACGAACTTTATGTCAACAAATTATCTCGATCTAACAATTAATAAATCCAAAATTACTATTTTTCTAAAACTAATTTTATAAAAAAACGAAAAAACAAGATTTCTCATTTCAAAATCACCTTATCTAAAACCTCTCCAAAGATTAAAGAAGTCTCATTATTTGAATAAAAATCATTTAAATAATAGTTTAACTAATAAGATAATTCTAATAGCTACTAGAAAACAACAAATGTGAGTAATGAGTAGCATATAATGACTAATTTGAATCTACAGTATTTTATATCAACTAATTTGAATAACCAATTAAAAAAATTCAAGATTTTGTTTGAACTTGTTATACGAAATTTCAAATCTTCAGTTTTGACTATGAGTCATCAGTCATCCTTGTACTTGATGTGGCTGCAATGATGACATTTATTTCTCTGAATTGCACCTCGTTGTTTTTTTAACACATTGCTGTTTAAATATTGATATGCGTTATGTCAATATATATTCAACAGTGTTATGTTTTGGCTTTTCAAAAAAATCTTGCACCACCTTAATAAACTGTTCCCTTGTATCCTTATCAAAATATCCTACATAAAAATCATATGTAAATTAATTAACTTGATTCCAACACATTTAACAGTTCGAGCAACCGTTCAAATTTTAGTCCAAACTAATTTTTTAAAATACTAAATAAAGACTAACTTTAAACTTACACTTTTTTTTCTCAAAGGCAAATGAAAGCATACTAATAAAGTAACTCCAAATCTAAGCATAAGAAATGTTAAAATAGGAAGCAACATTATAATACAACAATGCAGAACAAAATTACAGACACTTTGGCTTATTGCAAGAGGAGTAGAGGACCATTGCAGCTTGTGCAAGACTATTTACAATGGAGGTGTTGAATTTTTTTTTTCAATAGTTGAATTGGTACAATGGTGTGTTGAATCATATGTTGAAAGTGATGTGGATTATTTAGTGTTGAAAACATTCAACATGTTGAATGAGAAATTAGTGGGGGCCACATAATATTTTTGGCAAATTATTATTGGTTGTTGTGAGTGTTTATATTTTTGTTTCATGATAATTATTTAATGTCATTTATTTTATAGTAAATAAATTTTTTACTTATTTTTATTTTCACCAAATTCATCATTTTTTTATCTATAAATAGAGACTTGGTTCATTTGATTTGGACACACCAAAAAATTTCACTTTTTTCATAATTTTTCATAATTTCAATTGATAATAATATTAATATATAATTAATAATATTAAAATTCATCATTTTTCATAATTTCAATTGATAATAATATTAATATATAATTAATTTTAATATATAATCATAAAACAAAAATATAAAAGAAAATAAGAATATGAAATAAAAGTAGTGGGGTAGGGTGTTGAATTTTATTAAACAAAACTATTGTAGTGAGTAAAAGTTTAATGTGTGTTAAATTATTAGGTGGAAGAGAGAGAAGATGATGTGGAGTATAAAAAATGAAAAAAGTAGGGTGTTGAATTTGAAAACCATTGTAAATAGTCTAATGAGGCTGTGGAGGACATTAATAATCATTTGTTATTTTCCTGCAGATAACTCATGGTATTTGGAAAACTGTGTTTGAGTGGTTCGAGTTAGAGCATGTTCCTCTCCAATGGCAAGAGGAGATCATTTGGATTGCAAGACACACAAAAGGAAAAGGATTTACTCATGTTGAAGATTACTATAGCCGAAACTGTTTATGGGATATGGATGTACAAAATTTCCAAGATATTTGACACAAATTCGATAGAAGATCTTAAGAAAATAGCTAGAAACATTATTGATACTATATTGTATAGGGGATGGATGAGGCATAAGTATAGAAATAAACTTGCTCTCCTTTTGATGTAATAGTTCTTTCTTCTTCTTCTTTTTTGTTGCAGGATCGCATTGCTTATAATTGTTTTTTGAAATATATATATATATATATATATATATATATATATATATATATATATATATATATATAGAGCCTTTTATAATGAGAGATGAGAGGAACAAATCAATCATTGGATTCATCAAGAGAAAAAAATTAATAGCCACATTAATTAATATATATATATATATATATATATATATATATATATATATATATATATATATATATATATATATATATATATATATATATATATATATATATATATATATATATATATATATATATATATATATATATACACACACGGATCTACATTGGCACTAATTGGATCAGCTGACCCCATTTCTTTAATGAAAACCCAACTAATAATTTAAAATTTATATGTTTTGACCCCACTTAAAATATTATGTTGCCCCCATAATTTAATTAACCACGTTAAAAACAAATGAGTATTAAAAGATTTTGTTTTTTCATTTTCTTGTGCATTGCCCCCCGAGAACTAAGACCAGTTTTTGATTTATAAGATAAACTTCAATTTTCTTTAATAGCGAGAAATGAGTATGAGAGACAATAGACACCACAAATCTTATTATGATTCATCCATATTATTTAGTGAATGTCTCAACTTTTAAATCTGTACTTTCTAGAATGAAACTATGGAAGTTAGATTTTTTTATTTTTTTAAGTTTAATGAAACCAATTGAAAAAACATTAATCCATTAAATTTGTTTATTTATTTATTTTTATTTTATATAAAATGGAATTATTGAGAGAAAAAAATAAGTTGTAAAATATTTATTTTTAATTAACTTGTTCATTTTCAAATACTTAAATTATCTTATAAAACATTGTTAATTAATAAAATTAAATAATTAAATCATGAAAAAAAATACCGATTATCAAACAAGTAATTTTTAAATATTTTTTAAATAAAATTAATAGTTTCCAAATTCTAACTTAATTGAATAAGAGTCAATATTGCCGCTTATGGCCTTAATATTTATTTCCCCAAATTTTAAATGATATGTTGATAGTCTTGGAATGGAATAGTATAAGCTTTCTTCAAATTTTAAATAGACAATAGTATAATTTTTTGATTTTTATATAGAGATTTAAGGTAATGTATTGACATTATAAAATAGTTTTAATTCATTAATTATGTCATTCAATAGAAATTAATTAATTATGTCATCAATATAATTTTAAAAAATAAGTGTGATTTAGCGAGATATACGTTGTTGATTAGTTGATAGTTTAAAAATGTCGATGTATATTCTTTTTTCTCTTATTTATATATATAAAAAATAAATTTTTTGACCTCACGTATTAAAATTTCTGGATCCGTCCCTATATATATATATATATATATATATATATATATATATATATATATATATATATATATATATATATATATATATATATAATATCAAGTAAGAGCATTTTATAATGAGAGATGAGAGGAATAAATATCAACCATTGGATTCATCAAGAGAGAGAATGTTAATACATTAATGTGACTATTAATTTTTCTCTCTTGATGAATCCAATGATTGATTTGTTCCTCTCATCACTCATTATAAAATGCTCTCACTTGCTATGCTCCCTAAATATTTATATATATATATATATATATATATATATATATATATATATATATATATATATATATATATATATATATATATATTCTTTTATTTCAAAAAAAAAAATTACAGACACAATTAAAAAGAAGCTACTCCAAAAACCAAAAGAAATGAACCTGCAGAACTTCAACCCCGACCCACCTAAAACAAACCACCCAAAAAAAGACCACACCAGATGACAAAAAAACAACACACAACTACGAGCAAATCAACCAAAATTACAAAAGCAACCAGGAACCACTTCCAGTCACAACTTGACATACCATAGAACTAGAACAGACTCGAAAAAATTACGAGAAACTCCGGATCAGACCAAAAAGCCACCTTGAAATCATACCGAAAAAATGATCAACCAGACCAAACTGCCACTAACAGGAGAAAAGAAGCCATTCCACAAAGAAACACAGACAATCAACCAAAACCGAGCAAACTTAACTATAACCTGCAACACAATTGTCGATCTCGATTGGAAAAGAAACCGCAGCCAACAATCACCCTGAAGAACAAAACTGCAACGCCAATCTGCATTCTACTGCAGGAATCATCCTCTCCAATCCACACATAGACGACGAACCAGAACCTCCACAAGAACCAAACCAAGGAAATCACGGAACACAGACACAAGGCAGAGCCGCCCCAACCTCAACAAACACACGCCCAACACTCAATAGATAATGCAGTTTAAAGGATTTTGGATCCATTGGCTTAACGGATAATCAAAGCCTTTGGATTTGTGACGAATCCATCTCCAAGACATAATCTTCGCCTCATCTAAGATTCTCTCTTCTTCCAAAACTTTATCCTTAAATTTTTTGTTATTCCTAGCTTTCCATATAGCCCAAACCGTAGCAGTCCATATACAAGCCAAATAAGACCTTGATTTTCCTCCTCTTCCAAGCAAACCAGCAACATTTTCTAAGTTCGGCATTGCCTCAAGAGTAAAGTTAGAAGGAACTGTTAGAACAAGATTTGTTCTGATCAATTATCTTAGTTTTGATGATAACAATAATATGAATTTTGCTTAAGATTATATGGTACTCTAATCCAATGCAATTTCCCTTTCAGGAAATATATAAAGAGTACGCATAATTCAGCGCTCAGAAGCTTTGTCTCAAAGGGTTCAGCATGCAACATCAGAACATGGTCTGGCAAGACATCAGAAGATGGTCGAAGCAGAATCAGAACATGGGTCTATGGAAGCATCAGAAGAACAAGAGAACAGAAGCACTGAAGTTCTGATGGTATCACGCTCAGAAGCACTTCAAGGTCAGAAGATCAGAAGATGCTATGCACCAAGCTGTTTGACTCTGATGATATTCAAACGTTGTATTCACAAACATCAGATCAGAAGGAAGTACAAGTGGCAAGCTACGCTGACTGACAAAAGGAACGTTAAAAGCTATTCTAGGCTACGTCAGTAGACACAGCGTGAACAAGGCTCGAGGTAGTTGACAAAAGCGTATAACATTAAATGCGATGCTGTACGGAACACGCAAAGCATTAAATGCATTCAACGGTCATCTTCTCCAACGCCTATAAATATGAAGTTCTGATGAGAAGCAAGGTTAACAATTCTGAACAAGATTATTCAAAAAGACTTGCTGAAACGCTGTTAAACTCAAAGCTCAGAATCTTCATCTTCATCAAAGCTCACTACATTGCTTTTGTAATATATTAGTGAGATTAAGCTTAAACGATTAAGAGAAATATCACAGTTGTGATTATCGCTTGTAAGAAGCATTTGTAAACTCTTAGAATTGATTACATTAAGTTGTAAGGAACTAGAGTGATCGTGTGGATCAGAATGCTCTAGGAAGTCTTAGGAGTGAACTAAGCAGATTGTAACTAGAGTGATCGTGTGGATCAGTATACTCTAGAAAAGTCTTAGAGGGTATCTAAGCAGTGTTCCTGGAGTGATCAGTGTGTGATCAGAAGACTCTGGAAGACTTAGTTGCTGACTAAGTGGAAAACCATTGTAATCCGTGCGATTAGTGGATTAAATCCTCAGTTGAGGTAAATCATCTCTGCGGGGGTGGACTGGAGTAGTTTAGTTAACAACGAACCAGGATAAAAATAACTGTGCAATTTATTTTTATCTGTCAAGTTTTTAAAGCTACACTTATTCAAACCCCCCCTTTCTAAGTGTTTTTCTATCCTTCAATTGGTATCAGAGCCTGGTTCTAAGGTGCAAGCACTTAACCGTGTTTAGAAAAGATTCAGGAAGAGAAAAACGCTTCAGTAAAAGATGGTTGATGAAATTGAAAAGTCTACACCTACACCTGCATCTACATCTGGCTCTGCTGAGCAATACAACGGTAACAATGGTTATACTAGACCGCCGGTATTTGATGGTGAAAACTTTGAATACTGGAAAGATAAACTGGAAAGTTACTTCCTTGGTCTAGATGGTGATCTATGGGATCTTCTGATGGATGGTTACAAACATCCAGTAAATGCCAGTGGCGTAAAGCTGACAAGGCAAGAAATGAATGATGATCAGAAAAAGCTTTTCAGGAATCATCATAAATGCAGAACTGTTTTGCTGAATGCTATCTCTCATGCTGAGTATGAGAAGATATCTAACAGGGAAACGGCCTATGACATATATGAGTCCTTGAAAATGACTCATGAAGGAAATGCTCAAGTCAAGGAGACTAAAGCTCTAGCTTTAATCCAGAAGTATGAAGCCTTCAAGATGGAGGATTATGAAGACATTGAAAAGATGTTTTCAAGATTTCAAACTCTTACTGCTGGATTGAGAGTTCTTGACAAGGGATACACCAAGGCTGATCACGTAAAGAAGATCATCAGAAGCTTACCCAGAAGATGGGGTCCTATGGTAACTGCATTCAAGATTGCAAAGAATCTGAATGAAGTTTCTCTGGAAGAGCTTATCAGTGCCTTGAGAAGTCATGAAATAGAGCTGGACGCAAATGAGCCTCAAAAGAAAGGTAAGTCTATTGCATTAAAATCAAATATCAAGAAATGCACTAACGCTTTTCAGGCTAGAGAAGAAGATCCTGAAGAATCAGAATCTGAAGAAGAAGATGAACTGTCTTTGATCTCCAGAAGGCTAAATCAACTCTGGAAGACCAAGCAAAGGAAGTTCAGAGGCTTCAGAAGTTCAAAGAAATTTGAACGTGGAGAATCTTCTGATGACAGAAGATTTGACAAGAAGAAGGTCATGTGCTATGAATGCAATGAGCCTGGACACTACAAGAACGAATGTCCAAATCTTCAGAAGGAAAGTCCTAAGAAGAAGTTTCATAAGAAGAAAAGTCTTATGGCAATCTGGGATGAGTCAGAAGATGATTCAGACTCTGAAGACGAGCAGGCTAACTGTGCGCTGATGGCGACAGAAGATGACGAATCAGAATCTACATCAGAATCAGATTCTGAAGAGGTATTTTCTGAACTTACTAGAGATGAGTTAGTTTCCGGTCTAACTGAACTTCTGGAACTCAAGTCTCAGATTAGTCTCAAATACAAAAAGCTGAAAAAGCTATTTGAATTTGAAACAAAGAAGCTTGAGTTGGAGAATTCTGAATTAAAAGAAAAACTTTTAAAATTATCCAATAATGTTGGATCTCCTTCTGATTCAGAAAAATCCACTCCTAGTCTAAACCATATTCTGAAAGAATATGATTTAAGTTTCAGGAAGTTCTTATCTAGAAGTATTGGCAGAAGTCAGCTAGCTTCTATGATATATGCTGTGTCTGGAAACAAAAGAGTTGGCATTGGTTTTGAGGGTGAAACCCCATACAAACTTGAACTTGTTGATGAAATGAAACTCACATACAAGCCATTGTATGATCAGTTCAAGTATGGCCACTCCCATGATATTAGGCACACTTCACATGCTCAAAGTTTTCACATAACACACACCAAAAAGCATGTGACACAACCTAGGAAATATCATGAAACTCACATTAAAAATTATCATGCTGTTCCTCTTATTGCTTACAATGTTAAACCCAAGTTCAATCAGAACTTGAGGAGAACTAACAAGAAAGGACCCAAGAAAATGTGGGTACCAAAGAAAAAGACTATTTCTTTTGCAGATTCTCTTAGTGACAAAGAAGATAAAAGTCAACATGACATGTCTCCTGGACTCAAGTTGGTCTCAACACTTGAAGGGAAGAAGGACTGTCTTCCAAGTTCTGGTACTTAAATCTGTTGAAGAAACTTTGTCTGAAGGGGATCAGAAAAGATAGTTTATCAGCTTTGAAATCATTTGTCTTGTCTGTTTCTCAAGCAATGGTGTTTCGTTCTTGTGTATTCTAAATGCTCTAAATGCTACAGAATATACAAAATTGAGACATTGATTGTGGACGAATCAATAAACATCTGGTTTGATGATAAACTTGTTTCTGATGAAACAAAGAGCTTAAGAACTTCTGCAGATACAGTTTTGTCTTATCAGAAGCTGCAGAACAAAGAAGTGAACCTCCAGAAGCTGTGTACATCAGAAGTAATGGATCAGAAGATCATTCAGATTTATATCAGCACACTTCAGAAGGAGTGTTTCCAGAAGGGAAACTTGATCAGATCAGAAGCAGTGATCAAAATCTAAAGGCGTAAAGTCTATTCTGAAATTTACAGCTGTCATCTATTATCTGATGGTGAACACGTGTCTGTACGGTTTGTACAAAGCGTGCAGTTGAAAAGACGCCGACCTAGGTAACTGTATTAAATCATTTCATTTACTGTGTTCTCTCTCTTAATGTCATTTCTCATTAAATGCATAATGATTTCTTTTTAAATCTTTTAAATAACCCGCTTCATCTTCATTCCCTCTTTTTCTCTCTTTCTCTCTATTTTGTGCATTCACTTCGTTGCATTTCCCTTCAAACCCTAGTTTTCTGATTTGATCTCAAAGCATTATCATCATGAATTCTTCCTCTTGCTCATCTTCCTCAAAAGAAAGACTTACTTCTTCACAAATCCTTCTACGAAATTATGAATATGCTCCTTTGAAAACTTGCTTGATACCCACGAAGGACTTGGAGGTTTTATGTGAAACTGCTGTGGATTTCAACAATCTTAAAGCGAATGGCTTTCAGTGTGATGCAAGAATCCTTGAGCAAGGATGGTCCAAGTATCTCAATAGATTGGTTGGTCCAATTTATCCTGATCTTGTGAAGGATTTCTGGGTACATGCAACAGTTACCCCAACGGCCATCATTTCATTCGTGCTAGGGCATGAAGTAGTTATCTCTGAAAAACTGATCAGGAAGCTATACAATCTGAATGATGAAGAAGGTTGGTCTGGTTTTCGATATACATCTGTTGATTGGTCAATAGTTGAAAAACAAATCTCTAAGTCTTCTGGGATTGACTCTAATAACACAGGCACCTTGAGGCCATTTTATAGGGTATGGGCTGAGATTATTCTGGGTTCTCTTCACCATAGAAAAAGGATGCTCTCCTCCTCTTACATCAGTCCAGATCACAAGCACACTCTTTTCTGCATTGGCAAAAAGACTGAGATCAACATCTCTCACATACTGTTTGAGAATCTGAAGACTTCAATCCTTGAGTCAAGAGAAGAGGAAAGGGCGAAGTACCCTCATCTTCCAAGAACGACTATTCCGTTTGGAAGAATGATTTCAGACATTCTTATTGAAAGCAAAGTGCTGGACTCCATCAGAAAACTCAATGCATCCCATTTGCTTGGAGTAGTTCAAGGTCCCATTTTTAATGGTGTGGATCTGTTCAGATTAGAACTTATTAAAAATGTACCTTCTGTGTGCCAAAGTTTTCCTGACATTCTCTCAAGAAGAGTTGTTGCTGAAGGTTTTGCCTCCCTGTTTCAAGAAGAACTGCATCAGGTTGTCAAGTCTTACCTGGAAGATTGTGTTAGGAAGCAATCAGATATTGATCCTGCTTGGATCCGTGGCAGACTACTTCCGTCCAAGGCTGATCTTCTGAAGAAGGATCAGAAGGAACTAAAGGCTAGGCTAAAAAGAAAAGCCCAAGAAGATGAGGCTGAGAAAGCCAAGAAGTTGAGGGTCACCTATGATCCTGACAAGGTGGACTCTGAAGAAAGAAGAGATAAAAGGATCAGAGATTCCTTTCGCAGAACAAGATCTTCTTCTTCTGTACAAATCTCCAGAAAGGTTTTTACTCCACCTCCTTCTGTCCCTAAACCTTCTCCCCAATCACCTCCTTCTGAACCAAAAGTAAACTTCACCTTACCAAATCCTTCTCCATCATCCTTCTCCTCTCCCATTCTAAACCCCACACCTTTAAGTATTCTTCCCCCAACTCCTTCTGATAAATCTTTCTCACCAATTCCCTTTACAAACACTCCATCCTCGTCTCAATCTATCATTTCTGATATTCCATCCTCATCAATCATTCTCTCAGATATCCCTTCTTCCTCATCCACCGTACCTCCACCTTTTATATCCCATCCCTTACCTACCAGAAAATCCAAACCTTACTGTCTTCTTTACCCTGACTACAAATTCACCTTCAATCCGCCTGAACCTGAACCCTATACCTACCTGGAACTTTTCAGACATGAGGTGATTAGCAGTCTAGACCTTCTGAAGGATGCATTCCTAAATGGTCTGGATGATGTTTCTACAAGAAATCTCTGGAGAAGATTTCGCAAAGACTTTCAAGTAGAAGCAATGGGAGTACAGAAAAGACTAGTGGCTGCTGCCCCTGGTTACCTTCTGGAGGAAGATAATGGTATATACTACCATCCTCTCAGAAATTGTGTTGCTGCTGAGGAGAAGCCCTTCTTGGATGAGATGGAACAATTAAGATTGGCTGCTGAAATGGAAGCAAATCCATGCAGGGATATAGTTATCTTTATTCCTCAATATCCTGTTCTGTTAGGAGACTTCAAGACTCTCTTTGACTATCTGAGGGAAAACCCGTCTGTGAAAGACCCAAGCTTGGTCATTCCAGAAGTTGTTGACCCACCAGAAGTTGAAGGTCCTTCTGCTCCAAGGAATCTAGCTGCCATTCTTCAGGCACTTGAGAATGGAGACTCGGAAATTCCTGCTGCAGAATATGGAGATGCTTCTATGCAAGAAGCAGATGCTGAAGATCATGTTGCTAAAACTGTTCCTGTTGAGGAAATCCCTGCAAATGATCTATCTATGGAAGCTGCAGATCAACATGCCATTCCTGTGGTTGAAAGCGGTGAAGCTTCTTCTGATGAATCTTCTCGTCTTGCAAGGACTCTAGAAGATATTCAGAAGAGACAGGATGAGCAAAGCTCACTCAATGCTGAGTATAGCGCTTTCATGGTGAGGCAAGAAGGACACAACAATATGGTTCAAGAGATGCTGACCAAGATCTTGTCAAGACTAGGGCCATCTTAGATTGAGTCTATGCTGTTTCTTTCTTTTCGTTGCATCTGTCTTTGTGCATCTGACCTTAATTATCTTCATGTACTTCTGTACCTACTGTTTGAACTTCAATGAAATCATCTTCTTCCTCCGTGTGTTTCGTTTTGTTTGTCTCTGAATCTTTTTTGTTTTTTGATGATATGACAAAAAGGGGGAGAAAGATAAATGATAAATGATTTGATTAATCTATCAGTTGCTGGGTAAAGCTCCCACACATTTACTAACAAGAACTGCAAGTTCTATATGGTTTAAGTGCTTTGCAGGTATAAAGAAGTGAAGAAAATCTTCAAAGCAAAACCATGGAATCTGAAGCAAGCTGAGTGCTGTCAAGCTTCAGAGATCAGAAGCAAGAAAGAAGAATGAATCAGAAGCACTGATAATAGAATTTGATCCATATTTGTCTATTTGTTCTGACAAAATTCTATTTGCCCTGATACATATAATGTTATGGCTCTGATACATTATTTGCTCTGATACATTATTTTAGCCTATATGGCTCTGATACATATAATGTGTTCGAATATACATTTTATGTTCTAACTCGTTCATGCTGACTTTTGTCGTTTAGTTTTTGTTCTGTAACATTTCAGGATGTAGAGATGCTCTGATGATGCTCTGGTACATTCAACAATGTTCTGATACAAATCTAGCATGAAGTGATGTTGGTAGAAATTCAAGCTCTGAAGCTATCCGAGGGAAGCAGAAATCAGAAGCTGCGAATGTTCTAAAGATCCAGAAAACTCAAGTTCTGAAGCTGTCCTAAATGGAAGCAGAAATCAGAAGCTGTGAATGTTCAGAAGATCAAAGAAATTCAAGTTCTGAAGCTGTCCTGAATGGAAGCAGAAATCAGAAGCTGTGAATGTTCAGAAGATCAAAGAAATTCAAGTTCTGAAGCTGTCCTAGATGGAAGCAGGAATCAGAAGCTGTGAGTGTTCTAGGGATCTAAGGAAATTCTAGTTCTAAAGCTGTCCAATGGAAGCAGAAGTCAGAAGCTATGAATTCTCTGAAGACAGAAGCTTATATGATCGTCTCTACCGAAATAATCAGGGAAGTCTTTTATTAAAGCTCTTCGAGTATTTATTTCAGGGGGAGATTATTTATCTCAGGGGGAGATTGTTAATCTCAGGGGGAGACATATTCATATGCTTATGCTATAGCTGTGTAATTTGTCTTTTGCCGTCTGTTCTTTCTGATCGCAAATTCATATCATTTATATATGTTTTTGTCATCATCAAAAAGGGGGAGATTGTTAGAACAAGATTTGTTCTGATCAATTATCTTAGTTTTGATGATAACAATAATATGAATTTTGCTTAAGATTATATGGTACTCTAATCCAATGCAATTTCCCTTTCAGGAAATATATAAAGAGTACGCATAATTCAGCGCTCAGAAGCTTTGTCTCAAAGGGTTCAGCATGCAACATCAGAACATGGTCTGGCAAGACATCAGAAGATGGTCGAAGCAGAATCAGAACATGGGTCTATGGAAGCATCAGAAGAACAAGAGAACAGAAGCACTGAAGTTCTGATGGTATCACGCTCAGAAGCACTTCAAGGTCAGAAGATCAGAAGATGCTATGCACCAAGCTGTTTGACTCTGATGATATTCAAACGTTGTATTCACAAACATCAGATCAGAAGGAAGTACAAGTGGCAAGCTACGCTGACTGACAAAAGGAACGTTAAAAGCTATTCTAGGCTACGTCAGTAGACACAGCGTGAACAAGGCTCGAGGTAGTTGACAAAAGCGTATAACATTAAATGCGATGCTGTACGGAACACGAAAAGCATTAAATGCATTCAACGGTCATCTTCTCCAACGCCTATAAATATGAAGTTCTGATGAGAAGCAAGGTTAACAATTCTGAACAAGATTATTCAAAAAGACTTGCTGAAACGCTGTTAAACTCAAAGCTCAGAATCTTCATCTTCATCAAAGCTCACTACATTGCTTTTGTAATATATTAGTGAGATTAAGCTTAAACGATTAAGAGAAATATCACAGTTGTGATTATCGCTTGTAAGAAGCATTTGTAAACTCTTAGAATTGATTACATTAAGTTGTAAGGAACTAGAGTGATCGTGTGGATCAGAATGCTCTAGGAAGTCTTAGGAGTGAACTAAGCAGATTGTAACTAGAGTGATCGTGTGGATCAGTATACTCTAGAAAAGTCTTAGAGGGTATCTAAGCAGTGTTCCTGGAGTGATCAGTGTGTGATCAGAAGACTCTGGAAGACTTAGTTGCTGACTAAGTGGAAAACCATTGTAATCCGTGCGATTAGTGGATTAAATCCTCAGTTGAGGTAAATCATCTCTGCGGGGGTGGACTGGAGTAGTTTAGTTAACAACGAACCAGGATAAAAATAACTGTGCAATTTATTTTTATCTGTCAAGTTTTTAAAGCTACACTTATTCAAACCCCCCCTTTCTAAGTGTTTTTCTATCCTTCAGGAACTTCCAACCATTTGAATATCTCAAGTGTAATACCCCGTATTAAATTAAATGCTCTAATGTTATTAACTAACACTGAGGTTTCATTAATTGGTACATTAGAGATACTTTTGGACACTTAAGTTATAAGTACTAACTTAAGGTTTTGTTGCTTATATTCTTTCCTTTCTATTTCTTTCTCATTTTTGCAAACAACACAAGATTCTAGAGAGAAGGAGTAGAGAGAAGGAGGAGCAAGAAGAGAAAGAGGAAAGCTTGGATTTCGATCATTTCTCCGCCGATTCAACTCATCTTCGACATCAACGACTCTTAATCGAGGTGGGTTCTAGTTAGAAACTTATAGTTTGTTTATGGATGAGAATCTTAGTTTGGATTGGGGTTTTTATGGAAATCTAGGTTTTGGACCAAATTCATCAATGTTCATGAATAAGTGCTTATAATCCATAAATATATCATCTATAGGTTGTATCTATGCTTTAATATGATTTGGAACAGGTTAGGATGGTTTTGAACCATGGGTTTTGTGTGTGAAGCAGAGCTGAGAACTCAGTTCTCGCGCGCTTCGCGGCGCCAACGAGGCTGCGCGGCGCGAACCATGCAGGTTTTTTAGAGGTTTTGTTTCTGCCATCAGTACGCGGCACGTACAAGGGTTCGCGGCGCGAACACCATGAGATTTTGGTGAGGTTTGCTACTGCCAGAGGGTTCGCGGCGCGACCTAGCTGTTGCGCGGCGCGAACTGAAGCCTTCTTAACTAATTTTAGTTTATTGAGGTAAATTGTTCCGATCGTAACTTTTGAACCGTAACTCTGTTTTAATCGCCGTTCGAAGCAGTAGTAGGCTAGAAGCGTGTACTTTCTAGTAGTGTAGGTTTTGGGAACAAAAGGAGAATTTATTTAATCGAGAGTCGGGAATTGCTTGATTACTTGGGTTGGTTTTCGTTCGGAATCATGAGAACGTTATGCTTTTGGTATGATGCTTGTGTACTCTATAATTGTTATTGAGTTCTATTGCAGGTGGATTAGTATACCTTGTTATATATGTTTATATCAAGAGGGTTGAATAACTTTATTGTTATGTGAATAAAGGATAAGTGAGGAAAACTAGGGTTTGTTAGGTATGTGTATCTTAACAAAGAAAACCTAGGATGAGACATTATATGGAACATACGTGTTTAGAATCTTATGAGGAAAGGCTAACAGGCCTAGTGAATTGCGTGAGCGATCACCAATGTATGAAGGGCTAACAGGCCTAGTGGTTTGCGGGAGCGATCACCATTGTATGATGTATTAATCGGAACCGTTGTATTTCTTTATTTCTTTATTTTTCTTTTGAATGCTAACAGGCATTCTTCGTGCAGAGAGGCACTATGCAGAGTGGCACAAATAATCTTGGCAGGTTTGATTCCCGCTTTTGTGTACGAATGGAACCTACGGGTAGAGACTTGTGATGGTGTACGGGCCATGTGAAGTGACGATTCATGGGGAAAGGCTCATGAGTCCGAATCCATTTCGTATGTCAAGATTTTCCAAAGGATCCATGACTCGTGCCACCTCCTAGACGTAGAAAGGGACGGGAATATGGGGATGCCTTGGTATTGGTTTCCGATTAATAATCTTGTGTTGAGTTGTTGAACTCTAAGTATGATTCCATATAATGTTAGTATGAGAACTCAAGGTCTAGTTCCTTTTATGACTTGAGACTTATAGGTTAGAACCTTGTAAAGCCGAGAGGATCCATAGGATAGGGAACTCACTGAGATTTTGTATCTCACCCCATTATATATTGATTTCAGGTGCTACAGGTTCCGCGAAGGGTAAGGAGAAAGCAATTTGATTCCTTATTCCTTATGTTCTTTTGGTATGGCGAAGCTTCCGTTGTGGAGTTCTTTTGAGATCATTGTTTGATCTAGTTCTTAGTATTTTATTTTGAACATCTTGTATGTATTATGCCATTGTGTAGAACTTTTGTATTAGGGCATTAATATGTATAATGTGTTGACTAGGAACTTATTGGTATTTCAGTACCAAATACTTGGATTCATGTATATTTATATGATTTGATGCATGTAATTATATATGGGTGTTACAGTTGGTATCAGAGCAGGTCGTATCCTCGACCTTGCCATGAGATATTATAAGTGTTTCTTTCTGTCCAAGATGTGTTGTGTTCCCATGATTTTTGTTGTGTTATGACTATGGTATTAAGCCTGATAAACTTAATCCCATTTTCATGACCTCCAGGAACATGGTGGACGGACGCAGGACTCGTGGTTGACCCTCACACTCAACCCCCATAAGTGAATCAACCAAATGGTGGTGAGAATATTCCGTGGCCCCAGTTCATGCAACAGATGCAACAGCAGCAGAATCAGTTCATGCTGCAGATGATGCAACAGATGAATGGCGGTCATAATGTTCCAGTGGTTGTACCCGAAGCTGCAGGTGCGACTTATAAGGATTTCATTCGCATGAATCATCCAGAATTTCATGGCGGATTAGATCCTATTAAGGCACACGAGTGGGTGGCCAATGTGGAAGGGATCTTTGAGATCGTGCATTGTAGTGAAGAGGACAAGGTGGTGTTGCTTCTCATTCGCTAAAAGGTCCAGCTATGAGATGATGGAAGAATGCTTCTGCGTTGATGACTATTCAAGAAGTACATAAGGAGTGGGTTAATTTCAAGACCACTTTTATGGAGAAATATTTTCCTAGTTCCCAGAGGACTAAAGAGGAATTGGAATTCCAACAGTTAAGGCATGAGAATATGTCACTGGCTACTTATACTGAGAAGTTTGGAATTCTGGCTGCTTATTCTAGGCAAGCCGGGTATGCTCCTGATGAGAGTTGGAAGGTGGACCAGTTTCTGTTTGGTTTAAGGGCTGAGATTTCGCATAGTGTGTCCTAGAGGGAGTTCACTACCTATACGGAGTTGTTGTGACAATGTTATGTGGCTGAGACCAGTTTGAAGAAAGTTCAAGCTGAGGAAGATTTGAAGAAGAATCAGAATGAGAGAGGAAGGCCAAGCCAACAGTTTTGGCCTAGGTCACAAGTTTTCTAAGGGAAACAAGTGTAAGGTTCTCGGTTTAGTGCACCTCCGGTGTGTCGTGGTTGTGGTAAGAATCACCTTGAAAGGTGTAACCTTAAAAGGGGTGAAATATTTTTACTATTGACAAGAAAGGCATGTGGTGAGGAATTGTCCTCAGAATAGGAATCAAGTACAAAGGAGAGGTACTGGTAGATTTTACACCTTGGATGCTAAGAAGACCAAGAGTGATAACTTTTTGATTGCGGGTACGTGTTTCATTAGTGGGCATTCTTGTTTTGTTCTATTTGATTGTGGAGCAACACACTCTTTTGTGTCATTACAATGTATGAAGCGACTTGGGTTGCAAGCTACTCCTTTATTTCCTCATATGGCGGTTACTACTGCTATGGATGAGATGGTCGAGACACCGTTGGTGTGTGAAAATTGTGTGTTATCTGTGGGTGGTAGGAATTTCCAGATTGATCTTGTTTGCTTACCACTTAAGAAGGTAGATGTTGTATTGGGAATGGATTGGCTTTCTGCTAATTCGGTGTTCATTGGGTGTGAAGAGAAGTTAATCATTATTCCATCTGAAGAAGCTACTCCGAAGGATGTGTTGACTACTATACTAGAAGGTACGGTAGGCATGATTAATTTTTTGTTTGAGAAAGAGAAGTCTGTTCTGTTGGTTCTCACTGAGGAGACGGGTGACAAGTTAGAGGTTTCGCAAATTGCTGTTGTTAGAGTTTTCCTGATGTTTTTCCCGAGGATGTCACTTCTCTTCCTCCGGAAAGGGAATTGGAATTCTTTATTGACCTGATACCGGGAACGGCTCCGATATCCGTTTCTCCGTATCGGATGGCGCCACTTGAATTGAGAGAATTGAAAGGGCAATTAGAGGAGCTGATGGATAAACACTTTGTGCGACCTAGTGTCTCACCGTGGGGAGCTCCAGTGTTGTTAGTAAAGAAGAAGGATGGTGGGATGAGGCTATGTATTGATTACCGTCGGTTGAATAAGGCCACCATCAAGAACAAATACCCTTTGCCAAGGATAAACGACTTGTTAGATCAATTGAAAGGAGCCTGTGTGTTCTCGAAGATTGATTTGCGGTCAGGTTATCACCAAATCCGTGTGAAGAGCTCAGATGTGCCAAAGACTGCATTTAGAACCATTATGGTCATTATGAATTCTTGGTGATGCCTTTCGGTGCGACGAATGCTCCAGCTGTTTTCATGGATTATATGAATCGGATATTCCAGCCTTACTTAGATCAAATTGTGGTAGTCTTTATTGGTGACATTCTTATTTATTCTCGTACTCCACAAGAGCACGAAGAACACCTGAGGATTGTTCTGTCGGTATTACTAGAAAATCAATTGTTTGCTAAGTTAAGCAAGTGTGAGTTTTGGATGACGGAGGTAAGATTTCTTGGTCATGTCATATCTCAAGGAGGTGTGGCAGTGGACCCGTCAAGAATTGAAGCGGTAATTAATTGGGAGAGACCGAGCAATGTCTCAGAAGTCCGAAGTTTCTTGGGCTTAGCCGGCTACTACAGAAGATTTATAAAAGGGTTTCTCAATTGGCTTTACCAATGACTAGACTTACGCGGAACGAGTGTCCTTATGATTGGGATTCGGGGTGTGAACAGAGTTTCATGGGCTTGAAGGAAAGATTGACGACTGCTCCTGTTTTAATCGTTCCTGATCCAAATAAGTCCTATGAAGTATTTTGCGATGCTTCCAAGAAAGGATTAGGAGGGGTATTGATGCAGGATGGTCAGGTGGTAGCATACACATCTCGACAGTTAAAGGTTCACGAAGAGAATTATCCAACTCATGATTTAGAATTGGCTGCGGTTGTTTTTACCCTAAAGGTGTGGCGTCATTACTTATATGGAGTTCATTTTGAAATGCTCAGTGACCACAAGAGTTTAAAGTACCTTTTCGATCAGAAGGAGTTGAATATGCGTCAGAGGCGGTGGATGGAATACTTGGAGGATTATGATTTTGACTTGAAGTACCATCCAGGCAAGGAAAATAAAGTGGCGGATGCTTTGAGTCGGAAGGTGTTAAAGAGGGCCGAATTGATGATGTTAGAGTATGCATTATTGGAAAATTTTCGAGATCTCAACCTTCAATTGTTTGGACCCAAAATGGAGTATTGATGGGAGACTTGAATGTAAATTCTATTTTGAGAAATGACGTTCAACAAGCACAAGTGTCAGATGCTAAGTTACAAGAGGTGTTGGTTCAACCAGGGTTTACTCGAGCTACGGATGGAGTGATTATGTTTAATCAGAGGATTTGTGTTCCGGACGATGTGCTATTGAA
The DNA here is from genome assembly GCF_029867415.1 of Vicia villosa. Lineage (NCBI taxonomy): Eukaryota > Viridiplantae > Streptophyta > Magnoliopsida > Fabales > Fabaceae > Vicia > Vicia villosa. Next base: position 269,220 of record NW_026705109.1, on the reverse strand, counting down.
GAAAAGGATTTTGGACAAAGCTCACAAGGGTGATTTCACTATACATCCGGGTTCTTCAAAAATGTATCAAGATTTGAAAGGAGACTATTGGTGGTCCGGGATGAAAGGAGATGTCGCGGTGTACGTATCGGAGTGTGCTGTATGCCAACAAGTAAAGATTGAACATCAAGGACCAGGTGGATTGTTACAACCACTAGAGATTCCAATATGGAAGTGGGATAGTATTTCAATAGATTTTGTGGTTAGTTTACCTCGTACTCAAGGTGGATATGATTCTATTTGGGTGATTGTAGATCGGTTGACGAAACCTGCACATTTCGTAGCCGTGAAGACTACTTACAAGGCAAGTCATCTTGCACGGTTATTTGTCGCAGAGATTGTGAAGTTGCACGGAGTACCCTCTAGTATTGTGTCGGATAGAGATCCAAAGTTCGCTTCGAGGTTTTGGAGAGCTTTTCAGCAGGCGATGGGATCTAAATTATGTTGAGCACGTCGAACCACCCTCAGACGGATGGTCAAACGGAACGAACGATACAAACCTTGGAAGATATGTTAAGAGCTTGCATGCTTGAAAGTAGAGGAAATTGGAAGGAGCTCTTACCATTGATTGAGTTTGCATACAATAACAGTTATCACGCGAGTATCGGTATGGCACCTTATGAGGCATTGTATGGGAGGAAATGTAGAACACCGTTGTGTTGGTCAGAAGTTGGTGGTGATAGAATTCTGGGACCCGAAATTATTCAAGAGACCACAGACAAGATTAGAATGATTCGTGGGAAGAGAGACTAAAGTGTTACGAAGCAAGGAGATTCCTCTGGTTAAGGTTCAGTGGGATGTGACGCATCCGGGCGATGCTACTTGGGAACTTGAATCGGAAATGCGGGATGCTTACCCTCGCCTTTTCAGGTAACTCTTAAATTCGAGGACGAATTTCTATTTAAGGGGGGGAGGATGTAATACCCCGTATTAAATTAAATGCTCTAATGTTATTAACTGACACTGAGGTTTCATTAATTGGTACATTAGAGATACTTTTGGACACTTAAGTTATAAGTACTAACTTAAGGTTTTGTTGCTTATATTCTTTCCTTTCTATTTCTTTCTCATTTTTGCAAACAACACAAGATTCTAGAGAGAAGGAGGAGCAAGAAGAGAAAGAGGAAAGCTTGGATTTCGATCATTTCTCCGCCGATTCAACTCATCTTCGACATCAACGACTCTTAATCGAGGTGGGTTCTAGTTAGAAACTTATAGTTTGTTTATGGATGAGAATCTTAGTTTGGATTGGGGTTTTTATGGAAATCTAGGTTTTGGACCAAATTCATCAATGTTCATGAATAAGTGCTTATAATCCATAAATATATCATCTATAGGTTGTATCTATGCTTTAATATGATCTGGAACAGGTTAGGATGGTTTTGGATGGTTTTGAACCATGGGTTTTGTGTGTGAAGCAGAGCTGAGAACTCAGTTCTCGCGCGCTTCGCGGCGCGAACGAGGCTGCGCGGCGCGAACCATGCAGGTTTTTTAGAGGTTTTGTTTCTGCCATCAGTACGCGGCGCGTACAAGGGTTCGCGGCGCGAACACCATGAGATTTTGGTGAGGTTTACTACTGCCAGAGGGTTCGCGGCGCGACCTAGCTGTTGCGCGGCGCGAACTGAAGCCTTCTTAACTAATTTTAGTTTATTGAGGTAAATTGTTCCGATCGTAACTTTTGAACCGTAACTCTGTTTTAATCGCCGTTCGAAGCAGTAGTAGGCTAGAAGCGTGTACTTTCTAGTAGTGTAGGTTTTGGGAACAAAAGGAGAATTTATTTAATCGAGAGTCGGGAATTGCTTGATTACTTGGGTTGGTTTTCGTTCGGAATCATGAGAACGTTATGCTTTTGGTATGATGCTTGTGTACTCTATAATTGTTATTGAGTTCTATTGCAGGTGGATTAGTATACCTTGTTATATATGTTTATATCAAGAGGGTTGAATAACTTTATTGTTATGTGAATAAAGGATAAGTGAGGAAAACTAGGGTTTGTTAGGTATGTGTATCTTAACAAAGAAAACCTAGGATGAGACATTATATGGAACATACGTGTTTAGAATCTTATGAGGAAAGGCTAACAGGCCTAGTGAATTGCGTGGGCGATCACCAATGTATGAAGGGCTAACAGGCCTAGTGGTTTGCGGGAGCGATCACCATTGTATGATGTATTAATCGGAACCGTTGTATTTCTTTATTTTTCTTTTGAATGCTAACAGGCATTCTTCGTGCAGAGAGGCACTGTGCAGAGAGGCACAAATAATCTTGGCAGGTTTGATTCCCTCTTTTGTGTACGAATGGAACCTACGGGTAGAGACTTGTGATGGTGTACGGGCCATGTGAAGTGACGATTCATGGGGAAAGGCTCATGAGTCCGAATCCATTTCGTATGTCAAGATTTTCCAAAGGATCCATGACTCGTGCCACCTCCTAGACGTAGAAGGGGACGGGAATATGGGGATGCCTTGGTATTGGTTTCCGATTAATAATCTTGTGTTGAGTTGTTGAACTCTAAGTATGATTCCATATAATGTTAGTATGAGAACTCAAGGTCTAGTTCCTTTTATGACTTGAGACTTATAGGTTAGAACCTTGTAAAGCCGAGAGGATCCATAGGATAGGGAACTCACTGAGATTTTGTATCTCACCCCATTATATATTGATTTCAGGTGCTACAGGTTCCGCGAAGGGTAAGGAGAAAGCAATTTGATTCCTTATTCCTTATGTTCTTTTGGTATGGCGAAGCTTCCGTTGTGGAGTTCTTTTGAGATCATTGTTTGATCTAGTTCTTAGTATTTTATTTTGAACATCTTGTATGTATTATGCCATTGTGTAGAACTTTTGTATTAGGGCATTAATATGTATAATGTGTTGACTAGGAACTTATTGGTATTTCAGTACCAAATACTTGGATTCATGTATATTTATATGATTTGATGCATGTAATTATATATGGGTGTTACATCAAGCCAAACAATCTTAAAAAAAGAGCAGTTATAAAAAAGGTGAGGAATATATTCTCTCCCATCACACCCAAAAAGATATTTATCTCCATCTTCTCTTACCAAACCAATTTTCTTGAGGTTATCTCTAGTCGGCAGCTTGTTTTGAACCAGCCCCCACAAAAACACCAAGATATTTCTACGGATAGTTTTGTTCCATATCAATTTACTAAGAGAAAAGTTAGAAACAACATCCCCATCAAGTAAAACATTAAGTAAGCATATCTCACAACATACCCTACTGCCCCACCCCTCTCTATCAAGGGAAGCCAAGTCCCTCCACTAAATAGATCCTCTTTTGACATTATCATTATTGAACTCTAAATAGTTGCCATATTTTTATGATAAAACTTTGAACCATAACCCGTTATTATCAATTTCAATTCTCCACAACCATTTTCCAACTAAGGCTGTGTTAAACTTTCGCAGATTCTTAATCCTGAGCCTCCTGACACTAACCTCTATACATATCTTATCCCAATTGACCCAATTAATCTTTTTATCTACCTCACTCCCACCCCAAAGAAATTGTTTAAAAATATATTCAATTTTAGAAATGATTCCTGATGGAGCTTTGAAGAAGGAAAAAAAGTAGTCTGGAAGAGCGGACAAGACTGATTTTATAAGAACAACCCTCCCACCAATAGATAAGCTTTTAATAGCCCACCTTGACAACCTTCTACGCACTGTATCTAACACTAAGAGCATCTCCAATGGAGGATTGCTTGTTGATTGCTTAACCATAAGTCTTGTTGTTTATTTCAATCTTCCATTGGAGTTTGCTTAGTTGGCACTTAGATTGATTCAAAATAAGAAATGTCATCCAAATAAGCAATCCCAAGGATACATTGCTTATTATTAAAATATTATTTCTCATGAAAAAACAAATTATTTTTTACACATAAAAAATATTTTTCTTTTAAAATAATATAAATTTGTGGGTCAATTTTAAATTGCTTATTTATAAGAGAAAAAGGGATATGCACTGACAGTGTAAAATATTTTTACACTGTCAACCAATCACAACCATGTATCCCATTAAAACACAATTTTAATTAAAAAAAATTAATATGACATGGCAAGTGTAAAGAGTTTGATTGGATGAATGTGTAAAGTTTGTTTACACTGTCAGTGCACTACCTTTAAACTCTATTTATAATTACCATTGGAGTAGAATTGATAAAAATTGCTTATGAATTACTTAAATGAAATGTGGCAATTTAGTCCCACAAAATATGACACAAGCAATCAAAGGATGTTCTCCCATTGGAGATGCTCTAAGTTCCAATAAGATCGTTACGTCATGAATCCACTCAGATTTAACGTTCACCCCTACTAAAAGACTTTTGTGGAAATTCACTTTTCGGCCAGAAATTATTTTTATGGTTCTTACGAGTACATTTAATTGATTAGTTAAATATAAACAATTATACTTGAATATTAACAAAGAAATAATGTATTATAACCTGTAACTAACAAATACTAATTACATTTGTATTAAAAATAAAAAAATAATAATTAAATTTTATTTTCAAGTTGTTGTTTGGCAATACAAGTTTGATGCGTTTGCATACTAGTTTTGTATGTACTTTTTTGTAGGATGGATCAAAGATTAGACTCGCACTTTTTAATATATTTATCTAACTCAATCTTTATTATTATTTTTTTCGAACTTTTACGAACGTGTAAATTAACATAAATTATTATAAGTTTTAAACTAAAATAGAGTAGTGTTTACGGTCCGCCCCCATCTCACTTTTTCAAGGCAGGTTAAAGTTATGTGATTTATACAATGTTCGTACAGTTTTCTTTTTAAAACATTTAAAGAAGGAATTTAAACAAAACGAAGATGCCTATAAATGAATCAGCAATCAAGTGAGATTTGTAAAATTGACTAACTAATGATAAGTAGTATTTCAAATACTAGTAACACTTGTGTTGTGTCTCGACTTTGCAAAAGGTAAGAGAATCTAGCACCGTAATGTAGTACATGAATCACTTTAATTTGTAACCAACAAACAATGTAGTTGGCGTTTGAGTATCCAATATTTTCAGACCGTTTAAGCATTCAAAATGCTCATTCATTTATTTGCGCACGCGTTACATCAATTACTTCCTTTGGAATAAAGCCACAAAAGGTCCAAACGGATTAAAATTTAAAACCCCCTACAAAAACTTAATTAAAGATACAGAAAAAATGGCCTAACAAAGTTTTAAATTGCTCCTCTATAAATAAAATAAAATAAAATAAAAAGGATAATTTTAATCCACCACCTTTCATTGGAGTTTTTAATTACATTTTACATGTCTATATCAGAGACGTCTTTGAGGGCGTATAAGACAGACTATCGCATATAACCTCAAAATTTTTATAATTAAACTATAATTAAATAGGATTTCATAAATCTTTTCCACTATTAAAATAAAGTTAAATAAGACCTCTAATTATTTTGTCATGGTTGAACCATGACTAACATACACAGAGTCTCCAAAAAATTAAGACGATATTGTCTATGACCATACTAACAATATATTCGGACTGGTTGTAAGAATATGCAAGACTAAACTACTGTAAAATTGAATAAAATCTTATAAAATATTAGGAGTGGTTAAACGATAGTAAAATTGAATATTTAATTATTTTTACAATTTAAATTATGATTAATTTGTGCAGGAATTTCAAAAAGATTTTTAAATAACACTGTGCATATACTAGTATGTTTTGAAATTTTATTGCTCTATCTCACATTCTTACAATTAATTAATTGACAAATTATACATCCACAAATGACATGCAAAGGATATGCTACCTCTATATAGGAATAAAATCGTCTTTATTTCTCAAAATAATTGTATCACTCTAGATAAAAACACATCGAAGAAGTTAATGGGTGTTTTGGATTAATAATGTGAATTCATATAGAAAAATAGAAAAGAAGAAGAAGAAAAAGATTATGCTAACGAGTGCCCCGGGGGCACTCTTTAAGCATTATATTTAAAGAAAATATTCTTTAAAAAGTTAACTATTTCAATTTTCGATGCATTAATTACTTATATTTCCAAGAAAAACTTACTCTTTTAAGCTCTTAAAAAGTGCCCATGGGGCACTTGTTAGCATTTCCCTAGTTTTAATGATAAGAGTACGTAGGATGCACGTAATAGAATACTAGTACTACAATTACTATTATACGTAAAGAATCAATCACTCATAGACTAAATCATTAAATAGACTCGATCATTAATAATAGAAAATTTCTTTAGCCACCTCCCTATGGGGGTCACCCCCAGCGAAAATCCTAAAATACCTCTGCTTCGGAAATGAACTTCCGAAGCGCTTTTTTTTTTAAAAAAAATTTCATAATTCGGAAGTGCATCTCCGAAAACACCTCATGGGGGGTGTCTTCGGAGATGAACTTCCGAAAACACCTCATGGGGGGTGAATTCGGAAGTTCATTTCCAAATTATGCAGAAACTGTGTTTTTTTTTATGTTTTATCTAAAACAGTCTCGCATTTTAATTAAACGTAAACGCCAAATAAAATAAGCAATAGATAAACTGAAAATACTAATATGATAAATAAACAAAAAAAAATACTAATCCGATGAAAATAATATATACAAACCGAAACAAATAAAAATAGTGTGCTAAAGATACAATCCGAAAACAAAAAATAAATAAACCCGACCACTACTGGGTGTGCCTAACCCTCTCACCCTGGGCCCTCCTCTGCTGCCTGTACCCCGCCGCACGGCCCGCATCAGTGACGATCATCTCCATCACGGCGACTGCATCTGGACCGCCCTGCTGAACGACACCTCGATCCAACGCGTCCCGCCCAAGCATCTCTATCCGCTGGCAGATCGGCAGGAGATCAATGGCGTGGTCATCCTCGGCCTGCTGGTTCTCCAGGATCTCCTCATGTGCTGGCCTAGGAGCGCCGGGAACGTCGGGTCTCAGCAGAGGATGGGACACCCGGTAGAACCATGTGACGTACCCCTCCTCACTGTGTCAGTCCTGTGTGACCCGAGTGAGACGGTACTCCTGCGGTACCACATGATGCTGCCAATCCTCCCATATGGCAGTGAGCTGCACTCGGGTCACTGTGTCGGGAGCAGCCTCAAAGGGTGACCTGGGTATCCGCTGCACGAATCCGAACTGACGCATGCACCGCTCAGGGAGATACCGGACCATGATGCCGGTCCCGCATGCCAATCAGCCTGAATATAGAGCAATGCCGTCAAAGGGGACAATCTGAGCGTAGTCGACGAACGGCCTCCAGGTGACGTCGTCGTGCATCGTGCGGTCCAGGTACAAACGGTATGGTCCCACCGCATCGTTCCCCCTCTGGAGAGCGTATCTGGCGGCCCTGGGCATGGCGTCCACGTACGCAGGATCGATGTGAAAGCCGTGGATGCGGGAGAAGTAGGAGATGATCCAGCTCTGAAACAGAAACACGATAATGTATTATAAATAAATACGAAACATAAATAAATAAATAAATACGATAATGTGTTAAAATAAAACGTACCGTAAGCAGTGTGTAGGATCCGACCAACTGTCTCGTTCTCCAGTTGGAGGCCTCATTCAGCTTCTGGTAGAGATATGCCAGAGTAGCTGCCCCCCAGTTCCACTGGTGAACGGTATCCAGGTCCATGAAGTAGCGGAGGTAGGTCACGTCGACGTACCTGGCACTCTTATCCACAAAGCATGCAGCGCCTACCACATGCATGTACCAGCACCGGAGAGCGCAGCCACAGTGATACTCTGTGATTAGCTCGTCACCCTCACCCTCAGCCTCGGCAGCCGCGTCCAGGTGGTGCTCAAAATAAGTGCTCAGTGTGGTGAACCAGATATGAGGCCCAGATGTCGTGACGCACTCAAAGTGAGCAACCTCGTGCTCCATGCCCAAATAGAGTGTCATCCACTCAATGGCCTCGACCCTCTGGATCCGGGAGTGGTGCAACAGTGGCCCCCTAATAGGCAGGTGGAGAAGACACTGCACATCGTGCAAGGTGATCGTCATCTCCCCAACCGGCAGGTGGAAAGAGGACGTCTCCTTGTGCCAGCGCTCCACAAATGCCCCCTGCATGCCTGTGCTGATGGTGGTGTAACCCGTCATGCAGAGCCCGCAAAGCCCTGAACCTCGCACATGGTCGTTAAACCACTCAGCTGTTGGTTTAAACAGACTAAATATCTTCCGAGCGTGGTTCACCATTTTCAACGGCTCTCGCTCCTGTTGAAAAAAAAACAAATAAACGACATATATGAAATAAGCGACATATATTAAATAAGCGACAAATAAACGTTAATCTATAAAAAATGGTGACAATTAAACAGTTAAATTAAAAAAAATACCTCTCCCTCCCAGATCCGCCGAGCGACGTGATCGTGGTAGTGAATCAGCACAGAGGTGTCAAAGGGCCCTCCCGGATAGCCGTCCTCCTGCTCATCCTCCTCCCCAGCTAGAGGGTCAACTTCCGGTACCCCCTCCGGCTCGTGGTAAGTCACTGTCGCCACCTCCTCCTCCTCCTCCTCCTCCTCCTCTCGTTGGCGGGAAGAAGATGCCCGAGCCATCCGACTCCTAGATCCTGAACCAGATGTACCCTCTCCCACGTCCACGGGAACTCGCACACGTCGTCCCCGGCCCTGCCCCCGTCCCTAGGTCGACGCCAGCTGCGCCGCCGCCCGCTCGCGTCTAGCCGACGCAGTCTGGGACTCTCTCCCCTGTCTGATGTGTGCTGGTTGGTTGCCTGACATGTTCCTGTAAACAATCGAAATAGATTAATATGCGATGCAAATGAAAAAACAAAAAAAATGAACTTCTGGTACAGTTCGGAAGTTCATTTCCGAAAACTGGGATGGAGGTGTTTTCGGAAATGAACTTCCGAAACACCCCTGCGCAGACCTTCAATACAGCCTCCAATGGCAGACCCAAAAAACCTAAACCAAAACTACTTTTATGCCTACTAAACATCCTAATATCAGTACTAACCTATCTTAATGTGATTTTTTCAGTTTCTAAACACCCTATTAGAGTTTATTCAAATAGATCTAAAACTTGAAAAAACAATGTAGAACTTACCAATTAGTGTTTGATGATGAGTTTGGAAGAAGACTTGGGAATGCTCTTTGATGTTACACTTGATTTTGGTAGAAAATTTGAAGAGGGGTTGTGTTTTGATTTGAGTTAGGGTAAATGAATGGGGGAGGGGGAGTGTTTTGTTAAATCTGCAGAACGCGCAGTATTTCGGAAGTGAACTTCCGAAATGCTGTTTTCGGAAATGAACTTCCGAAATAAGACAATTTTTTCAAAAAAAAAGGCGCTTTCGGAGATGCATCTCCGAAAACGCCTTTTTCTTGCATTTCGGAAATGAACTTCCGAAGTTAGGGATAATTTGGGTTTTTCACCAGAGGTGACCAAGAAGACATGGGGGTTCATAAAGAAATTTTCTTAATAATAACCCATGTAAAATCTAGTTTTAATGAAAACCTAGTTAACATAAGAATTTTTCTTTACCAACCTCCCTATGGGGTCACCCCCAGCGAAATCCCCCAATTACCCCTGCTTCGGAGATGCATCTCCGAAGTTATTTTTTTTTTTGAATTTTCATACTTTTCGGAAATGAATCTCCGAAAACACCAAAAAAATGGTGTTTTCGGAGATGCATTTCCGAAGTCAAAAAAAATTCAAAACCGTGAATATTTCGGAAGTTCATTTCCGAAAATATTCCTGCATATACAGTTTTCCCTCCTTCACTATTTCATCATTTTTTCTCCAAAACTTCTCCAAACCCTCTCCAAAACTCAATCAATCTCCATCCATTTTTCGTCTCAAAATCAAGTTTCAAACCGTTGATCACGTTAGGCGATAACAAATATGTCTCAAGCTTCCGAACGTCCGAGGAAAAAGTTACGGTGCGTGATATTTTTTGGACTCATCCCGAAAGTATCAAATTGTTCAACACATTTCCAACCGTTCTTGTCATGGATTCGACGTACAAGACAAACAAGTATAGGCTTCCTCTTCTAGAGATCGTCGGTGTCACCTCGACGGACAAGACTTATTCGGTCGGGTTTGCTTTTTTGGAGTGTGAAAAAGAAGAAAACTTTACATGGGCTTTGGGAATATGCAAGTCTTTGTTGGTTGATCAAAATGTTATGCCTAAAGTCATTGTGACCGATCGGGACAATGCTTTGATGAATGCGGTTGCACCACGACTAACCGAGTTGAATCCGCACATGCGGTCTTCAAGAGGTGGTTGGGTGATAGCAATGGAGATTTGTGTCGGGGATGGGACACCGTGAACCAAATGCTTGAAAATCAACACAATGAAATTCAAACATCGTTCGGTCGGAGCAAGACGGTTATGGAACACCGGTATAAGGGTCAAATTTTATTCTCCCAATTGATTTACAACATATCCCGAACGAGTTTGAATTTTTTGTTTCATGAAGCGAAGCGGTCGGAGACCACGGGGCCGGATAGTTCTTTATGTGGGTGTACCATTAGAAATACATACGGCCTTCCATGTGCTTGTATACTTTCAAAAAAGAAGAAGTTGAATTCACCAATACCCATGGATGAGGTAGCCGACCATTGGAAGAAACTTCGTTTTGATGATTTTGACCCGCCGAAAGAAAATGACTCCAAAATCACCATCTCCGACGAGTTGGAAGTGATAATGGAGAAGTTTGGTAAAGCGGATGACACCATGAAAATGCACATAAAAGAACAATTGCGAAAAATTGCATTTCCGGAGACCACCGATTTGAAACCGCCATCTCAACCGGTTAAAACGAAAGGTGCACCGAAAAAGTCCAAAGTTACACAAGAAGACACATCAACAAAATGATCTCCTTCCTACTTTGAACATGTTGATGCATCATTCCCGGATTCACCGACACCGAAGTCCAAGTGTAGTGGCAACAAAGGAGCCCGTATTTCGAAGCCATCTCGCACACCGCCGATAAAAAAATCACCGATTGTCTACATAGATGAGATGCCACTTTTTATGCACAAATATATCGATAACATCGTTGATGTTGGAGGCGACGGCAATTGTGGATATCGGGCCGTTGCGGGTTGCTCGGTAAAGGGGAAAATAATCACACTTTAGTCCGACGGGAACTCATTGCGGAGTTGACTTCGTATCGGGACATATACGGCCGACTATATGAAAATCAAGAAAAGTTTGCGAAAATTCATGATGCACTTGTTCCATCACTTACCGGTATCGCTCCGGTTTCGAAGTGGATGTCATTCCCCGAGATGGGTCATCTAATAGCAAGTGCATATGATATGGTGTGTGTCGATTTGACGAGGTTTGGACTAAGTGAGACTTTCTTTCCACTTCATGGTCGACCGTCGTTGGACGCGTCGAGCCGCATCATATGCATCGGGTATCTACGATCGCGGCACTTCGTCCAAGTGTTTTTGAAACCGGGGTGTCCTATACCGGCTACTTCTTGTCAATGGACGGCACATCGTTCAAATGAGGCGGAGACTTGGCCGGATCCGTTCGTTTCGAGAATGGCGGAGTTTGAAGAAATGATGAGCCAAGAGCGCGAGCAAAATATAGAGCGGTCGAAGAACGTACCTATTTTGGACTTAGGATCCACCGATTGGTTCGGTGAATTTTAGTTTGTTCCGGATCGTTTTTTGTTTGTAATGACCATTTTTGTATGTATTGTTGTTTATCATGTAAAATCGGACGGATTCAATGCATATATAATATAAGTATGTTTTATGTCATCATTGTCTAATGTATGTCTATTTTGATTCCTTTTGCAATTTATACACAAAACACTAAGCAATCAATAAAATGCAAAATTTATGTCTGTTTCTGCATAATTTGGAAATGAACTTCCGAAATATACTAGTCTGCCTCCAATTTTCGGAAGTTCATTTCCGAAACATCCACTGAGTGCAAGATAAGGTTTGTTGGGCCATTATTACTCCAATAAGTCTATAAATACAACACACTCTTCTTCATCCTCTTCACACCTAGAAACACAAATGACACAAACCTACCCCCACCTAGCATTCGTCTACTTCACTACCGGCTACCCGATGCCGTTCCAATTTCGCTTCTCGCGCGACACGCCGTTTGCGGAGTTGATAACGTCGCTCCACACGCTATTGCAATATCCTGAAAATCGAAAGGTTGTCAAGCTCGAGTACCGCTCGCCACCGCTTAATGACGAGGGAGGCATTGAATTCACACCTTTTGAGATCAAGAACGACGAAGATTTAGCAGCTTTGTGGACAACGTTCGACCGATTTTCTTCGAAGGGTCCGATCGAGTTGGACGCGAAACTTCAAAGATCAGGGGCCGACGTTATCAAAATGTTGACTCATCCTCACCTACTCGTGTTTAACAATATGTAACTTTAATCTTATGTAATGTGATCGATGTAATCTTCATCCGATTAAATAAAGCGAATCGTTCTTGTTTGTTATTTTTCTTCTGTCCAGACCTTATTTCGGAAGTTCATTTCCGAATTCCTCCAAGGGAGGTGAATTCGGAGATGAACTTCCGAATTCACCAATTTTCTGAAAATTAACCTTATTTCGGAGATGCATCTCCGAAGTCAATATTTTTCATTAAAATATTCAACATTTCGGAGATTCATTTCCGAAAACACCTTTTTTTCCAATAAAAGTACGTTTTCGGAAATGAACTTCCGAAACAAGGGGTATTTTCGTAAATTCGCCAGAGGTGACCAAGAAGGATAGGAGGTGGCTAAAGAAATTTTCTTAACATAGTTAAGTATCGAAGATACTCAAGATATTTTTTAATATTTTAACACTCTCATTTAAACCAAGATTTACTAAACTTAAACTTAAAATTTGTTAGAGTGATGGTTCATTTTAGTCCCTCACAAAAACTGCATATGTCATATTAGTCTCTGGGAAAAAAAGTTTTTATTAAATCTTTTATAAAATTTAACCGAGTCATGTTACTCTCTCTACTAATATTTTTTTTAAATCGTTTTTTCTTACTTTTGAATCGTGACTAAACTGTCAGTAAAGACTTATTTTAGTCCCTCACAAAAAAAGGAGAGTCCAAATTAGTCCATAAGAAAAAATCTCTATTTAGTCCCTTACAAAATGTAACTGAGCTATGTTAGTCTCTCTTTTAATATTTTTTTCAAACGATTTTTTCCTATTTTTAAACTGTGACTGAACTCTTATTTTACGACTGTTGATTTGAAATTATTTGTGAAGGGATTGTAGATAAATCATCGCGATATCACAATATTCTTTTTTTGTTGGATTTATTAGTAGGCTTATGGGTGAGTGACTATGGTTTTTCTTGTTATGTCTTCTTATGTATTATGTGTTGTTATTGTTTCTGTTGTTAATGATCTTTTAGGAAGGTTTAGTGTTGCTACTTGGGTGATTTAGACTAAATAATACTTGTGGTGAAAATAATACACATGATATGTTGGAAGAAAATTGATTTCTACCATATTCCTTAGGTTTTGATGATAACAACGTATTTAATGAACAATTAGGTATACTAACATATGTTCAAGTGTGCAGGATCATTAGTCAAAGAATTTATCGGGCTCTGACTCTGATTGGAACATATGAAGAGAAGCTTGAGACTTAGATTATGAAAGATCAGAATCAGATGACTCAAATTCTGAATGGTAAGATTCTGATGTCTCACAACTAGGTAACTCAGCTTCTGGTGGAAAGACGGACTTTAAAGACCATGTGCAAAGGAACTTAACCGTTGCCCCGTACTCAATTTTGAAAGCAGGTCTATCTTGTCAAGTCTAGTTACGGTTTAAAAATAGGAAAAAATCGTTTGAAAAAAATATTAAAAGAGGGACTAACATGGCTCAGTTAAATTTTGTAAGGAATTAAATAGGGACTTTTTTTCTTATGGACTAATTTGGACTCTCTCTTTTTTGTGAGAGACTAAAATGGGTCTTCATTGGCAGTCCGGTCACAGTTCACAAGTAACAAAAAAACTAGTCTAAAAAAATATTAGTAAAGGGACTAACACGGCTCTGTTAAATTTTGTAAGAAATTTAATAGGGACTTTCTTTTCTCAAGAACTAATCTGACCTCTGCAGTTTTTGTGAGGGACTAAAATGGACCTAATTCACTCAATTTGTTATAAATATATTATGTAAAAGAGAAAATACAACATATGATATTATAAAAAATACATAAATAATAATGTTTTCAAAAGAGGACATGGCCATCCATTATTGGTTGGACCAAAAATCGAAGTTGAATATAGTTCGGCCAACTTTGTAAAATTGATATCAAAATCGATGTAAAATCATATTGAACGTTTCTAAATTCGATAAAATTAGAGTTTGACCTAACTCATTCTTAAAAAACTGACTTGTATGGTGAGAGGTGTCACTCTGTATAAACTCTTTCTGGAGTCTATCTTTAAACAATGTGGGACTTGAATTTTTCCGAATACACATCTTCACACCCAATACTATTGAGCATGGTGTGTGGATATAAACATATTTATCAGTGTTTTTGGTCAACAATCACGAGTTTACTGTGTTTGTCATATTAACTCGAAAAATGTCGGGAGCAATTCGTGCAGAGTATTTGTATGAAAAGCAGTACATGTAAATTAAATGTAACTGTTCGTATAAAGACAAAATAACTGCAAATCTTATTACAAGAAAAGTCTTGGTAAATGACAAGTACAGCCTCCGCTCACATTTATAAATAAATTGGACTTTTTTGGTACATTTGACCACTAATGTATGTAGTCCATATACTAATGTATGTAGTCCATATATATGGACTACATACATTAATGGTCAAATATACCAAAAAAAGTTCAATTTACTTATAAATGTGACTGGGGAGTGAATGTAAAATGCAATAAATTACATTTACAATTACAAATAATATATTTCATGATAAATCTTTCACCTCATCTATTGAAAATTCGAGGTCAAATGACCTGGAACGCGCCATTATTAGATTTTTTTTTGAAAAAAGATACCTTATATCTAGGGTGTTCAAAACCAAACCGTCCCAATACAAAATCGAAACCGCAAAAATGTGCATTTAGTTCGGATGTATTTGGGCCATTTTTTAACAAAATCGCACAGTTCGGTTTGTGGTTTGTAATTTACAAACTGAACCAAACCGCATTACGTTACAACCAACATTCACTTCACTCACATTTAACCCAAACTCAAACCTATTGCCTTAGCCTTACGATTACGAATTATTTTTCCTTCCTCACACTTAAGGTTTCAGTTTAAGTCTTTTTAAATCTCGCTTAGTAGTATCGCACCTTCTTCTCATATTCTTTTCCAAGTACATATCACCTCTTCTTCTCTAGTCTCTCATCTCTTAAGTTCTTTCTTTTTCATCTCATTATTTTTATTCTACCGTTCTCTCTTCCAATTATGTTTTTAACACTCCTCTTATTCTCTAATCTCCCATCTCTTTTTTTTATCTTCTCTAATCTTTCACTCCTCTTTTTTCTATTTCATTATAATGTTTTTTATATTTTTTATGCTACTATTTTATGTTTTTTATTCCACTTTTATCTAATCTTATTTCTGTATATTAAATGGAAAGTTATTTGTCCAAATATGATGAGTTTTGTTGTTATTCGATAACGCATAAATGACTAAATACAAAGTTATGTTGTCATTTATATTTGTATGTATGGCTCAATATTTTTTTTAAAAAAACGAACCAACCCAGACCACATGGGTTTGATTTGGTTTGGTTTTATTTCTAAAAGCCAACCGAACCGCAACTTTTTTCTCTTGCGGTTCAGATGATTTTTTACGTCAAAACCGCCCAAACTGCACCGCGAACACCCTTACTTATACCTCGATTTTGTCCAAAACTGACATAAAATGTTGCTCAGGATTTGAGCTTCGATTCTCAGCTCCTGTTATTTTATGTTTTATTTAGAATCAAAAGGCGCCTATATTTGACAAATCATCTTATCCCTCAAATTTTGTATAAAATCGAGGGTCAAAGAATTCATGACACCTAGGAAATGCAGTTTATTTTTTTATTTGTAAATCAAATCATCTAATCCTTCGGTTTCTCAAATAACCGAGGGGATATATAATCAGATTTTACTATAAAAGCATTCGTTAATAAATTTCTACCATAAACCTAACTCATATGTAGTCCCTCCGCTCCAAACTCATACGCATCAGTCATTTGGATGCATTGCAAGACAGAAAAATCTTCAATGTTCTGATTTCTATATTGAACAAAATATTTTTTCTGCTCTTGCAATCTATTCCACATAATGATATTGTTGTTGTTATTTTGGAATAACCTTCTTATTTTGTTAATCAAAGAGTATACAATAAAATATGCTTAATATATTTTCAATTCTATATATCTTGTTCTCTTTTTTTTTTAAAAACATTTGTTCTATAAGCGCTCAAGAACTTGGGGAACAGATAGCATATCAGAATTAAATATACCAAATTATTTAGGACTTACGTAAAAGAAGGTTTGGTGATCATGTTATCAGTAAGTTGAATATTTTAAGCATGAAAATATTTGAGTTGAAAAGAAAAATCAAGTGAAGCTAGATAAGACAAAAGTCGAGCACGGTGTCCCATGGCGGCTATGAGTGACAACTGGAGAAGTTTGTCTACAAAAACTTGGCACACTATGAACATGATATCTCTCTGCTCAAACTTATTTAGACGATCTGAACAATAAAAATGTAGAACTATATCTCATGAACTTTGTGTCAATAAATTATCTTGATACAACGATTAACAAATCCAAAATTACTATTTTCTAAAACTATTTCTCACTTTAAAATCATCTTATCTAAAACCTCTCCAAACATAATATAAATAAAATTACTTTAAATAACAATTAGAGTCTGTTTGGTAACACACAAAAAAGAGCTTTTAGCTTTTAGCTTTTAGCTTTTTAGCTCATATTAATAAAAAAGCTCTATTTGATAACTGTCATTTAGCTTTTAGCTTGTAGCTTTTTTACTAGCTTTTAGCTTTTTTTCTCAAAAGCTATTTAAAGTAGCTTTTGAGCTTTTAGCTTTTAGCTTGTGACTTTTTCTTCCATTTATACCTTTAATATTTTAACAAAATATATTATTATCCTTATTAATTAAAATATCATTTTATGTCCCACTTATTTTATGTCCCTATTATTTTAACAAAAATACAATTTTACAATATATATATATATATATATATATATATATATATATATATATATATATATATATATATATATATATATATATATATATATATATATATATATATATTTAAAATAGTTTTTGCGTTGTATAATTATGTTCGTGTCGATTAACAAAAAAAATGCAATATTTAATATTTTTTAACGCCATTAAAACTACATGCCTTGTAATGAATGTAGAGATGGTGTTTAATCCCGAAAACTCTTTCAGGAATAGAACTTAATAATATAGCGCACATCAGAGAAGAAAGTAACCCCCTTTAGAATATAATCAGAGAGCCCCCCTACATCCTTTCTTCATAGATGGAGCAATCCCCACTCGACAGCTCGAAAGCGGATAATTTTTAAATTTGTGAAACATTAAGAGATTATTATTTTAAATTAGTATAATTGAATTCAAAATCGTAATGGTGTTATTTTATATATTTCGTTAAATTTATATATAAATTTTATTATATAAGTTCATTTAAAATTTTATATATAATTGTTCGATATATTTGATGTTATTTTTAATTTTAATATATATTAATTTTTGTTTGCATGTGTTTGCTAATATATGTATTTTTATTTTATAAAAATTAATCTAATTAAATAATACAATAATATAATGAGACTATCAATTTTTTAATTAAGAATGTCATTTTATATCATTTTGTATTTATCAGCTAGTATAACAGTTAATTTACCAAACACTCAAATTAACTTATCAGCTACCAGCTATCAGCTACCAGCTATCAGCTACCAGCTATCAGCTGCTAAAAGTCATCAGCTACCAACTACCAGCTAAAAGTCATCGGCTACCAGCTAGTTTTACCAAACAGAGCCTTAGTTTAACTAATACTAAGAAATTCGAATAACTACTTTATAAAATAACAAATCTGAGTAATAAGTAGCATATAATGAGTAATTTGAATCTACAATATTTTATCTCAACTAATTTGAATAACCAATTAAAAAAATTCAAGATTTTGTTTGAACACATTTCATATATGTTCAGTTTTGACTATCAGTCATTACCGGTCAATCTTGCCCTTGATATGGCTGCAGCCTGCAACGATGACATCCATTTCTCAGAATTGTATCTCGTTCTTTTTCAACACATTTCTGTTCAATATTGGTATGACTTATGTCAATATATATTTAAAAAGACCTTACACCACCTTTATTTGAGTACGTTTTTATTTGATACTTACTAAGTTATAGAAATGCATATTTAGACAAAACATAATGTCATATATTATCAATTTTTAGTTGGTTTAGTGACAATTGACACTGAACTTAGTAGAGAGGACCACAGGTTGTTTTCTCACAACTATTATTGAGAGAGAATTAGAATCATTTAATGTTAGAATTAACCTCCGAATCAAACTATAATGATGGTGAAAAAATATATATATTCCCTTGCATCCTTATTATTAGAATTTCATATACTAGTAACACTTGTGTTGCCGGACCGGACCGGCTGGTCGGACCGGCCAAACCGGTAACCGGTCAGTTAATCGGTCTGGTTCAATAACTGGATCGAGAATATCATTGAACCGGTCAAAACCAGTGTAAACCGCTAAAATCGGCAGTTTTTGTGAACCGGCGGTTTAAATGCATTTTGTAATTTTTTTAATTTATAAAAATTAAACCAACGTCGTTTTGACTATTTTAATTAAAAATTAAAAAAAAATATTGTTGCAGATGCGATTGATTTTGTTACCGATAATTTTGATATTGAAAAAGAAGATCCCTAATATTGAAACAATTTTTTTTATTGAAATTAAATTTAGTAGACAATGGATTTATTTTGTTATAAATTAATCAATTAGATTGTGTTCCGATTAAACTTTTGTTTGCAACTATATTTTATAATTATGTACTATTTTATTGTGTGTGATACCTATGTATAAAATTTAAATTTAAATTATGAACTTGTGAATTTTTTTATAATATGATGTTTTCAAAAAATTTAAGTGCTAGTTATATTTTGTAAAGACTGAATCATCTGGTTCGACAGATTTTATACCTATATAATTCTGTTATAACGACCAGTCTATCCAACCAATTTATCCGGTTTAACCCGATTTAGTCATGCGGTTCGACCAGTGACTCAGTGGTTCGACCAATAAACCAGTGACCCAGTACCCTTACCGACTTAATATCCGGTCCGATTTTTAAACACAACATGTGGCTGAACTTTGCAAAAGGTAAGAGAATCTAGCTAGCACCGTAATACTACAAAAATTACTTTAATTTGTAGTAATTCTAACCAACAAACATGTAGTTGGCGTTTGAGTATCCAATATTTTCATACCGTTTGAGCATTCAAAATGCACATTCATTTATTTGCGCACGCGTTACATCAATTACTTCCTTTGCAATAAAGCCACAAAAGGTCCAAAGAGATTAAAAGTCCCTACAGAAACTAAATTAAAGATACAGAAAAATGGCCTAGCAAAGTTTGAAATTGCTCCTCTTTAAAAGGAGTATGCCTACACTAGTACAAAAATGTTAATTTACACCCGTTTTTAATTAAATTTACACCCATTATTTTTAATAAAAATCGGGTGTATATCCACAGGGTGAGAAATGTCTAACGAATTTACACCCGTTATGTTTAACAAAAATCGGGTGTAATTGGGCGTAATTACGTTTTTAATTACACACTTTTTTAATAAAAATCGGGTGTAATTGGGCGTAATTACGTTTTTAATTACACCCTGTTTTAATAAAAATCGGGTGTAAATGAGCGTAATTACGTTTTAATTACACCCTATTTTAATAAAAATAGGGCGTAAATGGGCTTAATTACGTTTTAATCACACCCTATTTTAATAAAAATCGGGTGTAATTGGGCTTAATCATGTTTTAATTACCCCCTATTTTAATAAAAATCGGGTGTAATTGGGCTTAATTATGTTTTAAGTACACCCTATTTTAATAAAAATCGGGTGTAATTGGGCTTAATTGTGTTTTAATTACCCCCTATTTTGGTAAAAATCGGGTGTAAATACGCCATTTATGAATGAGCAATTATATCTATTTACACCCTATTTCATAAACACCATTTAATTATATTTTATTTTTCAGTCATAATATTGCAAATACTATAAAATCATACTTATAAAAATCATATTTTAACTAAGTCAAAATATTTTTAATATTAACCAAAAAGTATACAAAATCATATATAGTCATAATATTTCAAGTACATAAAAATTATATTTTAACTAAGTCATAACACTTTCTTCATATATAAGTTTTCTTCTTCTTCTTCTTTGGCTTTTGTTTTGGCAACATTTCTATCTCCTTATCCTCTTCAACCATTTGCATTTGATCCGGTAGATTTTGCTCCTCAACCTTTTGATCCTCAACCTTTTGATTTTCAACCATTTGCAAAAATACTTGAGCCCAAAGTTGCCGAATATGGTCGATTGTCTCTTTTTCATATGGTGACGTGTCTGTAAATATCTACAAGTTCAACATATAATAAATTAACAATATCAAAACAATAATTTACATGTTTTTCAATAAATACATGCAAGACGAAACTATTTTAAATTATACTACCTCATCGAATCTTTCAACAATGGAAGTATCAACAATATCAAACATGTTCTTCATTACATAATATCCACATGCCCATCCATTGTTTTGATGATGTGTCTACATATAAGATACAAAGCATATTAATACTGAAATATAATTATAATGAAGCATATCATTACGAATTCATTCTCATAATATCAACAATATCAAGCAATTACCTTGACAATCTTCCAATTAGGCTTTTTATTCTCAAAACCTCTTAATAACTGATATCCTGTTACAGCTCTGATAAAAGAAATTGCAGCATAAATAACTTATAAATATAAAGTTAAACGATATAAAAATGAAGTATAAATAATGTCTCTTGATTTATATGTTTCTTACCCCTCAAGTATGTTCTTAATACGTTTCTTGGGTTTTGTGTTTAATGAACAAAACCAAAAGATATCATTATCTTGGGGACAAATAACATACAATTGAGTGATTGCTGTAGTTTCAAAACAAGTGTTAGAATCATTAAAATTCAAATATTACAAAAAATAACATTAAAAAAATCACAAAACCTTGAAGGAAACATGTACTTACTTATTTAACAATGGTCCTAAGTAACATTTTTTTGACTCGCCATCCAACCTATCTTGTATGTAAGATTTAATAGCATTGGGATCTCTAGTGGTAATTAGTGTCCTATTTGGATCAAGAAATCCAAATAGTTCACTGACATTCTTAGAGATACAAATGCCATGTAGATATCTGAAATGTTGAAACAAATGTTAATTTATAAATGATACATAGAAAAAAATGATTAAAAATAGAATACGATACTTACGAGCACCATAGAGACAAGATAGATGTGGAGATCCATTTAACACCAGAAATTAATTCATCAAGGTCTCGCCTATCAATATAAACTGATAATTCACTTGTTTCATGAACCAAGTCTAGTGATATGGAAACTTCCTTGAAATCTTCAATCTTTTTAAGGTAATCTTCAGAAACAGTGCTGTTTTTTATCTCTTCTTCGGCCTTGCATTCAGCTTCACCTTCCTGTTTCAGAAGAGATTTATAATAAGAAGCAGTAGTTTAGAGCAAGAGCACACAATGTTAAGCACACAACTAACCAAGTATAGTAACATACTTGGTTACTATACTGTTACTAAGATAATATTTAGTTACTTAATTACTCCAAATAAATTTCCTTAAACTAAATGAAATAAATCTGTGTGTGTGTATTTTTAACTAAGACACCTGCTCTTAACATTTTCAAGTCAGCAATGATAAAGAACACTGAAACTATTGCCATGAACAATAGCGTTTAGTGCCCCTAGCTGGCTCAAACTCAGAATCATATAAATTTGCATGAAAAATAAACAGAGAAATTGTAATATGGAAGACTAGCAGTGGCAACCATGGATACTTCAATCAAAGATCAGACCTAAGCATTATTTATGAATGAAGAATAAAAAGATTAATGTGCCGAAACTTGGATGAGCATAGTTGGTAATGACAGTACACATGCATTTATTTATTCATGTATCAACCACACAAGTCCTAATTAAGATGCCATCTATATCTGCATCATTCATCAGGTTTTTGAATGAATGAATGAGAATCTGTATCACAATCTAATTCTACAGTGTGCAGAGACCATGACAAAAAAAAACATAAATGATCAAGAGATTTCAAGCCAATTAGTTTGAGATCTTGTATTGACACCAGACTTTTGACATTTGAGGAGTAGCCATTGGGCACTTTCACACCTTGTAGACACTCACAAAATCTTATTTTCTCTTCTTTTGACAATGTATGGCATGCCGGTGGTAAATACATTTTGGTACCTCTTGGTTCTGGAGCTAACTCTTCTCTTATTTTCATATTAACCATATCTAAACGAGAGTTTAAACCATCCTTTGTCTTACCTTGAATGTTGAGAAGTGTTCCAATTACACTATCACACACATTTTTCTCCACGTGCATTACATCAATACAATGTCTTACATCAAGACTAGACCAATATGGAAGGTCAAAGAATACGGACCTCTTCTTCCATATATTACTATTTGTAACTTTTTTTTGTTTTTTTCCAAAACTAACACTTATGTTCCTCACCCGGTGATAGACTTCTTCTCCAGTTAAGGCCTTC
Organism: Vicia villosa; assembly: GCF_029867415.1. Lineage (NCBI taxonomy): Eukaryota > Viridiplantae > Streptophyta > Magnoliopsida > Fabales > Fabaceae > Vicia > Vicia villosa. The sequence continues at coordinate 246,296 of NW_026705109.1, read as the reverse complement.
GGGGCAACCTTATACTCTTGATATCCATTAAAAGCCTTTTTTAATCTTCGATATGGGTGGTTACGTTTAAGAAATCTTCGATGTCCAAGATAAACAGTCTTCTTTCCCTTCTCCAACTGATGGTAGCAAGTATCTTTTTCACATATAGGGCATGCTTTATGCCCCTTAACTTTGTAACCAGACAAGTTACCATAAGCTGGAAAGTCATTGATGGTGCAAAATAACATGGCACGCAATTTGAAAGTTTCATTTGAAAAACTATCAAACACATCAATTCCTTCATCCCACAACTTTCTTAAGTCATCAATTAAGGGACTTAGATAGACATCTATGTCATTTCCAGGTTGTTTCGGTCCCGAAATCATCATAGATAACATAATGTGTTTCCTCTTCATGCACAACCAAGGAGATAAGTTGTAAATAATCAATAGAACAGGCCATGAAGTATGATTACTACTTAAACTGCCATATGGATTCATTCCATCTGTAGAAAGTCCAAGCCTAAGGTTTCTTGCTTCATTGCCGAAGTCAGGAAATAAGGTATCAAACTTCTTCCATTGCAAAGAATCGGCCGGATGCCGAATTTTTCCATCACAATTCCTCTCTTCTGCATGCCATCTAATATTCTTCGCATCATTTAAATTCGCAAACAATCGCTTAAACCTCGGAATAATTGGAAGGTACCATAACACCTTTGCTGGAGGACCCTTTGTGGTTACATCACAACTTTCATCATCACCTTTCTTTTTATATCGTGATGTCATACACTTGGGACACTTTTCTTTCTCTTCATTATCTTTCCAGTACAATATGCAATCATTGGGGCATGCATGTATTTTCTTATACTCCATACCCATAGGACATAATATCTTTTTTGCATCATACACCCGGTCCGGCAACGTGTTTTCATCTGGAAGCATTTCCTTCAACAACTCAAGCAATTGTGTGAAGCTTTTATCGGTCCAACTATTAATTGCCTTCAAATTGAATAATCTCAGCACGGCCGACAATCGTGTGAAGTTTTTACAATCTGGATACAAAGGAACTTTGTTGTCATTGCAAAGAGTATCGTGTACGTGTGCTCATTGAAAAGAGTCTTGTCCAATATCACGAATCATTTCTTCTAGATAATCACTCGCCTCTATATCAAACTCTTCTCTCAGGGAGGCCATTGGCGCATCAGACAATTCACCGTGCCATATCCACTTCGTATAATTTTGACAAATCCCATTGACTATAAGATGATCCCATACTGTCATACCCCAAATTTGTCCTACCCTTTTACTTTCATCTGGCTTAGGCTTTGCATTTCATGTACATACCTCCCATTAGGTCATTTAACACCATGCATCATTTACTAGTAACACGGCATAGGATCAAGGATCTTGAAAAGGTTTTTGTGTTTATGATCATTAAAATCCTCCGCTTGTCAAACTACAAGGGTGTTATCTTCATCAAGGTTGATTTCAGGGCTTTGTTAAGATCTTTACACAGCCTATTTTAAAATGTTGAGGTTTCACCTGAGCTTCATCATCAAGTCAAAGTTTGGTTCGTCTGATTACATATGTTACAAGTGTCATATATGCTTTGATGTTGTGCAAGAGCTAGATAAAAAAAAAAGGAGAGAGATATTGTTTCTAAGGTCACTTTTAAATTGGAAATCATATGCTAAAGAGGGATAACTTTGACTTTTGTTCAAAGTCAACCATGGAAGGTTGACTTTTGACCAAAGTACATGTTAAGCCTATTTTGGTTTCCATCTTATCTTTGGTTTATTCAAATTGCAATCTGAAGTCCAGAAGAAGAAGTTTTGAATTCAAACTAGAAGCAAATTGGAGAAAGTGAAGAATACATTTAAATTGAGAAAGTAGAAAATGTCATTGAAAATCCAAGATCTATATGGGCTACAAGATTCATTCAAGTCTATTCATGAGATTACATAGTTATCCACATTCCATTTATATTATCTCTTCAAAATCGCAAACCGTGTCTGGTCGTTACATTGTGGTGAGCATAAGGAATCACATTACAAGGCATGTCCTAAACACTAAGAAGCTACACTAAGACTAAGTGTTCATAAAATTGCGTCTCTTGCTTCAGAACCATGTGCCATGTATCCCATGTGCCTCCATTGCCATCAACCTGCAAACACAAGTTCAATCACCATTATTAAATTTCCAGCTGCCGGTTCAAAAATCATACACAAAAAAAGAATACATATACATTCACATACACTCCAAAACACATTTGAAATAAGTCTTGGTTCATAAAAATACAAGCTCAGCCAGCATACATTCAAAAGAAGACACTCATGCTACTTCTAAATCTGTCTCAGAAATCCCTGCATCATTCAAAACCCAATCCAAAAAACATACAAAAATCCAGCTACATCCAAATAAACCAAACTATACAAACAGTTCAAAACAAAACCAAAATCCTGCAAAAAAAATGGACTATATCAAAACCGACACAGGCACACATCTATTTAACCTCATTCACGACGGTACAATGTAAGCATAGCAAGGCGGTCCAGTTTCATACATTCAAACCTGCGCAAGCTAGAACAAAACCGTACCGCTTTTGTTTTATTCAGAACTGATACCCAATTCAAGCACATCTAAATAGAGTTCATATCAATTCAAACCTGGAAAAAGGGTAGAAGAAAATCCCGGCAGCCACTTACCAATCCTCAACCATTTTACCAACTGGACATAACCTTATCGCTTCGCGATTGTCATCTTCGACCTCTGCCTGCTACCATACCATCTTGCTGAATGATAAGTGCCAAAATGTACTTATTTTGTGTATGTAAATAGTGGCACTTATCGATACTTTTGTTAATACCGTTTGAATAATTCCCCGTTTTGTGTATAAATACGTATACTTTGTGAATAGTTGTATTTTCATATACTTTTATACCATTTGATAGTTTTTCCTTTGTTTTTATAGGTATTCATGCTTATTGGAGCCTTGAGGAATAAAGTGTCAAAGGCACGGCTTCGATTTCGCAATTTTGGTGAAAGTCCGCTTAGCCACCGTCAAGCGGACTTCCAAAGACTCAAAATAAGGATGACCAAAATCATCATTTTGGTTTCCATTCATTCATTATTGGATAGAGCATTGAATAAGCTTTCCAACGCTTCAAACCGGGCGCAATTCGGAGTTACGGTTCTCGAGTTATGGCGAAAACAAAATCTGATTTTTAGCAGACTCCGCTAAGCGGAGGGGGGTCCGCTGAGCGGAGCTCCAGCGGAGCAAATCAGCGTCTGGAAGCAATTTTGAGTCCGCTGAGCGGAGGGGGTCCGCTAAGCGGACCTGCTAAGACAGCAGCTCGTTAAAAGGGGCAAAAATCACATTTTTAGGTTATGGGTTGGGTATTTTTGAGTCCCAACACCATCAACTTCATTCTTAGATCAAGATTAGCTTAGAAAACAACTTCGGAGGTTGCATAAGGATGATCGGGGGTGGATTGAGCGTCGAACGGAGTTGACAAACCGGGAGATCTTCGGTTCATTTCTCTTCTTCTTTGTGTATTTCTCTTTGGTTGGGTTTGTTTGTGTATTTACTTGAATCTTATGTATATTTACCGATTATAATGTTATATTTAACTTGCTTTACGAATCTGTGTTGATGTTATCATGGATTTTTGCTCTATGTTGGGGATTTGGGGTGCTTTAGAGATAAACTTCTTGAATCCTTATCTAGGATGATAATCTGTTGGTTCTGAACTCTAGAGATAGATTTAGAGCTAGCATTCACTGTTTGTATATGTTCTTAATGCTTTTGTGTTTGAGCGGCGCGCGAGAGATCGTCGACGCGAGAATACGGATGTTCTCGTGACTTCGCGTTAGAGATAACCTTAGTTTTGAGATGATCTCGTTTGTGCTCCAGAGATGGACGCTTATGTGAGAGATACGTGATGACATAGATGAGTATCGTAGGTTGAGTATAATGGGTTGGTAAGTGTATGTTTGTTAAGAGTGAATATATTTACATGCCTGATAAGTTATTTCTCTTCTAAGAATGTGTTTATTCTTTTCCTGTCTATATCTTTGTTTACTTTTTGCTCATTTAATCCAAAGTTCAAAACTGTAGAAACTGTTGAATGGCATCTCTCCATCTCTGAGGACGATAAATCCCGGATCAATATTTCCAAATCTTGTTTGTTGCTTGCCCTATACTGCATTCAACACTGAACCAAAACAGTCCCTGCAGAAAAAACCATACGCATTACAAGTACATACAACACTAAATCAGCATGCCAATATATACCAAAAAAAATGCATCAGATTCACTCACCTTTACATCCAAGTTCATCACCAAAACACCCTGCATCAAACACAAGAAGCCATAAGCCAAAGCAGAAAAAAAATCAAAAGAAACACAGTCCCACATTCAAGAAATTAGAAAAATTCAGTGGAAGTTGTAACTCCGAGTCCCACACTCAAGGATTCGTAATCATTGTCCAATCATTGCTCCTATAAATAGTCAGCTCCACTCACCTGCAGAAGGACCGAAAAAAGCACAAGCACTAACCTTCTCATTGTTTCGCTTGCAAACTTTGAGAGAAGAAGTGTTGAGTCTAAAGTTCATACACACTCCACGCCAATTTCTTCACTCCCCCTCTATTCATTCATCATTCATCTCTCTCCCTCCTTCACATTCATCATCTTCGAATCTTCACTCTGCAACTTCGCTCCACTCTGCAACTTCACTTCACTCTGCAACTCTCTCCTCCACCATCAACCTTGGACCAACCTCAATCTTCTTCTCCAACACGAAACAGAAACCCTCTACACTCTTCACCGCCACCAACAACCTCCATCTCTATTCAACCTTCAATAGCGAGATCCTCGTAACTGCTACTCCGATCTTCCTTCCATAGAACCGCACTTCAATCTTCACCGTGTCGAAATTGCAACCTCAACGTTCATCGTCATAACCAGCAAACGACGACGATTTCGTATCGTCACAATCAAAAGCAATTCTTGAACCAGCTTCGACACTCTTCATCAATCACTGATTCAATCTCCAATTTCCAATACTCTCCGCCTCTCTGAATCGCTGAAATACAAGAACACCGAGTCATTATCTTTACCGAAGCAACCTTCAAGCAACAATAATCAATCACCGCTTCATCACGCATCTGCAATCATCGATCTAATCGATAGCAGAACGCAACATCGAGAGAGATCGTGAGAACGAAAGAGATGAGAGGACGGTGTAATATTTTGTTATTGAATGCGTAAGAGACACCGGAAAGGAGATATCGGGCTTAGATCGGAGAGAGCAAGACGGAACAGAAGTGAGGTTGAACTGAGAGGAGAAGCTCCGTCGGTTGCGCGAAAGTTGAAACGGAGAAGGAGACGGCCGCCGTACCTGCGTTGTTCGTGAGAGAAAAGAGAGGCTCAGAAGAACTCCAATAATTCACGTAAACACAACCCTAAATCCCCTTTCATTTTTTTAATCGTGTGTTCAATTGTGTTTACTTGGATTTTAATTGTTATTGATTGATGATTTAAGCCTGATTAATGGATAAATCTGGTTTAATTGAACAAATTGACAATTCCAAAATCTGATTAAAAGGCTTTCAATTGATGTTAAATCTGAATTGGATCAATTGCTGAATCTTTGGGCCTCCCACATGAATCACTGTTCACGCCCCCCCCCCCCTTGATCCATTGTTCCGTCTCTTTTACTGAAAACTATAACAAAAACAACATGCTGGGCTTTCCTCAATGGGCCTTGCGCCTAATTTTTGTAGCCTACACCATAACCTCCAGCATATACCCCCCTCTGAGCCCATATTTTCTTTATTAGAATTTAGGTTTTTTAACATAGCTTGCTATTATTTTTTCTTAGTGATAAAAACAATAAAATCAATAAAACTTGTTAGATTTTTAGGCCACTTTTAGGATTATTTTAGTCTTAGAATCTCACACATTAAAAATACATAAAAATAAGTAGATTTTAGGTTAATTTTGACATTAATCCTTTGAATTCTCTTTCATAAAAAAGGTCATAAAAAATAGTAGTATTTTAGTTAAATTTTGTGCTATATTTTGACTTGTTCTTTTTCATGCTTTCATGCCATTTTCAATATTCTACTTACCGCTTTATTTTTCATGTTTCTTTTAAATCCTAACCTTAGGTAGAAACCATGACAACATTAGGTAGAAATTCCCTTCATACTTAGGCTAGTTTCTTTTTCTTTTCAACCATAAAACACTCTAAAAATACTTGAATAAATTTCCCATAAAAAACACCAAGAAAACTCATAAAAAATGACTAATAAATACTTTGACTAATAAAAAGGGAATGGAAGCTTGTAACTTCCCTTGCTTAAGGGATGTTCGAGTGCTTGGAGCTCCCTTGCTTAAGGGTTCCATTAAGGCGTAAGTTCCCAACTCCTAAAAAACACCAACCAAAGAGTAACTCGAGTTTCCCTTGCTTAAGGGATTTCCTCGAAACGCTCAAAACCTCTCTCTTCTCTCGCTTTCTTAAGGGCACCGTTATTTCCGCTCCATTGCATCCTAGGCTGTCCCCTTGTGCAAGAGCGCGAACGTTAACGCCGCCCAACTAAAAAACACAAAAACAAACAAAACTATGGAGCCGAACTACGGCGCTCTGATTCCTGAAAAGGATACGTAGGCATCAAGTCGCGGGGCTTGAACGAGCACACTTGTAAATATTTCCTTCTTTTCCCCGTATTTCTTTTGCATTCATTCGCATATAGACATAGACATAGACACACCCTTTAGATAGAAACAAACATAGGTGGATACCATCGAGTACGATGGGCGCGAGGGGTGCTAATACCTTCCCCTTGCGTAACCGACTCCCGTACCTTGATTCTCTGGTCGCAAGACCTTGTTCCTTCCTTTGTTAGGTTTTCTGATATTCCTTTCCCTTATGGGATAAATATATTGGTGGCGACTCTGTTCATTTTTCGCGAGCGTGCGACAGCTGGCGACTCTGCTGGGGATTACCTAAGCAAGTCGATCCTAGCCTTTGTTTGTTTTATTTTATTGGGTGTTTATTTGTTTTATGTCTATATCTTGTATATATGTTTGCATGTTTATTTTCTGCTTGCATATCATGTTTATTTCTGCTTGCACATCATGCATATGGATTATATTTTGTGTTCCTTGGGGTCTTCTGTTCTGTTTTGCAGGTGGGGGGTTTGTGTGAGGTAAAAGGCCCACTACCCAGGCCAAGTGACACATAGGATTAGTGTGGATGCTCATGTTGACTACCGTAGCGCTTGCTATGGATGAGTTCAATATGGGGTACCACAACTGGGCGAGGTTCTTTCATGGAACACTGTGTCTGGCACGCTTGTTGCCTCAAACACTTTGTACCCCATGGGAACTGTAGACCCTAGTGACCATTAGGGACCACTTGTCCGTGTCTAGACTTCATACCCGTGAGATTGGGGTGGGACAGGAAACCTTGACTCCTACATACCATTACTTCTTCATACTCGAGGTTGGACCTTTATTTGGTCTATTCTCCTGGTGCTTGATATTCTGGTATTCCAAAAAGGCGTCGAACCTTTGATCCTGTGACATTTGGCCTGTACAGAGGTTTCACATTGGTTATTCAGAGGATTGTGCTATGGCTATTCAGATTATGTGGACCCTTGATCCTATATTTTTGCATTGCATAACATCATTGCTTTATCCACTTCATTTGTGGGGGATCCTAAAGTCTATTTCCAAAAAAAAAGGGGAAAAAGGAAAGAAAAAAAGAAAAAGAGAAATAGAAAAGCAGAAAAAAAAAAGAAAAAAGAAAAGATATTCTATACAAAAAAAAAGGGCTTTGATTCCAAAAGAGAACTAAAAAGCGTGCGAAAAGACTTTAGGATCTCTCATAAACGAAACATGCATTCACACTATCATGCATTTCATGGTTCTCTCAGATACTTATGGGACCCTTTCTCTTCAGATTTCAAGATCAATAACGGATTTGACTTCTCACCGCCACAAAGATCAACTATGGAACAACTCCGTGAGGAAATGGATGAGATGAGGGAACAAATGGGTCATCTTATGTTGGAGATGCAAGACTTGGTCCATAATCAGGATGCGCTAAAAGAAGAGAATAGTCAGTTGAAGACTCAGTTAAGCTTGGTTATGGAAATTCTAAAAACAGTACTAAGAAAGGAAGGGGATGTTGTTCCTACTGCTGCAACAGAAGTTGTTGATCCCTTCTCTTCAGTAGGATCCCTTCCCACTCATGGAATACCTCAGGAAGTTCCTCCTCAACTCCATGTGCCATTACCTCCATGCCAATATGTTCTTTAAGGGGGCCAAATGTGTGGGAAAAAGCCTAAGAAACCTCAGAGAATTCTCAATCCTATCTCGATGCCTTACGCTCAGTTACTTCCCCGTTTGCTGGAGCTTCAGTTGGTTGAGCTACGAGAATTGGCTACGCCTGAAAAGCTTCCCCCCACCTTTAATGCCAATGCTCGATGTGAGTTCCATTCTGGGGCACCTGGTCATGATATTGAGAATTGTAGGGCGCTGAAGCAGCAAATTCAAGATCTCATTGATTCAAAAGTGATTTTGTTCACCCCCGAGGGTATGTTTGTTCAAGGAAATGGGGTTCCAACTGCGGTAGAAGAAAAGGTTGATTCATACTTCTATGTCAGATCTACTTCAAATCAGAAGCATAATGCACCATCTTGGGTTCCAGGTTTCCCACCTCACCAGTCTCCGTTTGTTTCACAGCCAGATCAAAAGAGGAAGACACCTGAACAGAATGGGTATTGGAATCATTGCCATCAGCAGGGTCCACAAATGCCAAGGAGACCACCAAGAAGGATTGACCCAATTCCTATGACCTATAGTCAGCTGCTTTCTCATTTGCTCAAGGATTCTTTGGTCCAACTAAAGGAGTTTAAGCCCCCTCCAACATCGATTCCTCAAGGATATGACTTAAATGCAAGGTGTGAGTACCATTCTGGGACATCTGGACATTCAACTGAGAATTGTAATATTTTGAAACACAAAGTCCAAGATCTCGTTGACTCCAAAGTAATATCATTCACTCCAAATGGCCTGCGCATAAAACGAAGAGTTCATGCCTAAGTGAATGCCCGTATTCCAGAAAGTATCAAAAAAAAAAAAAGAAGAAGAAGAAGCCCAGAAGGAGTCAAGTCTCCTCAACTATGGCAATCATCATTTCCTTTCTGTGTTCTCATTTCAAGTATTTCCTGTTTTGTAGAAGGCTACTTCCTTGTTTGAACTCGTTGGTATGATAATAATGAAAACACCACAAATTCTCGAGCAACTTTGTCAGAATCTTTTTCAAAAAGTAATCAAGAATGTTTTGTAGAAGCATCTCTCATTCTCAAGGTTCTTATGCTCAGTTGTATCCGTGGAGGTTGGTGTTTCAGTTGGTGTTTGAGCTCTCCTTGCAACAAGTAACTTCTCTAAGTTTGGTGATCACGCAAAGTTCCTCCATGTTTGACGGCAAATAATTCTTCAATGAATATGCTTGGGGCTCCCGCACGAGGGATAAGCAAGACGCACTCTTATCTTGAGCATTGCATCATTCGCATTGCTCGAATCCCTAAAGCATTACAAATTCTTGGGTGACTTCGTCAGAATCTTCTTCCATGTGGTAATCAAGAGTATTCTACACAATGCTCCTCATTCTCAAGGTCTCCTTCACCACAAGTTCTCAGTTTGATGACCATGCAAGGTTCCTCCACTTTTGATAATGAATACTTCTACAACATCTATGCTTGGGGCTCCCGCATGAGGGATAAGCAAGACGTACTCTTATCTTGAGCATTGCATCACTCGCATTGCTCGAATCCCTAAAGTAAGGCAAAAGTTTACAATTCATGGATGACTTCGTTGGGGTTCTCTTTTGAAGTAATCTGAAGTGTTTGGAAAGAACTACAGAAAGTATTCAAGAGCAACAAGTCCAGACGGAGTCAAGTCTCCTCAACAATGGCATTCATTTAGTTTCTTCATTGCATTCTCATTTGTAACATTTCATTGTTTGTTTAAGCATTGATAGCATGTAAAAACTTGTTAATTTCTGAATGAAAATAAAAATACATTGTTTATGTTCGTCTTGAAGTAATACATTCGTTATCACTCATAAAACAATTTGCTTGCATACGATACCAACTTTCCTAATCGCTTGCTTAGGCAAAAAGCCGAGGGAGAATGATGAAGAATTAAAATGCAAAAAAATCTTTGATCATGTGTTTTTGAATAAAAAACCCTACTGAGGATATACAGGCATTATTTCAAATCCCCAAACACCGGAGATATAAGGGAGATAGACCCTCGTCAACCCCTTTGAGCCTTGAAGTAGGAGTTCTTTTCTAATCATAAAAAACCCTTATTTTAACCTTGGGGCAGGGTAGTGTTCATTTAACTTGATTGAGTGTTCAAAACTCACCAAAAGGGTGTACATCCAAGGATACAACAATGGTTATCCTTCCAAAGGTTGAGGAACGTCAAAACCGCAATGGTTTATCCTTATTCCATCAAAAGATCAAGAGATGACGATGCCACAATGGTAATCCTTCATCAAGTCAAAGGAGTAAGGCGGTCGCGATCACCTCCAACAAATCAAAGACAATGCGAAGTCGCACGACTTGTTCAAAAAAAATAATAGCAAAAAGAAATGGCAAAAAGAATGAAAAGAAAAATGACGAAAAGAAAATGGCAAAAAAAAAAGATGACGAAATTGCCAAGCAAGAACAAAGTCGTGTGACAATGAATCAAAAGAATAAAAGGTGAGCGACCGCCATGTCCAAAGAACCTCATTGATTCCTCAAACAATTTCAAATTCCTTGTGAGGGATGAACACTCGTGTTGAGTTAACTGAACATAGGAATGGAGAACATCGCGAAGGGGGTGGGTACAAATAATTTTGAGCCTAAAAATCCTTTATTTTCTAAAAACCGCGAACCCGACCAAATTACAACCCCTAAAAGTCCTAATTGAAGTAGGGTTTGTTTTGAAAACACACTCCGACGAGATAGCGTTCAACTGACTTCCAATGAAGCGAAACTCATATTCATGTTGGTATCGTATGCTTGCTTTATCTTCCATATGCAAAAATCGAGGTTGTGTCGCAACCTCATCTCATAAAAAGTTTACAACTTCAAGATTAACATAGGCTTTGCATTAGAATTACCATTCTTAGAATTAACATTCTTTTGCATGCGAAATATGTGCTTAACATCAAGGAAATTTTCAAGGATGAGAATCAGTGAGCAACTTGATCATGTCAAAATACAAGAGACTTGAGAACTCCGAGGAGTAAAAGCTAAATCATTTCAGATGTTGACCATCAAGGGGCAAGTTATTTAAAGAACTCTGTAGGGCATGAATACTTGATGCGTTCTTTGACTACTCTGTGGTGAAGAGTTTGAAGACTCCGTTGAGCATGGTAAAGTTGTTTCCATGTTTGTTTGACTTCAAAACAAAGAAAGCTTGAGGATTATAGCCCGATGTACCTAATCAGGGGCAATTAAGTCGAGGTTTGACCTCTCAAATTCAGCATATCTGGGGCAATCATGTCGAGGTAAACATCTTCAAGCCTTGATCTATCTGGGGCAGTCATGGCGATAAATCTTTTCAAGCTTCGATCAATCTGGGGCAATCATGTCGAGGAATCTCTCTTGAGTTCGACCAATCTGGGGCAGTTACGTCGAGATTCGACAAATCTCTCCAAGGATCCACTGGGGCAATTTCCTTCATGGGTCGTGAAACTTGGGGCACGATCTTCTGAGATTTATTGTCCCCTCTCTAATCATAGGAGTTTATTTCTCCTGAAATCCTGGGTCTCTCCCCAAGCATGGAGTTTAGTTCTCCCGAGAGTTTGTTCCATTCCTCAAGCATAGGAGTTTATTTCTCCTAGGAGTTGTCCTACTTCCCTAACCAAGGCTCATTACCTGGATTTCTCATCCCCAACATGGTGAATCGAGGGAATCTCCTCAAACTGAAAATCCTCCAAACAGTGGCATATGGTGAGAAGTCAGAAATTATTCTTCAAGTCAAAGAAAAGTGCATCTTACAAATCAAAGTCCAATATCTATTGGCACCTCCACATGGTCCTTAACACTAAGGGGATTTTCCCTGGTGTTTACCTCACTAATGCCTTTATTTGGCACTCTGCATATAGCGTTCACTTCATATAACATTGCATCCTCAAAAGCGTAGCATATCCATCAAAATGGAACATTACGCCACAGAAAAATTCAAACATGCATACAAAGCATAAGCCAGATAATACAAATCTGCACCCAGTCAAGACAATAATACATCCCCACACAAAAAGTTGTCCTTACAAATTCTGATTGATATCTGCTACTACATTTCAAATCTCTTCCAACCACGGTGCCGAGGCGAGGTATCTTCAATCTCTGATGAGTGTCTGACACAATGTCTTCTTTTGTCCCTGGTGTCGAGTCGATGTTGAGTCATAGATCGTAAGAGATCTTATTCTTTCAGTCCTGAAGATCATGCTTAGGTCTTCTCCTGGTGTCGAGTCGATGTTGAGTCATAGATCGTAAGAGATCTTATTCTTTCAGTCCTGAAGATCATGCTTAGGTCTTCTCCTGGTGTCGAGTCGATGTTGAGTCATAGATCGTAAGAGATCTTATTCTTTCAGTCCTGAAGATCATGCTTAGGTCTTCTCCTGGTGTCGAGTCGATGTTGAGTCATAGATCGTAAGAGATCTTATTCTTTCAGTCCTGAAGATCATGCTTAGGTCTTCTCCTGGTGTCGAGTCGATGTTGAGTCATAGATCGTAAGAGATCTTATTCTTTCAGTCCTGAAGATCATGCTTAGGTCTTCTCCTGGTGTCGAGTCGATGTTGAGTCATAGATCGTAAGAGATCTTATTCTTTCAGTCCTGAAGATCATGCTTAGGTCTTCTCCTGGTGTCGAGTCGATGTTGAGTCATAGATCGTAAGGGATCTTATTCTTTCAGTCCTGAAGATCATGCTTAGGTCTTCTCCTGGTGTCGAGTCGATGTTGAGTCATAGATCGTAAGAGATCTTATTCTTTCAGTCCTGAAGATCATGCTTAGGTCTTCTCCTGGTGTCGAGTCGATGTTGAGTCATAGATCGTAAGAGATCTTATTCTTTCAGTCCTGAAGATCATGCTTAGGTCTTCTCCTGGTGTCGAGTCGATGTTGAGTCATAGATCGTAAGAGATCTTATTCTTTCAGTCCTGAAGATCATGCTTAGGTCTTCTCCTGGTGTCGAGTCGATGTTGAGTCATAGATCGTAAGAGATCTTATTCTTTCAGTCCTGAAGATCATGCTTAGGTCTTCTCCTGGTGTCGAGTCGATGTTGAGTCATAGATCGTAAGGAATCTTATTCTTTCAGTCCTGAAGATCATGCTTAGGTCTTCTCCTGGTGTCGAGTCGATGTTGAGTCATAGATCGTAAGAGATCTTATTCTTTCAGTCCTGAAGATCATGCTTAGGTCCTCTCCTGGTGTCGAGTCGATGTTGAGTCATAGATCGTACGAGATCTTTTTCCTTTCGGTCATTGTTTCATACAACCATCCTCTTTGAAAACCCCGTGTCGGCACCGCCACCACGTTATAAGCTATCTCCATCCGAATCCATTGTTCACTGTAAATATTTCCACCAGAAAAACAAAAAAATCTCTTTCCCCAGCAGATATCAAAACAAAAACAAAAATAAGGATAACATTTATACCATCTTCTCTTTAGGACAAATTTCAGGTACTTTGGTATTTAATCTTCTTCTACCTCGAATGTTCGAAAGGCTAGCGCCAATCTCACCTTCAGGTTTAAGACGATTAAATAGGGGCAGCTGTCATACCCCAAATTTGTCCTACCCTTTTACTTTCATCTGGCTTAGGCTTTGCATTTCATGTACATACCTCCCATTAGGTCATTTAACACCATGCATCATTTACTAGTAACACGGCATAGGATCAAGGATCTTGAAAAGGTTTTTGTGTTTATGATCATTAAAATCCTCCGCTTGTCAAACTACAAGGGTGTTATCTTCATCAAGGTTGATTTCAGGGCTTTGTTAAGATCTTTACACAGCCTATTTTAAAATGTTGAGGTTTCACCTGAGCTTCATCATCAAGTCAAAGTTTGGTTCGTCTGATTACATATGTTACAAGTGTCATATATGCTTTGATGTTGTGCAAGAGCTAGATAAAAAAAAAAGGAGAGAGATATTGTTTCTAAGGTCACTTTTAAATTGGAAATCATATGCTAAAGAGGGATAACTTTGACTTTTGTTCAAAGTCAACCATGGAAGGTTGACTTTTGACCAAAGTACATGTTAAGCCTATTTTGGTTTCCATCTTATCTTTGGTTTATTCAAATTGCAATCTGAAGTCCAGAAGAAGAAGTTTTGAATTCAAACTAGAAGCAAATTGGAGAAAGTGAAGAATACATTTAAATTGAGAAAGTAGAAAATGTCATTGAAAATCCAAGATCTATATGGGCTACAAGATTCATTCAAGTCTATTCATGAGATTACATAGTTATCCACATTCCATTTATATTATCTCTTCAAAATCGCAAACCGTGTCTGGTCGTTACATTGTGGTGAGCATAAGGAATCACATTACAAGGCATGTCCTAAACACTAAGAAGCTACACTAAGACTAAGTGTTCATAAAATTGCGTCTCTTGCTTCAGAACCATGTGCCATGTATCCCATGTGCCTCCATTGCCATCAACCTGCAAACACAAGTTCAATCACCATTATTAAATTTCCAGCTGCCGGTTCAAAAATCATACACAAAAAAAGAATACATATACATTCACATACACTCCAAAACACATTTGAAATAAGTCTTGGTTCATAAAAATACAAGCTCAGCCAGCATACATTCAAAAGAAGACACTCATGCTACTTCTAAATCTGTCTCAGAAATCCCTGCATCATTCAAAACCCAATCCAAAAAACATACAAAAATCCAGCTACATCCAAATAAACCAAACTATACAAACAGTTCAAAACAAAACCAAAATCCTGCAAAAAAAATGGACTATATCAAAACCGACACAGGCACACATCTATTTAACCTCATTCACGACGGTACAATGTAAGCATAGCAAGGCGGTCCAGTTTCATACATTCAAACCTGCGCAAGCTAGAACAAAACCGTACCGCTTTTGTTTTATTCAGAACTGATACCCAATTCAAGCACATCTAAATAGAGTTCATATCAATTCAAACCTGGAAAAAGGGTAGAAGAAAATCCCGGCAGCCACTTACCAATCCTCAACCATTTTACCAACTGGACATAACCTTATCGCTTCGCGATTGTCATCTTCGACCTCTGCCTGCTACCATACCATCTTGCTGAACCAAAACAGTCCCTGCAGAAAAAACCATACGCATTACAAGTACATACAACACTAAATCAGCATGCCAATATATACCAAAAAAAATGCATCAGATTCACTCACCTTTACATCCAAGTTCATCACCAAAACACCCTGCATCAAACACAAGAAGCCATAAGCCAAAGCAGAAAAAAAATCAAAAGAAACACAGTCCCACATTCAAGAAATTAGAAAAATTCAGTGGAAGTTGTAACTCCGAGTCCCACACTCAAGGATTCGTAATCATTGTCCAATCATTGCTCCTATAAATAGTCAGCTCCACTCACCTGCAGAAGGACCGAAAAAAGCACAAGCACTAACCTTCTCATTGTTTCGCTTGCAAACTTTGAGAGAAGAAGTGCTGAGTCTAAAGTTCATACACACTCCACGCCAATTTCTTCACTCCCCCTCTATTCATTCATCATTCATCTCTCTCCCTCCTTCACATTCATCATCTTCGAATCTCCACTCTGCAACTTCGCTCCACTCTGCAACTTCACTTCACTCTGCAACTCTCTCCTCCACCATCAACCTTGGACCAACCTCAATCTTCTTCTCCAACACGAAACAGAAACCCTCTACACTTTTCACCGCCACCAACAACCTCCATCTCTATTCAACCTTCAATAGCGAGATCCTCGTAACTGCTACTCCGATCTTCCTTCCATAGAACCGCACTTCAATCTTCACCGTGTCGAAATTGCAACCTCAACGTTCATCGTCATAACCAGCAAACGACGACGATTTCGTATCGTCACAATCAAAAGCAATTCTTGAACCAGCTTCGACACTCTTCATCAATCACTGATTCAATCTCCAATTTCCAATACTCTCCGCCTCTCTGAATCGCTGAAATACAAGAACACCGAGTCATTATCTTTACCGAAGCAACCTTCAAGCAACAATAATCAATCACCGCTTCATCACGCATCTGCAATCATCGATCTAATCGATAGCAGAACGCAACATCGAGAGAGATCGTGAGAACGAAAGAGATGAGAGGACGGTGTAATATTTTGTTATTGAATGCGTAAGAGACACCGGAAAGGAGATATCGGGCTTAGATCGGAGAGAGCAAGACGGAACAGAAGTGAGGTTGAACTGAGAGGAGAAGCTCCGTCGGTTGCGCGAAAGTTGAAACGGAGAAGGAGACGGCCGCCGTACCTGCGTTGTTCGTGAGAGAAAAGAGAGGCTCAGAAGAACTCCAATAATTCACGTAAACACAACCCTAAATCCCCTTTCATTTTTTTAATCGTGTGTTCAATTGTGTTTACTTGGATTTTAATTGTTATTGATTGATGATTTAAGCCTGATTAATGGATAAATCTGGTTTAATTGAACAAATTGACAATTCCAAAATCTGATTAAAAGGCTTTCAATTGATGTTAAATCTGAATTGGATCAATTGCTGAATCTTTGGGCCTCCCACATGAATCACTGTTCACGCCCCCCCTTGATCCATTGTTCCGTCTCTTTTACTGAAAACTATGACAAAAACAACATGCTGGGCTTTCCTCAATGGGCCTTGCGCCTAATTTTTGTAGCCTACACCATAACCTCCAGCATATACCCCCCTCTGAGCCCATATTTTCTTTATTAGAATTTAGGTTTTTTAACATAGCTTGCTATTATTTTTTCTTAGTGATAAAAACAATAAAATCAATAAAACTTGTTAGATTTTTAGGCCACTTTTAGGATTATTTTAGTCTTAGAATCTCACACATTAAAAATACATAAAAATAAGTAGATTTTAGGTTAATTTTGACATTAATCCTTTGAATTCTCTTTCATAAAAAAGGTCATAAAAAATAGTAGTATTTTAGTTAAATTTTGTGCTATATTTTGACTTGTTCTTTTTCATGCTTTCATGCCATTTTCAATATTCTACTTACCGCTTTATTTTTCATGTTTCTTTTAAATCCTAACCTTAGGTAGAAACCATGACAACATTAGGTAGAAATTCCCTTCATACTTAGGCTAGTTTCTTTTTCTTTTCAACCATAAAACACTCTAAAAATACTTGAATAAATTTCCCATAAAAAACACCAAGAAAACTCATAAAAAATGACTAATAAATACTTTGACTAATAAAAAGGGAATGGAAGCTTGTAACTTCCCTTGCTTAAGGGATGTTCGAGTGCTTGGAGCTCCCTTGCTTAAGGGTTCCATTAAGGCGTAAGTTCCCAACTCCTAAAAAACACCAACCAAAGAGTAACTCGAGTTTCCCTTGCTTAAGGGATTTCCTCGAAACGCTCAAAACCTCTCTCTTCTCTCGCTTTCTTAAGGGCACCGTTATTTCCGCTCCATTGCATCCTAGGCTGTCCCCTTGTGCAAGAGCGCGAACGTTAACGCCGCCCAACTAAAAAACACAAAAACAAACAAAACTATGGAGCCGAACTACGGCGCTCTGATTCCTGAAAAGGATACGTAGGCATCAAGTCGCGGGGCTTGAACGAGCACACTTGTAAATATTTCCTTCTTTTCCCCGTATTTCTTTTGCATTCATTCGCATATAGACATAGACATAGACACACCCTTTAGATAGAAACAAACATAGGTGGATACCATCGAGTATGATGGGCGCGAGGGGTGCTAATACCTTCCCCTTGCGTAACCGACTCCCGTACCTTGATTCTCTGGTCGCAAGACCTTGTTCCTTCCTTTGTTAGGTTTTCTGATATTCCTTTCCCTTATGGGATAAATATATTGGTGGCGACTCTGTTCATTTTTCGCGAGCGTGCGACACATACGATGTTAGCATTTAAAGGTGCAATATTCACACACTTAGCACAAGGACAATGAAATCGTCCATTACTTTTGGGAAGATTAGTTTCGGCAAATGTCAAAAACTCTAACACTCCTTTTTTATACTCTTCACTTGAGCGGTTTTTTTGCATCCAACTACGATCCATAGCTATGAATAGAAGAGAAAGAATAGTGAGAGAGAGATAGATAGATAGATAGATAGATAGATAGAGAGAGAGAGAGAGATAGATAGAGAGAGAGAGAGAGAGAGAGGGAGCTCATATAGAGTACATTTCACGTAACCCCCTTAAACTCTTACCTATCCTACTGCCCCACTTTCTTACCATTCACAAGAGGCAGATTTAAAACTTACTTCTAGTTCTATCTTATCCATAGTGGACTAATAATTAGAAACTCTTGTGAAATACACAAGAGGCAGATTTCACAAGAGTTCTTTAGTTAGCTCATGTCCTATCTCTGTTACCTCATTTGAATATAAGTTATTCACTATGGATAAGGAATTTCATGAAATAACAAGATGAGCTCCCTGTCCTGGCTTAACTAAAGAACACTTATCCATAGTGGACTAATAAATCAGAGTTCTTTTTGAGTTAGTGATATGTAAAATCAGAGTTCTTTTTGGGTTAGTGATATGTTACATTCATTTGAATGATAGCTATGGTTACATTAAACTAATTGACAAAGTCGGCGTTTTCCGTTACGTATCCCTGTCGGAGGGATAGCTACAGTCATAAATAGGAACCACCCATTTTAACACACATTGACTCAAAATATTAATAGCTGTAAGTAATACCAATAACAAGTGTTGTATATAAGAGGTAAAAGGATGCATTTACTACCCGCTAAGAGCAAAAATTAACTCATTGTAGTCAATAAAAATGTGACTGCTGTACTCCTAAAAACACAATTATACAATACCCAATCTAGTGAATGACAGCATACCTGCTCGGGTGGCGGAAGAGTGTGATGTTCGTGGTTTCTCCTAGAAGTAGATAGATCCCTCAAAGTACCCTGCAAAATTTCATTGTCAGAATGCACAACTACTGGCAGCTCTACAATTAGAATCATTTTGATTATCACAAACAGCAAGAGCAAACTATTACAATTCTGCGGACAAAGATGATTGAATCTAAATGTCAGTAACAAAATAAATGCAACAAAATTACTGATCCTAAGAGGTTAAAAATTCACAGTTAAAGAAAGACATAGCGAAATTACTGATCCTAAGAGGTTAAAAATTCACAGTTAAAGAAAGACACAGCGAAATTACTGATCCTAAGGGGTTAAGGATAGTTTTTGTCTAAGTTGTTGATTATGAGGAACAACAGTAAATAAATGATTATAAGAGGTTCCATCTAGTGCTATTAAAGGAGAATTCCTTGTGATTTGTTGAATGAAAAGCTCCCTGATTTTTCAGACCTGAGGGTCTTGAGATCATTATGTTACATTTGAGTTTTAACTTTTAAGAACCATCTTCATTGTTGCCATCTAAAGATGTCATTCATTGTCTTGGTTTCCAACATGCATCTATACCACCCAATGTAGTTGTTACTTGCGATTGCCATTACTTTTTTGAATAGAAATGCAAATATTCTTTGGTGTTTGTTAACTTAAGGAAATTCTTTAATTAGCTCATGTAAATCCAAGGCCTCCATATAATAGCATGAGTCTCTAACTAACTTCATTTTTGTTTGTACTCTACTTGAATTTAACATTTTCAACCTAAACCTGGCTTTCAGAACCGCCTAAAACACAACTTTCCAACTTGGATAAAAAGACACATATCATGCACAACATGACACATGTGTACCAATGATCCAACACACGTGTAGAAGAAAGCAAGTGTCACACATGCTACTCTACACGTTTTTTTTTCCACTTGTAGTGTTGATACACAATCTGTCTTTTTCTCACTTCTTATTACTCAAAATACTTCAACATATCCAATCTTTGCTTATAACTATCGTTGAATTCAAGATCTTTTCAACTTGTCATTTTCATCACACCTTTTAAGTTCAGTTCAGTACAGCTACTAAGTAAGGAAAAGCTATGTCTGGTGTGTCAATGGCTGTGGCTGGTGATACAAATGAAACAGATATAAGACAACAACATGGAAGCATGACAATGATGGGTTCATTACGTGTAATAGAGCTACAACTTGTGGCTTTTGTATTGGTTTTCTCAGCAAGTGGTCTTGTCTCACTTTTTGATCTACTCTTTCCTGTCTTTGTCTCTATCTATCTATTAGCACTTTCACGTTTTGTTTTTCCATCATACACTCATGGAGTGTCCCAAACTATTTTCCATGGAAGCAAGGCTTTTCGAGTCTATGTTATTGTTGGAACAATATTGGGTTTGTTCTTGCCTCTGGCTTATGTTTTGGGTGGATTTGGTAGAGGGGATAAACATGCTGTGAAAGGCTTATAACTTATATGATAAACGATTATGTAAAATAGTGTGATTATATGACAGGCCGGAAGATACGAAAACCCGGAAGAGAATCCTTTCTTTCCAGAAAATTTATGGCCATCACTTGTGCCATCTTACCCTTTCACAAAGGTAATTCATTATAACAGATATGATTTTCTGATTTTCACAGCTCATATAAATTTTAGAATCCACTCAAGCACGTGCCTGAAGAGATTTTAGAAGGCTTTGTTGAGGTGGTAGAAAATACAGGAGATTTTCCACTCTTTTAGAGTCAAGATTACACGCAAGTTTATGTCTCTTGAAAGAAATTGAACGAAAACAAAGACAGAACAAAAAATGAATAAAAAGAATACAAATCAAACATTAAAATAAGAAATGCAAATGCTGAAGAACCAGATAGTTGTAGAGTATATAGTAATTGTTTACCAATGTCTCCCTGTGGAGCTGTCTGTGAAGAAACTCTATCACTTTGGCAAATTTATCAGTTCCAGCTATCTGCCATTTCAAATACATGTATAGAGTGGTTCAGCACATCAAGTTTTAAGAATACTTACCAAACATAGGATTCGGCTCAATAAATTTATCCCGAAATCCCAATATAATAACTTTCAAACTTCAATTTAAAACTTTGAGTTTCTATTCATACACCCCAAACCCACATTTTCCATTTGTGAGATTCTACCATCCTCTTAAGCACAGACACGGACAATCACACCAGACATGATAACACGTTGTCACCGGGACGTATCATAGGCTTAATTTGTAAACCCTAATTTATGTGGTGGTAACTAACTCATGTAGAACTCAAAGCTACACACACTAGAGTCCTTAAAAAACTGATTATATAGTTTCTGTCATGGCAGGGTTTAAAGAAGAGTCAAATTTCCCCTTCAATGGTTTAGCAAAATTACCCACATCACTAAGAATCAAACTACTGGAATGTGTAACAAAACAGGTTACATCTAAATCCCTAATTCACACAAACAATGTCACAGAAAAAGAAAAACAAGTTCACATGCACAAACAAAATTCATTTCAAACAAAATCAAGCAATAGGAACTAATTTGCGAGTATAAACCCTAATTCTTCAGCTACTAATGTCGCTCAAAGTATAAAACCCCTAATTCTTCCTTACCAATGTCGTCACTGTGAAATGTTTCCTCTTAGCTTCGTTTGTCGTCACTGCGAAATGGATTCCTCTCAGTTTCAGTGAGCAAATGGGCGGTGCGGTGTTGGAGAAGAAGAGAGCGAATGAGCGAAGCCCTTTTCAGTCGTCACAGAAGCGAAGCGAAGTTGAGCGAATGAGAAAGGATTCACAGAAGCAACGCGATACACTTCCTGAAATCAAACTTCGCTGAAACCCGAAATCACAGAAGCAACACGATGCGATGAAAGCGATGAAAGCGATGAAAGCGATGAAGTTCGAATTGATTGAAAAATGGGTTCGGCATGCACGATGAAGTTCAGAAGTGATTGAAAATGGGTTAGGTATGCATGCGATGAAAAACTATTTTGGTTTTGTATATTTTAATAAATGGGTTAGGTATTGCCACATAGATTATATTTAGACCCATTAATATTGCCACATAGATTATATTTAGACCCATTAATATTGCCACATAGATTATATATTTTAAGTTATAAAATTAAACAATTTTTTTTGTTTATATACAATTACACCCGTTTTTTAGTTTAAAAGGAGTAATTAAAATTTTATTATAATAAATTTTTTAATTTAAACCCGTTTTTAGGAAAAAGGGTGTATATTATAACCAGATAATACAAAAGTGACATACTATTTACAAAATTGCCACCAAAAATTCTCAATTACACCCGTTTTTAGTAAATCAGGTGTAAATTTTAAAATTATATTGTATTATTTGTACTAGTGCTATACTAATACTTCTGAAAATTGTATTACTCTATCTCACATTCTTACAATTAAATAATATTTTACCACACACCCACAAATGAAATGCAAAATATATGCTACGAAATTAATGGGTCCAATGGGTTAATAATGTGAGTTGATATAGAAGAAGAGAGAACAAGAAGAAGAAAAGATGATAGAGTTACATTAGAATGCACGTTATTCGAATACTATTAACTTAATATAAATACATATACTCAATAACTCAATAGACTAAATCATTAAATATACTCAATAAGCAATGTAAAATATAGTTTTAATGATACCTTATAATATAGGTTAACATAATATCAAAAATAATCAAGATATTTTTTTAATATTTTAACACTCTTCTAAATTAAAATTTACTAAACTTAAAGTTGTTATAAATATATTATTTAAAGGAAAAAATATATAGTATATAATATTATAAACCTTATATATATATATATATATATATATATATATATATATATATATATATATATATATATATATATATATATATATATATATATATATATATATATATATATATATATATATATATATATATATATATATATATATACTCCAAGAGTAAGTGTTGAACACTTACTCCAAATCTTAACCATTGATTTTCATTAATTTAACGGTTTTAATTGATCATTTAATTTAATTATTTTTTAAAATATTTTTTTATATAAAAAATTAATTAAAGCCGATAGATTAATGATAATCAATGTTTAAGATTTGGAGTAAGTGTTCAATACTTACTCTTGGAGTAAATATATGGCTATATGAGAGGAACAAATATCAGCTATTGAATTCATCAAGAGAAGAGAGAATGTTAATATATTAATATGGCTATTAATTTCTCTCTTGATGAATCCAATAATTGATATTTGTATCTCTCATCTCTCATTATAAAATGCTCTTTATATATATATATATATATATATATATATATATATATATATTATAATTCAACCCAATTCAATAAAAAAAATACATAAATTATTATAACCAATGTTTGAAATTGTGAACACAGGCAATCAGATATTTGTTGGATTGAGAATTAAAGTTTGGGATGACAACGAGTACGTCGGGTGCGGATTTCATACTACCCAAACTCGCATTTGAAATCACCACCCAAACTCGAACCCAAACTGAAATCCTATTCAGGTGGAAAATAACACCCACGCCCACACCCGTTGGATTCGAGTTTTTCTAGTGATGGCTTGCACTGATGCTCTGAAAGTATTGTTTGGTACTCATATGTTGTTAGAGGAAATCAAAGACAGGTGGAATAATGTGTGCTAAAGAATGGATGATGAAGGTACTGAGGTTACTTGGGTTGTGTTCCGAGCTAGATTTTTAGAGAAGTACTTTCCAGAGGACGTGCGTAGTAAGAAAAATACCGAGTTCCTTGAGCTAAAGCAAGGGAATATGACAATTACGGAGTATACTATAAGTTCGAACAGCTGGTGAAGTTTTGTTCACACTATCAAGTTCGAGAGCGGCATGTGCCCTGAAATCAAGCAAGGTATTGTGTATCAGGAGATTCACAAGTATTCTGTGTTAGTGAATAATTGCAAGATATATAATGAGGATAATAGAGACCGATCTTCTCACTATAAGGTTGTGTTTGGAATAAGTGAAATAGATGGGAGAGAAGTTGGTAAGAGAGAAGTTGGTAAGAAATATAATACCTCTTTTGCTTGGTTTGAAGAGAAATAGGGGAGAGAGAGAGATAAAATTCATGAGGCCGACTTGTTTTCATCTTCTTCTCAATTTAGCGAAGAAAGAGGAGAGATTTGTGTATTTTTTTCCTTTCCAGCATTGTCCTTGCTTTATCCTTATTTCTATTATACTTTTTAATTTAATTATTTTACAATATTACATTGTGTCATGATACTATTTGTTTAACTAAAATATTAATCTCATAAATTTTAAATAAAAATAATATTAAAAGCAAATAAAAAAGAATGTAAAAATAAATTAAATAATTTAATTAATTTATATCTTAGAGATAAATATATTAATGTTATTTAACTACGGTATATTAATAAAAAATATAAGTGAATTTAAATTTATTTGATTAATCCTTAAAAAATAAAATTTTAATCAATTAATTAGTTATATTAAGTTTTTGATAGGTTAAATTTTAATGATTTTTGATACTATATGAATATATAAACTAACATAAAATTTAATATTAATTTTTAATTAAAGGGTATTTTTGTCCTATTCAAAATAAAATACACTTCTTTCTCTTCTATTTTACCTATACCAAACAATATACAAAATCTAATCTATTTCTCACATACTTCTCTCTTCTCACACTCTTTCTCTCTTCACAATTTCTTCTCTTTGCCAAACATAGCCTAAGAGACTAAGTGAGAAGAAAGCAAAGAATCAGAGTCATGGAAAACCTTATGGGAATCTGTCTAATAAGGGTAAGGAGAAGGCTGCTCAATAATCTATTGGTGGGAAAAGCGAAGTGGGGGGAGGAACTCTTGCTTTTGTGAGATGTTTCAAATGTGGTAAGTTTGGGCATCGTATTTTTTAGTGCAAGAGCACAATTGTGAATTGCTTCAAGTGTGGGAAGTCAGGTCACCGAGATGTTGAATGTAAGAGTAATACTCTGACTTGTTATAATTATGGAGAGCAGGGTCATATTAGTACTCAATGTGCGCAACCGAAGAAAAAACAGTTATGAGGCAGGGTCTTTGCCTTGTTTGGAGCAGAGACAGCAAAATCAGATAATCTGATTTGACGTACATGCTTTATTAATGGTTTACCTTTTATTACTATTATTCTCCATACATAAACCCTTCAATTTGTGGAAGAAACTTGGAGATCTATTATTGTTGTTGGTAAGAAAATGTTTGTTTTCAAAGATAAATTAAAGGTGTTGAAGTGCTAGCTTAAGTTATGGAATAGAGCGATTTTTGGTAATATTGCCCTAGGTGTGGAGGAATCTTTCAAGGAAATCAATTAGTTGGACAATTTATTGGTGGCAGATGATACATTAGTGACTTAGGAATTAGCTGCAGTTAGATGGGAAGCTAGCGAGTATCTGTGGCAGAAACTTCACTTTAAGGAATCTATGTTGAAGCAGAAAGCTCGTTGCAAATGGATTCATGAGGGTGACAAAAAATTCAGGTTCTTTCATTTTATTCTCAAATCTCGATTAAGTTGTAATGGCATTAATGCTCTGAAACTTGGTGACACTATTATTAAAGATATGGAGGGCATAAAAAATATAACAAATAATCACTTCAAAGACAAATTCTTGGAACCTCATTTCAATCATCCCATGCTTCAAGGAGTTCCATTCCATGATCTCTTTGATTCAGAAAGTTTTGATCTAGAAAAACCAATATCTATGTTAGAGCTTAAGGAAATCATTTAGAACTCTTGGGGGGTGAAAATCTCGGGGCCCGATAGATTCACTATGCAGTTTTACAAAACTTGTTGTGATGTTATTAAAGATGACTTATTCAATTGTGTTTTTGAATTTTTTTGCAGGGTCACATTTCAAAGGCAATAGCTTCCTCTTTCTTTGTGTTAATTCCTAAAATCCACAATCAGCAAGAAATCAGTGACTATAGACCTATATGCCTCATCTCAAGTGTCTATAAAATTATCTCCAAATTACTAGCATTAAGGATGAAATGTGTAATAAGGAAGCTCATCTCTAAATCACAATCTACTTGTAGAAGCATGCTTGAAGGTGCCTTGGCGGTCAACGAATTGGTCGATTTTGCCAAGCGGAATAAGAAGGATTTATTCATCTTCGAAGTCGATTTTGAAAAGGCGTTTGAATCGGTATCTTGGGAGTACATTTTCTATGTCATGGATGGTATGAACTTTGGGAAAAGGTGGACTAGTTGGATGCAAGTTTGTGTGAGTTAAAATTTCATTTATGTCCTAGCATGGGAGTCTTTCTAAGGAATTTCAAGCTACGAGAGGGTTACGTCAGGGCGATCTTCTTTCACCTTTTCTCTAACTTATTGTTGTAGAGGGTCTTGGTGGTCAAATGCGTAATGGTGTTTTGTTGGATTATTTTCACTCATTCACATGATCAGATGACCTCAGTTTCAACCTTCATCAATTTGCGGATGATACAACCTTATTGGGAAAACCAACTTGGGACAACTTTTGGGCTATCAAGTCAATATTTCGCGGACTGGAAGTTGCTTCAGGTTTGCGGTTGGCATCAACCCCTATAAAGGTTCTTCTTAGGAGCCAATGTTGTCTAAAATGCGATCCAGACTCTCTTCTTGGAGAAGCAAAAATGTGTCTCTCAAAGGTTGAGTAACACTAACTAACTTAGTTCTTAATTCCATCCTTCAACTCTATTTTTCCTTTTATAAAGCCCCAAAAAAGGTGATTCAAGATATGATCAAAATCCAAAGGGCGTTTTTATGGAATGGCGAAGAAAACAAAAAAAGAATCAATTAGATTGGTTGGTCCACCATTTACAAGTCAAAATCGGAGGGTGGGCAAGGACTGAGGCATCGCGAATTGATCAATGTCTCATTACTAGCCAAATGGGCCTGGGGAATTATCTTAAATGTTGATTTTGTTTGGAGGGTTCTTTTGGATTCCAATTGCTCAAGTATTGCAACTCGAAATTATAATTGCTCGAGCCGATCTTATCCGATCAAAAACAGTAAATTCTCCATTTGGTGGAGGAATCTTAGGTTATATATGGGTGTTTGGGGTTCTAAGCTTAACTAGTTTAGAGATAGGATCTCTTGGAAATTAGGAGACAGATCCGATATTATTTTTTGGAAGTATAAGTGATTATGCTCAACACCTATTTATTTGCAATTTTCGGCTCTGTTTGATTATTTCTAGGACTCTTGGCTTTTGGTGGCAGATGTGGGGCACTGGAATAATGGTGAATGGTCATGGGATCTGGACTTGCTTTCTGAACCTGTAGTAGACTCAAATGTTCATTTTTTTTTTGGCTTTATACCACCGGTTTAGTCCGGTTCGGGGGCGAGTTCTGGCATCAAGTGGTTCCATCCCCCTCCCGATCGCAGTTGCGGGGGATCGAACCGTGATTCTCCCTACCAAGTCCAGCGCCAATCACCACTGGACCAACTAACGATTGGTAACTCAAATGTTCATTTTGAATGGGAGGAGCTGCAACCTATTTTCTATGATACTAAGCTGAATATGGACTCGGAAGAATCTTTTATTTAATGGCGAAACAATTGGGGTTTTCAATCAAATCAACTTATAATTCTTTATCGTCTGATTTTTATACATATTACTTTTACGATACAGACAAATTTTAGACTTTCAAATTAATTTGGCCACAAAACATGCCTTTCAATATTCAAGTCTTCGCATGAAGATTAATTAGAACAAGTTACCAATCAAATATGAGTTAGTCAAATGCTTTCGGACCTTAGCTTATTAACCTTGTTTTTGTTTCATCTTTTATTCATTAGAAAATGTGTTTAGCTAATTAGTCTTTTTTTAGTCGCATATGAACAATTTGATTAATAGTTGTAGAAATATTTGTTGTGTCGAAATATTTGAATTTAGAATTCTTTATTTTTACAATAAAAATACTTCTTGTTTATTTATTGTTATGTTATTGGAGTATGTTTTAGTAGTAACTAAATTCATGTTTCCTTTTTGAAAAAAAACTAATTGTAATAGTAAAATGTAAATTTATTTTATTTTACAGTCCCCACCACCACATGCGTCTTATTTCTATTTTGGGGCCTGTTCTTATCATCATCATATTCTAAAAAATGATTCCACTTACATTAAAACAGATAAGAGCACGCTTTGCAACAAAAAAAGAAAGGTGGAATTGAATCAATTGATACAGAAACAAATTCAAAAAATTAGTGTGAAAGAAATCCATAACAAACAAGTTGATAATCATCTTTTTAAACTCACACAATTTGTATGACTTAAGAAATAGATTAAAATATAGAAAAGAGACACCTAAACTATAAAAAAGAAAAGAAACATGATGGCCCTAACTGAAGAACGTTTCCTTTCTTCCTAACGCCTTTAGTTATTTATGTCCCTACATTGTATACAAATCTTCAAGGGCCAAAAGAAAAATAAAGTGAAATATAATGATGGTAACTAACCGCATTAACAAATAAATTATGTTATTTATCAAAGGGATTAGATGTAAGAGAATAATCAATACTCACACAACGTGACATTGACAAATATAAGTATCCTAAATAGATGTGATCATATTTCTTTTCAGAGTATGAAATAAGATTACATATCTTAAGAAAATATATGAAAAATAATCAACTATTTTATTTAAAGATCAAAATATAAATTCTACATCCTTTATCTTTTTATCTTATTATCTTCTGCGGTTTATATGTATTTTAAAAATATATAAAAATTAAATAGTATTTTGCTCTAAAATAAACAAAATACAAAATATATTGACACTGATTTAAAATATGATTTTAATTTTTATGTTAAATATAAATTAAAGTTAATTACTTTAACTTAAAATACTCTTTAATAACACAAGTTTTCATACAAAATTGAAAAGAAATAGTAAGTTTTAAAATTCCATAATTTTGTTAATCATATAAAAATAAAAAACTAACTAGTATTATTTTTATCACAAGGTTATATTCTCTTAAATTAGCTCAATTAATAATCATATGCGTCGGTATGTCATTATAAATGAGTGGATTTATGTGAAAAAACGAGTTTGATCTATCAAATAGATCTGTTTAGTCTGTATTTCTTATGAGTCAGATCAAGATTTTAGATTCGATATTCTAATATATCTTTTCTGTCCTATCTTATTTTTTAAATTTTTTTATAAGTTTAGTGCCACATTCTCCCATCTCCGCCCTCATTTATTTGAATGCGGATCAAAGTATTAGATTTGCATCTTCAACTTGAACTATCCACATTGTAATTTTACAAATTTTTATAAATTAGATTTAAAATGGAGTGACGTATCTTTTTGATACCCTAATTAAAACCCACAATACTGTTAAAACAAAAACACAAATAAATGATTAAACACTAAATTATTTTGTTTATAATTAAAATGAAATAGAATAACATCATAATTAAATATAAAAAAAATATAATTTATGTTGATAAATACACCCCATATAACAAAGCCCATTTACCCAGCTGTTTACAGTTTACACATAAAAGTCACCCCACCCTATTCCCTCACTCACTCCCTTACTATCATCATACACACCTTTTCTTTCTTAAAACTTAAAAACAAAAACACAAAACCTTCCCTTTTATTTCCCTTACCAAAACCACAACCCGTCCTTCCTCTCTCACTCACCATTACTCCTCATTCTGACACCCCTTTTCTTTTCTCACCTTCTCTTTCTCCATCCCAATGAAAGAGCTAACCCTTGAACCTGAAACCACCCATGGCCATGGCCATGCTCATGCTCAAGCCATAGCACCATCAGAGATTGGTAAAGGCAACTCCACAACCAGACCTGACCTACACAACCGAGCTGTCAAAATTCTAAGAGCCAGAGAAGCTTACAATGGTGGCTACAATGATGAAGTTGGTGAAAAGCCTTCTAGATTTGAAGTCTTTGGTTGGTACCTTTATGAGTTTTGCTTCTACTTTGTTCAAACTGTTCTTGTTCCTGTTGTGTTCCCTCTCATTATCAGCCAGCTACAGAAACAGCCTACTGTTTCACTTCAAGAATGGAACAAGATTCATCCTGGTACTCACTGCTCACAGAAGGAATTTCATTTGTAAGTCCACTTTTTTTCTCATAACTTTGTCCACTTTTTTTTCATCATAGCTATAATATAACACTATTTTTAAGATTACATTTTTTTTTTTACATATTATTTTGAAATTTATGGTCTTTTTACTAGACCAACTTCACTAACAAAAAAAAAAAACCACTTAGAGTAGTATATTTTTTGAAAAATAAAAATCATAACTTTATGTATTTTTCTTATGTAGTCATGATCTACACTAATTTATATGATTTGGGTTTTTCATATTTTTTTGTAAATTTGAAAGAAAAAAAAGTTGTAGTGAGTAGCCATGACTATGGGAGATGAAGAAGGGTTTGGTAGAAAATAGAACATTATTTATTTATTTATTTTTTAAAAATTTGTTGGAATAAGAAAAAAAGTACTAGGTGTTGTGTGAGAAACACAACATAGGGTTCCATAATATAAGGTATTTTTTCTATAATTAAAAAATAAAATGAGCCGTTTGTTCCACTATAGTTCACAATCATGAAAAGGTGTGTCCTTTGTGTCTTTGTTATACAAACCTACTTTACTCTTACTCAAGGGTTAACTTAAGATTCTTTTTTTCAAAAACCACTTTCATTACCCACAGGACATAAACCCTATTTATTAACCATTTCAACCTTTGATATATACAAGGAAAATAAATAAATGTTTTCCTTCAACTATTGGCCAAAAAATAAACCATGAGAGAGAGAGAAGAGAGAGAAAGATCTATGTATGTTAATGTAATGCTCTCTTCCTAGGGAGTATAAAAATATTTGTCGGACTCTCCTGAAAGTCCTCTGTCTTCTTCTCAACATTTAAAGATACTAGTGTGTTAATAATATCCACAACGGTTAAGTTTTTGATTTTTTTATTATACTTTCAAAATTTATATTTGAATATTTACACTACATGCACTAGGGTGCTCTTTTTTGAGATTTTAGTTACTTTATTATTTTTATGCACACTTGTGATAATTTTGTAACAAAAGTTGAAAGCATGATAATAAATAAACAAAATGATATATTACTTTTTTATAAAGTGAAAATTTGAATTTCATTGTCGGTCGTTAGCTCACAATCGAGCTTAAAGACAATTTATAGTGCCGACAATAATGAATCTGTTTTTTTTTTCTTTATATTTTATCTATTGAGTACTTTTTTTTGATCAAGTACAAAACAAATCTTGCCAAAAACAACCTTTAGAATTATTTTTTTGATACATCAATCAATGTTTTGAAATGATTATACAGTTCAAAGTTTGTAAAAACAACAGCAACCCAATAGTGCAAATGGTCCTTTCCATGTGCAATATGTTAAATTTTAGAGTGACAATTTATAAATCACTTCAGATTTCCATTACTTTGCAGTTAATATGCAAGATATTTTATACATTTTAAATAAGATAACAGAAAAATTATTAATTCAAATTGTACTAATGATGTTTGTTAAGTCAAGTCAGCTTAATTGATAGTTGTGCAGATACATCTGATACTTTGCAGATACATCTGATTGCATGGCGTGAGTTTGAATATGCGATATGTATTTGCTAATGTGGTGTGAATTATGCAGGTATAGCAAACTCACTGGCCACAGTATAAGTTCAAAGTTTTCACCATTGGAATGGACATCAATTGCTTGGGCCATAGGTCTAGCCATAGCTGCACCAATTCTTGGTTTCCTGTCCTTCCACCTCGACGGAAATTTCCCGAAACTCATCACAGTAGCAGCAACAGGTGTTGGAGTTTTCTTCTGTCTCCCGGCCGGATTCTTCAAAGTTACAGCCATTTTCATTCCCTACATTGCTGGTATTATTGCAGCCAGCACAGTCGCGAATGCTGCTCATACGCAACATTTTGGCCTCATGATTCGCGCTTTCACCGGAACATCTCTTAAGAAAACACAGTTTTTCATTAGGCAAGGTGTTTCGACGCGCCTCTCGCTTCACGCTACTTCGGCTGGATGTTTTGGTGGAGCTTTGATTGCTGCTTTTACTTACCATATGATACATGAACTCAACGATAACGAGCGCGATGTTATGAGTCTTTGGGTTGTTTCGATTTTCAGTGGACTGATTTGGCTTGTTGGGATCTTACATTTAGCTACAGCTACAAGTAGAACCACTGATTCAATCTCGTTTTCGTCGAGGCTTCACCCTTTTTCCATCTTCAAATATCCTCATGCTATTGGTGGCCTTGCTAGTGTTTTCCTCGCGTCGTTTACGACTATGACGATTTTCATGGGAGGTGTGATTTTCATTGTTGGACAGCTTTGCATTAGGCCACTGCATTTGCTTCTGTTCTGGTTAACCTATTTCCTCTTCCCACTCGTTTCGCTGTCGCTGCTTCAACCTTTGCTTCACCTGATCAAGACAAGCTCGGTCAAAATGCAGATCGTCGGGTTCTTTTTCTCGCTTCTGTCATCCGGATTCGGATTCTATTACGGACACAGTCACTGGAAATGGGGACACTTGGTTCTCTTCGGCGCCATTCAGAGCACAGCAACAGGCATTCTCCACGCGTTCGGTCGGGTTCTAGTCTTGGACTGTGCCCCATCAGGTAAAGAAGGTGCTTTTTCGATATGGTATGCATGGATGAGAGCTGCAGGGTTGTGTGTCGGGTTCACAGTCGGTTCAGTCGGGCCAGGACGGATTAGAACTTCATTCGGAGTCGCGTTTTGCACTGCTATAGCCGGAATTGTCGTGTTACTCTTTGGCAACATCAGTGATGATGGTGGGGCTGTTGCTGCAGGGAACGTAACCGACGATAACGAAAGAAGTTCTGCTGTGGTTTCTGGTTTGGATTCGAAAGAAGTGGCTCGAGTTTGAAGAATAACCGAATTAATAAAAAAAACTAATGAATGAATGAATGAATGAAGGAATGGTGGTGCATGGTATATTGTCTGTGCATTATATGATTCTTTGCAGATGTGATGTTAATGCATGCAACAGTAACAAAAAATGGGGGGTTTTATTTTATTTAGTATGATTGATTTTAGTTAGGTTTATTTTGTTGCAGAGTGCTTATTATGTTTAAATTTTTTATTTTCTGTTGAAGATTTGGATTCTGACATGTGTAACAACTGTGTTATAGTATTTTGTCATATTTGTTTCTCATAAACATGTTTTTTAGCTACTCTTGTTTGTGCAATGCTAAAATTGTATGATAAAAAAGATAAATCATGCAGTGACAAAAGAGTAAAATTAAGAAACATGTTAACAGTTTAAGATTGTCAGAATTAAGGCGTACTAAACTATTGTGAAAGTTAAACTAAAGAGTGTTTAACAAAATCAAGAAATTGTGATTTTGCTAAATGTACTGTTTTTTCCTGTCATGCAGTATGGTCAAAACATTTAACCATATGGGTTGGACAGAAATGGTTAAATATGCTTGAAATTAGGGCCAATAATTGAGAGTGATTCTGACAGTGTAATACAGAGGTCAGTGTGTCTGAAATGTTGTCTCCTATGCTTAATTTTTACAACATGTAAGTAATGTCATACTAATTTGTGTTTTAAAGATAGTAGTGTATGTTTAGGAAAATCTAAAATAATAATTTTTTTTTGTTAAATTATTAAACGCACGATATAAAAAAATTGGTTTAAATTTCATTTTCATATCTTCTTAAAACATAATTTAGCATTTTCCATGTAAACACCTATAAGAACTAGTATTTTTTTTTTTCCTTTCTATATTGTAATGAATTATGTGGTTGCCAATTTTTGAGTCTTGTTCAGGAGTCAAAGAAATAATTTTTGTAATAAAGGAGGGGCAGGGAGGTTGGGTAAAGTTAGGTAGGATAGGGCTCAATGTTGGTTCTCATTCTCAAATTATTCTATTATTATTAGAGTATTATATTTTTTAAATGGTGATATTTATTTTGATGTCATTGTAAAACTTACTACTTTTTACTTCATAAGGTAGATTTTGTAATTTGTAATCGAGAAAAAAATTCATATTACTCATGTTCTAAGTTTTATCTCATAATATAAACTCTTATTGAACTTTGAATTCTAAATTAGTTGTTCTTAGAGACCCATATTACAGATAATTTGTATAGATGAAAATAACAAATTTATAGAAAAAAATTTACGAAAAAATTTGGCATTTACTTAAAGACTTTCGGAAAGTGATGAGTTTTTTTTTTTTTTTTTTATCTCACAAAGTCTTAAAATTTCAGTGAAAAGTCTCCTTTTGATATAATCAATCTTTTAAAACTATTTTTTTTTACACGATTCAAGACTAATCTTATACTTGTCTTTAGAAATTTTGATAGCGATATCATCTCCCTTTTAACTAGACCTTGAAAATTAACATTCGAGAATAATAACACATGTCATACTCAATACTTAAGTAAAAGATTGTGCGCTTGTACCCTTCATTTTAGGAACCACAACTTCAACTGCAACACGTGTAGATACATCTAATGCAGATACCAGCCTTTCAACTGAATGCACATCATTTGTTAAATTGGAATTTCCAACAAAGGCACACCAACAAGTTCGTTCATGTTCAAAAGGGAACCAGAATACCTTGACTCTTCTTCCATGACAACCCTAATCCAACATGAAACTGAATTCCAGATTGAAATAAAAGCAACAAATCCATGTTGAAAATTCGAAGGCATACAAACCATGATCGAATTTTAAAATAGAAAAACAACATTAGAAAGAGAAAAATGAAGCAAATCGACGATTGGAACGAAAATTGAAAACTAACAAGGAGAGGTTTATATATTTAATTATACGCTTGACTTGAGTAAGATGGCTAACCTTCAAATTGGCTTGATAGCCAACACAAACGCTTATAAAAAGTGATATCAGGACGATTGGCAGTTAGATACAAGAGGCTACCAATCATACTCCTTATAATTTATTGGTTCTTTTTTTCATGTCGTGATTCCTTCATCTAGGTCTCCTATATTGTTTTCAATATGATGATTCATCTTGATCCTTGATGATGGGTTTGTTCTTTCAGAAGCACTATCCTCATTATTATGGGAATCTCCATCTTCTTTAGCAGACTGTAAGTTATTCTCAATAATGTCTAGATTATTCGTGGGAGATCACTTCAGGTTGATTATTGTTAATAATGACATTTATAGACTCCATTATGGTTTTAGTGCGATTTTTAAACACAATATGCCCTATTGTTAATGGAATGCCCTATAAAGATGCCTTTACCAAGAATGTAGCAAATACTTCCAAACACATGAAAATATTTAACCTTTAGCTTCCTCCCCATCCATAATTCATATTCATAATGAGTAATCTTGGTACCTATTCGAATAGTTACTCGATTGTGAAAATGACAGGTAATATTCATTGTAATTGCCCAAAAGTTATATGGAAGGTGTTTTGCATGAATCATAACTCTAGCCATTTCTTGCAAGGTATGGTTCTTCCTTTCGATAATGACATTTTGCTGAGGTTTGATGAGAGCATAAAACTCATGACTAATCCCTTTAGTAGTGCAAAAGGAAGAAAAGTTTGAGTTCTTAAATTTTCTGCCATGATCACTTCGAATGTCAATTATCTTGCCAATGTCTTACCCTTTTTCTCTTGAAGACAATGACAAAGAGCTTAAGAAACAACGAAGTTATCAAAAT
Source organism: Vicia villosa (assembly GCF_029867415.1). NCBI lineage: Eukaryota > Viridiplantae > Streptophyta > Magnoliopsida > Fabales > Fabaceae > Vicia > Vicia villosa. The sequence goes on along the minus strand of NW_026705109.1, from coordinate 210,491 downwards.
TCTAACGAATAAATTCAATCCATGAGTATTTAGAGCAATCATAAACATAAACAAAGACATATCTTTTCCCCCCAAGACTTTCAGCTTGATAGGTCCCATAAGATCCATATAAAGTAGCTCAAGCACACATGAGGTGGTAAGATGTTGAACCTTATGAGACATCTTGGTTTGCTTTCCTACTTGATAGTCAACATAGATTTTACCTTTTTCGATCTTAAGACCAGGTATGCCAACAATAGCATTCTCAACAATAATCTTCCTCACACTACTAACATTTAGATGCCCAAGATTTTTGTGCCATAACTTAGTTTCTTTAATTTAGGAAATTAGACATGATTGGGATTAATTTCTATTCGAAGGAGACCATATATAACAGTTGTCCATAGATCTAGACCCCTTCATTAGTTTAGTATGTTATTTATCTATGACAGAGTATTCTGCGCTATTAAATTAGACACATACATTTTGATCACATTGTGAACTGATGCTAATAAGATTAGCAGTAAGACCATAGACTAATAAGACATCATTTAGACAAGAAACACTAGGATAGTCTAACTGACTTTTTCAAATAAATTTTCCTTTAGCACTATCACCAAAAGTAACAAAGTTATTAAAATAGGATTTGGTGTTTTTTTAGATAGTTTCTTTCACTAATCATGTGTCGAGCTAGCAAAAATGCAATCAAAGAACCCGCCTTCATGAAATGATACTTTGAGAGAAGTTCATCATCACTGACAGTCTCAGTATCATCAAGGAAAGTGTCATTATTGGGTGATTCTAAATTTGAACTTTGTTAGACACAAATAGTAAACTCCATAACAGTGTTTGGTTGATCTAACTCACTTTTTTAGTCTGACTCGTCATTAGAGAAAGTGGCATTATAACTTTTTCTTTCTTTCCTCTGATAATTTGAACATTCAACTTGAGTATGTCCAAATCATTTGCATTCGCGAAATTGGATTTCTTTGGCTTTGTTTTGTCTTTCACTGTCTTTTCCAAGACAATGAGGGTTACCACCTTTTGAATTAATTATATTGTTTGTCTTTGACATTAGTAAAGCCATTATTCCTATACCTTTTATCCAATGTTCTCATCACCTTGCTGAAATTGTTAGAAATCATGTTAATAGATTAAGTTAGATTCTCATAAGTGTAATGAGTTACATGGTCAATAATGTCCACTTTGAATGCAACACCCTTACTCTTTTTCTCAAATTTCTCGTCAATTCTAATCTCAATGGTTTGAAAGGAGACGATTAGTTCATCAACTTTATTGTGGAGACATCCTCATCTCGAGCTTCCGTAATTGTGGATCTATGTGCTTGCAGATAGTGAAAAATATGCACATGGAGTTTTGATGATGACAACACATGACGATAGTCTACTACAAACACTAAATAAATGATCTTAGAAGGACTCAAGACCAAAGTACTTTTACAATCATACAATATTCAGTAAAAGCCTTGAAACTTCCCTGGTGCAAAGTGTGAAAGCATGCCGAGTCATGTCTGTCAATCAGTCTGAGTGAACTGAGTATTGTAAAGATAAAGGTAGTAGCGTAAGAGTACTAAGGCAACTCACACACACACAATTTTTTTTATAAAAATAAAACATTTAAAAAATGCCTTGAAATTATACTAGATGACTTGGGAGCTATGGAAATGGCTAGAGGGGAAATTTTGTATTATCTACTCGATTAGGACTTTGATCTAATAGATTAAATCTACTCAAACTTACGACCCAAGTCATTCAGACATCGCCTTAAAGATATGTAACAATTTTATATCAAAACCTTCATTTTTGGGCATCTCAACGAACATATTTATAGTATTTAATCAATTAGATAATTAATTCGGCCCATGGATATTTTCCTTTTTGGGTGATCCTAATTACCTCCCTCACTTGAAATCATGCCACTTTCTAACGATTTTCTTTTTCTTTGGAATTTATTCTTTTCATCTCCTAAGTTATCTATTTCACCATTGGTTGCCTAAATGCTATTGAACAATACTCTATCTGCGAGGAGAATATTTTTTTAATTGGTCGTGTTGGTCGTTTATAGTCTTAAGGGTGTGATACCTTTAAGAGATTGGGTATTGGTTCATTAGATCAACCATAAATATTTTTTATTAGTTTATTAAGCTTTATAAGAAATAAATTTGCTTTGGTTAAAGAGATAAACCATAAATCTATGATTGTCTCGATAAAATAAGTTAGGGGTAAAAGCCATGTTTAGGTTAGGGATAAGCCTATTCAAAATTACAAGATCAGATTGTATTAAGGTTAGTGGACATAACCTTTAAAAGTTCAAAGTCTACAGTGAAAAATCTCAAGAATACCTCTTAGAGACAAGACTGGGCCAACGTTCGGCCAAACCTGAATAACTCTCTGGTGTAACCTTTCTATCATTATCCTCTTTATATTTACCAATTTACATTCATGTACATTACTTCCGCAATGCTAACTCACTTATAAACTTACTAACACGATCTTAATCGAGAAAGGTTAGAATTAATCACGTTTTTAAATATCACAATTCATCTCCCTCTTGTGCTTGAGGTCACTTGTTAAACAAGTGGCATCAGAGCCTAACTCCCATTAAGGACTAGTCATCTCAGGAAGAAGGATAACTTCAAGCTATTCACTAAACAAACCTCTATCCTTCAATGGATAAGGGTATGGGCTATGGAAAGAAAAAATGAAAATTTTCATAGAGGGAATGGATCGTGGTATTTGGAATGCCATGAAAGAAGGACCATATGTTCCAACACACGATATTGATGGTGTTGTAGTTAACAAACCTGAAAAGGATTGGTTCAAAGAGGATTGAGAAAAAGTTCAACATGGTTTGAAAGCTAAGAATATTATCACCACAACACTCGGTTTTGATGAATTCTTATGAGTTTCTCACTGCGAAACTGCAAACAAAATGTGAAACATTCTCCAAATCACCCATGAAGGTACTAATGAGGTGAAGAGGGCAAGGTTGGGCACATTAACCCATGAGTATGAACTCTTTAGGATGAAACTTGAAGAGAACATAAATCAAATGCAAACACGATTCACTCATATAATAAGTCATTTGAGAACTTTGGGAAAAACATTCTTAAATGAAGAATTAGTTATAACAATACTTAGATGCTTAACCCGCAGTTGGCAACCAAAAGTCATTACGATTTATGAATCAAAGGAGTTAGAGACTATGGACACACACACACACAGTATTTGGTAAATTGCAGGAACATGAAATAGAACTCAAAAGATTAGCCATATATGAAGAAGAAAACAAGAAAACTAAAAGTCTAACACTCAAGGTAGAAGAATCCATCTCAAAAGATGATGTGGCTCTCATAGTAAATAATTTCAAAAGGTTTATGAAGAAAGAGAAAAAGGAAGAATAAAAGTAAGAAAAAGATGGAGAAAAATCATCCATTCCAAAATCCTATAACTGCGGAAACAAAGGATATATCAAACCAAATTGTTATCTACTTTAAAGGACAAATTAGAAACCCAAAAGAAATCAAAAGAAGAAGAAATCATATGTCGCTTAAGGAGATAATGATATGGAGTCCTCAGATGATGAAGAAGAAAAAGCCAACATCTGTATAATGGCAAAACATCAGGATGATGAGGTAACCTCTAAATTTTCTTACAATGATTTATTTAAGCTATGTAAGGAATTATCTAAAGAAACAACCAAACTGGAAACAATCATTTCAACATCAAATAATAGAATCTCCCTTCTTGAAACTAAAAATAAAACCCTAGAAAAGGAATTAAAACATCTTAGAGAAAAAGAAGAAAATCTAAGGAAAAATCCTTCCACTTCAAAAAGAGACACATGTAATGATTGAAACATCTTAAAAGAGGAAGTATGTGACCTTCAGAAAACACTCGTTAAGTTTACTAAGGGGAGAGAGAATTTAGAAGTAATGTTAAGAAATCAAATAGCTTCTTACAAAAAAGCAGGATTAGGGCATGAACCAACTAACAATAGCAAGCATTTAGAGAATATGTGTAAAATGAAAACAACATCTCATTGCTCAAGATTTATGTGCAACTATTGTAAGAAAGAAGGTCACCTAGAAAGGTTCTATTTCTTAAGGAAAAATCATGAAAGCAAAGAAGGAAATTCCCCCTTATATTTTTATAGAAAACATTGTGAACATAGAATCAGAATATCATCTAATTTTGAAAATGGATATGTATCTCAACCAAAAGGGAAAAATATCTATGATACTAACGAACAAGGACCCAAGATGATATGGGTACGTAAAGTAAATAACTAACTTTTTTTGCATGAATGCTTTATAGTCTCAGACACTAAATGGTATCCTGATAGCGGTTGTTCAAAGTATATGACAGGTGACAAAACCTTATTTTACACCTTTTTCCAAAAGAATGATGATATGCTTTATATAGAGATAATAATAAAGGAAAGATATTAGGTTAAGGAACCATTGGTAAGACCCCTAATCCTAAGATTGAGGAAGTCCTCTTGGTAAAAGGACTAAAACATAACTTACTCAGTATTAGTCAACTGTGTGACAAAGGTAACAATGTAACATTTGATTCTTCTAGTTGCAGGGTTATAAAATCAAAATCAAATAAAACTTTATTGACTAGCTCAAGAAGTGGAAACACCTACACAGTAAATTAAAACAAAATCCCTTCAAATGGTGTATGCCTCCTTAGCAACGAAGATGAATCTTGGCTATGCCATATGAGAATAACCCACATCTACATGGACCACTTAAATAAATTGGCCCAAAAAGAACTTGTAGATGGACTGCCAAACTTGCGTTTTGAAAAGAACATATTATGTGATGCTTGTAAAAAAGGAAAGCAAGTAAGGGCTTCATTTAAATCAAATAACATAGTTTCTATTGATCGGACCTTACAACTGCTTCACATGGATCTTTTTGGCCCATCCAGAAACGTAACTTTAGGAGAAAAAATTTACGCTTTGGTTATTGTGGATGATTACTCTTGCTACACTGGGACAAATTCTTATCTTAGAAAAGAGACGTGTTTGCTGCCTTCCAAAAACTAGTCAAAATTATTCAAAACGAAAAAGGAGTGAGTATTGTATCCATAAAAAGCGATCATGGAGTATGCTATACCCCAATTTTTTCCTGAGTCCAAGTACCACGGGTCCTTGAATCTCTTTTCATCTCTTGTTGTGACCATCATCATCATCATCTTTTCTCCTTCTTCATGTTTTGCAAACTTTGCATCAGTTTCTTGATTCTTTTGTTTTTCTGGACACTCACTAGAATAGTGGCCATACTTTTGACAATTGAAATAATGAATGTGACTTTTGTCATGTTTTTGACCCCCACCTCTTCATCTACCTGCAACACCACCTCTTTAGTTGCTTTGGTATGAGGGCTTTCTCTAATTCGACCAGCTTCCTTCTTGCTGACTTCGAACAGTCAAATGGGTGTAGCCTCCTCTACCTTTGTTTTAATTTCAACTTCCTTTGTCGTTCTTTTCTTTTGCTGATTGTGACTGCAAAGCCACATCACTCTTTAACTTGCCTGCAAGTCTTTCATCCATTATTTGTTGATGAGATTAAAGTATCCCTTGAAGCTCTTCCTTTATAAATGTTGATCTTTAGACTCTTCTATGGCTACTACCACGTGCTCAAACTTTAGAGCCAATGACCTCTTCCCGTTTATAAAAATATTTGTAACTTTTTTCTGTTAATAAAAATAATTTTATCAGACTTTTTACTGTTTATAAAAATATTTATAACTTATTTCCGTTTGTAAAAATAATTGTATAAAAAATAATTGTATCAACCGTAGACTTTTTTTCGTTTATAAAAATATTGTAACTTATTTTCGTTTATAAAAATAATAGTATCAACAATTGACTTTTTCCCGTTTATAAAAATATTTGTAATATATTACCGTTTATAAAAATAATTATATCAACAATAGACTTTTTCATACTTATAAAAATATTTGTAACATATTCCTGTACAATTATTCCCGTTTATATAATTGAATTAATTAGAATTTAAAATGTATCCCATAAAATTAAATATGAGTATTATTGATTAAATAATAATTAATAGCGGTGATTGGCGTTGAACTTGGTAGGGAGGACCACAGTTCGACCCCCCGCAACTACGATTGGGAGGGGGCTGGAACCACTTGATGCCAGAGGGGGCTGGAACCACTTGATGTCAGAACTGATCGGGCTGGAACCACTTGATGGCAGAGGGGCTGGAACCACTTGATGCCAGAACCGATCCCCGAACCGGACTAAACCAGTGGTTATAAAAAAAAATGTATATTTTTATGAAATGACCCACTTAACCCACTTTTTAAATTAATTCCCATTATCAAAAAATGATTTAACCTATAATCATGTTTTTAAAATTTTATTTTAATTAATTTATAATAAATAATAATAATTGCATTTTTAATAACTTTCTATTACAAAAATATTGTTGTGAAAGAATAATTGCATTTTTAAATAATTTCATTTTTAATAATAAATATTTTTAATAATTTCATTTTTAATTTATAATAAATAATAATAATTGCATTTTTAATAATTGCATTTTTAAATAATAATATTTTTAATAACTTTTTAAATAAAATTTTTAATAATTGCAATTTTCTCACCATTCTTATTTCTTCCTAATTGATTTAATTTGATTGTTTTGAAAGAAATAAGAATGGTGAGAAAATTGAAAAGGGAATGATTTTATTGATTTTGTAGAACATTTATAATGCAAATAATACTACTAATAAGATGAAATCTTTAAAAACATCAAACATATAAATATGGCATGCAAGCCAGAATTCTCACAAAATCTAAAGCACAATCTCATGAAATTATTCCCAATTTTTAAATAATTAAATTAATAATATCTCAATTATTTTAAGATAATTCATATTAAAAATTAAATAAATATTTATTTTTATTTATTTTATATTTGAAATAAAAATAAATTATCTAAAGATATCAACCATATATATATATATATATATATATATATATATATATATATATATATATATATATATATATATATATATATATATATATATATATATATATATATATATATATATATATATATATATGCCAATGGTTGAAAGTAAAACCAAATCAATCTGAAACGATGAAGAGAAAGCCAATGAATCGAAGAATTTAGGGGAGAAACTAGATTTGTATCCATTGTGGTTGTGGTGGCCGGTGAAAACACCGTATACGGTGGTCGTTTGTGAAGGGGCATAATTTGATAGAAATCGGATTAAAGTAAAGGATTCTAACGAGAAGGAAATAGAGAAATTAATAGGATAAAACAAAATTTCATCTATTAGGGTCGTCGCCGCCGGTGGCGATGCCGTAAAGTTTACGGTGGTACTGGATGGAAGAGATGTGACTTTGAGAGAGAATAGATGAACAAATGATTTGTGAGGGCAGAAAATGTTTTAGTTGATTCATGAAACAAGAGAGAAAGGTTGAAACTTTTGAGAAAAAAAGTCACGTGACATCTTTAAATTTCAGATTTAATCTCAGCTCTTTATTTTAATCCAACGGTTATAATTTATTCTCATATTCTCACATATATATATATATATATATACCATTCTCATAAGATATGCCTTTTATATATATATATATATATATATATATATATATATATATATATATATATATATATATATATATATATATATATATATATATATATATGACACATTACATTTTGATTATATTGACTAATATAATTCAATATTTATATAATTTAGCAATTCAAACCTGTAACTTTTAATCTTTTAACATAATTAGCGTGTGTAGTTACCAACGAAAGCATGTGCAGTGTAGTTTTGTTTAATAAAGTAGATTAATAATTTTATTTATTAATTTATTTTAGTTATAAATAAATAATCTTAATAATTATTTTTATTATTGAAACATCTTAATAATTATTCAATTAATTAATTACTATTATTAATTATTAATATTAGCAATTAATAATAGTCAGATATATTACACAAAAATGATAATTAAGGAAATAGAATTATATGTTCAATTAGTTTATACGGGGTATAATAACTATCTATTACATTTGAAATGAGCAAGAAAAATTAATTTCGAAATTATTAACTTTATCACTAAAAATATCACTTTTTATTAAAAGTAAAAATAAATAATAGAAATGAAAACCCTTAAATAAAATATCTATACCCAAATCTAATATTTCTACATTAATATTAAACACTATTAAACGTACATTGTGTTCTTGCTTCTTATGCTACTGCTACTATTTTTTTCTTTTTCTTTTTCTTGACAAAATCATCTTTTCTCTTACGACAAATTCATGAACTTTTTCTATACTCCTCAAGCTCCTTTTCTATCTCATGTTTGTCCATTATTTATTGATATTGAAAAACTTTCATCTGAATTGTTGCTTTCTCTTCTTGAAGCTTATATAGCCATCAATTATACTTCAACTTTGAAAACAGACAGTTGGTGTTTTTGTATAAGATCACTGCTCGTGTATGCTTGGTTTGTAGCAAGGTGATCAAATCTACATTTAGGAAAGCCTTAATGAATTCATATCTCAATTGACAAATAATATAAAGGCATGTTTGATTCAACAACTTAGAGTTCATATATTACAAATCTACATTTAGGAAGGACTCGATGAATTCTATAGCAGTTTTTTTATAAAAATATGTGGTTTATAAAAGATTGAAATAAAGGAGAATATCTTAGAAATTCTTCTTTATTTCAATCTTTTTCACTCCTTCTCATTTTTTTTAGAGTTTTGATTTCATTTTTGTTTTTTTCGTTTTCACTCCTTCGTATTTTTAGATTTATGGTGTTATGATTTAATTTTCCGTTTGCTTCTTCTCATTTTTGGTGTTTTTTTTAGGGGTTTTGATTTCAGAAGAAAGAAGAAAGTAAACGATAAATCTTTTCGAAAGATTTACATGTGGTGACCATTGTTTATGATTTTAGTGCTTTTATCATGGTGATTCTTTTAGTGTTTTTTCTTTATGTTTTTATCATATTTATTTTGCATTTGTGGTTTTCTGATATGTTCATCACCATACATATGTATTTCCAGAAACTCCAATCAGTTCAGGGACAATTGTGGCTCAGAGATGAATATTCTTTATCCTAGAGGTTAAAACTCACTTTCCCATCTTTGATGCACGGTTCAGTGGTTAACGTTTGTCTATTTCATTTCTCTTACTCGATTGTCTTTTTTCAGATCCAGGTTTTTGGTGTCATGGTGTGAAGATGTTCATGTTTATTTCCTTCTTTCAGTTTCTTTCCTTTTGATCTATAATATGAGACTGTAAAAGTTACACTTTCTGGTGAGCCTTCAAGTGTTACAAATGAGCATGATCTGTGCCTATTGCTATTTGCCAATGAATTAAGGGTTTACTTCGCTTAAAGGGTTACATGGGCACTAAAGCAGAACCAAAATCACTAAAGCAGAACCAAAATTACTAAAGCAGAACCAAAATTACTAACAAGAAATAAAGGGTTTACTTCGCTTAAGAAGAAAGAGAAAGAGAGAAAAGAAACCATTCAACAAAAGCATGATCTGTGCCTATTGCAATTTGCCAATGAATTAAGGAATTATTATCACTTTCAACAAGAAATTATTATCACTTTCAACAAGAAATATCACTTTAAATTAAAATAAAATAAATGTTAGAAACAAATAGAAGAAATCCATGTAAATCGTTTGACAAAAATTTGATGCATGAGAAAATTAGAATCACTCAAATTTATTATTTTCACGGGTCACTATCACCATTATACCTTTTTTATTTTAATCAATAAAATATTTGTAAATATTTATAATTATTACTGATATTCGTAAATATTTGTAATATTAGATGAATCCGATAAAAACTCATGCTATCTTTTCAAATAGAATCCTATAATTATCATCTGATCAATATTCATTTAAGATTATGTATATTAGATGATGCACCATTGTTCAACATATGACCAATATATTAAAAAAAATTGTATTTAGGACATATTTTATTTATTCTATTTGTTTACTATCACTAAAAATACTAATTAATCTATTTGTTAGCTTCAATAAAATTAAAAATAAAATTTATCAAATAGAATAATACTACATAGTCATTCACACAACTAATTTTTTATTTTACGAGTCACTATCAAATTATTACCATTATTTTCAAATGTCATTTTTTTCTTTCTCCATGTCACAAGTATTTTTTGAAATTATTTTTTCCAATAAAAATGAATTTTTCATATGTATATCAAAAAAATTATTTCGTCAATATTAAAAAAAATTACCCGTGCTTTACAATTTAATTGACTTGATTACAAAATAACGAGGGTTACTCCCTATTTATAGATTTAGGTTAGCTTTCTCCCTAAGCCAAAACCCAAAACTATAAAAGCCCAAAATACCTATTTTGGAACTAAATCAAATCTAATCTATTTTAAATCTAAATTAAATTTATCTATATTTAAAACAAATCTGTGTGTAACAAACTATTCCCACATAAATAAATCTTTTTGAAACTCCCTTATCTCTGTCGAGCAACCTGCTTCGACACAAGGAATTACTTTCAACACACCACCTAATTCATTGTGTCTAAGCTATCTATATTTATCATAGCTCTTAGTCTTCTGAATATTTTGACCTGCATTCCCTTCGTCATGATGTCAGCAATCTGATTCTCAGTTCTGCAATATTCCAAATTCATCTTCCCTTTAGCTACCTGCTCTCAAAGATAGTGGAACCTCATTTCGATGTGCTTACTTCGACCATGCACTATCGGGTTCTTCTCCAGGTTGATAGCTGACATGTTGTCGATCTTCATGGTAATTTCTCCATGATCTTTACATGTTATCTCTTCGACCAAGTTCACCATCCATGTTGCTTGACATGCACAAAGAGAAGCAGCTATGTACTCTGCTTCACATGATGATAATGCCACTACTGGTTCCTTTCTCGAACTCCAAGCAACTAGTGCACCACCTAGCATAAACACTTAACCTACTGTAGATTTTCGATCCTCAGCATCGCTACACTAACTCGAATCAGTATATCCCACTAATTTGCATTATTTTCCTTTATCAGCTGCAGGAAATAAAATGCCATAGTTAAGCATTCCCTTTAGATACCTCAATATCCTCTTCACCGCTGCTAGGTGTGATACCTTTGGCTTCTGCATAAATCTACTTACCATACCTACACTGTATGCTAAGTCAGGCCTTGTGTGACAAAGGTATCTCAATGATCCAATAAGTTTTCTGTATTGGGTTGGGTCGACATCATCTTTATCTGGGTTCTTCGACAATTGCAATCTTGTTTCAGCAGGTGTCGAAGTCGAATTGCATTCTTCCATCTCAAATCTCTTAGGAATTTCACTTGCATATCTTCATTGGTGCATCATCAAACCTCTACTACTCTTGTAGAATTTGATGCCAAGGAAATATGAAATGTCGCCCAGATCAGACATTTCGAATTCCTTGCTGAGATCACCTTTGAAGTCTTCGATCTCTTTCTTGCAGCTACCTGTTATCAACAAATCATCGACATAGAGACATAGTATAAGCGATTCACTACTGCTTCTTCTTACACATACTCCATGTTCAGTTGTTCACTTCATAAATTCCTCCTCCCTTAGGAAACCGTCGATCAAACCTAATTGGTTGTGCAACATAGACTTCTTCGTCTAAGGGTCCATTTAGGAATGCACACTTCACGTCCATCTGACATATGTGCCAACTATTTATTTCTGCTAGACCAATAACCAATTTGATTGTTTTGATTCTACTAACAGGTGCAAAAACTTCATCAAAGTCAATTCCTTCTTTCTGAAGAAATCCTTTCCCCACAAGCCTTGCCTTGTGTCGAGTCACTTCTCCTTTGGGATTACACCTCACCTTGTATACCCACTTCACATCAATTTCCTTTTTGCCTTGAGGCAATTCGACAAGTGACCAAGTATGTTTGTCTTCGATGGACTTCACTTCCTCATTCATAGCTTTTACCCACTTCGAATTCTTTAATACCTCAGTTGCATTAACCGGTTCGACATCTACGTAGAAAGAGTAATTTACTAGCTAACCTTCATCATTGACCACATCATCTGATGTAATCACACATTCTTGCAACCTTGCAGGCATGTGTCTAGTTCTCTGAGGTCTGCTTGTATCTGGTTGATCTCTAACCTCCTCTTGTCGAACTTCTCTTTCGACTGGAGTTTCTGGTTCTTCAAGTAAGATTTCCACTGAGTCTTTCTTGATATTTTCAGTCCAATCCCATTCTTTAAGTTCATCTATGATCACATCTCTGCTGATCACTACTTTCTTATTCACTAGGTCGAACATCTTGTAACCTCCAGTCGAATGATATCCTATTAGAATCATTTGATTTGACTTGTCATCAAGTTTTCTTCTCAAGTGATCTAGCACATGTCTATGTGCTATAGATCCAAATACCTTCAGATGACTCAAGCTAGGCTTTACACTAGACTAACATTCTTCTGGAGTAATTCCTTCTAGCTTTTTCGTCGGACATCTATTCAGAATATATGTTGCGGTCGACACAACTTCAACCCAAAACTCTTTAGGTAAATTCTTGCCTTTCAACATACTTCTCACCATATTCATGATGGTTCGATTATTTCTTTCTGTAGTTCCATTCTGTTGTGGAGTGTAGGGTGGCACCACCTCATGCATAATCCATTCTTTCTCACATAACATGTCGAAGTCTTTTGACACATATTCTCCACCACCATCAGTTCTCAAAACTTTGGGCTTTTGACCACTTTGTCTTTCAACCATTGATTTAAACTTGACAAATACCTTGATCACTTCACTTTTCTTCTTGATCAGATAAGTCCATAGTTTTCGACTAAAATCATCTATGAATGCAACAAAGTATTTGTTACCTCCATTCGAATCCACCAGGATAGGACCACATACATCAGAGTATATGATTTCGAGAATAGCCTTCGAATTACTTCCAGCATCCTTGCTGAAGCTATTTTTGTGTTGCTTCGCCTGCACATGTTCCTCACATACCTCGTTTGGAATGTCGATTTCGGGCACTCCTGAAACCATATTCTTTCTTTTCAAGTCCCTGATGTCTTTGAAGTTGAGATAACCTAGTCGATAGTGCCACATCCATTCATCTCTGCTAGCTACAGTCAAAAGGCACTTGTGCTCCATCAAATCGAGTTCGATCTTGAAGGTTCTATTTTGAGACATAGGAGCCTTCAAGATTAACCTTCCACTTGCGTCGACGACTCTCATCATCTTGCCTTTGATCGAAATTTTGTTGTTCTTTTTGACCAACTACCCAATGCTGAGTAAGTTGCTCTTCATGCCTGGTATGTACAATACATTGGAAATTACTGACCTTTTTCCATCTTTCCTCATAATTAGAACATCTCCAATACCTTCAGCTGATAGAGTATTGTCATTTGCGAATTTCACCATGTTCTTCATTGAGGGCTTTATGTTGATAAACTAATCTTTCCTTCCCGACATGTGTGATGAGCATCCTGAATCCAAGTACCATTGGTCCTTGAACTTATCTTCATCTTTTATTGTGACCATCAACATCATCTTTTCTTCTTCTTGTTTTGCAAGCTTTGCATCACTTTCTTGATCCTTATTATTTTCTGGATACTTTGTAGAATAATGACCATACTTCTGACAATTGAAACACTGAATGTGACTCTTGTCATGCTTTCGACCACCACCTCTTCCTCTACCTGCAACACCACCTCTTTGGTTGCTTTGGTATGAGGATTTTTTCTGATTCGACCAGTTTCCTTCTTGCCGACTTCGACCAGTCGAATTGTTGTAGCCACCTCTTCCTTTATTTCCATTACAACTTCCTTTACCTTTGTTTGCCGACTGAGCCTGCAAAGCCACATCACTCTTTGACTTGCTTGCTGCTCTTTCAGCCATTCGTTGTTCATGAGATTCAAGTGTCCCTTGAAGATCTTCCTTTGTCAATTTCGACAAATCCTTTGACTCTTCTATGGCTACCACCATGTGGTCGAACTTAGGGGCCAAAGACCTCAAGATATTTGAAACAATAGCTCTTGTTGTTAACGTTTCTCCACATATCTTGATTTGATTAACTAGTTTCGTAACCCTAGTGAAGAAATCGGTTATGCTTTCACTATCTTCCATCTGAAGCAGTTCATACGTTCTTTTGTGAGTTTGTAACCTCACCTCTTTCACCTTCTCAGCGCCTCCAAAAGATTTTTCCAGAATCTCCCAAGCTTCTTTTGCAGATTCTGAATCACTAACCTTTTCGAAGTTGTCCGGACTCAGACATTGATGAATTATAAAGAGTGCTTTATAACTCTTCTTCTTCTTCTTCAATTCTTCGTGTTCTTTCTTTTCTTCTTCTGAAGCGTCTTCTTCAAGCTCTTTTACTCCATCCTTTACAAGATCCCAAAGACCTTGACACCTGAATAGAACTTTCATCTGTTTGCACCAATTATCATAGTTATCTACTTTCAGAATTGGTAGACTTGCTGGATAATTTTCATTCCCATAATTCACCACCATCGTGATTTTTTCTTATTCCCATGATCGATAAACCGGAGCTCTTGATACCAGATGTTGGAAACCCACTAATATCTATGATGCATTTCTATCAGTCTTGATGAACAAGATTGTTACCACTCACACAATAGCGATGAAAATTAGAAAGGAAATTTACAGAAGAAAAGATATTAGGGTTTCTGTAGAGTAACTCTCTGCCCACAAACTGTGGAAAACTTTGTTATTCACTTGCAACTGCAAATTCTGTGAATACAATTTAATTGACTTGATTACAAAATAATGAGGGTTACTCCCTATTTATAGATTTAGGTTAATTTTCTCCTTAAACCAAAGTCCAAAACTATAAAATCCTAAAATATCTATTTTGGAACTAAATCAAATCAAATCTATTTTAGTCTAGATCTAAAATAAATATGTGTGTAACAAACTATGCCCACACAAACAAATTTTTTCGACACTCCATTGTCTCTGTCGAGCAACCTGCTTCGATATAAAGAATTACTTTCAACACTTCTTTATCTGCTTTAGATCGAAAAACACCAACCGCAACAAAAGTTTACCTTTTCATTCTAATAGAAAAATTGCAGCATGGGAAAAGGTTATTGTAGCGGCGGTGCGATGAAGGTGGATCTCTTGTCGGTGGTTTAAGAGAAAGGCAAGTTGGTTGTGATGAAAAACAACAACCAAAACGTAATGACTCATGGAATTTTTATCTTTTGGTGTTACGATAATGAAACAAAAACAACCGAAAATTTACATTTTTTAAAATTTGTAAAGTATGAAATATGATACTGAGTTTATGCAGTAGTAATATAACAACAACCTAAAATGATTCATGGAAAGGTTATACTTTTTGATGTTCTGATAATCGCAACAACAACCTAAAATTTGCTGCGTATAAAGTTTGCAGAGTATGAAATAGTTAGAGATTTGTGTGTATTAGAAGTAATATAGTTTATGTAATGGTAATATGATTAAAAATATAAAGAAAATGCATTGGTAATTGCTAATACAATAACTGTTCAACGGTAATAAATGAAATTTAACCAAATATTTGTTTAACTTTTCTATTGAGTTAGTCAAATCATTAATTTTCTTTGGCAATTGCAAATCATTCATTTTTGTTTTCTTTTTCTATGCATAAATCCTTTCAAAAGAAAAAAAATAAATAAATTAAGGGTATGCAATTACATTTAGGATTATGAAATAAGTTTTCTAAATTAGTGTAGTTAGGATGATTTGATAATTATGTTGGTAATTAACTTTATTATATTAATAATAGATTTCTCATTTTTTTTAATCTATGGCCAAATAAATAAACATATTAAAAAAAACCTAAAACCCCAATTCTAAATCAAAAGAAGTAAAAAAATAAAAAAACAGAGAGAGAAAAAGAAGAGAACTTCTGAATCGAATGTTTTGGTTCAATTGCGCAAAGTGCAAAACGCCATAGCCAAAACCTTCTTCCAGCGACGGCGACAACCAATGATGCAGAGATTACTCCCAAAGCTTCGCTCTTTCGCCGTTCAGTCTCGTCAAGCTCTTCAACCTCTTCCGTCCTCTCGCCGTTTCATCCACCACTCACTGCCGCAACCACTTCACTCCGCTTCCATTAACCCCACTCCCCGCCCTCTCTTCAGTTTCTCTTCATTGCCTATCTACGCGCCTCGCCCTTCTCCATTTCCCACCTCCGTAAGTTGTTTCGATTTTCATCTGCTTATTTTTGCGTGTTTGGTGTTTGAGAAAATGCGGTAGCGTTTTTGGATTGAAATGTTGGGATTTAATTTGGTGTTGATTATTTTGGTTTGTTATTGTGTGATGGAAGTTTGGGTTTTTGTTTGAATAGTTGATTCAAGTGCGGAATGTGTCGTCGAGGGAGAGGAAGAAGAGAAGGAAGCCAATGACTCCGGTTAATTCTAAGATCAAGAAAACCAAAATGAAATCTTATTCGTAGGTTTCTTATTCATTTCTGTTGTAGTGTTACTATACTCTTTCAGTTTGTGTTTGTGTTGCATTTGGAACAAAATGAAATCTTATTCGTAGGTTTCTTATTCATTTCTGTTTTAGTGTTACTATACCCTTTCAGTGTGTGTTTGTGTTGCATTTGGAATTGTTGACATTTATGTTAGGGTCAGTGTGGATTTGCTTATTTGAATTTTGAGCTGCGAGGCTGTTTGATAGAACTTATGGAGTTAGCTTGTTTCTATATCTCTAGGATAATAGCTTATAACTTATATGAAAACAATTTGATTTGATTTTATCTTTTGTTGAAGAAATAGCTTATATGATCACTTCTATGATAATTGTTTGCGCTATAAGTGTTTAATCACGTTGTTTAACATGGATATTATATTTGTATTTGCGTGTTTGGTTTGGAGTGAGTGATTTTGCTATATTTGGATCAGGTCTTACAAGTCTAGGTTCAGATTAATGAATGATGGGAGCTTTAGGCGATGGAGGGAGGGAAAACGTCACAATGCTCATTTGAAGGTTTGCATTTTTACTTTTCCTTAGCCAGAATAAAGTCTTATTTATGGTATATGATAATGCCATAGTTTTGTTGAAATGCAAGTTTCTGGGTGGTTTATCATGAAAACCTCAATGATTTTATTGTTCTGTCAGTGATGAATAGATCAAACCATACTCAATTACTCATTACCAATATCCCCATCATAACAGTTCATGAGGTGTGAATAAATTACCCAAGTCTTCCTTAACAAGTATGTTATTAACTTGAGCATATTCACCGTAAATTAAATGTCTGCTTCTGCCCTAAACAGGTTTTCTATAGCTTTTGTAGTGCCAACCTTGCATTCTGAATTCCTTAGATAGTTAGATAAATAGGTCAAATACTTAGCAGAAACAGTGATACTTTTCTGTTAGAGTAGACAACTCATATTTATCAATTAGCGCATGTTTCTAACATAATAGGACTAATAACTAAATTGTAAATTTGGATTTCTTCATTTTCAGAAATTAGAACAACTTGTGTTTCCTTATGCAAAGATGTGAAGTTTAACTGGGTTTATGAGGCAATAATTATAATTATGGTAGTCTTGTATTGTAGTACTTAATGTGTTAGAACAACATGTATGTTGCATTAGAATTAGATACATGTCAATATGGTATGATTTCACTTTGCAATTTGTGTTACTATAAACATAGTTTATCATAGATCATAATTATGCATTAGTACTGATGGGCATATGGCACTAACATGTTTGTTGGTTTGGTATACTTCTCTATTAGTACTTCCATAATAACTAATGTGAAAGTAACATTCTAAGATCGTATAAGAGATTTAGATGTTGTGATAGAAAGCACTAGCAATAGCAAAGTGCATTTCTTTATAAATATATTTTAGGTCAAGTTCTAGTGTAGTACAACTAGTACTGTGTGTTTGGATCAGTTAACGTTGTGTTCAAACAATTTTATGATGGCTATGATGCAAAGAGAGCATTTGGTGCAAATGTTTTTTATTTTATTGAGTAAAATTAAGTAAATTAACATCTCTGAAACCTAGCCAAATAGCATTCCCAACATAAAATGTATTGAAGTAGGATTTATTTTTCTTTATAATACAAAATCCCCCTGGTATGGGGAACTCAAAAAATGTATTGAAGTAGGATTTTAGAAGGCTTGGAAAAATTCTTCACATCATTTCTATATTTTTATAATACTTCCAAAATTAAAAATATTTAATGATAAGCATTCCCTTCTCATTCTCCACAAAAACATTCTCAGATTCTCTCAGTTAAGATGAAAGCTTTATATTTCTTTTGCCGTACTTCCCTCCCTTCGAAGTCCTCCCCTCCAAACACCCAAACAGAAAAGTTAGTTTTTAAGGAACATAAGAATTGATGATGGGGTTCATTGTTAAGAGTTATAAATGAGTATTAGTTAACATTCCACTTGTAAACATACATTAACTTTTCAATCCCCCATTGAGTAAGTATTAGAATTAGAATTAGGCCTAACTCATTCTTACAAAACTGGCTTGTAAGGTGAGTGGTGACTATCTATATAAACTCTTTATAGACTCTATCTTTAACCAATGCAGGACTTGAGATTTTTCCAATCCATCCCCTCACGCCGAGCACTAATAGTTTTTAAGGAACATAAGAATTGGCAGTGGGATTCATTGTTAAGGGTTATAAATGAGTATTAGTTAACATTCCACTAGTAAACATGCATTGCCTTTTAAATTGAATGTATATAAGTTTAGTTATATACAAGTTTTTGTTGTTTGTATAATTTAGAACTACAGTATATTTCCTATAAGTACACAAAGAACGTTTTCCCAAGAAAAGTGCTGTAAGTGTAAGCAATCTTGGTTTGAATATTGCAAGATTTGTTAACCTGACAGGGCATGGTTTATACTTTGGATTGATGGAGTTATTTCTTCTATTTTCTTAAAAGTGGAAAATTTAGTTGATTTACATTATTTATCACTAGCTAGGTCATGAGGGAAGCCCATGAGTGAATTTCAAACTTTTATCCATTCAATTTTTGATTAATAAATGTCAATGGAAACTATTCAGAATACACTCGAGACAATTTGGAATAGGTGTTCGAGCAAATGCCAAATACATGGCAGGGAAACAAAATTTACAGATTATCTGTTATATTAAATTTGTAAACATAATGAAAGGGTATTTGGTCTTAAGTGATTTGCTCCCTATTGTTTTGCCCATGGTTCGAAAACAACAACAATAATAATAGTAGTAGTGAAGTTAGAAATGTATAGTTTGGCTCTGGAGCTCAAGTCTCCACTTAATTCGAGTCAAGAAACTCCCATTCAATGTAGTGTCTCTATCTCATATAAGCTAGACTTTCATGGCGATGTTATTTATCCACTAGAAATGGTAGCCGAAGAAAAATATATACTATCATTGTTTTAAACTGATGTCTCAGACGTGGAAATGAATTTGAATCTTAAAATCAGTGTTATAACACCTGCATGGTTTCCTAACAAAGATAAAGAGGGATGAACCGTTAACTCTTCTTCTTGGGTTTTCTTTCTCCTGTTACAATATTTATGAATTTCTTTTTTATTTTGATTATATGAATTAATTGTAATCTAACTAAGTTATGCTAACAATTGCAGTCAAAGATATCAAAACGTAGATTGAGAATACCATCTACTGTTCCTGCAGCTTATGCCAAAGTAATGAAGAAGCTTGGTTTTTGTGGTTAGAACATTGTAAGTTGGTGCCAGTTACAGAAAGTAGACTGGTCAGGTTTTGTCTTTTAAAGCTGATTATTTGTCCACATGTCCATTTTAGAATCTGCAGAACAAGCAATTACAAGACAATTTCTTTCTTACATGTTTGTGTGGAATAGTTAGAGGAGATAATATTGAGGTTATGCCCTATTCAAAGTGGCATGCTTTCATGGAAAATGTATGCAATATTGGTAACATGCAGTGGCTGATTAATGCTTTTTGTTGTAGCTCATTTAATTTTTTCGATTAGCAGTTTGATAAAATATTGGTATCCTGACTTGCTACACTTTTAGTAATAATAATGGTTTAATTTAGTTTTTGTTCGGAGATTTTTAGTTTGTGTATGGATTAAATGTGTTTAAATTAGCTTTTTGTATGTTCAAGAAAGCTTTCCAAAAGGCCTAGGTTAAGTCTAAAAAACTCAAATTAAATTATTATCAAATTTCTTTTTTTTGTTAGCTTCATTTTGTTCATGTAAGCTTCTGTGCTTAATTCAGTTATAGATTTGAATTTTTTTTTTAAATAAAACTCCTGAAAATTGTAAAGTGCATTAATTATTTCCTTATTAAACTTTTTTTATTAATCGTATATCATCTGTGTGCAATTATAAAGGATAGGAAAGACAATTGGATCCATTTTCAATGAGTCGGTCTTGAACACAATATAATATGTTTCATAGAACAGTTAGAGTAGTCAAGGGATATTAAGAGAACTATGGTTGCACTCCAAGACTTAAACTTATTGATCATGCTACAAGACGGGAACAATATATTCCTTCCGGTTCTACAATGAGTGATCTTGCACACTATTTCACACAGATTAATAAAAGTGTATAAAAGTAAGAGAGAAAATATTATTTTTACTCTAATACCCTTATCATGTATTGATAATTGTGAAATTTTTATAAATTAGAGAGTAAAATTGGAAAAAGTGTATTGGATATTGAAATAGGTCATTCATTTTGGGACATTATTTTATTCTAAATGGGTCACTCATTTTGCGACGGAGGGAGTAATATATTTCATAGAACAGTTAGAGTATTCGAGGGATATAAAGAGAACCATGGTTTCATTCCAAGACTTAAACTTATTGATCATGCAACAAGCCTCTTCATTTTTCTGCACTTAAAATTTCGTATGAAATAAAATATGTTTAATTGTAACTTTGGTCTTCCTGTATCTTTTATTTTCTTTTATTTTGGTCTCCCATTTTAAAAATCGGTTTTGTAGTCCATTTGTTTTTTTTTTTTTTTGAGAATTTTAATCTCTTTCATATAATCCTGCTAACAAATATCCCACAACTATGGCCAACAAATAAAATAGAGTCAATCAACCCTCCAATCATGAGGAGAGCTGTCTGTCGCCCAAAGAAGAATCATAACTAAGCACATGATGAACTTAGAAACACAAATACTTATCTGTCGCCCAAAGAACCATAACTAAGCAACTGATGAACTTAGAAACACAAATACTTTGCACATATTTCTTCAAATAGTGAAATGCCAAAAAAGCCAAAATATGGGACACACGAAGTGAAGATGCAAAGGTAAAAGGGATGCTAAGAGAGTAACAGCTAAAGAGCAAAACCTAAAACGTCAAGGGTTACAATCCTTTAAAAAAACAAGGGTTAAATATGTTTTTGGTCCTATAAAATACTAAATTTTGTTTTTGGTCCATATAAATAAAAATGCATTTTTTGGTCGTTACAAAATTATTATGCACGTAGTTTTAGTCTTTACTGTTAAACCAATATGTATTTTTAAATGATTATTTTGCAGACATGTTTAGAACGTTCTAAAAAGTTTTTTTTTTTTTTTAAACTCAAAATTTGATTCTTAAGTCGAAGTTTTCATTATCTTTTGAAATTAAAAAAATTCATATTTAATTCTTCTTATTTTAAAAAATTCTAAAGTTTGATAACTAAATATTTTACTGTATTCTTAACCTGTATGAAAAATATTATTCAAAAATTTAAAAATTAAAGGGTAATTAAAAAGTTTTCAAAATTTTAAAAAATAGTAGGAACTAAAACTGGCATGCATAAAAATTTTGTAGGGACTAAAATATGTTATTTTTTAATAAGGACTAAAAATAAAATTTAAGTTATTTATAAGGACTAAAAACATATTTAACCCAAAAAAAAAAATCTAAAGTAACTATAAAAACCAGTTTTTAAAATCGTGGGAGACCAAAATTGGAAAAAAGAGGACCAAAGTTGCAATCAAGCCAATGTTGTCAATATAAATAAACATACTAGGGAGCAAATGTTGTCCTTGTACCTCACTTAAAATTTGATTTCGTTCTCACTTAATATATTGTAGGTAATTGATTGGAAATGAGTGAGAATGAGATGGATTTTTCATTTGCGGCATCCAAATTCAGAGGAAAAAGTGTTTTAGAAGTTGAAAAATTTGTATCGCGTGCGAAAAATACTTGAGCCTGAACACATTCGAAAAGTAATGAAATCACCATCAAAATTATTTTTAAAAGGGAGCTAAAATAAGCCCCTTTAACGTGAACTAAATGAGAAGAATATGAAAAATCACAAAAGAATGAGCTCTCCAATGGCTTCCAAAAGCTCTAAAATCGCAACAAAACTTCACTTATAGGTTTTCGTAGTCGAACCCCTCAAATTTCCTCTCTTTTTCGTTTATAACGTAGTCAGAAAAGCTTGTAAGCAAAAGCTACAATGCAGCTGTGCAACCTTTCAAAGCGGGCTCGTTGCATCATCATCACCCCAACGCGGACGTGTTGCTTTATGGCGTGGGCGCGTTAGTATGTAACACAAGAGCATTAGCAGGTAGCGCGGGCACATGAATTCCAGTGGTGAAAAACGTGCTTTTGTCTCTTTTTCTCTATTTTTCTATATAAAGTGTTTTTCTTCACTCATAAGTGCTTTTTCCAAAATTTTCCACTTAAATGCTTCTAACTTGCTCAATTTTTGTCAAAATTCGATGATTTTTCTTGCTAAATGACGTGCGCTAATTATCCATCATCACAACCCCAAACTTGAATTGTTGCTCGTCCTCTAATAACTTGTCTGCACACTAAAATTTGTCATAAATAAATTACAAATCTTACCACATGAATGTCACTTGATTTTGTTGATCGATAGGTCCGTATCCTGCTTTGCTTCCACTAATTTGGATTGGTTCTTCCATCATCAATACTTAACATGTCTCTTTACTCACCATTATAGATGTTCACTCAATCAACATACAAGAGTAAAAATTAATGAATTTGTAAAATATAAAAAACAAAAGAAAAGTCTTTTTCTTTTAAGATGATTAACTTGTACATAAATAAGTAATTGAATCATTTCTCATGATCAAACTAATTAACTTTTTCAAGTAAACGGACGGGGTGGATGTACATCCACACTTTCCTCGGATTAACCGATTGGTTGGCGAATGTCACATCGATAGGTTATTCAATTCAAAATTCATTTTCTACTAATCCAATTCAAGATATTTACAAAAAGGATTCAATCCGGCCCCTTTAACGCGAACTAGAAACAAGATATAAGACTCAATCGTGTGAGCACGCATATGTTTATCGCGCGAAGGTGACTTAACATCAATCCATAAAAAATATTGATTTCATATGAAGTGTTTGATAATTTGCTTTATTTTGTTTTTGTTTAAACATTTCACTGGATATAGATTACTAGTGTGTTTAAATTCAAACGTGTTTTTTGTTGAAATATATTGTCTCAGTTGCCTATCATTATCATTGCATATAAAATTGGTTTAACGCATATCCGAGCTTTTCGATAACGATTCAGATTAGACGAAAACGGATCCGGGTGTTTCCCGCTTGCCATAGTTCTCATAATTTTAAAACAAAATTTTTTAAAGCTTATTTTTAACTTAAGATATATTAAACCCCACCTTTTAGATAAGTTGCCTTCGTCTAACAAAAAAGCATGAAACCATAATCATATGATTATATAATATATCTCATGGTTCAAGTCATGTATACTATCTTTCTAGCCTTAAACACCACCCTCACTACCGCTACTCACTTAATTGTAAGAGTATTTTCATACACATCATCTTAAGTGCTGATCAATTACAACCATCCATCTTAACCCATTCAAACCTCAAACCATATATATTAAGTGTAATAAAGATGATATATTAATTAAGTAATGAAAGAAATTACTTATACCATTTAGTTATCAAAACTTTATTTATGTAAAGAAAATATTTTTATTTCCATTAAAAGTAGATATTATTAGTCATCATTAAACATATACTATCTTCTCCTCTAAATAAAAACTCATACAGAAAACTAATAGAATTAAACAATTTAATTGAATTAATAAATTTACTGACTATTTATATAATTTTACCAATTTATTTTTGGAAAAATACTAAATTTGGTCCCTTAATTATAACCTCTAGTTTACTTTGGTCCCTTATTTTTTGTGTCACTTTGGTCCTTTAATTTTCTAAAAGCAACCACGTTAGTCCTTATGTTAGTGAGTCGTTAGTCAAAGTCAAAAAACAGGTTCCAGGTGGCAGTTAACTTGATGTGGTGGATATGTGGAACCCAGCTGAAACATTCACTGTGAACTTGAAGGATTACTCGTGCTCTTGTAGAAGATGGGATCTCCAGGACTTCCATGTTTCCATGCAATGTTAGCTATGAAGAGAAGGAATTTTAAAGTTGATGACTATGTTCTTAGATAGGATATTTAGGTATAAGGCAGTCTACAAGCATGTGCTTTACCTTGTGAATGGATCCAATTTGTGGGAAAAGACTCCATATCCAGATGTGCAGCCACCTAAGCACGGAAAGTTTCCTGGTAAACCAAAGAAAAGGAGAAACATTAAGGAAGGTGAGATTGATGGGACTGACAACAAATTGAGAATAACAAGTTTTATAGTCAGTGCCCTAGGTGCCAAAAAGCAGGACATAACAAGAAGACTTACAAGGTCAGGCCAACAACTGAAGTAACTCAGACCACTGCAACATAGGCTTCAACAACATAGGCTCTTGCATCTTAGGCCAATGCAACATAAGCTTCAACAAATCATGCCAAAGCTACACAGGTTTCAGCAACACAGGGGAGCGTAACACATGGATACATGAATGCAACTCAGTATTCTAAAGAATAGGCAATATCATGGCAAGGCAAAATTGAAAAGTTAAAAGGAACTGGCAAGCAACAGAAACTTGGTGTAAGAAGGCCATTTGTTCCACCAAGACCAACAATAAGATCCTCTACATCTAAGAATATGGTTTGTAACACCCTTATAAACCCCGCGGTAATTATATAAAATTCAGAGTAAAACATAAAAACAAGGGTGTCACAATTCAATTTAAACCAATTTATTCATAAGTCATTTGTCATGCTACACTTAGGAACAAATCATCACATTATCATAATCATGTTTCTACACAGCGGAATATCCATCATACAGATAAGCATAACATCATCTAAGCGATATCCCACAAAGTTAATACAATAACAACAGAATAAAGTATCCTCATAGACTCTAAGCTAGCGTTCCCTAGTGTTACAATATCAGAGCATGACACCGACGCTATACTTAAACAAACTGGCCTATGAGCTATCCTCACCAAAGCCAAAAGCCGCTACTTGCCAATCTGAAAATGACAACATGTAAGGGTGAGTCTTATCGCAATTAACAAATATTATGGCATCATAAATTATAACACATCATAGTTATATTAATCACCCAATTGTATTATATTCAAACAATTCAACAAATATACAATCAACACATCATCAATTCATAACACTGAAACACATTCAATCATGTTATGAAATCATGCATATGAATGAACTGACACTATGCATGTGGTACCAAACATCATCAATGGGAATAACCCACCGACCGATCTAACATCTTCAAGATACGACCCTGCCAGCACAAATTCCATACAATGGGAACTATGCCCTTCGCTGAATCCACACATCATTCGGATTCAGCCCTCAAACGTATGATTATGAATGAATGCAAACATATACAACATACTTATAACATCGTCGATCCGATGAACATCATCGTCTCATCTCTTACCATCATCATCATTATCAAGCATGTATATGTATCAGCATAATTTAACACAAATCAATCATCATCACTATCATTACAGAACATACATGTATTTGCACCAATCATCATCATAATCAATGATAAGAATATACATGTATTCACATCATTCAACACATCTCATATTGTCACATCTCATCATATATATCAACAATATATCGTCTATCAAACAAACAAAATATTCACATCATACTCATATCATCACATGAAATATCTCATAAGCTCCATCACACAATCAAATAATTCATCATAGGAATCATGTTTAAAACATAGCATTTATTGTCACATCTCATCACATATATGTACAATTCATCATTCATCAAGCAATAAAATCATGATTCAAAATTAATTGAAAGTTACACCTCATTTCATCATTTAAACACATGGGTTATCTCATAAGGTTCATCATGCTCGAAACAACACTAAAAACGGACACGCGGTTTGAAAGTTATGGCCTTCGGAGTCGACGCATAAAAATTTATGTCCCCCCTCGGGTTTGCTCAGGTCGACCCATGAGTCGACTCATGTTGTCTTTTGGGAACCTATAGGTCGACGCATGCTGCTTTGATGCAGAATTTTTCTGTGATTTTGATATCTTTCCTCTCCCAATTTCAATCTAATCGCACCACAACAGTTCCCACACCAAAATATCATCAATTAACATAACATATTACGATTATAACACATTTTAGTGGTCATCTAACACCAAAACCATTCATCAATCCCTGAATTACATCAATTCAACAAAAGCAACCTAAATCTCCCAAAACCCCAAAACCTAATCATACAATCCAATTGACCTAAATAATATTCCTAATCAGTATTATCATCTAAAATATGCTAAGAGATGCTAATCGGAGAGTCCCCCTTACCTTGGCAAAAGATCTTGATTAGCCCTCTTCTTCTTCTGTTCCTCTTTCACGTATCAGCTCTTCTACTCTTCTGCTCCTCTTTCACATCTATTTTCCTTTTGCCCTCAATTCCTTATTTTTATGAAAATAGATTTTAATTTAGTAAAAGGCCTACTAACATAACACCCCTCTTTACTAACACCACACTTGGCCCAATAACCTACCTCATAATTCTTTCCAAATAATTCCATAAAATACCGAATAATTTTAAATAATAATTTAAATTCCAATTAAATTAAAATTAGAAAATATGGGGTGTTACAACTCTCTCCCACTAAAAGAGTTTTCGTCCTCGAAAACATACCTCAAGTGAAGAGTTCCGAATAGGAGTCCTTCGTCTGACTCTCTAGTCTCCAAGTAATACTTCCATCAGCCGGTCCTCAAAATTTCATCTGACATAACCAATAAAAAGCACGTCTCATGCATTCAAATCTCAATTCTTACGTCGCACTTGACCATCCAAAGGTGTACCACTCATTATACCTCCAAAAAGGTTAACAACAATGGAACAATTGAGGTATAACCCACACAATGCGCCCAAAGACTAAATAAGAGATGAATAGTTAACCAAACACGTAATCACAGCTGTTCATTATTCTTCATCTTACCACCTCGAAATCAAATTCATTTTCAAACCGAAAGAGAACCCAACATCCATGTCAGCAAGATGTGTAGTATTTATTTAACCTCTCCATCATAGAAGTTATACATACGCACTAGCATCCCATCCTAGAAAGCGAGATCACAACCTCATTTAGGACAGGGATCTTTTCACAATCCTATCTGCCCTTCTCAATATCCTACTACCTAATAGCACTGTCATTAGGACATTAACTTATCTGCATTTGTCAACAAGGTTGTCACTCAACACTAATATAGATTTCTGTTGCACACGTTTGTGCAATATAATTCCTTACCTATAGCATGATCACACCTGATCGACACCGGCAATCATGCATTCCATCTACCGAACGTACCAACCTTAAACATACTTTTCCATTTTAGTGGTAAGATAATACTTACACTTTTCTTTCACTGCTTCCTTCAAGAAAACTCAATACTCGTACTCCTCATACCATTGAATTTCAACTATCTGACTCCTCTCAAGTCACACCAGCAATCATCCAACACGTTACATTCCGTTTTCGCTGCGCTACTATGATTACTCATTACAATCATCATTGCCAATTAGATTTCCGAGTTTTTACCCGATTCCGGCTCTCTTTACTCATTCGTTCAAGAATCATTCTTTATCATACATGGTACTAATCTACCATTTAGCAATACTTACTCGCACTCTTAAACAAATCCCTGATTTACTTCCTCTATTCAAACATTCTAACCATCAGAACGAGTACACACAAGTATTTATAATCACACTCATCAGCCTCAATATACCATTGCTTATAAAATAGCTCAAACTGAGTCCCGCTCTTCTCTAGGAATTAAATCAATTTCGTCCTTTATAGAGTATAATTCCTAATTATATCTGGAATCTACAATAACACCTTAACAACGACACAAAATTATTATAGCATCATATAGTATCAATTCATCGTCTTAACTTTGCCAAATACATACTCGTTAACTACGTACAACCACAATTACATTCTCATCATCTTAGCCATTATTCAAAAGAGTTCTAACTCTTCGGCACGACATTCTTACGTCCACTAGATTCTAAATCCAACACATAGATTAATACATATTCTCTACATATGTTCCTGACATTTTTATTCATCACTGCCCACGAGTAGTATTCATAACACTACTCCACATCACACTTTCGCTGTGCGACTCTGATTACTCGTCTTAAGTCATTGTCCATTATGTTGCACTCTTTCATATTCACTTCTTCATAAGTTTGCACAACACGGTGATAGATTATTCTTGCGGTTTAATATCCATAACATTTTATACTATTAAGGCAACAAAACAAGCTTATCTTATCGATATGATTTCCTCTACTACCAACAAGAGATTAAGGGTGATCGAGTCCTCAATTTGTCAATAGATAGTCGAAAACCATATTTAAGCATAAACCGTCGTTACTACATAATAGTGTCTTTTCCAAGTTTGCACTCAAACTCATTAACATCGTCATAGCCCAATAATTCACTTTGAGTCTTTACAACTCGCACACTTCCCTCTCATTGGATCTTGTCGGTGAGACACCAACGTCCAAACATTTCACACAATCCGCTTCATAGTCACTTAGCATCACACACTTGTTAAGTATTTTCCAAACTTCATAATCACTAATATACTCGTACATTACTATTCATCTCGTTCCAAATCAAAATCCTCATCTTAGTAAAAGACCGCGATAACATTCATAACTTGTGGTTTTACTCTAAATCCCATGACATCTTTCGCGCCCAAATATCATTCCACTCGGAATCTCAACAAAGTCTTCCTCACATCAATAGGTGTTAGAAATTCTCTACAATTCTTCTTTTATACATGTCGTTACTTTGGCATCACAAATACGACTTCAACTGTTCTAAAGTTTATTTTTCCTTTACTACTAATTCACTTCTCACTAAAATCCACCGGCACTCAAATCATCTTTAATATCGAACGTCTCATCAACTTATTCATCAACGACATGTTCTACCCAACTTCGTTTCGAACAATTGCGGTAATAACCATTCCCATTCAACAAGTTTCATGCTTCCATAACTTACCTCGGACTCTCTCCTTATAGGATCACTTCTACTGTATTTATAACTCTCCCATAAGGTAGAACATAATTTCACCTTTTCTAGGCTCAAACATCACATTAACCCGACACTCGGAGTCCAAGTTATGAATTTTCCAACGTTATCCGAAATACAACATCGACATCATGCAGCGACACTCTATACGATATCTCCAAAAATCCTTAAATGGTACATTTAATTCCTAAAATTTCTTCTCAACAAACCTTTAATTATTCCTTCAATCCGCTCAACTCTGACACTGACGTCCCGTGCGGTACCAATAATTAAGTCTAGTTCTAAAAACAAGTGTAGCCACAAACTTCACTTCTTTCCAATATCATCCTGACACAATTAAATACGTTACAGCTTCTGCAACCATTATTATAATAGAGTTCATCTTGTTAGCTTTCCGACGCTTCAAATGGAACTTAAATTGGATGTCCAGGACTCCAGTTATGAATTTTCGAAGTTTCATAACGATTAAATAATTTTCCCGCATTTTGCTTATGGAGATTCCACTCTGAGACTCATCCTCTTCAAATCAATCACATTCTAAAAAGCCCCTTATCATATCTCTTCGCTTCCAAACATTCTTATAAGTTGAGAACACATTCCATCGCCGAAGTTCGATTTCTGAAACATCACGACAGCAATCCTCTTTGCAAACTTGCAACTGAACCTCTTCCGAGAAGCAAGGCTTCTCCCCCACTTCGCTCAAACCAACTCCTGCAACAAAACAAACAAGTATCTACAGTGATTCGCTCACATGTCGCATACCAAGGGATAATACGCCGACAGTATTCAACTGTCGTGCAAATCAACTGACTCGACAATTGGCTGGACGGACCGACCTGCTCTGATACCACTATTGTAACACCCTTCTAAACCCCGCGGTAATTGTATAAAATTCAGAGTAAAACATAAAAACAAGGGTGCCACAATTCAATTTAAACCAATTTATTCATAAGTCATTTGTCATGCTACACTTAGGAACAAATCATCACATTATCATAATCATGTTTCTACACAGCGGAATATCCATCATACAGATAAGCATAACATCATCTATGCGATATCCCACAAAGTTAATACAATAACAACAAAATAGAGTATTCTCATAGACTCTAAACTAGCGTTCCTTAGTGTTACAATATCAGAGCATGACACCGACACTATACTTAAACAAACTGGCCTATGAGCTATCCTCACCAAAGCTAAAAGCCGCTACTTGCCAATCTGAAAATGACAACATGTAAGGGTGAGTCTCATCGCAATTAACAAATATTATGGCATCATAAATCATAACACATCATAGTTATATTAATCACCCAATTGTATTATATTCAGACAATTCAACAAATACACAATCAACACATCATCAATTCATAACACTGAAACACATTCAATCATGTTATGAAATCATGCATATGAATGAACTGACACTATGCATGTGGTACCAAACATCATTAATGGGAATAACCCACCGACCGATCCAACATCTTCGAGATACGACCCTGCCAGCACAAATTCCACACAATGGGAACTATGCCCTTCGCTGAATCCACACATCATTCGGATTCAGACCTCAAACGTATGATTATGAATGAATGCAAACATATACAACATACTTATAACATCGTCGATCCGATGAACATCATCGTCTCATCTCTTACCATCATCATCATTATCAAGCATGTATATGTATCAGCATCATTCATCACAAATCAATCATCATCACCATCATTACAGAACATACATGTATTTGCACTAATCATCATCATAATCAATGATAAGAATATACATGTATTCACATCATTCAACACATCTCATATTGTCACATCTCATCATATATGTCAACAATATATCATCCATCAAACAAACAAAATATTTAAATCATACTCATATCATCACATGAAATATCTCATAAGCTCCATCACACAATCAAATAATTCATCATAGGAATCATGTTTAAAACATAGCATGTATTGTCACATCTCATCACATATATGTACAATTCATCATTCATCAAGCAATAAAATCATGATTCAAAATTAATTGAAAGTTACACCTCATTTCATCATTTAAACACATGGGTTATCTCATAAGGTTCATCATGCTCGAAACGACACTAAAAACGGACAAACGGTTTGAAAGTTATGGCCTTCGGAAAATTTGTTAAAAATTTGTATGCTGTGAATCGACTCACAACTTTTGCAGGTCGACGCATAGAAATTTCTGTCCCCCCTCGGGTTTGCTCAGGTCGACCCATGAGTCGACTCATGTTGTCTTTTGGGAACCTATAGGTCGACGCATGTTGCGTTTATGTAGAATTTTTCTGCGATTTTGAAATCTTTCCTCTCTCAATCTCAATCTAATCGCACCAAACAGTTCCCACACCAAAATATCATCAATTAACATAACATATTACAATTATAACACATTTTAGAGGCCATCTAGCACCAAAACCATTCATCAATTCCTCAATTACATCAATTCAACAAAAGCAACCTAAATCTCGCAAAACCCCAAAACCTAATCATACATTCCATTGACCTAAATAATATTCCTAATCAATATTATCTTATAAAATACGATAAGAGATGCTAATCAGAGAGTCCCCCCTTACCTTAGCAAAAGATCTTGATTAGCCCTCTTCTTATTCTGTTCCTCTTTCACGTATCAGCTCTTCTACTCTTCTGCTCCTCTTTCACATTTTTTTCCTTTTCCCCTCAATTCCTTATTTTTATGAAAATAGATTTTAATTTAGTAAAAGGCCTACTAACATAGCACCCCCTCTTTATTAACACCACACTTGGCCCAATAGCCTACCTCATAATTCTTTCCAAATAATTCCACAAAATACTGAATAATTCTAAATAATAATTTAAATTCCGATTAAATTAAAATTAGAAAATATGGGGTGTTACATGGTTGGTTCTACCACCAGGAGGTCTACTCCAACCAAGAGAAACACATCAAAGAGAACCATCTAGTAGTATTTAGGTCTTATCTAGTTTATGGACTTAGGATGTCAATGTAACATTTTGATATTATGTATTGCAGTTTGAACATGTCTATGCAACATGTCAATGCATTTTGGAACCTTTATGGAAATATGCCTATGTCCTACAACAATATCAATTAATGTTATTTTGTCTTGCAAAAATACATGCGTACATGTTAATGTCATTTTGTGATAATTCAACAATTTTCTGTTAATGTTTAGGTAATTTGTTAAGTGTTTAGGTAATTTCAACATGTTGTGTCATCATGGATGTGAAAATTGCTATCTCATATTCCAAAATA
This sequence comes from Vicia villosa, assembly GCF_029867415.1. Lineage (NCBI taxonomy): Eukaryota > Viridiplantae > Streptophyta > Magnoliopsida > Fabales > Fabaceae > Vicia > Vicia villosa. Next base: position 177,693 of record NW_026705109.1, on the reverse strand, counting down.
TTCGGAATATTAATCAACTGATAAACTGTGTCAAAAAATTAATAAGATTCAACTGATAATTGTGACCAAATACACATGATATTACACATTTTTTCTGATAGAGTGTGTTACAAAAACACATAGACATTACACATAACAACTGATACATACTCCTAAAAAAGCTTAAAACGACATACACCTAACATTACAAAACACATCAAGTTCAAGGATTTTTTCCACTTCAACATCTTGTTCATTTGAATGTGTATTTCCATCACCGAATTCTCTAGTTCATCATTTCTAATCAGTAATTTTTCATACATATTTTTGGTTTCATCAAAATCTCTTGATATGCATTTTAACCTATTCATCAATACTTGATTTGTGTCTTCTTTCATTTCCTCACAAAACCTATAAAAAAAACTCACATCCTCTTTGTAAATTTGGATCAAAACATGTTTACCTTATGTTAATAAACCCAAACAGAAATTAGCTAGGGCTTACCTTATAATTGTGACAACCCAAAAATTTCTTTCCAAAATTCTTCTCAGTAGTTTCCCTACGAAGCACAACTTTATTTTCACAATGGCAATTTGATGCAAATGGGGAGCTAGTGTATACACATGACTCACAACTTTCAGAATGTTTCTGTTTCATATGCAAAGAACAATGACTGGCCTTCATCATTCACTGACAAGACGAGTTGAACAACAAGAGAACGATGATGGTGGGTACGAAGAAGATGTTGAACAAACACAGAAAAATAGGAAGAAGAATTTGCCCTAATTTGGCCTCAGCTGGAAACGATGATGAAGATGATGAATAACGCGAGGGAATAGGAAATATAAAGAACATGAAGAAACCTTGCTAGCTCACTTGCCACGTAGATAAAATAAACAGATATTTAAGGCCAACTGGCAGAAGGAACATGTTTGCATCTTTTAAAAAATTAATTGACGAAAGTGAACCAAAAAATCAAGTGACCAAAGTGAACCAAAGGGTATAGTTAAGGGAGCAATGAGTATTTTACCTTTATTTTTAATAGAGAAAAACATTAAACTTTTGTATAAGGATATTTAATATAAATTGTAAAAAAATGCAAATTTATGATGAATATATGGGTAAAAAAATGTCAACGCACTTTAAAGATTAAAGAGAATCTCATAAAAAAATAACAAAGAATTTTTTTTTTAAAATATTATATTTAACAATAGAAATAATATAAATTAATATATTATTTTTTAAATTTATTAATTTGTTGAATTATAAATAACATATAAAAAAATATTTAATTTTTATCATAACCAAAAGTTTAGGGTGTCATAACTATTTTTTATTTTTCACTGTACATTATATAGAAACATTGTGTTAATCTGAATATAAAAATAAACAAAAGGAATAAACAAAAGAAAAAAATTGACATCATTAACTTCCCCGCAGCGTGGAAAAGTAAAGAAAGGAATAAAAAAGACTAGCCTCTTTAATTATTATTATTATTTTTTGGTCAAGTCATTTTATCATACTCTATAGTTAGTTTGATACGTGACATGATAATAATGAGCTATGAAGATTGAAAAAGACAATCACAAACAAACAAGCATTAGATCTTAGACTATATTAACATTTGAATAGTATATTTTAGGACTCTATTTTTTTTTAAATTTAAATTATCTAAATGTTACTATCTTATAAAACAGTAGACAATTAAAAGAGAATGATTTTTACTTTTTAATCACAAACTAATAAATCATTTTTAGGCATGCAACTATTAAGTGCATGTTTGGTTTGGCTTTTGAAAATGCCAAAAGCAATTCTAGAGGTGTAGAATCAATTCTGTGTAATTTTAAGATGTTTGGTTTGACAAAAGTAGAATTGATTCTGTCTCCAGAATTGATTCTACTTGAAGCTAGAATTTGTAGCTTCTGCCTCTAGAATTGATTCTGGATGATTTTTACACTGTAATTTATTATTCAACTTACTTTTACAAAAATGTATCCAAACATAAATCAATTCTGTTAAACTCAATTCTGCTAGAATCAATTCTACTAAACTCAATTCTACTAGAATCTGTCCACCGCCAATCCAAACACACCATAAATCACATATGCTAAAAATTGAATAAAATTCATACTCTCAATATATAGAGCCTAAAATTCAATTCAACACCAAGTTATTCTTCTCTTTGTCCCTCTAAATGGCTACTGTAGCAGACATTGGTGTTTCAGCTGCTATCAACATACTATTAGCTTTTGCTTTCTTGATAGCTTTTGCTTTACTCAGAATTCAACCTGTCAATTACAGAATTTATTTCCCAAAATTGTATATCAATAATGGAAGAACCAGTCCAAGAAGTCCTGGAAATTTCTTAGAAAAATATGTCAATCTTAATTTCAAAACTTATTTGACTTTTCTCAATTGGATGCCACATGCTATGAGTATGAATGAAACTGAGATCATTAAGCATTCTGGTCTTGATTCTGCTGTTTTTCTCAGAATTTATTATCTTGGGTACTTTTTTTTTTCTTCATAAAATAAGATTTTTTTTTATCTATTGTTTTCACCATTCTGACTAGTTTTTATGCCTTATGCTTCAGCTTAAAGATTTTTGTTCCAGTCACCATTGTGGCACTGTTTATTCTTCTTCCAGTCAATGTTTCAAGTGGGACACTATTTTTCCTTAGAAGAGAATTGGTAGTGAGTGATATTGATAATCTCTCTATATCAAATGTTCCACCTAAGTCTTTAAGGTATGAATAACTCACCACACTCCAAGTTGGTTCTGTCTAACTCTTCCTTTCGTGTTACGTCTAACCGCTGCAATTGTTTATTTCAGATTTTTTGTTCACATAGGTTTGGAATACCTGTTTACAATATGGATTTGTTTTCTGCTCTACAAGGAGTATGATTATGTAGCGTTAAAAAGGTCGAATTTCTTGGCTTCACAACGCAGGTGTGTGGAGCAATTCACGGTGAGTTCAAAGTTCTAACTCAGCGTGGATTTTCCGTTTCTGGTTCGTTTGAACTATATTTTGAAATCCTCGTGGTTTTCATGGTTGTTGCAGGTACTTGTCAGGAGTGTCCCTCATACGTCTGGTCACTCAGTATCGGATAGTGTGAACAGCTTCTTTCAAACAAACCACCCGGATCATTATATTGGACATCAGGTAAAGAATTTGATGACATTCTTGATTGGTGAGGTTTGTCAACATCGCATTCTTTGCATTGTGTCATATTCATATTCTTAATGTTGAAGTTCATTTTTCAGGCTGTCCACAATGCAAACAAATTGGGAAATCTTGCTAGCAGAAGAGATAGACTTAAGAATTTGCTGGACCATTACCGCCTAAAGTTTCAAAAGCATCCTCATACAAGACCAACGATCAAGGTATGTAATCGGTATGAATACAAGAAGTACATTATGTGACTTAACGAGAATCTATTCGGACACAAAATCTCACCGTGTTATCTCTTTTCATTTTTTTAGACCGGATGTTTAGGACTTTGCGGCAGGAAAGTTTATGCTATCGAGTACTATGAACAACATCTTAAGGCAATCGTTAAAAAGGTAAATTGTTTTTGTTTTTATGTTTCGTGTTATTGTTTATATTTTCACTTCGACTAATAAACACGAAAGAATATGTATCTAATATGTCCTTGTGCAGATGACATTGGAGCACCAGAAGATTATAAAAGATCCTGAATCTATTTTGCCTGTGGCTTTTCTATGTTTCAATTCGCGTTGGGGAGCATCAGTATGCGCACAGACTGTACAAAGCAGAAATCCTACACTCTGGTTGACTGATTGGGCTCCAGAGAAACGAGACATATATTGGCGAAACTTGACCATACCATTTGTTTCTTTAACCGTCCGGAAATTTATAATAACCTTGTTGCTGTTTGCGTTGGTATTCTTCTATATGATTCCTATTGCTTTTGTGCAATCCCTTGCCAATTTGGATGGTCTTGAAAAAGTTGCTCCTTTCCTCACACCAGTAATAGAAATGTAAGTGAACTTAAATGTGCTTTTGAAGCAAATGAATACGATTCTCCGATTCTATATTGAAAATTGTTTTTGCTTTTGGCAGGAAATTCATCAAGTGCTTTCTACAAGGTTTTCTTCCTGGTTTGGTCCTTAAAATATTTCTATACATTCTACCTTCAGGTCTGATGATTATGTCAGAAGTCGAGGGATACATCACATTATCAACACTCGAGCAAAAAACAGCGGAAAAATATTATTACTTTATGTTGGTGAATGTTTTCTTGGGAAGCATAATTACTGGAACTGCATTCGAGCAGCTGGATGCTTTTCTTCACCAGTCACCTACACAGTATGTTTTCTTGTAAATAATATTTCATAGTTTTTTCGCGGCCTCCATGACCGATTTTATTGTTGGTTATAGGATTCCTAGAACAATTGGAGTTTCGATTCCAATGAAGGCCACCTTCTTTATGACATACATAATGCTTGATGGCTGGGCTGGAATTGCCTGCGAGATTCTCAGAGTAAAGCCATTTTTTATATATCATCTCAAGAACATGTTCTTAGTAAAAACCGAGGGAGATCGACAAAAGGCCATGGAACCTGGGAGCGTGGACTATCCCGAAACTCTTCCGAGTCTTCAACTATATTTCCTTCTCGGTATTGTTTATGCAATAATGACTCCAATCCTTCTTCCGTTCATACTCATCTTCTTCGTCTTTGCATATTTGGTTTATCGTCATCAGGTATGCACCTGCCTATAGTGTTTTTCTTGGAAAATCCAACAACACTGTGCCATAAATACAATTTCTTATAATGTTTGACTACATAGGTAATCAATGTCTACACTCAACGATATGAAAGCGCCGCTGCATTTTGGCCACAAGTTCATAACCGCATTATAGCAAGCTTACTGATATCGCAGCTTCTTCTGTTGGGCTTACTTAGCACCAAAGAAGCGGTTAAGTCTACTCCTTTGCTTCTGATGTTACCAATCTTGACATTTGCATTTCACAAGTACTGCCAAAGTCGTTTCGAGCCCTCGTTTAGGAAGTATCCCCTCGAGGTATGTTGCGTAACACTACAAGTTTGAGAAAAATGCAATTATTGTAAACTGATTATTCTCTTAATCTATTCAGGAAGCAATGGAAAAAGATTTGTTGCAGAAAACAACAGAACCTGACCTAAACATAAAAGCATATTTAGCAGATTCTTACTTGTATCCAAACTTAACATCATTTGAAGAGATAGAAGAAGAATTGGTTGAACTTGAAAAAGTTGAAGTGAAAGTAGATAAAAACCAAACTCCTCATGTGGCTAGTCCAATGTTGAGTGAGTCAAGTTCACCTTTTCCTTCACCACTACATCATATCCATCAACATCAACCTTCACCTTCACCACTACATCATATCCATCAACATCAACCTTCACCACAGGAGTATTACTACAATCCTCCCTCTCCTCATTATGATTATCAATATCAAGATCAACCTTGAATTGACATTAAGGGTTACTTATTTCAAAGTTCTTGAGACCTATGAAGTCCGGATACATATACGGACACGAGACATGACACAGATGCAGACATGAAAACACTGCTAATGTAAAAAATACGAGACACTGGCACGGCTATCTATTTTATATATTAATAAAATAATGTAATTATGAGGACAATTTATAAAGATTTTAAAAAATTTATGTGTATTTAAACTTAATATTTTCGATCAACCAAAAGAATACTTAGGCTCTGTTTGGTAAAACTAGCTGATAGCTGATAGCTGGTAGCTTTTAGCTTGTAGCTGGTAGCTTTTAGCTGGTAGCTGGTAGCTGATAGCTGGTAGCTGATAGCTGATAAGCTAATGTGAGTGTTTGGTAAATTAGCTGTTTCATTAGCTGATAGATACAAAATGACATTAATGACATTTTAATTAATGAGGGTAATGATATATTTTAGTTAAAATAATAACGGTATTAATGGAAGAAAAACTCACAAGCTAAAAGCTACAAGCTCAAAAGCTACTTCAATTAGCTTTTGAAAAAAAAGCTAAAAGCTAATAAAAAAGCTACAAGCTAAAAGCTAAAATAGAGTTACCAAACAGAGCTTTTTTATTAATACGAGCTGAAAAGCTAAAAGCTAAAAGCTAAAAGCTCTTTTTTTTATCTTACCAAACAGACTCTTAAATTGAGTACTTTCAATTAAGAAAGAAAAATAATGAGTGTCAGAAGAGAAAGAGCTAGTAAAGTACGGATGGTGGCGACGGTGAAATACCAGCATGCAGCGAAGCGGCGAAACGACAAAGATTTTAAAAACAAACAAAGATGAAAAAAATTTATTTTTTATAGTGGGGAAATGAAATATGAAATGTAAAAAAACGTTTTTATTTTTTAAAATTTTGAGAATTTGAGAGTTTGTTGTGTCAGTTATTTGAAATAATTTGTCGTATCTGTGTCCGTTGTATTTAATTTTTTTTAATACTTCAAAAATGTGTCTGATACGTGTCGTACGTGTATCGTATGTGTGTCAGTGTTCGATATGTGTCGTACGCGTGTCAGTGTCCGATATGTGAATGATATGGTTTCTTTTAAAATATTAGTGAATAAGTACGGATATTTCACTTGGAGTCTCCAAAAATTTAGTTTGGAGACTCTTATTTCAGATATGTATCTCTAAAAATTTCTCGGCATGCATTTTGTGTAAAAATATTGTCTAAGTTTGTTTTGTTTTAATCTGAATTCATGTTAATCTAACTAACAATGTCATAATCCATAATTTAATTCAAACATTTACAGCTCAAAATAAGGTAATGCATTAATTATAAAAACCTCTCAATTTGGTGCTTAGAACTCAATGCTTCCCCGTCATAAGGCCTATGGATGGATTCCCGCCTAACTCTGGCCTGCTCATTTAAAAGTCTAGCCCTCTCATGGCGAGCAGACGCATGTTGTGTTTCACGCCCGAGTCTCATTCTATCGTTGTTGTTTGCAGCCATTTTTTTGAAAAAATGAGAAAAAGACATTAACTTGCAATTCTATAAAAGAGAGGATTCAATTCAAAGATCCATCTCCGAAAACCAGAAATGACCCAATTCAGATATGCATTTTCGAAAAAGCTTGTGTTTTGCTTCAATGGCAGAAAGAGTTACCAATTTTTCCCTAACAGCCTAAAATGCAACCAAATCATACTGCATGTCTGTAACCGTTAGCTGGAAAATTTGACGCTAATATGGATTTGACAAATCAAGATTGAAAAGATGTTTAGAAAAATTTAGTGAAATTGGTAGTATTTCGACTAGCAAAGCTGTTAAGCTTTGACAGAAGGATATCTACAGGGGTTTTCACTTTTTCAATATGATATTAGGACTTAATATATTTTGGAGAAGTTTTGTTATTTCGACAAAGAAGTTTGAAACAAGGCTAAATAACCGTTTTTAGCCTTATGCATTCTTAGAAGCACGTGGAAGTCAAGTGGTGAGCAAAGTGCATGCAGGTGAAACGTGTCAAGTAGTGAAGAAAAGACTGTTCGTTATAGTTATTTCGTTCTCATTATAAATATGGATTTCCAATGTTAGATTAGGTGAAACGTGTCAAGTAGTGAAGAAAAGACCGTTCGTTATAGTTATTTTGTTCTCATTATAAATATGGATTTCCAATGTTAGATTCGGTGTGTTCAATTTGTACAAAAACTCATATTACTCAAAATATCTAACATGTTGAGAAAAAAGCTTTCGAGTGAAATGTATGTATGAATCATCATATTTTTTTCAAATATCTAACGGTGTTTACTAAAATGTACGGTAAACAAATTGGCACATCTGATGAAACTCTTGAACCTGGTAGAATTCTTGTGTCAAAAACTCAAAATTATTCTTTAATTTTTTTTAAAAATTTTTGTCTTTCTGTTCTTAAAGTTTCCAAGTCTTAATGCATATGAGATCAAGTAATAGTAGAATTTCAATTAATGTGTATGAGATTAAGGAATGGTAGAATTTCAAATGAAAATCACCATCAATCTGGTTCATTGGCCTGACGATTTCTAAAAACTAAACTAAAAATCAAACAACCTCAATTTTCATTGGTTCAGTTCACTTTTCTTTGGTTCAGTTCACCTTTTGAATCAAACTAAAAAAAAAAATTTGTGGGTTTGGTGTTTTGAATTGTCAGCCTAATTGATTTTTCCATACACCCTTAGTAAGAGATTCATAATATTTTTAAGACATAAAATTTGACTTTCTCTATTCCTGTATGTAAGTAAAACATTTATTTTATTTTAAATTATAATAAATTCTAAAGGATAAAAATTAATAATATTTTAAAAGAAACCATATCATTTACATCAAAAAAGAAATAATAATAATTTACAAATATAACAGATAAATGGCCAAAACAAACGTTAAAAAGAAAAACACTATCAAAGGTCTCTAGCAAATTTGTACTATGTAACCACTAAGCTCAATTCAAGGTTGATCTTGATATTGATAATTATAATGAGGAGAGTGAGGATTGTAGTAATACTCATGTGTTGAATGTTGATGTTGATGGATATGATGTGGTGGTGAAGGTGAAGGTGAACTTGACTCACTCAATATTGGACTAGCAACATGATGAGTTTGGTTTTTATCTACTCTCACTTCAACTTTTTCAAGTTCAACCAATTCTTCTTCTATCTCTTCAAATGATCTCAAGATTGGATGCAAGTAAGAATCTGCTAAATATGCTTTTATGTTTAGGTCAGGTTCTGTTGTTTTCTCCAACAAATCTTTTGCCATTGCTTCCTGAATAGGTTAAGAGAATGATAATCAGTTTACAATAATTGCATTCTTCTCAGACTTGTAGTGTTACCCGACATGCAACATACCTCGAGGGGATACTTCCGAAATGCTGGCTCGAATCGACTCTGGCAGTACTTGTGAAATGCGAATGTCAAGATCGGTAATATTATAAGTAAAGGAGTAGACTTGACTGCTTTTTTGGTGCTAAGTAAGCCGAACAGAAGAAGCTGCGATATCAGTAAGCTTGCTATAATGCGGCTGTGAACTTGTGGCCAGAACGCAGCGGCACTTTCGTATTGTTGATTGTAGACATTAATTATCTGCATAGTCAAACATTATAAATAAATTGCATTTATGTTACGGCGTTGTTGGATTTTTGAAGAAAAACTATATAGGCAAATGCGTACCTGATGACGATAAACTAAATATGCAAAGGCGAAGAAGATGACAATGAAAGGGAGAAGGATTGGAGTCATCACAGCATACACAATACCGAGAAGGAAATATAGTTGAAGACTCGGAAGAGTTTCGGGATAGTCCACACTCCCAGGGTCCATGGCCTTTTCTCGATCTCTCTCGGTTTTAACTAAGAACATGTTCTTGAGATGATATATAACCAATGGCTTTAATCTGAGAATCTCACCAGCAATTCCAGCCCAGCCATCAAGCATTATGTATGTCATAAAGAAGGTAGCCTTCATTGGAATCGAAACTCCAATTGTTCTAGGAATCCTATAATCAACAATAAAATTGGTCATGTGGAGGCAGCGAAATAAACGATGAAAAAATTAACAAGAAAACATACTGTGTAGGTGACTGGTGAAGAAAAGCATGCAGTTGCTCAAATGCAGTTCCAGTAATTATGCTTCCCAAGAAAACATTCACCAGCATAAAGTAATAATATTTTGCCGCTGTTTTTCGCTCAAGTGTAGATAACGCAATGTATCCCTCGATTTTTGACATAATCATCAGAACTGAAGGTAGAATGTATAGAAATATTTTAAGGGCCAAACCAGGAAGAAAACCTTGTAGAAAGGACTTGATGAACTTCCTGCCAAAAGCATAAACAATATTTAATCTAGAATCTAATATCGATAGAAGAGGAGAATCGCATTCATTTACTTCAAAAGCACATTTAAGTTCACTTACAATTCTATCACTGGCCTGAGGAAAGGAGCAACTTTTTCAAGACCATCCAAATTTGCAAGGGATTGAACAAAAGCAATGGGAATCATATAGAAGAATACCAACGCAAACACCAATAACGTTATTATAAATTTCCGGACGGTTAAAGAAACAAATGGTATGGCCAAGTTTCGCCAATATATGTCTCGTGGCTCTGGAGCCCAATCAGTCAACCAGAGTGTAGGATTTTTGCTTTGTACGGTCTGTGCACATACTGATGCTCCCCAACGCGAATTGAATGAGAGAAAAGCCACAGGCAAAATAGATTTGGGATCTTTTATAATTTTCTGACGCTCCGATGTCATCTGCGCAAGACATGCCAAAGAAGCCCAATAAACAAGGACATGTTAGATATATATTCTCTCGTGTTTATTAGTTGAAGTGAAAGATAGAAACAAAAACAACTTACCTTTTTATCAAGTGCCTTAATATGATGTTCATAGTACTCGATAGCATCAACTCTCGTGCCCCAAAGTCCTAAACATCCCGTCTAAAAAATGAAAAGCGATAACACGGTGAGATTGTGTCCGAATAGATTCTTGTTAAGTCACATAATGTACTTGTATTCATACCGATTACATACCTTGATAGTTGGCCTCATATGAGGATGCTTTTGAAACTTTAGGCGGTAATAGTCCAGCCAATTTTGAAGTCTATCTCTTTTTCTCACAAATTTTGCAAATTTGTTTGCATTGTAGACAGCCTGAAAAATGAAAACACACTAAGAACGTGACTATGATAGAATGCAAAGAATGCTCTATGTGAATCCTAACATCATGTAAAAGACCCTATTTAGATAAACAACTTAATTAAGTTATGTATAAGTTATTTCTAAATGTCATTACTCGTTCGAAGTATTTTAAGATTAGTTTATTTTTAACAAACCTCGCCGATTAAGAATGTCATAAAATTCATTACCTGGTGTCCAATATAATGATCCGGGTGGTTTGTTTGAAAGAAGCTGTCCACACTATCTGATACTGAGTGACCAGACATATGGGGGACATTCCTGACAACTACCTGCAACAACCATGAAAACCATGAGGATTTCGAAAAACAGTTCAAACGAACTAGAAGGCAAAAATCCATGCTGAATTAGAACTTTGAGCTCACTGTAAATTGCTCCACGCGCCTTCGTTGAGAGGCCAAGAAATGCAATCTCATCAATGCTACATTATCATACTCCTTGTAGAGCAGAAAACAAATCCATATTGTGAACAGGTATTCCAATCCTATGTGAAAAAAAAATCTGAAATAAACAATTGCATCTGTTAGACATAAACACGAAAGGAAGAGTTAGAAAGAACCAAACTGGAACATTGTGAATTATCCATACCTTAAAGATTTAGGCGGAACATTTGATATTGAGAGTTTATCAATATCGCTCACTACCAATTCTCTTCTTAGGAAAAATAATGCCCCACTTGAAACATTGACTGGAATAAGAACAAGGAGCGCCACAATTGTCATCGGAACAAACATCTTTAAGCTGAAATACAAGTACATCAAAATTAATCAGAATGTTCAAAACAGTTTCAAGTCAAATATGATTTGACCATATATTGTTATGTTTGACTTTTGACTTCAAAATTGATTCAGTCCCAAAATCAATTCCACCTAGAAGCTATGCATGTTTTTGATTCTGCAATGAAAAAAATTGATTTTGAGTGTGTTTGATTCAAGTAAATTTTAGCCAGAATCAATTCACTCAAAATCAATTGTTTTTCAACTCACTTTAACCAAAATCAATTTTATCAAGATTAATTAAGTCAAAATTTATTTTGTCACCACATAACCAAACACATGCTTAACACCATATATGGAAATATTCCAAGCCTCACACGCAACAACAACAACAAAACTCACACACATGAAACAGAACAGAAATTAAGGGAACATGAGGGAAAGAAGAAAATACAGCAACAAATCACATGCAACAAACAACAAAGTTTAATCTCACACGAAAACTGCTCAAGAAAAAAAAAAAACAAAAGCTGACATTAGCAAAAAAGAAAGTTGAAAACTACACGGCATAACAATCAAAATTCCCATCAACAATGTACCTAAAAATTAAACCTTTTCTAAAAAAATCAAACAGAATTGAAATTTTCTCACAGCCCATTATTAGTTATGCTGAAAATTATAGCTGCAACAAAAAATTAAGCACATAGAGTGATAAATTGGGATAAAAATTGAAACTTTATGACATAAAAAGGTATAAGAAGAGTACCCAAGAGTATAAATTCTGAGAAAAACAGCAGAATCAAGACCAGCATGATTAATAATCTCAGTCTCAGACATTCTCAAAGCTTGTGGCATCCAATTGAGAAAAGTCAAATAAGTCTTGAAATTAAGATTAACAAATTTTCCAACAAAATTCCCAGAGGTTCTTGGATTGGTTCTTCCACCAGTGATATACCATTTTGGGAAATAAATTCTGTCATTGATGGGTTGAATTCTGAGTAAAGCAAATGCTATCAAGAAAGCAAGAGCTGAGAGTATGTTGATGGTAGCTGAGACACCAATGTCTGCTAGAGTGGCCATTTAGAGAGAGAAAGAGGTTGTAGAGAGAGAAAGAGAAGAATAAATGGTTTGTGTGAAAGGTGGTTGTTTGGACTTTTTATGAGGATGGGTTGAGAGAATGGATTAAAATATTGGAGTTTGAGTTTTGGTTGATTGTGGTGAGTAAGTGGGGACTAGAAAGTGTTTGGGATTTGCATGTGCTTGGAAGAAAGAAAAAAAATAGGATATTGGGAATGGAAAATAGAATAAGTTGCCATTGTTTTGTTCTGGCATGTTCTTGTTTGTGTTGTTGTTTTTTTTACTAGGGTTATGTATGTTATTTTTGTTTCATAGAGAAATTAAAATAATTAATATGTAAAATATTATAAACAATTTCCCTATATTGATTATAGCATTTAAACTCATATTTTTGTTACCAAAAATAATAATAATAATAATAATAATAAAAAGAAACAAACACTTATTTTTAAATATTTTTATCACTATTCATATTTTTTAAGGTGAATATATTTGTAATATTTTAATAAATTATTAAATGTATTAAATGAGATGGAATCATGTGATTGGTTGGAGTTACACTACCCAACTTTTTGTGATGGGTAGAAAAGCTGTCCCTTTTTTTAATATTACTTGCATTCTTATTTTTATTAATTTTTTCCTTTTTAAATGGGATTTAAGTCAATTGTTTGGGTTAAATGCATCTAATAGATATTTATGGAAATATATTAAAAGCAATTATGACATATGGAGATTGTGAATTTTACTTAATTTTCAACATATTAAGGAAAAATTATTTATAAATTAATTAAGTCAATTGTTTGGGTTAAATGCATCTAATAGATATTTATGGAAATATATTAAAAGCAATTATGACATATGGAGATTGTGAATTTTACTTAATTTTCAACATATTAAGGAAAAATTATTTATAAATTAATAAAGGTCATGCTGACGAGAGTCCTCAGGACACTCTTTAAACATACTAAATAAAGAGAATATTATTTATAAAAGTCAAAATTTCAATTTCCATTGTATTTTCAATTCACTAAAAACACGCATTTTAAAAATAATTATTATTTTAACATCTTAAAGAGGTCCAAGAACACTAGTTAGCATTACTTATTAATAAAACAAATCTCAAAACAACTTATAATAAATAAAATGGAGAAAATATTAAATAATCAAATATACATTTCTTATTTTGACAAAATCACAAATTTTAAATTCTAATTTCTAAAAAAGTTGTTTTGATTTTTGAAGATTTAAAATTAATACATTAGAAGGTGACAGTATTTTTAAGTCAACATCAAAGTTCGGTATTTATAAAATGTAAGCTGAACCCTTTGGTAGTGTTAATATAGTCTAAGATCTAATGTTTGTTTGTTATTGTCTTTTTCAATGTTCATAGGTCGTTATTATTATTATCATGTCACGCATCAAAGTAACTGTAAAGTATAATAAAAATATATAAAGCAATTAAAGGGGCTAATCTTTTTTATTCCTTTCTTACTTTTCCACGAGGCGGGAAAGTTAATAATGTCAATTGCTAAGTTCGCGGCACTGAATAGGCTCATCATGATCCACATTTTTTAGTAAATCAAATTAGTATTTATTTTCTTATACCCCATTGTATTTATTTATATCTAGGCGTGATGTTTTTATATTCAAATTAACGTATGTTTCTATATAATGCACAATGAAAAACAGTCACGACACACTAAACGAATTTAGAAATGATATTCGTTTATGATACAAAATAAATAATTTTTGTGATAATTATAATATATTTATAATTTATAATTCAACAAATTAATAAATTTAAAAAAATAATATATTAACTTATCTTTATTGTCATCCTTAAATATAAGACTCTATTGAATTTATTCTTTGTCCCCTTTTTTATAAGATTCTCTTTGATCTTTAAAATGCATTAATGATTTTTTTTACCCCATATACTCATCATAAATTTGCATCGTTTTTAATTTACATTAAATACTTTTATACGCTTTAAATGTTTTTCTCTACTAAGAATAATTTTGTAAGATTACAAAAATAACCAATAAACTTATTAATTCAATCAACTTTTTTTAATTCTCTTAATTTCTTCTTATATATTGAGATGGAGTTAGTATATGTTTAATGATGAGTGATAATATTTAATTTTAAATGAAAATAAAATTATTTTCTTTATATAAATTAAGTTGTGACAACTAAATAGTATATCATCTTTATTAGACTTAGTTGGTTGTAGTTGATTCACGCTTAAGATGATGTGCATGCGAACACTATTACAATTAAATGAGTAGTAGTAGCGAGGGTGGGGTTTAAGGGTAGAAAGATAGTATACATGATTGAAACCATGAGTTAGATGTTATAGTCATAAGATTACGGAGTTAAGATCCTCTCCATTTCTTAAAAGAAATGGAGAACACAAGTGCTAATGTTTTCATGAAATACATGTCCAATTATATAAAATATATGTTACACATTTCAATAATATATGCATTTATACACAAATACTTTAGTACTTGTGTTCTCTATTTCTTTTGAGAAATGGAGAGGATCTTCACTCATGATTACAGTTTCAGGTTTCATGCTTTTGTTTGCAAGGATATGTCTTCGCAGATTTCTTTCATGAATGCTTTTGTCTGTAATGAAGTGTTTGTCCTCCTTTCTGCTCAAGCATTTCAGGAGGAGGGAGAGTGAAAGGAGAAAATCTTATTTTATATAGCTTTCCTTCAAATATGAGCATAATTTTTGTTGGAACCTTAAAGCTTTCTTCTTATCCTTAAGCACCTCCCTAAACATGATGTATTTTTGTATAATTGGATATTTCTTTAGTAGTATTCTGACCCACTACCTTTTAGGTGAGGAATAATATGATGGATCATGAATGGGTCATCCATAATGAGTTAAGAGTAACCATTTAAGTAGAAAGACATCACATGTTCACCCAAAACCTTAAGACATTAGATATATGGGTCATGTCACTTATAAAGTGCTCAACCTTCACTTTTTTAAACAATGTGATACTTCAAACTCACATTTGTATCTCAAAAATCTCCACTTCAAGTGTGACTTCATCCACTTATATGTTCCCCCCTTAGTAGAAGTTTTTTCATCCACGTACACTTGTACAGTCGTTGACACCATTACTACATCACAAACCAATTCAATGGGACACGCCGCTTGACCACCATCTTGTCAAGAAGACTTTTAATACAAGGAGTCGATCCCTTACTCGAACCATTGACTATTATATCACTAACAAGTCATGAGAGCCGAGAGGGACATCCATATTGGGTCAATACCAACCACTTATAATTGCAGTCATTGCTGGTATCATTTTTGTTTTGATGATTTGTCAATTTGTGTGTATATGTATTATTTAATTTATCGCGTGTTTGAACTTTGTCCATTATATGAATTTATCTGCATTGTTGATGTAATTCATTTGGAATAATGATTTGTATTTGTTCGCTTCGATTATATTTAGTCTTTGTACCTTTGAGAAACTTCTCCATTCATTTTCTTAGTTGTTATATCCATGTAATTTTCTCCTTTTTTAGCCTAGCAATTGATTTTGTATCAATATATTGAGAATTGTTTGAATCACAAGTTAAAATGCTTGAATCTATATTGCAATGATGTATGATTTGAATCTAACATAGAGTGAATTGAATCATGAAGTCTCGTGAAAGTTGTGAGTTGGCTCTGCCTCATTTGAGCCGAATCAAAGTGGAGTGTGTCTCGAATCACAATTCCACTTAACTCGAATCATGAGGTACACATGACTCGAATCATGGCTATTTCTCAATTGTAATAATACATCACGACACATGGTGGTGCACTATAATTCTTCGCCATTGTCAACCAAAACCTTAAAATAGTGGGTTGGTTCGATGACTAAGCCCAATTGCTTTGCTACCGTATCCTGTAAGAAATTATGGGTACTCCCACTGTCAATTAAAATGGAAACTGGGCTGGATCTAATGTGGCCCATGACACGTGGGGTCTGAGGAATGGAATGGCCCAAAAGTGCATGGAGACTAATTTTGGCCGGATCTGGGTCAGATGGAGGTGGATCCCAACTGGTTCTTGAATCTTGCCACTGAATTGTATCGTTGTGTTCTTCGTTTTTCTCCGTTTCTACGATTAAGAGGTGAAATTGCCGGCGACAATGATGGTGAGGTTGGTACCGCTCATCACAATTATAACACAGACCCTTCTCCCAGAGGGCTTGTAATTCGTCCAGTGAAAGACGTTTGATGGGTGTTTAGGGTTTTGGTTGATTAACGGTCAGTGACGGCTTGAAGGAATATCTGCTGGTGGTGGAAGATCCAATAGTAGGAAGAGATGCAAGTCAATGGGAGCACCAATTGTAATGAATAACTTTTTGATAGAAAAGAAAAAACTAACTATAAAGATTATTTTGTGTCAAAATTTTGATTGCCTCTTAATTCATCATTCATGAGTACATATATAATGCTTTATTTATCTAAAATCCTAGAGTTCTAACAAACTCCTAGTGACTCACTATCTAAGGATCCGTTAGGAGTTAAGGCAAGATCTATCAAGGATATCTTCTAGAATGCTTAGTCACTTTTATTCCATCTCTTCCTACTAGGGACCACATAGTCATTGAGATACATGGGCCTTCCACAATTTCTTTTGGCCCTAAGATGAGGAACTATTTCTTCTGCACAATCAGAACTCCCTTGTACTCTTTCTCCTCTGTTTGCTGAATAACATACTTCCTGCTCAAATCCTCAGATAAAAGACTTCCTTGCCTAAACCTTAGTTCAATACTTCTTGCTCAATCAAACCGAAAGAGACTTGTGCTCAAGCATGTCTGCTAGAGACTCTAGATTCATTTATCAAAAGAATCTGTTGTTAAACTTTGTGTTTGTTTATGTGCTTCTTGGTTAAGTAGATACACAAAGAAGTTACACTTGGAGCATGATATAACTTGAGTAGCTCCTAAGTGTATAAGAATTAATTATTCATTCTTTTATCTTTTTCTTCTGTACAGATGATTTTCATTTGTGGTGCCTTGTTGTTTTTTTATCTAATGATCATATTCACATATTCTTTATTTTGAATCTCCGAGTCATATGTGAATATGTCTTGCTCTACTCTCATAACACACAATAACCCTTCTAGTTGAATTTCTTCTTCTTTCGGGTGTTACTATAAACTGTGTTTTCTGTCTGCCACATTTTTTCTCTCAACTCCCATGGTGTGTTTTGGTATCACATTCTTGTGTACACGGTCTTACATACACACACACACATACACACACCTTCAATCTTCTTCATTTAAAGAATCTAAAAATAGATTCGTTGAAAATTGAAACCACTAACATTACAAGTAGGCGTTGAAGGTTGAAACTACTCATAGTGTAAGTAGCCGTTGAAGGTTAAAACTGCCATAGTACAAGTAGCAGCTGAAGGTCTTTAGCTAGAACACGTAAAGTGAAGTCTAAGTAAAACTATCATAAATACGTTGAGATGAATAAAGTAGATTTTGCATAATAGCTGAAGAGATGGGATCCTGGCGATATTACTTTCTTGAATAGACATAAAGTAATTGTACGTTGTCACAAGATGCTCTTAACATAACTTTTGACTAGAGACTTCTTGTAGATGTTTGTCGAAGCTTGAGTAGAGTCATTATTATCATTTATACTTAACTTTATAAATCAGAAGATTCTTATAGAATTAGTTAAAGCTTGATAAGAAGTTATAGTATGTCTTTAGAACCTAGTTAAAGTCAGACTTCAGAGTCTTGAGTTCATAGGTTTTGAGTTTGCATTTATCAAAGTCTTGATCAGAACTAATTTGGATGAATGCTTCTATAGTTGTTGACTTGATATAGAAAATAATCATTTGAAGCAAAGACTTCAAAATTGTTGATGAAATTTGTTCAAAAGTTGCAATGTCATTTCTTATGACAACTCCTGCTTGCTTCAAATGACTTCGGTCTTCAAATATTGCTGATCTTTAGATTTTCAAATAAGCTTAGACACACCATCCGAGAGACTTGAGTTTGACTTCTCCAGAGCATGAAAGCTTGGCTCTGATCCTTCTTATTCATAACAACTTTGCATATCTCTTGATAATTCTTCTAAGTGTTTATCTTAATTTATATCAAGGTTAATGTCTTCAGATTCTACACACTTGAACAACCATTAGTAAAACTCTATTGTTCTTTAAATACCTTGTTATCATCAAAACCTTTTAAAGGTCTGAACAAATCTTGTTCCAACACATAGTACAAGATAAAGGAATATGCTTTATTGTTTGGGCTTATGTTAATGGATAATTGTAAGGGCCCAAGAACCAAATAGAGAGACATTATGCAGCTGGAAAATCTTTATAAATAGGGCTGCCATGTAATAAAGAAAGATGTTATGAAATTTGAAAAGAATTCTGCAGAAGAGAAATTTATGAATATGAAGAGTTTCGACGCTTGCTAATTAACAAATTTTAAGTGATTGAAGTTTCATCCTTACATTTATCATTTTTCATCTTCGTGCTTATGAATGAGTAACTTAAGATCTTTTTGTCTTGTGCTTATTTTACGCATTATGAGTTAAACTTGATTTGTTAGATAATGTGAAGTTTAATGAATAATAGTCTTTTAAATGTTATGCATAAGTGGTCTTGATATATTTTGCTCATTTGAATTTATGCCATATATTTATTCCTTTGTTCGACCACCTTGGGAGTAGATAATAGCTAGTTAATGTTGAGAGATCCTTTGACAAGTAGAACTCATAAGTAAATATGATTGAAAATGGTATGATATAGATATTCACTAGATCAACTACTTTAGACATAAAGAGCTAAAATCATAGAGGATATTGTTAGAACAAGAAATGTTCCGATCAATATTCTTAGTTTTGATTATAACATTAGGTATGAATTTTGTATAAGACAATGTGGTACTCTAATCCTTTACGTTTTCCATTCCAGGAAAAGTATAAAAGAGTATGCATAATTCAGCGTTCAGAAGCACTGACTCAGAAAGTTCTGGATGGCTTCATCAGAATATGGTCTGGCAAGACATCAGAAGATGGTCATGCAGAATTAGAACATGAACTGGAAAGCATCAGAAGATGGCAGTCAGAAGTAGAAGCTCTGAAGCTCTGATGGTATCACGCTCAAAGCTCTTCAAATTCAGAAGACAGAAGATGCTCTGCACCAAAGCTGGAAACTCTGAAATTCAAATGTCTACTCAACACATTCTGAGTCCAGAAGAAAGTACAAAATGAAAGGTTGTAACGTCAAATCTCTGACTGACAAAAGGAACGTTAGAAGCTACAAAAGGCAAAGTCAGTAAAAGCAGCAAAAGTATGGCTCGAGGTAGTTGACAAAAGTGTGAAACATTAAATGCAGCGTTGTACTATTCACGCAAAGCATTAAATGCTCCCAACGGTCATTTCCTCTCAAGCGCCTATATATAGAAGTTCTGATCAGAAGCAACATACAACACTTGCGCAAAACTTACAGAAACGCTGTCAAAATCAAAAGCTAAAGAACTTCATCTTCAACCTCATAACTCTTTGTAATATTTAGTGAGTGTTAAGAATATAACTTAAGAGAAATATCACAGTTGTGATTACAGCTTTATTAGAAGCAATTCAAACTCTTGTAAACATTTATTTTACATTGATTGTAAAAGATTTCCTAGAGTGATCAAGTTGTGATCAGGATACTCTAGAAGACTTAGAGTGTTTCTAAGTGGATAACCATTGTAATCACTTGGATTAGTGGATTAAATCCTCAGTTGAGGTAAATCACCTTGTCAGGGGTGGACTGGAGTAGTTTGGTTAACAACGAACCAGGATAAAAATAATCGTGTTCATTGTTTTTATCTTCCAAATTTTTGAGTTACACTTATTCAATCCCCCCCCCCCCCCCCCCCCCCTTTCTAAGTGTTTTTCACTCCTTCAGATATTTGAAATGAAACTAGATATGCATTAAAGTTACAAGCGTGACTTAAAATTTGTCCTCTTATTTTACTGTATATGTTACAGGTGCTGTAGAGATATACCATAAGAACATGTTCCGACCTCATTTGCCATGACATATTACATGAGACTCATACATGTGAATTGTATAAATTTATTATATGTATTAAAGTTACAAAATTATTCTTTTAATTTTTTATATTTCATAATTCTACTTTTTTATGATGAATCTTTAGGTTGGTTGGGCCATGAAGCTCACTTGAGTCATTGTAGACCTCAAAGACCATGTAACTAGCATTAACATAAGTATTTATGTATTATCAATCAACAAAGTCGTCGTAGAGAGAGTGAAAGTTAAGTCAAGACATTTCATTCAATATGAGAAAGTGTTAGAAAAATTGTTAAAAAAGTATTCTTAACACTTCTATTTATTAATTATTAGAAAGTAGTGATGAATTCAAGAGAGAAAACAAGTAGGGAAGGACGAATTTATCAAGTTTAACTATCATATTTTTTTTTTCATTTTTCTTATATTTTTACACAATCTTTTAAGTTTTAACTCAATTATTTCCTATCACACCTTCTATTGTTTTCATTTTTATTTTTGTATAAATATTTTACTTATATTTTGACATTCTTTAACTCGCCAATCTTCTTTCACTATTTTTTTCACCCTTTTATTTTTCTTTTGTTATATATACGCTTTTGGAAGTCTCCACAAGCAACAACTTTGGACTTTGATTCGGAGAATCTAATCCCCACATGTGAAAAGGGATAAATAGGCTTTTGGAAATCTACACTAAATAAAATGGCAACAGTTTATTAGTATTTGGACAAAATGGACATTTAATATATATTTTCTTAATATAATCCAGTTTTCACATATGTTTGAAAGTATAATTTTCTAGCAACACAGTTTATCCAAAAGTAGCAAAAAAATATAATATTTTTTCTTTCTAGTATGTGTACAAAGAAAATAATTACAAACAACAAAAGTGAAGAAGCAAAATAAATTTAGAGAAAAATGATTGATATGGTATTGAGAATAATATTACGTGTTGTTATGCATGTGGTCGAACGAAAGAGATGGCATCTCACCCGTGACACTTTCACAAGATGCGTCTGTTCTTCTATTTTGTTGTACGCACTGTCTCGTAGCTCAAATTTGCTTAAACTAGACAAAAGAACAAGTTCGAATGTAAACAAATGAATTTGACCTTTTTCTGTATTCTTTATCCATACCAAGATTGTTTTAAATCAAAAGATATAGAGTTAAAAAATTATTTAGGTACGGGTTATCAAAAACTTTGGATTCTCTCCGATTTTCTCTCATCCCCTCTCCTTCCTTTTTATCTCTCTCTTAATCTTATTTTTT
Organism: Vicia villosa; assembly: GCF_029867415.1. Classification (NCBI taxonomy): domain Eukaryota; kingdom Viridiplantae; phylum Streptophyta; class Magnoliopsida; order Fabales; family Fabaceae; genus Vicia; species Vicia villosa. The sequence goes on along the minus strand of NW_026705109.1, from coordinate 155,905 downwards.
TAATTATATTTTTATTTCTTAATGATGAGTGAGAATGAGATTAAGAAAAATAGAGAGTTAAGAGATGGGAGGAAGAAAATGAAGAAGATGATCCAAGTCCATTAACGAAAAACTATTTGTATATACCGTGAAAAATATTAATTTAGTGTGTGTTTGATTTGGCGTTTAAGCCTCCAAACGCACGACAAGCTGTTTTGTGGACGTGATTTTTCAGAAGCTATAAAATGGAAATTTTACATAAATGTGGAAACTTAACGTGATTTTTGAGTTAAGGTGAAAAAGTTGATGCCAAACCAAACACACTATTAATTGGGTAATTATATCTCGGTTATTAGCTACAAAAATAATGATGCAAGGGTTAAATTAAAAATTCTTTATTTCACCAAGATGGAATGTGATTGAAAAAATAATATGATTTTCAATCAAACAACCATCATCTATCTGTTAATTAAATACAATTCAAGAGGACTTGAATAAGATAATATATATTTTTTTCAACTTAATAAAGTTTTGAGTTTGAATCTATAAACGGATGTACACAATACGACCTCAAAAGACACTTATGATTCATGTTATGAAAAAATATAATTTATATATTTAAAGTTATATTGATGTATATTAAAATATTTTGTATAAGTGTCACTTAACACGGGCTGACCGTGTCAGCTTCTGTCACTTTTGGGGAGAATCCTTCAGCAGGTTGGACACGGCCGTGTCACTTGACACGGTCTGCCCGTGTCAGCCTCTGCCTTCAGAATTTGGCTTTGACTTCAACATCAAAGTTGTAGCCCTTTTCGTTAGCGAAAATTTGCCACCGGAACCGCGTCATTCCGAGTTACGAAGCTCTAGTTATGATCAAAATACTACACGCATGTCACGATTTTCAGCTTCTTTTACACCAACACTTGTGAAATTTCCATCTGATCCAGAATTAACCTACAACCACCAAGTAGAGAGATCAAAAGCATCTAAAAAGACATGATAAAGGGCACAAAAACATAATGCAAGCAATTAACAAATATTAAAGGAATCAACGAAAAACTCTTGAAAACAGCCACAAAGTGTTACCAAGTATGACGATCTTATGCCGAATTTATGACAAAACTAAGTAGAAATGGTGACCGATCACAACCCCAAACTTATCTCATTGCTTGTCCTCAAGTGATGCATGAGAGAACAAAACAAAGGTCACCCCTGAATTCACGCTTACCACAATACAACCAATGCTTTTCGCAACTCAACTTATACCTTTCCGATCAATTTTTCCAGTTTCACAAACCGGGTTTCCCGCTTCACTTCCACGTCAAAGTTCTCCTTCACCTGCAAGCTTTTTCACATTTCTCACCAATTCTCTCGGGGTTAAAATGAACTTCACTCACAAGTCATGATATGCAATACCAACTTTTAAATTTGAGTAAACTCTACTTTCATACACAAACACTCTGCACACACTTTTTGAGATCTTTGGGATGTAGCTGGGCTTAGGTGCGGTGAGATAAACAAGGAAAAGGATACATAAGGGTTATAGGCTCAGCATTCGTGTTGTTTTTATTGTTTTCGTGCTTCTTATAGCATCATAGGATTTAACCACACCCTTATTTCTATTCCTTTTTTTTTTGCTTCACTCAATTTTTTTTGCTTTGAGTGTGTGATAAATCAATGAGTCTCTTTGTTTAGGCGAGTGCTTCTTCGAATTCTTCCTTTTCTTAAGGAACTTTGATGTCTCAACATTTTTCTTTTCTCTTTTTTTTTTCATTCATTTTTTTCGCACTTGCCATTCTTAGGTGTACTACCCCAAACTTACAATTTTTGCACTGATATAACATAACATTACAACACTTATGCCGAGTAGGGTAAGAAATTAGAAATATTTTTTTTTCTTTTTTTTGGCCAGGAGTTAATATATGTGGTTAACACAAACAAGGGATACAGGCTCAAAGGGGTTTACAATGGATAAAAATAAACATGGGAAGGCTAGAAAGGCTCAGAGGGAAACAGAAACAACGTGCCTCAGTGCGTGTCATCATGTAGTGTCATATGAGCAGAATGTACGCAAATTCAAAGTGATAAAGTCATACCTGACTACTCTCTTATGATGATATATTTCTGGCTTTTTGTGTTCTCACCATGTTGGGCATAGCTTACAGGATCCATAGTACTTATCGTGTGATGTTGCTCATTTTTCGGTTCGTGTGTACCAACTTTCAATCTCGGTCCGGTGTCATCAAGTTGCGTCCAACAATTATTTTTGGTTGAATCAACTTCCAGGGATGCCTGGGGTGCAAGTTTGGGTTGGATCTTTCATCCTTTTACTACCACTTCATCAACCATCCGGTAAATCTCATCAATCTGTAACACCTGGTAAACATAATAGCATAGAAATACTAGGAAAAACAAATACTCAAAATAAAAACAGAACGCAATAAAACCCCCCCACACTTGAACCAAACATTGACCTCAATGTTTCAATTCGAGATAGCGAGGGTGAACTCACAGAGGGTACTGCGACTCCAGCTGCCGCTTCCTAGCTTTCACCCGAGAGACCCACTTTTCTTTATTTTCTGAAAAACAAAACAAAAAGTAAACCGCTTAATTAAAACCGTGGGTTGCCTCCCACGAAGCGCTTCGTTTAACGTCGCATGGCTCGACGGTCCATTACCCTTTATTAAGGAGGGTACTTCCTCCTCCAGACCTGGTTGCTTGTCACTTCTCCAAACCTGGTTGCTTTTCTCTTCAAGTTACTATCCACTTTCATCTTCTCACTTTGATTGTCCTCTTTTTTCTTCTTTTTGACTTCTTGAATGAACGCAAAACTTATGATAGATGCCTGAGCTGAGCCCACATGAGAGACTATGCTCGATACTTTTTCTGGGAGGAGTTTTGGACTTTTGCTTTCTCCTTCACTTCTAATCATACCAACCGATGATTTATTATTTGCACATGCACCTTTCTTTTTGACGTCCAAGACCTTCATTGTTACCTCTTCATCAAATGATTTTACTGTTAGTGTCCCTTTCTCGAGATCCAGACTGCATCGACTTGTAATAAAAAATGGCCGCCCAAGAAGGATATGAGTCTCTTCATCTTCGGGAATATCCATAATGTGGAAATCAACTGGAAAGATAACCTCACCGACCTCCACCAATACATCTTTAACTATCCCATATGACTGCTTAATGGTGTGATCAGCAAATTTCAATTTGGTCTCACTCTCGCTTATCTTTCCAATGTCAAGCTTTTTGAAGATAGACAATGGCATTAAACTTACACTAGAACCAGAATCAATTAACACCTTCTTAAATGATCTGTCATTGATAGTGCAAGGAATTACCACTGCTCCAAGGTCTTTCTTCTTGATTGGGATCCTCCTTTCTGGTGAGACTCTACCACACTTTTCAGTTACCACTTCAGGCTTCACTCCTATTGGTCTCTTTTTAGAAATCACTTCTTTCATGAATTTCTTGTACAAAGGTATATTCTCCAGTGCTTTAAAGAAGGGTAAGTTAATCTCTAACTTTTTGAACATTGTAGCAAGCTTCTCAAAATCCTTTGCTTTCGAATCCTTCTTGGCTACTCTAGAGGGGAATGGTAATTTAATCACCGGTTTAGCCTCATTTTTACTTTTCTCTTCAAGTGGCTTACCCGGTAGTACCACAACTTCGGGCTCTTTTGGATTCTCTCTTATTTCCAAATCTACCTCAATGACCAAGTTGTCATCTATTTCCTCTTCTTTTTCAAAATCTGCAGCTTTCTGACTTCTTATTGTGACATCATTTATTTTCTCTTGGTCTTTCGGATTTTTCACAGTTGAGCTCGGAAAGGTACCTTGTGCTTGTAGAGTGAGATGTTGTGCTATTTGTCCCACTTGAACTTCCAGATTTTTAATTGAGGCGGTGGTGTTTCTATGGTTGTTTCTTGTTTCTTCTTGGAACTGAGAGCACTGCCCAGCCAATCTTTCAATTGCCACTTCTCACTCTGCCTTCTGGGTGCCTTGTTGTTGTTGTTGTTGTTGTTGATCTTTCCAAGCAAAATTTGGATGATTCTTCCACCCTGGATTATAGGTATTAGAATACGGATTGTTTTGCCTCAGGAATTTGATCTCCTCAATTTGTTGAGGAGTTGCAAAACAATACACAGTTTGGTGAGGGCCGTTACAAATCTCACAGCTGACAGTTTGAGCCAGTTGAACTTGAGCCATAGTTTGAGTCTCAACAATCATCTTCTTGAGTCTTCTCTCGACTTCAGCTGCAATTTGGTCCTCCATTTTAACAACCTGATCTGCAAGCTTTAAATAAATCTTACCTTCTGCTTGATTCACTGTGCGATCATACAACTCAATATGCTCATTAGCGGCAATTGCTTCTATGATCTTCTTGATACCAGTGGCTGTTGAGAAATTTGTTGAGCCACCGGCAGCAGTGTCTATAAGCTGTTTTGTCTTGACTCGTAGACCATTCACAAAAGTTTGCATTTGCTCGGTTGGATCCATGTTATGAGTGGGACATGCAACCAAACACCTCTTAAACCTCTTTTATGCATCTCCAAGTGATTCCCCTTCTTTCTGTTTGAAATTGACAATGTCATATCTTTTTCGAATGAAAACTGAAGCAGGGAAATACTCATTAAGGAAAGCATTTTCCATCTCTTGCCATGTCATGATACTCCCAGCTGGAAGTGAGTAAAACCACTCTTCCACATCCTCAGATAAAGTGAATGGAAACATCACAAGTCTCTTGGATTCTTCAGAATGGCCTTCTATCTTCAATGATGTTGTGGTGGTGAGGAATCTCTGTAGATGCTTATTCGCATCTTTGTTGATTCTTCCTGAAAAGGGCTTGCTCTCCAACTGGCGGATAGTAGAAGGATGTAATTGGAAGTGTGCCACGTTGACCGGTTGATTTACTATTGTCATTCGGCCAAGAGGTGCATTAGCTCTTCCATAATCACCTAAAAGTCTTTCCGCGGGAGGCGGGTCAGCTGCCATAGTTTCAAATTCTGAATCTGACTGCTCGGATGGGCTGGATAGTGTTTCTTCGTTTTCTGGTTCTGAAATTATGGTTGATTCTTCTTTTGATGCCAGTCTTTTTGCTTAGCTTCTCAAAGTCGTGCTCGCAATGATCTTTCTGGTTCTGCGTCAAAAAGAAATTCTGCTGAGGCCTTGCCTCGCATACAAGATTAGACAATGGTTAGTTGAAAGCAAAAATAAAATAAAAAAAATAAAAATTGCTGAAAAATAAAATTTTAGTTGCAGAGCAACAAAATTTCAATTGACTTATTAATCACTTATACTTTGGCAATCCCCGGCAGCGGCGCCAAAAACTTGATCGAAAAAAATAGCAAGTGTACTATTTTCACCGGTGTAGTTGTAATGGGTTTTACCCCAAGTATCGATCACGAGGATTGCGTAGGAAATACAAGTTATTATACGAAGTCAATTAAACAAAAGAGCATAGGGGTGTTGTTTTAAATGATCAACGAAATAAGCTAAAATAATAAAAATAAGCTGAAATTAAAGTTGAGCTTTTATATATAAATTTAGAGCAATACCAAGGTAGTGTCGCGTGAAAAAAAATCAATCGGGGATGAGACACCTGATGCCTTCTTTGGGCTTGGGCTCAAGAAAATGATTTTTGTTTTTTCGACCAAACTTTTTATTGTTTCCAAAGTAGGAAAAGGAAAAAAGCTGCAATAACCTTAAAAGTGGGGGAGAGATTCCGGGTAAGAGGGTTGGTTATACGAAGGGAAGGTGTTAGCACCCAACGTATCTATAGTACTCTATAGGCTTCTTTGTTATGTCCATTTCATTCTATGCTATTGGGGTTCTGTTGTGAGATAGGTGGGAAACTAAGGTGTTTGTTTGATTATGCTCGCAAAGATCATCGCAATCTTCTGCATACATATCCCTTAAAGGGAATCAGAGCATCTGTAGCTCGGGTCTACGGGTGCTAAGGTTTGAGTGGTTTGAGGGAGAAGTTTTGCTCGCCAAGGATACGACCTTGTGCCTACGTATTCTCAAAGGGATGTTGAGAAAATCAGAGCAATCGTAGTTCCCACTTATGCTAGTGGAAGCAAAGGATAAGAGACAAATGTCATCTAAATGTTCGATGTATCTAATCTATATCATCACATACATCTGTTTGATTTTGTTTGAAAATCTTTTCATTATAAGCCCTGGGCTGTGCCACTTATGGCGCTTAGAATGATAAAAATGTTTTTTAGTTTAGCCAGCCTTGTGGCAAAAACAAGTTTGATTAGCCAGCCTTGTGGCAAAAACTTTCAATGAAGTCAGCCTTGTGACAAAAAGTTTTGATTAATCAGCCAGCCTTGTGGCAAAAGTTTCGACGAAGCCAGCCTTGTGGCAAAAACTTTGATTAATCAGCCAGCCTGGTGGCAAAAGGTTTGATTGATTAGCCAGCCATGTGGCAAAAGAGAAATTTGATTGATTGATTGTTTGTGATGATATAGATGAGATACTCCTATCATAGAGATGATAAATGTCTAATCTCCTAGGGTATTTTGATTTGGATATTGGGGATGCTTATAAGAAGCCTGTGGGTCCTTGTACGAAGCCCAAGAGGAGACTATCCGAGGGTCCTTGCATTGTAAGCCCAAGAGGAGGCTATGGGAGGGACAATCGAGGGTCCTTGCATTGTAAGCCCAAGAGGAGGCTATGGGAGGGACAAGTCGTTTGTACGAAGCCCAAGAGGAGGCATGGTATAGTTGGTTTGAGCTCTTAGAGCGATTTCACCGGGAAACCATACTCTATGTCCTAACCTAAACTAGGGAGATTCTTTGCACGAAGCCCAATAGGAGGCTATGGGGAACCTAGTGTTGTACTAAGTTGAACAAGTATATATAACACGATCACAAATATGAACAAATATGAACAAGTACATGAACAAATATGAACAAGTATGAACAGTTACATATATATGTCAAGGTGTGTGTATACAATGGAGTTTATGAAGGAAATATACCTGTAAGCATGATCCGTTTGTATGCACGGGGGCTCGGGACTTATACTCGGGGAGAGGCCCATTGAGTTTATTCAAAAGCTATGTAAACAAGTATTTACAAAAGGCTTGGGACTTATACCTACATGGAGGCCCATGGTATTTTTGGGAAGATTTAAAGAAAACCTTCATTTTTGATTTGTTATTCGAGGTTAAAAATCAAATTGATCGAGGTATGTACAAAAAGGTGTATGTACAATGAAATACCTAATTTCATGCAAAGGAATGGGACTTATACCTATGTGGAGGCCCATGTTTTATTTTATAAAACATGGTTGATTGATTTGTTAAGTTTGTCGTTTTTGAAAACAGTTTGAAAAGTTTTTTTGAAAACAGTTGATCGCTTCGTTGAAAAACAGTTTGAATTTTTGACAAAAGTCAACTTAATTAAGATAAAAACAAATTTCATGCTTAATTAAGACCTAAAAGATTAGGGTTTGATCACAAAAATATTTACAAATGATTAGGTTTGAAAAATCAAATAAAAAACCATATTTAAAGTATTAAAAATACTTAAAAACATGTCATTTTAAACCTAATAAAAAACATATTAAATAAATATTTTTTTGTGATTTTTTTTTATATTCATAAAATATATGTGTTAAATAAAGAGTGTACAAAAAATGAAGCAAAAATGAATTGATTTGGTTAGTTAACTAATTAGTTAAAGTTGTTAAGAAAATTGAAGAAAATAAGTGTTAAAAAAATAAGGTTTGGTCCTGCCAGGGTTTGAACCCACGCCCTCACTCTCACCAGCCAAAACACTTACCAATTGAGCCACGCTTGTGGCTTGTAATACACACGCGTTCCATTGATTATATTTAAAAACAAACCTTTGAATTTTCTGAATCACAAAATGGCGCCAAGAACACACCTTCAACTGAAATTAGAAAATCTTCAAAACTGTGTTGTTTTGATCAAGTAAAGGGTCTATCTCACTCGGTTTTGCACGAGGAACATGATGGTGATCTCACAATTCATTTATTTTTTCTCTAAGGTGGTTAATTTTTGCATGAACATGAAGAACCCTAGAACTGAAATTCAATGTGAAATCGTGTGTATGCAAGTTATGATGCAATTGATTGAGGGTTAATGATCCTCATAGGTGCAGAAACAAGATGGTATATCAATATTTTGTTTATGATGCATGTATGTATGAGTTTGAAGTTCATGAGGCTTACCTTCAAAAACGGCAAAATTGGAGATTGAATTCTTCAATAGAGGTGTTACAGATGCTTTGTAATGATCTGGATAGCTTCAATGATGATTATGGAACATGTCTGGATGCTTAGAGTGAACGGAATTCATCTGAGAATAGCCATGGTGTCATACCTTAATTTTTGACCCCTCTGAGATGACATATCTTCAGGATTTTCATCAGGTCAAAGCAAGTACCCAGAGCAGTCATTTCTTCATCTAGCATTTAATCAAGGATGTTCAAAGACAAGAAAACTCAGGCAAAAGATCAATCAATAGAAGGATTGATCTCTAACACAATCATAGGACTCAAAAGCTTCACTTTTATATTCACCTATGATTGATTAGACACCCAGTCATCTGAGTACAGGTTTCCTCAGGTCACCAGACTAGGGTTTTTGAGCCTATCAAGGACTGAAATCAGGGATCACCTTTGGGAAACCCTAAAAAGCCCCAGGGGATCATTCAAAGACATCAATCATCTTCAAATAGCTCATATGACAAGATCCACTGGACATCACACCTCAATTCAAGATCCACAGTCACCAATTTCATCTGGTCGACAATTAGGGTTTTTAACCTAATTCACCAGGATAGTTGACTTTTAATCAGGGCATGGATCCAAAACTCAAGACATGATTCAAGAACCTCTACTACCTCAATATAAACCATCTACATCACTCATTTGAGGAGAAGATCTTAATTCCACACAAAAGTCCAAAATCTCACTTTATCTGGAAAAAGTCAACTGTATGAGATCACCTTTGACTTTTAAGATTTTTGGTCAAACCATGACTTTCAAAGATCAATATCATCAATATATGGATATTAAAGTCATTTTACAAAAGAAATTCAAGAAGAATCATCAAGGAGCAAAAAGTCGGGAATTAGGGTTTTTGAGGGCATTGTGGGAACTCAAAATTTCACCTACACAACTCAAAAAACTTCCAACATGAAAGTTGTAGATCTTGCAAAATAAAACAACATCTTACATAGGAACTTTTTTCAAAAGATCAACCATTTAAGAGATTTGGAATTTTCAAGCTTTAGGTTATAAAAACAGAGAAATTTTTCTAAGTGTTTTAACCTAGTTTTCATCCAACTTTGAGCTCATTTTTCACAATTTTCCCAAATGATTCTGAAGAAACCCCAAACTAATAATTTGAATTAGATGTTTAGGGCTTTCCAAATTGTGCTCAACCTTCTCCAAATTCATTTTGAGCTAGGAGTTATGCTTGTTCAAAGTTGGCACCATGAAGTAAAGTTATAGGTCATGCATCATTTTTGAACTTTGCAATTTTGTGCACATGACCTCACTTATGGATGCTACACGACCCATAACACATCTGAAAACATGCCATGCATTCATTTCCACCATGACATGAGAATTGAGGAAGATTCCCAAAACAAGAACATGTGATTATGTAATGATTACATTTGGGAATTTATGGCAAATTGATGAATCACCCAAGGAATCTTCTCACCAACCAATTAGAGCTCATTTCTGTCTCAGAATTGTCCCCTGAGATCAAGCAAAATCGAGGGCTAGGGGATTGATCAAATGGAATCAAAATTCTCATCATTGCATAAGAGATATTTACAAACTTCCTTCATGGCCAAGAAAACCAAATCAACCTCACTAAGCAAGCTCACTCCTCTGCAACTATACTGAACCATTTGCCTATAAATAGGAGAGCATACCTCAGTAGAAAATCACACCAAAGCAACAGAATTCTTGCTTTCTCTTTTCTTTCTTCATACTTAGTTTTTTCAAAGGTCCTTTGGCAAGAAGACTCGGATTCTTCAAACCAAAGCTCTCTCTTTGAAAGTAAGTATTCAAACACATTGAGGGAGGCATTTAGAGGTGATCCAAACCTCTGGAACACTTCTGGGCGTGGAGAATCATCATCTTCACCTCTCATTTGGAGCACTTGCAGTTGGAGGACCACAGAACAATTCAGGAGGTTCCAAGCAAGGTTAAGCATCCAGGCACATTCCTTAGAGTATAGTGAAGCTATTCAGATGGTCGCAGCTCATCTGTAACTGCAGATTCATCATCCTCCATGTTCACTTGAAGCTCAAATCGAAGGAGTCGAGTAGAGCAATTCAGAAGGTTTGAGGTCACAACAAGCATCCAGTTAGCATCACTGAGTCCCAAGGAAGCTTTTAGGATCATTCATACAAACCCAGGTGCTCTCCAACATCCTCACGATCTTCATTTTCAGAGGTAAGTTTCTCAACTCCACCTCTTTAATTCGTGTACCTTTTTGGATAAAACTCAACACCATTCTATTCAGCATCATAAGAGGATTAAAAACCCTCTATCATCAGTCATTTATGCTTCAGTATAGCCATTTAATTTAATTTTCAAATTTTAGGGTTCTTCACGTATTTTAGATAATTCAGTAGATGTAGTTAATATAAATTCATATTAGTTACATATCTGGAATCGTGAGTGAATTTAGAGCAAGTTTGGTCTTTACATCTTTGCGAATGGTTGAGAGTTGAGAGAGTTCAGAAATTCAAAATTTGAGAGCTTGAGGAAGAAGATGACAATGGTGGTGGCGCGCAAATTTCAAATCCCAGGGCAGAGTTTATTTTATATTTAATGATATGCGTTTCATAAACGAATGAATAACTTGCCTCAGTGGCCACACATGCGCTCTTAGTCTCTTCATGCCCAAGGTCTGGGGTTCGAATCCCCCTCGCCTCAGACCTTTTGATTTTATTTTCTTTTTTGCTTCCATACACTTGAACACTATATGAATTGCATTGAAGCCAGCTTACTATCACCACACGCGCGTTGGCTCAGTGGTGTTTGTTTTGGGTGTGTGACCTAGAGGGCGTGTGTTCAAACCTTGGAGGAGACAAAACCATTTTTTTACCACTAATTCCCTTCATTTTTTCTCACAACTTCACACAATTAATTCACCTATCAAATTAAATCATTTTCACTTCATTTTTCACACACTTGTTATTTAATATACCTATTCTATGAATAATCAAAAATCACAAAAAAAAATATTATTTATTTCATATATTTTAATTAGGTTTAAAATGGTATGTTTTAAGTGTTTTCTTAAATACTTTAAATATATATATATATATATATATATATATATATATATATATATATATATATATATATATATATTTTCATTTTGTTTTAATCTAATTATCTTGTAAATAATTTTATTATAAAACCCTAATTATTTAAGTCTTATTTAGGTATAGATTTTCTCTTTGCCTCAACTAAGCTAACTTTTGTCAATTTTCAAAACCGTATTTACAAAATCCTCTTTCTGTTTTCAAAATATTCTTCTGGTATTTGAAGGGCATTATTCCCGGTGAAACTCTTCAGATACCTATGTGACCTATGTCCATCTTCACTTCTTCTGTTTTCAAAAAAACCATTAACTGTTTATCATATATATTCAACTGTTATCCATCAATTGTTGGTAAGGCTTTGTACATACTTCTTCAAAGGCCTCCACTCCATCCAGGTTAGGCTTTACAAGCTTTCCATTTACAGTCTTTATTTAAATTATTGTCAAATATAGAACTGTATATATATATATATATATATATATATATATATATATATTAGAACTACGTTTGAGTGTAAACCCTAGGACAGTTAAACTATATATATATATATTATAGGAATATGACCTAGGATTGAGAATGTCTTCCCGGTGAAGCCTCTTTCCTAATTAGAGATCTGTAGTTCAAACCCCCAAGATGAATTATTCCCGGTGAAACATCTTGGCAAAAACCTTAGAATCCAAAAAAATAGGACACATCCACCCAAAGAGGAATTATTCCCGGTGAAACCTCTTACCCATTTGCTTAAAGCCAAAATAAGTTCAAAACCACATAGCTTTCTCTTGTGCTATAACAAGGACCCTCGATTAGCCTCCTCTTGGGCTTTGTACAAGGACCCACAGGCTTCTTAAAAGCATTTCCAGCTTCCTCTTGAGCTTGTATACAAGGACCCATCAGGTTTCTTATAAACATAGGAACAGGTCTTTAGTCACCTTTTAACATACCCTGGTGAGTTTCTTCCAATTTAAACCAGACTTTAAACAAACTAAGTTTGTCTCAATTTTACATTGAGTACACCTTTTGGAATGAGAGACATGGACAGTCTCTGTCACCCTTATCTTCATCAATTTTCCTTAGCAAAGTCTAGGATCCATGTTTGCTTATCCTCAGTCAGTGTCAGCCTTCATCTTGGGCTTTAAACAAGAAGTCTCATTAGATAATCTTTCTGCCAATCATTTCAACAAAAACCCCTGGAAAGGGTTAGCCTCCAAAATCACTCCTTTCATTCTCTTAAGAGATAATTTCCCCAAAAAAAAAGAGTCAAAACCCCTGGAAAGGGTTAGCCTCCAAAGTCAATTAATAAAAACCTGTTTAAAAGAATAAAACCCCTGGAAAGGGTTAGCTTCCAAAAATCATTCTTTTCAAAAGATAAACTCACCAGCTGAGACAAAATCCCTGGAAAGGGTTAGCTTCCAAAAAAAATCAGTCTTTTAATAAATAAATCCTTCAGTAGAGTCAAAACCCAACAAAAACAGTTAGCCTCAACCTTGGGCTTCATACAAGGCACCAAAACAATAAACTCCCCTGTTAATAGTCAGCCTCAACCTTGGGCATTGTGCAAGGCAGATAATAGAGTCTCCCCAGTGAGTCCTTCATTGTTCAGTAGCCACAACCTTGGGCTTTGTACAAGGCAGATAAACTATATTTCATGTGTCAAAGATTCCTAACATCTAGGATCTTCTCCCATAGAGTCATCCATACTCAGTTTATTTAAGAGTCCGCCACAACCTTGGGCTTTGTACAAGGCAGAAAATAATATTTTTTCTAGTTAGAGTCAGCCTCAATTCTGGGCTTTGTACAGAACACCAAATAAAACCCATCAAAATAGATTTTCCCTAAGTAGAGTCAGCCTCAATTCTGGGCTTTGTACAGAACATAAAAATCCCTTGTAAATTAATCCCTAGTGGAGTCATCTCCCAGAGTTAATAATAATCATCAATCAAAAAAAGCCTCAAGCTTGGGCGTCATACAAGCCAGTAAAAATCAAATATTTTATACAGTAGATAGACATAGCTTATCTCTATAGAGAGATCTTTCCTCTATCTCACCACATTCAAACAAACAAACATTACATTTCATTTTAATCAAGTCTCCCATTTAGGATTTTGAAAGGCATGAGCTGGCAGTAAAACCCAAACATGTGGTAACTTTCCCTAATTTGGATGAGCATTTTTCTTTCATTTAAGAGGCATTTGACTGGTATACTTGCACATACACAAGTAAGGTCCCCCTCTTGAATGAAATGAATTCAGTTATTCTGTCACTCTTTTAATGTTTGTGGTGGAATAGTAGAAATACCTCTCTGTAAAGATAAATTCATGTCTCTTTACTATAAACAGAGATTTAATTCAAGCTTCAACCTTGAGCTTCAAGCAAGGCACCCAAAAATAATTAATAATTAATTAGTTCCCCGAACTACATTAAGCTCTGACTTCCACTAGGGATATGTAGGCATGAGGTTCACAAGGAATCTCAGCGAGCTAATAAAATACCAAAAATAGTCAGTCTGTCTGTCTGTCTTTCTTTTATTCAATTCAATTCCTTCTACAAAGGAGAAACTTTCCCAATAATCATTAGCAGCACAAACACATTTAGACACAGAGAAGGTTCCTGTAGAGTACTACAGATATGTAGGGTGTTTAAACACTTCCCTATGTATAACCGACCTCCCGGACTCCAGAATTTCTAGTCTAGGTGAATCCCCACACTTAGCAAACTCCTAGGGTTTAGTTGAGATCTTTTTTCCCCTTTCCTACTCGTAGGACAAATAAGAAAGTTCGTGTGATATCGTAGGAAAAACTGAAATAAAATTTATCCCACCACGGGCGCATTCTCCTTCCAAATTTCGCGTGAAGGGTCTAGCGTGCCGTCCTCCCAAGTGAAACGGGGAGGTAAAAAAAACGACAACCACACATGGGACCCGATCTGCAGTTGCTTGGAGTGAGGATCGAATTTGATGATGGAGGTGCTTCAGATCATGAATGATGGTTGGGATAGTTCACATATGGTATATGGAATGTGTTTGGATGATTAGCTTGGACAAAATTGGCCTGGAATTGATTTTGGCATGATAAGGCTAGTGTTATGCATATTTGGAGGTTGAAGAGTGATTCTGAGATTTGAGGTGTTTTGGGGTGTGTTAATGGATCAAGCACATCCCATATGATGTTTATGAGTTGTGGGAAGCATTACTTTGGCCAGAACTTCAAGGGTTTGGAGGTTGAAGTTTCTACCCCTTTGAAACTCATGAAACTTGCAACTTAAGAAAGAAGAGAGAAAACCTTAGAATTTGATTTGATATAGTTTTGGAGGCTTTTAAGCGGCTTATCGTAGTTTTGAATGAGGATAAAAATCCGTATTTTGAAATTGAAGCTTGAAAGATGTTTGAAAAGTGTTTTGAAGTTTTGGGCGTACAACCCTGATTTGGTATGGCACTATTAACCGCAACGATCAATAAATTCGATCGCCATAGTTAACAGATTGAAAGTTGTATCGTTACCAATTTTAATCAATTAATTTGATTATCACTAATAACGAATTATAGTATTTTAATAATTTAATAATTAATTTGTATCGTTACCCCTCGTAATCGATTGATTCGGTTAAAAAGAATAACGAATTAGGAATGAGGAAATTGAATAGCTAATCATCGCAACCAATGAGGATGGTTGAAACCATTTAACTAAATAGGAATTAATTGCATTTTAATTAAATAAACATTTTGATTAAAATTATTGTTGACCATAGCGATTAATCGATTTAATCGGCACGAACAACAAATTGAAATTTTTAATACAAATATTATATGCTTATTTTATAAGAAAAATAATTATTATATAATTAATTTATTTAATTTATATTAAAAAGATATTTTAATTAAAACAAAGTAAATAATTGAAATTATTTAAGTTTTATTAAAGGTTAAAATCCTGTGTGGTTATTGCTAAGCACCATGGTATAGGGAATCAAGGCTAGGGCGTTAGATTAGACTGGCTGATGAAACCAATAGCTAGATCGTGAGGGTGCATAGTGTTCTACAGGATTGCATACACAGGGAATTGCTGGAGAGAATTTTGAGAAAAAAACATGGAGAGGGCCAGGGATCGAACCCTGGACCCTGAGGACAAACACCACACGCGGTCACCACTTCAACTAACGTGGCTAGTTGTTCAGACAACGCATCCAGTACCACATATGCGCAACTAAAACAATACCCAGCAAACAAGCGCGAAATTTCAAATAAGCCAGTGGGACGTTGCCACGTACTCATCTTCTTCACGAAGACCTGCGAATTTCTGATAGAATTTGCTACGAAAACTGCTACTATTTTTCGCGTAGCAAATAAACCTGGGCAATAGCGATTTGCACCTGAACACGTATAAATCTGGCGCACCCATCTTATTCCCCTTATTTTCACCGTGCGAATTCAATCATGTGGTTATTTTTACCTAATTTTACCTCTAATGGAAACCCCCAAACTGAAACCCTAAAACCTTGCTTGGCCTCCAATGGCCGATTACGCTATAACGCCCCAAAACACAGTTAATTAACCCAGAAACATTCACAGCAATAATACAAAATCAAACACACAATCAAATCATCATAAACATGCGGGTACTATGCTAATCGATCAAGTTTTTGAAACTACATACCTCGGCTAATCGGAGGAGAATCTGGGGGTGTTGGTGAAGAGTAATTATCCCAGTAGCTTCAGAGTGATCCTACAAACGTATTGCAATCCTCAAGTCCCCTTCAAAAGCTCCCAATCTCTGAATCCGAGTTTGAATTTTCTTGACAAATTCCTTGCTCGTGAAGGTGATTCTTTGCCCAGAGTTTCGTCCCCTAATCTGGTCCCTTGTCTTTGATACTTATACTGGAATGAATTAGGTTAAAAAAAGAGCCCAAGGATTATTGAATCAAATTTTGCCATATTTGAGAAATTTGATTTCTTTCTTGAATGACAAGCTACTATTTTTGATCAATATTCTATCAAATCTTTCCAATCCATGTATGCACGAAATTAAATATATTTTAGGCATTAATTGTGATTGGAAATACTTAAAAATCTATTTTCCATCAAAATATTTGATTTTTATGTTAATTAAATCATTAAAATGAAATAAAAATCATATTAAATCAAGTATAATGTTCAAATTTCGTGGAAAATAATTTTGGGCATGCTAATGACTTGTGGACCAAGATTGCATCAAAAAACCATAGGCCCATTTGCAAAGTTCCTCAATTTGGACCTTCTTTTTTCACATTTAGTCCTCCAAAATCTCCCAACTTTGATCAATCATATCTCACTCAATTTTTAAGCTATGAGGGAGTTCTAAGACTTTTTGGAAACCTCAAGAGGTCCTCTATAAGCCACTTTGGAATATATTTTTCATTTGGAGCTTTTATCTTGATCATATCCTCTTTGGGAAAAAACTGCTTTTGGAGGATGCTTGAAAATGACCTGTAATCTTTTGCATTGTATCTCTCAAATGAATCATTTCTAGCCCTGGCTTGTGAGAGACAAAGTTGTAGGGAATCCAATTTCCTTCAAAGTAGGCTTTGAGTGGGGAATTTTTGATGTTCCATGTGAAAGTTATGCCCAGTCAAAGTTGGGTTGACTTTCTCCTAAGAAACCCTAATTTGAACCTTTTTGTATTTGTTCATCTCTGAGTTTCTATTAATGGAATCATGATCATTCTTTGATCAAATGATGGTTATACTTCACATGCTTGATGTTGACCAGAATTGGGAGGCTTTGACTATGCTCTGATTGTAGTTGACCTTCAGGTTTGAATCAGTTGACTGTGGATCTTGGGATTGTTTGAGCCAAGCTTTGGGGTTTGAATCTTGAACTTTGAATCATTGTGAATGGAATATGGAAGGCAAATTTTGGGGTATGACAGCTGCCCCTGTTCAATCTTCTTGAACCTGAAGAGGTAGAAGATGATTGGACACTGAAATGCCCTGAAATTTGCTTGCGTAGGGAAGGAATTCTGTGGGAGATGGGCTTATAGATGCCATCCATTTGATTGTATCTGAAGAGATATAAAGTAATGTCTTACATAAGACTACCTAAAGAGGTTCCTGACCAGGGTATATCGAAGGTTGATGCGAAGAAGCTTAGGCTTTGAACAATGCTTAGGAAGAATGTCTTGGAGAAGACTAACTGAGGAGTTCTTTAAAAGAACTAAGTGTGTCTTAGAAAAGTTTGGATAAACATTTTAAAAAGGCTACCTAGAAAGGCATGATATGTCTTAAATAAGACTCACCTAGAAAGGCTCTTTAAAAAGATATGAAACCTGGAGAGGTTTTTTTTTTTTTGAAAGGATATGGAATGTCCTAAACAGGACTATCTAGACAGGTTATGGTATGTCTTAAACAGGACTCACCTGGAAAGGCTCTTAGATGGGATACGAGATATCTTAAACAAGACTTACCTAGAGAGGTTCCTATAAAGGAAACGATACGTTTTAAACAAAACTATCTAGAAAGATTCCTATAAAGGGAACGATATGTTTTAAACAAAACTATCTAGAAAGATTCCTATAAAGGGACATAAGACGTTTTAAACAAAACTACCTAGAAAGGTTCCTATAAAGGACATAAGACGTTTTAAACAAAACTACCTAGAAAGGTTCCTATAAAGGATATGAAACGTTTTAAACAAAACTACCTAGAAAGGATAGGATACATCTTTAACAAGATTGCCTAGAAAGGTTAGGATACGTCTTAAACAGGACTGCTTGGGAAGGTTAGAAATTCTTTGATTGCTTCTGGATTGTCTTTGAAGAAAGACTTGGAATGAGGTATTGGAGTTGTATCTGTTAAGATTGAATCGTTGATACGATCGTATTTGCGCTGTAATTGGATGATAACATCCTTTTGAATATGAAGTGACCTGAAAAGGCAGCGTTAGTTTTATGCAATGTCATGATGCATGTGTCATGAGATTCTCAAAATAAATGAGAATTATGCATGTATGCCTATCCCACACTGCGAGACGTATATAGTACAGGCGTGGGAAGATCAATTACGCAACAATGCTCCTTGTGTGATACTAGTGTGACTCCCCGATTATCAGAAATTTTGAGAGACGTGCCCCCCCTTAATCTGAAGGAAGGACTTTTAGAGAGAACTCGAGTTTCACCATGTCTTGCCTGATATGCATTGCCCCAGTTGTTTGAATTCTTGAAAGATATGCCCCTAGTCATTAGGGTTCTTGATTGTAAGTGTTGATTTGAATGTGAAGCAGATGCTTTTCAAAATGACTCATGCGTTTCGGTTGCGCCCGACGGACAGTGATTTTGCTGAGTATTCAGAATGAGATGATGTCTTTTATAAGACTGCCTGAAGAGGTCCTTGGGAAGAATGGGAAATTGTCTTAAACAAGATTGCGCTTTAAACAAAGCTCAAAGGGATATGTTTGCGCAGATGGTCAAAAATATTCCTATAGAGGATAAAGACTGTTTTTAAGGAAAGTGGGGTTTTAAACAAAACTTTAGGAAAAACATCTTGAAGAAGATTACCCTAGAAAGGATGGTGAACTGCCTTAGAGAAGACTCTGTACTTTAAACAAAGTTTGACAAGGTTCTTGAAAGCGTAAGAGAAGTTTGAATATGTCTTAAAAGACTAACTGAAAAAAAGTCAAGAGATGTCTTACAGAAGACTACCTAGAAAAGGTTCTTGGAAAGGAATATGTCTTAGAGAAGACTGTCTGCAAGGGTTTGAAAATAGAAAGGATAAGAAGGTGGGTCTTTTAAAAGACTGTCTGAAAAAGGCTCCTGGAAAGGGTAAAAAGTATTTGAACATGTCTTAAAGAAAGCTATATGGACAGATTGAGAAGTGTCCTATAAAGGTTCCTGGAAAGGATGTGAGACTGGCATTGACACCATCTGATACTGAGTGGCCTTTGCAACATGCCCCCAGGTGATGGACCTGCCCCATGGGCTGTTCAGCGTCCTTGAGAGATTCCAATGGATCTTGATTAGATTGCCCCATGTAAATGGGATAATGAGGAGTTATGCCGTGTGTACACATTAGCCATCCCAGTCATGCGTAAGGGATGTTTCTTCTTTTGACGAGTTTTTAAAGCTACTTCGTCAGTCAGTAGGATTTTTTAGCCATTAGCCATGCCCCATGCAACTTCTCCCTGATGTTTAAACATCTGAATCTACATAGACAAGTGTACTTTATAATGAAATTCATAATATGCGAATGCATATGTCTGTCTTGAAAGTTTAAAAACATTTTAAAGTAAACCAAAGTTTTTTTGTAAGAAAGTGATATCAACTCAAGAGTTATAGTGGACCTTAAGGAGTCGGGATACCTTTTGGTAACAGTATGCTTTCGAACTAACCATGCTTCAGTTAGGACTTTTAAGGGTTGTAACGTGGCCTGGTTCACGGTTTAAAGAAACAAAAGATAGAGGCTCAAAGTTTATTTGTACCCATCCCCATCTTCGTGATGTTCTCCAGTCCTATGCTCAATTAACTATGTGTTTAGTCTCCAAAAGAATTTGGGAATTATGACATTGACATTTATGATGGTTCAAAAACCAGAAGTTTATTTTGCAAAGGCAGTCATCCTCCTTTCTTGTAATATTTCCTTTTGTCGAAGGTGCATAGCAACCTTTTTTCGACTTTGTTATCCCTAACTTTTGCCTGAACCGTTTGTTTTAAAATTGCAGTCAGCGGGATGCCCCAATGTTGCCTAAGTCTCCTTAATAGGTTTTGACTTAGCAGGCCCTTGCATTGCTTTCTTTTTCTTTGCGGATATTGACTGCCAGACTTAATGATGACGGGGAACCATCGGTGATTATGTTCAAAGGAACAACTTGGAATAATTAAGTTAACTAAGCAGCTACCCTACCCCAGGTTATGTATTAAGGGTTTTATTTTATATGAAGGAAAACTCCTACTTCTTTAGGCTCAAAGGGGTTGACAAGGGATTAACATCCTTATATCTCCATTATTTGGGAATCGAAACAATGCATGTACATCGTCAACATGGTCTGTTCGAAAGCGTAGTGTATGAAATTATGGTATCGTTTTCGTCATTCTCCCTCAAAAGGTGTAAGACTTTAATCGAGAGTTGAATATCACAAAGAAGAAAACCAAGTAAAACACAGTTTTAAATATAGTGAGAACACTAGGAATGAATCAAGACAAACGTAAGAAATGCATTAATGATTGTTGTAAAGTACATAGCATATGTCATAAGACTAATGTTTAAACAAACGGAAAGAAATTGCGAATGAAAACAAAACTAATGATCTAAGAAATCCTCTTTCTAGCCACCTATGGCTTTAGACTTGCTAGGATCTTCGAACTCAATGAGCCCTTCTTCAATCAAATCTTGTATCTTGTGTTTCAACGGCCCACAATCCTCTGTATCATGACCAGGGCTGTCTGAATGATAAGCGCACCTAGGATGATGCTTGTACCCGGGAGCGGGGTTAGCTGGAGCTGAGTATGGAGGCAGCAGAGTTATCAAGTTCTGACTGAGCAGATGTTGCAGAGCTTGAGACAGCGGCATGTGCAATGGGGTAAACTATCGTTTTGGCTTGGACCTCCAGGGGCGTTGGCCACCCCGTTGTTTTTGCTGATCCTTCTGTTGTAGTGTTGGTGTCTGATTAACCAGGATTTCTCCAACGGTGCTCGGTTCCTTTTTTCCGTCATATGACTTCTTTGTGTGATAGGAACCTGAGGGCGCCCCTTGTATCTTCCCATTTTTGATTCCATCTTCAATCCTCTCACCAATGACTACCAAGTCCGAGAACCCTGAAGATATACTTCCGACCATCTTGTCGTAGTATGGTCCTTGCAAGGTGCTCATAAATATGTCCACCAGTTCTTTTTCCATTAGGGGAGGTTGGACTCGAGAAGCCATTTCCCTCCACCTTTGGGCATACTCCTTGAATGATTCATCCTTCTTCTGTGACATGTTTTGTAATTGCATCCGATTGGGTGCCATGTCCAAGTTGTACTTGTACTGCTTCAAGAATGTGTTAGCCAGATCATTCCAGCTTCGGACAGAAGACTTCTCTAATTGCATGTACCAGTCAATAGACGCTCCGCTTAAGCTTTCTTGAAAGAAATGTATCATTAGCTTTTGATCGTGGGCGTAGGCAGCCATTTTCCGCACATACATGCGCAAGTGATTCCTCGGACATGTGAGTCCTTTGTATTTCTCGAAATCAGGAATCTTGAACTTGCGAGGGATAGTCAAGTCTGAGACCAAACTCATTTTGAAGGCATCCACATCGAAGGCATCGTATCCTTCTACCGCTTTTAGTCTCTCTTCCAGCGCCTTGATTTGTTCACTATCCTTGGAGTCTTCCCTAGAGTCGGGATTAGACTGTTGCGTCTGAGGTGCTTGGTCTGTATTGTCCACCTCATGCACTCCGTATTGTAGATCCAGGTAATCTTCGTCCTTAGGGACACTGTCAGCAGGAATGCAAACTGTGTGGGTTGTCCCTTTCGTTTGTAGAGTGGGGACAAATCCCTCTTGGGAGGTTTCTCCTTTCTCTTGGAATTGGATAACTCTCCTAACAGAGCGGGCCTGAGGTCTGTCCTTAGCCGGGCCAAAGCCTGAAACAAATCCTAGCGGCGGGTTTTCGTCGTTGGGGATCTCATCCTGAACCAGGGTATCCCTAGACTGAACCTCTTTTGCTTTTTCTTTGTTGTCCATGAGGGCCTTCATGAATTCTAGCATCTGAGCCATACCTCCTTTAACCTCTTCCATACTAACCTTCAGTTGATCCACGTCCTCACGAAGGGCGGTTTGATTCTGTTCTAGCTGCTCCATCGATTTCTTTTGCTGAAATCTTGTTTGATAAGACGGTAGGGATGTTAGGTTATCCTTCCCAATGGTCCCTTGCTCTGGAGATAGAAGAGAAATCTTCTCTTAATGTCATGAAAATGATGCGTATGCCATGCATGATATGTATGATATCTTTTTTTCTTTCTTTTTTTTGAATAAAATATGATGCAAGAATGCCCCTGATGTATGATGAATGGAAAAAGAAATAATAAAAAAAATGATCAACACATATATATACATATAGCACATAATCACATAAGTTCATAGGTTCGACGTAGCGGCTCTCGGGAGCCAACCTTTTTATAGGGGGGTTCTAGAAGGTCTCATGGGGTCGTTCGTAGCCTCCGAGACTTTTTGTCTCTTCGGATTTTAGAACAACTCATTTTATCCATGAGGTTCGAATTTTTGGGGTAGGTTCTCGGAGAGATCAGCCAATTATCCAGTCCTGCCCTCAACAAAGTCAAGCCTCGTTTTGGACATTTCTGAATACTCAACCCACTCCGAGTGGAGTTATCAATGAGACTCGTAGGCGATTCATGTCCCCTATTGATCTCAAAGTTAACTCCCACACTTAGGGTTTAACACAATACAACAGTGCATATAATATAAATTTATGCAATTAAATGCAAATATATAAACACAAATAATTAAATAATTTTAGGCAAAAATAAATAAAAATAAAACAAAACACAAACCATAAAAATGGCAAATTAGCCTAACCCTAAAAAGTTTGCCAAAAACTTAAATAGTTTGCCAAAACCTAAACCCTGCCAAAACCTATAGGAGCATAATAATTCACCATCACAGTGTGTCCCCAGCAGAGTCGCCAGCCGTAGCAACCTGCCTAAAATTTTAATGTTTAGAGTCGCCACCTATTCTACCAAGGCGAATAGGAAACCTACGCAGTTAAGAGATCAGTGTAAGATACTATATTCAGGTCGAGGGAAGGTGTTAGGCACCCTCAACCCTTTCCTAAAGGCTAACATCTCAAAGATAAAGGTTTATGGCAAAAGATAAAAAGAGATGACAGACAGTTAATAGAGTTAAATTGCTAACTATATTGAACATGATTAGAGTTTGGAAGAGGGGGACTCGCCTTGTTGCCAAGTGCCTACGTACCTCCTTATGGAGGATCAGAGTCTACGTAGTTCGGGACACAGGGTTGTACGCCTTAGAATTTGATTTGATATAGTTTTGGAGGCTTTTAAGCGGCCTATCGTAGTTTTGAATGAGGATAAAAATCCGTATTTTGAAATTGAAGCTTGAAAGATGTTTGAAAAGTGTTTTGAAGTTTTGGGCGTACAACCCTGATTTGGTATGGCACTATTAACCGCAACGATCAATAAATTCGATCGCCATAGTTAACAGATTGAAAGTTGTATCGTTACCAATTTTAATCAATTAATTTGATTATTACTAATAACGAATTATAGTATTTTAATAATTTAATAATTAATTTGTATCGTTACCCCTCGTAATCGATTGATTCGGTTAAAAAGAATAACGAATTAGGAATGAGGAAATTGAATAGCTAATCATCGCAACCAATGAGGATGGTTGAAACCATTTAACTAAATAGGAATTAATTGCATTTTAATTAAATAAACATTTTGATTAAAATTATTGTTGACCATAGCGATTAATCGATTTAATCGGCACGAACAACAAATTGAAATTTTTAATACAAATATTATATGCTTATTTTATAAGAAAAATAATTATTATATAATTAATTTATTTAATTTATATTAAAAAGATATTTTAATTAAAACAAAGTAAATAATTGAAATTATTTAAGTTTTATTAAAGGTTAAAATCCTGTGTGGTTATTGCTAAGCACCATGGTATAGGGAATCAAGGCTAGGGCGTTAGATTAGACTGGCTGATGAAACCAATAGCTAGATCGTGAGGGTGCATAGTGTTCTACAGGATTGCATACACAGGGAATTGCTGGAGAGAATTTTGAGAAAAAAACATGGAGAGGGCCAGGGATCGAACCCTGGACCCTGAGGACAAACACCACACGCGGTCACCACTTCAACTAACGTGGCTAGTTGTTCAGACAACGCATCCAGTACCACATATGCGCAACTAAAACAATACCCAGCAAACAAGCGCGAAATTTCAAATAAGCCAGTGGGACGTTGCCACGTACTCATCTTCTTCACGAAGACCTGCGAATTTCTGATAGAATTTGCTACGAAAACTGCTACTATTTTTCGCGTAGCAAATAAACCTGGGCAATAGCGATTTGCACCTGAACACGTATAAATCTGGCGCACCCATCTTATTCCCCTTATTTTCACCGTGCAAATTCAATCATGTGGTTATTTTTACCTAATTTTACCTCTAATGGAAACCCCAAAACTGAAACCCTAAAACCTTGCTCGGCCTCCAATGGCCGATTACGCTATAACGCCCCAAAACACAGTTAATTAACCCAGAAACATTCACAACAATAATACAAAATCAAACACACAATCAAATCATCATAAACATGCGTGTACTATGCTAATCGATCAAGTTTTTGAAACTACATACCTCGGCTAATCGGAGGAGAATTTGGGGGTGTTGGTGAAGAGTAATTATCCCAGTAGCTTCAGAGTGATCCTACAAACGTATTGCAATCCTCAAGTCCCCTTCAAAAGCTCCCAATCTCTGAATCCGAGTTTGAATTTTCTTGACAAATTCCTTGCTCGTGAAGGTGATTCTATGCCCAGAGTTTCGTCCCCTAATCTGGTCCCTAGTCTTTGATACTTATACTGGAATGAATTAGGTTAAAAAAAGAGCCCAAGGATTATTGAATCAAATTTTGCCATATTTGAGAAATTTGATTTCTTTCTTGAATGGCAAGCTACTATTTTTGATCAATATTCTATCAAATCTTTCCAATCCATGTATGCACGAAATTAAATATATTTTAGGCATTAATTGTGACTGGAAATACTTAAAAATCTATTTTCCATCAAAATATTTGATTTTTATGTTAATTAAATCATTAAAATGAAATAAAAATCATATTAAATCAAGTATAATGTTCAAATTTCGTGGAAAATAATTTTGGGCATGCTAATGACTTGTGGACCAAGATTGCATCAAAAAACCATAGGCCCATTTGCAAAGTTCCTCAATTTGGACCTTCTTTTTTCACATTTAGTCCTCCAAAATCTCCCAACTTTGATCAATCATATCTAGCTCAATTTTTAAGCTATGAGGGAGTTCTAAGACTTTTTGGAAACCTCAAGAGGTCCTCTATAAGCCACTTTGGAATATATTTTTCATTTGGAGCTTTTATCTTGATCATATCCTCTTTGGGAAAAAACTGCTTTTGGAGGATGCCTGAAAATGACCTGTAATCTTTTGCATTGTATCTCTCAAATGAATCATTTCTAGCCCTGGCTTGTGAGAGACAAAGTTGTAGGGAATCCAATTTCCTTCGAAGTAGGCTTTGAGTGGGGAATTTTTGATGTTCCATGTGAAAGTTATGCCCAATCAAAGTTGGGTTGACTTTCTCCTAAGAAACCCTAATTTGAACCTTTTTGTATTTGTTCATCTCTGAGTTTCTATTAATGGAATCATGATCATTCTTTGATCAAATGATGGTTATACTTCACATGCTTGATGTTGACCAGAATTGGGAGGCTTTGACTATGCTCTGATTGTAGTTGACCTTCAGGTTTGAATCAGTTGACTGTGGATCTTGGGATTGTTTGAGCCAAGCTTTGGGGTTTGAATCTTGAACTTTGAATCATTGTGAATGGAATATGGAAGGCAAATTTTGGGGTATGACAGCTGCCCCTGTTCAATCTTCTTGAACCTGAAGAGGTAGAAGATGATTGGACACTGAAATGCCCTGAAATTTGCTTGCGTAGGGAAGGAATTCTGTGGGAGATGGGCTTATAGATGCCATCCATTTGATTGTATCTGAAGAGATATAAAGTAATGTCTTACATAAGACTACCTAAAGAGGTTCCTGACCAGGGTATATCGAAGGTTGATGCGAAGAAACTTAGGCTTT
The DNA here is from genome assembly GCF_029867415.1 of Vicia villosa. Taxonomy (NCBI): domain Eukaryota; kingdom Viridiplantae; phylum Streptophyta; class Magnoliopsida; order Fabales; family Fabaceae; genus Vicia; species Vicia villosa. The sequence goes on along the minus strand of NW_026705109.1, from coordinate 129,751 downwards.
GAACAATGCTTAGGAAGAATGTCTTGGAGAAGACTAACTGAGGAGTTCTTTAAAAGAACTAAGTGTGTCTTAGAAAAGTTTGGATAAACATTTTAAAAAGGCTACCTAGAAAGGCATGATATGTCTTAAATAAGACTCACCTAGAAAGGCTCTTTAAAAAGATATGAAACCTGGAGAGGTTTTTTTTTTTTGAAAGGATATGGAATGTCCTAAACAGGACTATCTAGACAGGTTATGGTATGTCTTAAACAGGACTCACCTGGAAAGGCTCTTAGATGGGATACGAGATATCTTAAACAAGACTTACCTAGAGAGGTTCCTATAAAGGAAACGATACGTTTTAAACAAAACTATCTAGAAAGATTCCTATAAAGGGAACGATATGTTTTAAACAAAACTATCTAGAAAGATTCCTATAAAGGGACATAAGACGTTTTAAACAAAACTACCTAGAAAGGTTCCTATAAAGGACATAAGACGTTTTAAACAAAACTACCTAGAAAGGTTCCTATAAAGGATATGAAACGTTTTAAACAAAACTACCTAGAAAGGATAGGATACATCTTTAACAAGATTGCCTAGAAAGGTTAGGATACGTCTTAAACAGGACTGCTTGGGAAGGTTAGAAATTCTTTGATTGCTTCTGGATTGTCTTTGAAGAAAGACTTGGAATGAGGTATTGGAGTTGTATCTGTTAAGATTGAATCGTTGATACGATCGTATTTGCGCTGTAATTGGATGATAACATCCTTTTGAATATGAAGTGACCTGAAAAGGCAGCGTTAGTTTTATGCAATGTCATGATGCATGTGTCATGAGATTCTCAAAATAAATGAGAATTATGCATGTATGCCTATCCCACACTGCGAGACGTATATAGTACAGGCGTGGGAAGATCAATTACGCAACAATGCTCCTTGTGTGATACTAGTGTGACTCCCCGATTATCAGAAATTTTGAGAGACGTGCCCCCCCTTAATCTGAAGGAAGGACTTTTAGAGAGAACTCGAGTTTCACCATGTCTTGCCTGATATGCATTGCCCCAGTTGTTTGAATTCTTGAAAGATATGCCCCTAGTCATTAGGGTTCTTGATTGTAAGTGTTGATTTGAATGTGAAGCAGATGCTTTTCAAAATGACTCATGCGTTTCGGTTGCGCCCGACGGACAGTGATTTTGCTGAGTATTCAGAATGAGATGATGTCTTTTATAAGACTGCCTGAAGAGGTCCTTGGGAAGAATGGGAAATTGTCTTAAACAAGATTGCGCTTTAAACAAAGCTCAAAGGGATATGTTTGCGCAGATGGTCAAAAATATTCCTATAGAGGATAAAGACTGTTTTTAAGGAAAGTGGGGTTTTAAACAAAACTTTAGGAAAAACATCTTGAAGAAGATTACCCTAGAAAGGATGGTGAACTGCCTTAGAGAAGACTCTGTACTTTAAACAAAGTTTGACAAGGTTCTTGAAAGCGTAAGAGAAGTTTGAATATGTCTTAAAAGACTAACTGAAAAAAAGTCAAGAGATGTCTTACAGAAGACTACCTAGAAAAGGTTCTTGGAAAGGAATATGTCTTAGAGAAGACTGTCTGCAAGGGTTTGAAAATAGAAAGGATAAGAAGGTGGGTCTTTTAAAAGACTGTCTGAAAAAGGCTCCTGGAAAGGGTAAAAAGTATTTGAACATGTCTTAAAGAAAGCTATATGGACAGATTGAGAAGTGTCCTATAAAGGTTCCTGGAAAGGATGTGAGACTGGCATTGACACCATCTGATACTGAGTGGCCTTTGCAACATGCCCCCAGGTGATGGACCTGCCCCATGGGCTGTTCAGCGTCCTTGAGAGATTCCAATGGATCTTGATTAGATTGCCCCATGTAAATGGGATAATGAGGAGTTATGCCGTATGTACACATTAGCCATCCCAGTCATGCGTAAGGGATGTTTCTTCTTTTGACGAGTTTTTAAAGCTACTTCGTCAGTCAGTAGGATTTTTTAGCCATTAGCCATGCCCCATGCAACTTCTCCCTGATGTTTAAACATCTGAATCTACATAGACAAGTGTACTTTATAATGAAATTCATAAGATGCGAATGCATATGTCTGTCTTGAAAGTTTAAAAACATTTTAAAGTAAACCAAAGTTTTTTTGTAAGAAAGTGATATCAACTCAAGAGTTATAGTGGACCTTAAGGAGTCGGGATACCTTTTGGTAACAGTATGCTTTCGAACTAACCATGCTTCAGTTAGGACTTTTAAGGGTTGTAACGTGGCCTGGTTCACGGTTTAAAGAAACAAAAGATAGAGGCTCAAAGTTTATTTGTACCCATCCCCATCTTCGTGATGTTCTCCAGTCCTATGCTCAATTAACTATGTGTTTAGTCTCCAAAAGAATTTGGGAATTATGACATTGACATTTATGATGGTTCAAAAACCAGAAGTTTATTTTGCAAAGGCAGTCATCCTCCTTTCTTGTAATATTTCCTTTTGTCGAAGGTGCATAGCAACCTTTTTTCGACTTTGTTATCCCTAACTTTTGCCTGAACCGTTTGTTTTAAAATTGCAGTCAGCGGGATGCCCCAATGTTGCCTAAGTCTCCTTAATAGGTTTTGACTTAGCAGGCCCTTGCATTGCTTTCTTTTTCTTTGCGGATATTGACTGCCAGACTTAATGATGACGGGGAACCATCGGTGATTATGTTCAAAGGAACAACTTGGAATAATTAAGTTAACTAAGCAGCTACCCTACCCCAGGTTATGTATTAAGGGTTTTATTTTATATGAAGGAAAACTCCTACTTCTTTAGGCTCAAAGGGGTTGACAAGGGATTAACATCCTTATATCTCCATTTGGCAAGAAGACTCGGATTCTTCAAACCAAAGCTCTCTCTTTGAAAGTAAGTATTCAAACACATTGAGGGAGGCATTTAGAGGTGATCCAAACCTCTGGAACACTTCTGGGCGTGGAGAATCATCATCTTCACCTCTCATTTGGAGCACTTGCAGTTGGAGGACCACAGAACAATTCAGGAGGTTCCAAGCAAGGTTAAGCATCCAGGCACATTCCTTAGAGTATAGTGAAGCTATTCAGATGGTCGCAGCTCATCTGTAACTGCAGATTCATCATCCTCCATGTTCACTTGAAGCTCAAATCGAAGGAGTCGAGTAGAGCAATTCAGAAGGTTTGAGGTCACAACAAGCATCCAGTTAGCATCACTGAGTCCCAAGGAAGCTTTTAGGATCATTCATACAAACCCAGGTGCTCTCCAACATCCTCACGATCTTCATTTTCAGAGGTAAGTTTCTCAACTCCACCTCTTTAATTCGTGTACCTTTTTGGATAAAACTCAACACCATTCTATTCAGCATCATAAGAGGATTAAAAACCCTCTATCATCAGTCATTTATGCTTCAGTATAGCCATTTAATTTAATTTTCAAATTTTAGGGTTCTTCACGTATTTTAGATAATTCAGTAGATGTAGTTAATATAAATTCATATTAGTTACATATCTGGAATCGTGAGTGAATTTAGAGCAAGTTTGGTCTTTACATCTTTGCGAATGGTTGAGAGTTGAGAGAGTTCAGAAATTCAAAATTTGAGAGCTTGAGGAAGAAGATGACAATGGTGGTGGCGCGCAAATTTCAAATCCCAGGGCAGAGTTTATTTTATATTTAATGATATGCGTTTCATAAACGAATGAATAACTTGCCTCAGTGGCCACACATGCGCTCTTAGTCTCTTCATGCCCAAGGTCTGGGGTTCGAATCCCCCTCGCCTCAGACCTTTTGATTTTATTTTCTTTTTTGCTTCTATACACTTGAACACTATATGAATTGCATTGAAGCCAGCTTACTATCACCACACGCGCGTTGGCTCAGTGGTGTTTGTTTTGGGTGTGTGACCTAGAGGGCGTGTGTTCAAACCTTGGAGGAGACAAAACCATTTTTTTACCACTAATTCCCTTCATTTTTTCTCACAACTTCACACAATTAATTCACCTATCAAATTAAATCATTTTCACTTCATTTTTCACACACTTGTTATTTAATATACCTATTCTATGAATAATCAAAAATCACAAAAAAAAATATTATTTATTTCATATATTTTAATTAGGTTTAAAATGGTATGTTTTAAGTGTTTTCTTAAATACTTTAAATATATATATATATATATATATATATATATATATATATATATATATATATATATATATATATATTTTCATTTTGTTTTAATCTAATTATCTTGTAAATAATTTTATTATAAAACCCTAATTATTTAAGTCTTATTTAGGTATAGATTTTCTCTTTGCCTCAACTAAGCTAACTTTTGTCAATTTTCAAAACCGTATTTACAAAATCCTCTTTCTGTTTTCAAAATATTCTTCTGGTATTTGAAGGGCATTATTCCCGGTGAAACTCTTCAGATACCTATGTGACCTATGTCCATCTTCACTTCTTCTGTTTTCAAAAAAACCATTAACTGTTTATCATATATATTCAACTGTTATCCATCAATTGTTGGTAAGGCTTTGTACATACTTCTTCAAAGGCCTCCACTCCATCCAGGTTAGGCTTTACAAGCTTTCCATTTACAGTCTTTATTTAAATTATTGTCAAATATAGAACTGTATATATATATATATATATATATATATATATATATATATATATATATATATATTAGAACTACGTTTGAGTGTAAACCCTAGGACAGTTAAACTATATATATATATATATATATATATTATAGGAATATGACCTAGGATTGAGAATGTCTTCCCGGTGAAGCCTCTTTCCTAATTAGAGATCTGTAGTTCAAACCCCCAAGATGAATTATTCCCGGTGAAACATCTTGGCAAAAACCTTAGAATCCAAAAAAATAGGACACATCCACCCAAAGAGGAATTATTCCCGGTGAAACCTCTTACCCATTTGCTTAAAGCCAAAATAAGTTCAAAACCACATAGCTTTCTCTTGTGCTATAACAAGGACCCTCGATTAGCCTCCTCTTGGGCTTTGTACAAGGACCCACAGGCTTCTTAAAAGCATTTCCAGCTTCCTCTTGAGCTTGTATACAAGGACCCATCAGGTTTCTTATAAACATAGGAACAGGTCTTTAGTCACCTTTTAACATACCCTGGTGAGTTTCTTCCAATTTAAACCAGACTTTAAACAAACTAAGTTTGTCTCAATTTTACATTGAGTACACCTTTTGGAATGAGAGACATGGACAGTCTCTGTCACCCTTATCTTCATCAATTTTCCTTAGCAAAGTCTAGGATCCATGTTTGCTTATCCTCAGTCAGTGTCAGCCTTCATCTTGGGCTTTAAACAAGAAGTCTCATTAGATAATCTTTCTGCCAATCATTTCAACAAAAACCCCTGGAAAGGGTTAGCCTCCAAAATCACTCCTTTCATTCTCTTAAGAGATAATTTCCCAAAAAAAAAAAAGAGTCAAAACCCCTGGAAAGGGTTAGCCTCCAAAGTCAATTAATAAAAACCTGTTTAAAAGAATAAAACCCCTGGAAAGGGTTAGCTTCCAAAAATCATTCTTTTCAAAAGATAAACTCACCAGCTGAGACAAAATCCCTGGAAAGGGTTAGCTTCCAAAAAAAATCAGTCTTTTAATAAATAAATCCTTCAGTAGAGTCAAAACCCAACAAAAACAGTTAGCCTCAACCTTGGGCTTCATACAAGGCACCAAAACAATAAACTCCCCTGTTAATAGTCAGCCTCAACCTTGGGCATTGTGCAAGGCAGATAATAGAGTCTCCCCAGTGAGTCCTTCATTGTTCAGTAGCCACAACCTTGGGCTTTGTACAAGGCAGATAAACTATATTTCATGTGTCAAAGATTCCTAACATCTAGGATCTTCTCCCATAGAGTCATCCATACTCAGTTTATTTAAGAGTCCGCCACAACCTTGGGCTTTGTACAAGGCAGAAAATAATATTTTTTCTAGTTAGAGTCAGCCTCAATTCTGGGCTTTGTACAGAACACCAAATAAAACCCATCAAAATAGATTTTCCCTAAGTAGAGTCAGCCTCAATTCTGGGCTTTGTACAGAACATAAAAATCCCTTGTAAATTAATCCCTAGTGGAGTCATCTCCCAGAGTTAATAATAATCATCAATCAAAAAAAGCCTCAAGCTTGGGCGTCATACAAGCCAGTAAAAATCAAATATTTTATACAGTAGATAGACATAGCTTATCTCTATAGAGAGATCTTTCCTCTATCTCACCACATTCAAACAAACAAACATTACATTTCATTTTAATCAAGTCTCCCATTTAGGATTTTGAAAGGCATGAGCTGGCAGTAAAACCCAAACATGTGGTAACTTTCCCTAATTTGGATGAGCATTTTTCTTTCATTTAAGAGGCATTTGACTGGTATACTTGCACATACACAAGTAAGGTCCCCCTCTTGAATGAAATGAATTCAGTTATTCTGTCACTCTTTTAATGTTTGTGGTGGAATAGTAGAAATACCTCTCTGTAAAGATAAATTCATGTCTCTTTACTATAAACAGAGATTTAATTCAAGCTTCAACCTTGAGCTTCAAGCAAGGCACCCAAAAATAATTAATAATTAATTAGTTCCCCGAACTACATTAAGCTCTGACTTCCACTAGGGATATGTAGGCATGAGGTTCACAAGGAATCTCAGCGAGCTAATAAAATACCAAAAATAGTCAGTCTGTCTGTCTGTCTTTCTTTTATTCAATTCAATTCCTTCTACAAAGGAGAAACTTTCCCAATAATCATTAGCAGCACAAACACATTTAGACACAGAGAAGGTTCCTGTAGAGTACTACAGATATGTAGGGTGTTTAAACACTTCCCTATGTATAACCGACCTCCCGGACTCCAGAATTTCTAGTCTAGGTGAATCCCCACACTTAGCAAACTCCTAGGGTTTAGTTGAGATCTTTTTTCCCCTTTCCTACTCGTAGGACAAATAAGAAAGTTCGTGTGATATCGTAGGAAAAACTGAAATAAAATTTATCCCACCACGGGCGCATTCTCCTTCCAAATTTCGCGTGAAGGGTCTAGCGTGCCGTCCTCCCAAGTGAAACGGGGAGGTAAAAAAAACGACAACCACACATGGGACCCGATCTGCAGTTGCTTGGAGTGAGGATCGAATTTGATGATGGAGGTGCTTCAGATCATGAATGATGGTTGGGATAGTTCACATATGGTATATGGAATGTGTTTGGATGATTAGCTTGGACAAAATTGGCCTGGAATTGATTTTGGCATGATAAGGCTAGTGTTATGCATATTTGGAGGTTGAAGAGTGATTCTGAGATTTGAGGTGTTTTGGGGTGTGTTAATGGATCAAGCACATCCCATATGATGTTTATGAGTTGTGGGAAGCATTACTTTGGCCAGAACTTCAAGGGTTTGGAGGTTGAAGTTTCTACCCCTTTGAAACTCATGAAACTTGCAACTTAAGAAAGAAGAGAGAAAACCTTAGAATTTGATTTGATATAGTTTTGGAGGCTTTTAAGCGGCTTATCGTAGTTTTGAATGAGGATAAAAATCCGTATTTTGAAATTGAAGCTTGAAAGATGTTTGAAAAGTGTTTTGAAGTTTTGGGCGTACAACCCTGATTTGGTATGGCACTATTAACCGCAACGATCAATAAATTCGATCGCCATAGTTAACAGATTGAAAGTTGTATCGTTACCAATTTTAATCAATTAATTTGATTATCACTAATAACGAATTATAGTATTTTAATAATTTAATAATTAATTTGTATCGTTACCCCTCGTAATCGATTGATTCGGTTAAAAAGAATAACGAATTAGGAATGAGGAAATTGAATAGCTAATCATCGCAACCAATGAGGATGGTTGAAACCATTTAACTAAATAGGAATTAATTGCATTTTAATTAAATAAACATTTTGATTAAAATTATTGTTGACCATAGCGATTAATCGATTTAATCGGCACGAACAACAAATTGAAATTTTTAATACAAATATTATATGCTTATTTTATAAGAAAAATAATTATTATATAATTAATTTATTTAATTTATATTAAAAAGATATTTTAATTAAAACAAAGTAAATAATTGAAATTATTTAAGTTTTATTAAAGGTTAAAATCCTGTGTGGTTATTGCTAAGCACCATGGTATAGGGAATCAAGGCTAGGGCGTTAGATTAGACTGGCTGATGAAACCAATAGCTAGATCGTGAGGGTGCATAGTGTTCTACAGGATTGCATACACAGGGAATTGCTGGAGAGAATTTTGAGAAAAAAACATGGAGAGGGCCAGGGATCGAACCCTGGACCCTGAGGACAAACACCACACGCGGTCACCACTTCAACTAACGTGGCTAGTTGTTCAGACAACGCATCCAGTACCACATATGCGCAACTAAAACAATACCCAGCAAACAAGCGCGAAATTTCAAATAAGCCAGTGGGACGTTGCCACGTACTCATCTTCTTCACGAAGACCTGCGAATTTCTGATAGAATTTGCTACGAAAACTGCTACTATTTTTCGCGTAGCAAATAAACCTGGGCAATAGCGATTTGCACCTGAACACGTATAAATCTGGCGCACCCATCTTATTCCCCTTATTTTCACCGTGCGAATTCAATCATGTGGTTATTTTTACCTAATTTTACCTCTAATGGAAACCCCCAAACTGAAACCCTAAAACCTTGCTTGGCCTCCAATGGCCGATTACGCTATAACGCCCCAAAACACAGTTAATTAACCCAGAAACATTCACAGCAATAATACAAAATCAAACACACAATCAAATCATCATAAACATGCGGGTACTATGCTAATCGATCAAGTTTTTGAAACTACATACCTCGGCTAATCGGAGGAGAATCTGGGGGTGTTGGTGAAGAGTAATTATCCCAGTAGCTTCAGAGTGATCCTACAAACGTATTGCAATCCTCAAGTCCCCTTCAAAAGCTCCCAATCTCTGAATCCGAGTTTGAATTTTCTTGACAAATTCCTTGCTCGTGAAGGTGATTCTTTGCCCAGAGTTTCGTCCCCTAATCTGGTCCCTTGTCTTTGATACTTATACTGGAATGAATTAGGTTAAAAAAAGAGCCCAAGGATTATTGAATCAAATTTTGCCATATTTGAGAAATTTGATTTCTTTCTTGAATGACAAGCTACTATTTTTGATCAATATTCTATCAAATCTTTCCAATCCATGTATGCACGAAATTAAATATATTTTAGGCATTAATTGTGATTGGAAATACTTAAAAATCTATTTTCCATCAAAATATTTGATTTTTATGTTAATTAAATCATTAAAATGAAATAAAAATCATATTAAATCAAGTATAATGTTCAAATTTCGTGGAAAATAATTTTGGGCATGCTAATGACTTGTGGACCAAGATTGCATCAAAAAACCATAGGCCCATTTGCAAAGTTCCTCAATTTGGACCTTCTTTTTTCACATTTAGTCCTCCAAAATCTCCCAACTTTGATCAATCATATCTCACTCAATTTTTAAGCTATGAGGGAGTTCTAAGACTTTTTGGAAACCTCAAGAGGTCCTCTATAAGCCACTTTGGAATATATTTTTCATTTGGAGCTTTTATCTTGATCATATCCTCTTTGGGAAAAAACTGCTTTTGGAGGATGCTTGAAAATGACCTGTAATCTTTTGCATTGTATCTCTCAAATGAATCATTTCTAGCCCTGGCTTGTGAGAGACAAAGTTGTAGGGAATCCAATTTCCTTCAAAGTAGGCTTTGAGTGGGGAATTTTTGATGTTCCATGTGAAAGTTATGCCCAGTCAAAGTTGGGTTGACTTTCTCCTAAGAAACCCTAATTTGAACCTTTTTGTATTTGTTCATCTCTGAGTTTCTATTAATGGAATCATGATCATTCTTTGATCAAATGATGGTTATACTTCACATGCTTGATGTTGACCAGAATTGGGAGGCTTTGACTATGCTCTGATTGTAGTTGACCTTCAGGTTTGAATCAGTTGACTGTGGATCTTGGGATTGTTTGAGCCAAGCTTTGGGGTTTGAATCTTGAACTTTGAATCATTGTGAATGGAATATGGAAGGCAAATTTTGGGGTATGACAGCTGCCCCTGTTCAATCTTCTTGAACCTGAAGAGGTAGAAGATGATTGGACACTGAAATGCCCTGAAATTTGCTTGCGTAGGGAAGGAATTCTGTGGGAGATGGGCTTATAGATGCCATCCATTTGATTGTATCTGAAGAGATATAAAGTAATGTCTTACATAAGACTACCTAAAGAGGTTCCTGACCAGGGTATATCGAAGGTTGATGCGAAGAAGCTTAGGCTTTGAACAATGCTTAGGAAGAATGTCTTGGAGAAGACTAACTGAGGAGTTCTTTAAAAGAACTAAGTGTGTCTTAGAAAAGTTTGGATAAACATTTTAAAAAGGCTACCTAGAAAGGCATGATATGTCTTAAATAAGACTCACCTAGAAAGGCTCTTTAAAAAGATATGAAACCTGGAGAGGTTTTTTTTTTTTGAAAGGATATGGAATGTCCTAAACAGGACTATCTAGACAGGTTATGGTATGTCTTAAACAGGACTCACCTGGAAAGGCTCTTAGATGGGATACGAGATATCTTAAACAAGACTTACCTAGAGAGGTTCCTATAAAGGAAACGATACGTTTTAAACAAAACTATCTAGAAAGATTCCTATAAAGGGAACGATATGTTTTAAACAAAACTATCTAGAAAGATTCCTATAAAGGGACATAAGACGTTTTAAACAAAACTACCTAGAAAGGTTCCTATAAAGGACATAAGACGTTTTAAACAAAACTACCTAGAAAGGTTCCTATAAAGGATATGAAACGTTTTAAACAAAACTACCTAGAAAGGATAGGATACATCTTTAACAAGATTGCCTAGAAAGGTTAGGATACGTCTTAAACAGGACTGCTTGGGAAGGTTAGAAATTCTTTGATTGCTTCTGGATTGTCTTTGAAGAAAGACTTGGAATGAGGTATTGGAGTTGTATCTGTTAAGATTGAATCGTTGATACGATCGTATTTGCGCTGTAATTGGATGATAACATCCTTTTGAATATGAAGTGACCTGAAAAGGCAGCGTTAGTTTTATGCAATGTCATGATGCATGTGTCATGAGATTCTCAAAATAAATGAGAATTATGCATGTATGCCTATCCCACACTGCGAGACGTATATAGTACAGGCGTGGGAAGATCAATTACGCAACAATGCTCCTTGTGTGATACTAGTGTGACTCCCCGATTATCAGAAATTTTGAGAGACGTGCCCCCCCTTAATCTGAAGGAAGGACTTTTAGAGAGAACTCGAGTTTCACCATGTCTTGCCTGATATGCATTGCCCCAGTTGTTTGAATTCTTGAAAGATATGCCCCTAGTCATTAGGGTTCTTGATTGTAAGTGTTGATTTGAATGTGAAGCAGATGCTTTTCAAAATGACTCATGCGTTTCGGTTGCGCCCGACGGACAGTGATTTTGCTGAGTATTCAGAATGAGATGATGTCTTTTATAAGACTGCCTGAAGAGGTCCTTGGGAAGAATGGGAAATTGTCTTAAACAAGATTGCGCTTTAAACAAAGCTCAAAGGGATATGTTTGCGCAGATGGTCAAAAATATTCCTATAGAGGATAAAGACTGTTTTTAAGGAAAGTGGGGTTTTAAACAAAACTTTAGGAAAAACATCTTGAAGAAGATTACCCTAGAAAGGATGGTGAACTGCCTTAGAGAAGACTCTGTACTTTAAACAAAGTTTGACAAGGTTCTTGAAAGCGTAAGAGAAGTTTGAATATGTCTTAAAAGACTAACTGAAAAAAAGTCAAGAGATGTCTTACAGAAGACTACCTAGAAAAGGTTCTTGGAAAGGAATATGTCTTAGAGAAGACTGTCTGCAAGGGTTTGAAAATAGAAAGGATAAGAAGGTGGGTCTTTTAAAAGACTGTCTGAAAAAGGCTCCTGGAAAGGGTAAAAAGTATTTGAACATGTCTTAAAGAAAGCTATATGGACAGATTGAGAAGTGTCCTATAAAGGTTCCTGGAAAGGATGTGAGACTGGCATTGACACCATCTGATACTGAGTGGCCTTTGCAACATGCCCCCAGGTGATGGACCTGCCCCATGGGCTGTTCAGCGTCCTTGAGAGATTCCAATGGATCTTGATTAGATTGCCCCATGTAAATGGGATAATGAGGAGTTATGCCGTGTGTACACATTAGCCATCCCAGTCATGCGTAAGGGATGTTTCTTCTTTTGACGAGTTTTTAAAGCTACTTCGTCAGTCAGTAGGATTTTTTAGCCATTAGCCATGCCCCATGCAACTTCTCCCTGATGTTTAAACATCTGAATCTACATAGACAAGTGTACTTTATAATGAAATTCATAAGATGCGAATGCATATGTCTGTCTTGAAAGTTTAAAAACATTTTAAAGTAAACCAAAGTTTTTTTGTAAGAAAGTGATATCAACTCAAGAGTTATAGTGGACCTTAAGGAGTCGGGATACCTTTTGGTAACAGTATGCTTTCGAACTAACCATGCTTCAGTTAGGACTTTTAAGGGTTGTAACGTGGCCTGGTTCACGGTTTAAAGAAACAAAAGATAGAGGCTCAAAGTTTATTTGTACCCATCCCCATCTTCGTGATGTTCTCCAGTCCTATGCTCAATTAACTATGTGTTTAGTCTCCAAAAGAATTTGGGAATTATGACATTGACATTTATGATGGTTCAAAAACCAGAAGTTTATTTTGCAAAGGCAGTCATCCTCCTTTCTTGTAATATTTCCTTTTGTCGAAGGTGCATAGCAACCTTTTTTCGACTTTGTTATCCCTAACTTTTGCCTGAACCGTTTGTTTTAAAATTGCAGTCAGCGGGATGCCCCAATGTTGCCTAAGTCTCCTTAATAGGTTTTGACTTAGCAGGCCCTTGCATTGCTTTCTTTTTCTTTGCGGATATTGACTGCCAGACTTAATGATGACGGGGAACCATCGGTGATTATGTTCAAAGGAACAACTTGGAATAATTAAGTTAACTAAGCAGCTACCCTACCCCAGGTTATGTATTAAGGGTTTTATTTTATATGAAGGAAAACTCCTACTTCTTTAGGCTCAAAGGGGTTGACAAGGGATTAACATCCTTATATCTCCATTATTTGGGAATCGAAACAATGCATGTACATCGTCAACATGGTCTGTTCGAAAGCGTAGTGTATGAAATTATGGTATCGTTTTCGTCATTCTCCCTCAAAAGGTGTAAGACTTTAATCGAGAGTTGAATATCACAAAGAAGAAAACCAAGTAAAACACAGTTTTAAATATAGTGAGAACACTAGGAATGAATCAAGACAAACGTAAGAAATGCATTAATGATTGTTGTAAAGTACATAGCATATGTCATAAGACTAATGTTTAAACAAACGGAAAGAAATTGCGAATGAAAACAAAACTAATGATCTAAGAAATCCTCTTTCTAGCCACCTATGGCTTTAGACTTGCTAGGATCTTCGAACTCAATGAGCCCTTCTTCAATCAAATCTTGTATCTTGTGTTTCAACGGCCCACAATCCTCTGTATCATGACCAGGGCTGTCTGAATGATAAGCGCACCTAGGATGATGCTTGTACCCGGGAGCGGGGTTAGCTGGAGCTGAGTATGGAGGCAGCAGAGTTATCAAGTTCTGACTGAGCAGATGTTGCAGAGCTTGAGACAGCGGCATGTGCAATGGGGTAAACTATCGTTTTGGCTTGGACCTCCAGGGGCGTTGGCCACCCCGTTGTTTTTGCTGATCCTTCTGTTGTAGTGTTGGTGTCTGATTAACCAGGATTTCTCCAACGGTGCTCGGTTCCTTTTTTCCGTCATATGACTTCTTTGTGTGATAGGAACCTGAGGGCGCCCCTTGTATCTTCCCATTTTTGATTCCATCTTCAATCCTCTCACCAATGACTACCAAGTCCGAGAACCCTGAAGATATACTTCCGACCATCTTGTCGTAGTATGGTCCTTGCAAGGTGCTCATAAATATGTCCACCAGTTCTTTTTCCATTAGGGGAGGTTGGACTCGAGAAGCCATTTCCCTCCACCTTTGGGCATACTCCTTGAATGATTCATCCTTCTTCTGTGACATGTTTTGTAATTGCATCCGATTGGGTGCCATGTCCAAGTTGTACTTGTACTGCTTCAAGAATGTGTTAGCCAGATCATTCCAGCTTCGGACAGAAGACTTCTCTAATTGCATGTACCAGTCAATAGACGCTCCGCTTAAGCTTTCTTGAAAGAAATGTATCATTAGCTTTTGATCGTGGGCGTAGGCAGCCATTTTCCGCACATACATGCGCAAGTGATTCCTCGGACATGTGAGTCCTTTGTATTTCTCGAAATCAGGAATCTTGAACTTGCGAGGGATAGTCAAGTCTGAGACCAAACTCATTTTGAAGGCATCCACATCGAAGGCATCGTATCCTTCTACCGCTTTTAGTCTCTCTTCCAGCGCCTTGATTTGTTCACTATCCTTGGAGTCTTCCCTAGAGTCGGGATTAGACTGTTGCGTCTGAGGTGCTTGGTCTGTATTGTCCACCTCATGCACTCCGTATTGTAGATCCAGGTAATCTTCGTCCTTAGGGACACTGTCAGCAGGAATGCAAACTGTGTGGGTTGTCCCTTTCGTTTGTAGAGTGGGGACAAATCCCTCTTGGGAGGTTTCTCCTTTCTCTTGGAATTGGATAACTCTCCTAACAGAGCGGGCCTGAGGTCTGTCCTTAGCCGGGCCAAAGCCTGAAACAAATCCTAGCGGCGGGTTTTCGTCGTTGGGGATCTCATCCTGAACCAGGGTATCCCTAGACTGAACCTCTTTTGCTTTTTCTTTGTTGTCCATGAGGGCCTTCATGAATTCTAGCATCTGAGCCATACCTCCTTTAACCTCTTCCATACTAACCTTCAGTTGATCCACGTCCTCACGAAGGGCGGTTTGATTCTGTTCTAGCTGCTCCATCGATTTCTTTTGCTGAAATCTTGTTTGATAAGACGGTAGGGATGTTAGGTTATCCTTCCCAATGGTCCCTTGCTCTGGAGATAGAAGAGAAATCTTCTCTTAATGTCATGAAAATGATGCGTATGCCATGCATGATATGTATGATATCTTTTTTTCTTTCTTTTTTTTGAATAAAATATGATGCAAGAATGCCCCTGATGTATGATGAATGGAAAAAGAAATAATAAAAAAAATGATCAACACATATATATACATATAGCACATAATCACATAAGTTCATAGGTTCGACGTAGCGGCTCTCGGGAGCCAACCTTTTTATAGGGGGGTTCTAGAAGGTCTCATGGGGTCGTTCGTAGCCTCCGAGACTTTTTGTCTCTTCGGATTTTAGAACAACTCATTTTATCCATGAGGTTCGAATTTTTGGGGTAGGTTCTCGGAGAGATCAGCCAATTATCCAGTCCTGCCCTCAACAAAGTCAAGCCTCGTTTTGGACATTTCTGAATACTCAACCCACTCCGAGTGGAGTTATCAATGAGACTCGTAGGCGATTCATGTCCCCTATTGATCTCAAAGTTAACTCCCACACTTAGGGTTTAACACAATACAACAGTGCATATAATATAAATTTATGCAATTAAATGCAAATATATAAACACAAATAATTAAATAATTTTAGGCAAAAATAAATAAAAATAAAACAAAACACAAACCATAAAAATGGCAAATTAGCCTAACCCTAAAAAGTTTGCCAAAAACTTAAATAGTTTGCCAAAACCTAAACCCTGCCAAAACCTATAGGAGCATAATAATTCACCATCACAGTGTGTCCCCAGCAGAGTCGCCAGCCGTAGCAACCTGCCTAAAATTTTAATGTTTAGAGTCGCCACCTATTCTACCAAGGCGAATAGGAAACCTACGCAGTTAAGAGATCAGTGTAAGATACTATATTCAGGTCGAGGGAAGGTGTTAGGCACCCTCAACCCTTTCCTAAAGGCTAACATCTCAAAGATAAAGGTTTATGGCAAAAGATAAAAAGAGATGACAGACAGTTAATAGAGTTAAATTGCTAACTATATTGAACATGATTAGAGTTTGGAAGAGGGGGACTCGCCTTGTTGCCAAGTGCCTACGTACCTCCTTATGGAGGATCAGAGTCTACGTAGTTCGGGACACAGGGTTGTACGCCTTAGAATTTGATTTGATATAGTTTTGGAGGCTTTTAAGCGGCCTATCGTAGTTTTGAATGAGGATAAAAATCCGTATTTTGAAATTGAAGCTTGAAAGATGTTTGAAAAGTGTTTTGAAGTTTTGGGCGTACAACCCTGATTTGGTATGACACTATTAACCGCAACGATCAATAAATTCGATCGCCATAGTTAACAGATTGAAAGTTGTATCGTTACCAATTTTAATCAATTAATTTGATTATTACTAATAACGAATTATAGTATTTTAATAATTTAATAATTAATTTGTATCGTTACCCCTCGTAATCGATTGATTCGGTTAAAAAGAATAACGAATTAGGAATGAGGAAATTGAATAGCTAATCATCGCAACCAATGAGGATGGTTGAAACCATTTAACTAAATAGGAATTAATTGCATTTTAATTAAATAAACATTTTGATTAAAATTATTGTTGACCATAGCGATTAATCGATTTAATCGGCACGAACAACAAATTGAAATTTTTAATACAAATATTATATGCTTATTTTATAAGAAAAATAATTATTATATAATTAATTTATTTAATTTATATTAAAAAGATATTTTAATTAAAACAAAGTAAATAATTGAAATTATTTAAGTTTTATTAAAGGTTAAAATCCTGTGTGGTTATTGCTAAGCACCATGGTATAGGGAATCAAGGCTAGGGCGTTAGATTAGACTGGCTGATGAAACCAATAGCTAGATCGTGAGGGTGCATAGTGTTCTACAGGATTGCATACACAGGGAATTGCTGGAGAGAATTTTGAGAAAAAAACATGGAGAGGGCCAGGGATCGAACCCTGGACCCTGAGGACAAACACCACACGCGGTCACCACTTCAACTAACGTGGCTAGTTGTTCAGACAACGCATCCAGTACCACATATGCGCAACTAAAACAATAACCAGCAAACAAGCGCGAAATTTCAAATAAGCCAGTGGGACGTTGCCACGTACTCATCTTCTTCACGAAGACCTGCGAATTTCTGATAGAATTTGCTACGAAAACTGCTACTATTTTTCGCGTAGCAAATAAACCTGGGCAATAGCGATTTGCACCTGAACACGTATAAATCTGGCGCACCCATCTTATTCCCCTTATTTTCACCGTGCAAATTCAATCATGTGGTTATTTTTACCTAATTTTACCTCTAATGGAAACCCCCAAACTGAAACCCTAAAACCTTGCTCGGCCTCCAATGGCCGATTACGCTATAACGCCCCAAAACACAGTTAATTAACCCAGAAACATTCACAACAATAATACAAAATCAAACACACAATCAAATCATCATAAACATGCGTGTACTATGCTAATCGATCAAGTTTTTGAAACTACATACCTCGGCTAATCGGAGGAGAATTTGGGGGTGTTGGTGAAGAGTAATTATCCCAGTAGCTTCAGAGTGATCCTACAAACGTATTGCAATCCTCAAGTCCCCTTCAAAAGCTCCCAATCTCTGAATCCGAGTTTGAATTTTCTTGACAAATTCCTTGCTCGTGAAGGTGATTCTATGCCCAGAGTTTCGTCCCCTAATCTGGTCCCTAGTCTTTGATACTTATACTGGAATGAATTAGGTTAAAAAAAGAGCCCAAGGATTATTGAATCAAATTTTGCCATATTTGAGAAATTTGATTTCTTTCTTGAATGGCAAGCTACTATTTTTGATCAATATTCTATCAAATCTTTCCAATCCATGTATGCACGAAATTAAATATATTTTAGGCATTAATTGTGACTGGAAATACTTAAAAATCTATTTTCCATCAAAATATTTGATTTTTATGTTAATTAAATCATTAAAATGAAATAAAAATCATATTAAATCAAGTATAATGTTCAAATTTCGTGGAAAATAATTTTGGGCATGCTAATGACTTGTGGACCAAGATTGCATCAAAAAACCATAGGCCCATTTGCAAAGTTCCTCAATTTGGACCTTCTTTTTTCACATTTAGTCCTCCAAAATCTCCCAACTTTGATCAATCATATCTAGCTCAATTTTTAAGCTATGAGGGAGTTCTAAGACTTTTTGGAAACCTCAAGAGGTCCTCTATAAGCCACTTTGGAATATATTTTTCATTTGGAGCTTTTATCTTGATCATATCCTCTTTGGGAAAAAACTGCTTTTGGAGGATGCCTAAAAATGACCTGTAATCTTTTGCATTGTATCTCTCAAATGAATCATTTCTAGCCCTGGCTTGTGAGAGACAAAGTTGTAGGGAATCCAATTTCCTTCGAAGTAGGCTTTGAGTGGGGAATTTTTGATGTTCCATGTGAAAGTTATGCCCAATCAAAGTTGGGTTGACTTTCTCCTAAGAAACCCTAATTTGAACCTTTTTGTATTTGTTCATCTCTGAGTTTCTATTAATGGAATCATGATCATTCTTTGATCAAATGATGGTTATACTTCACATGCTTGATGTTGACCAGAATTGGGAGGCTTTGACTATGCTCTGATTGTAGTTGACCTTCAGGTTTGAATCAGTTGACTGTGGATCTTGGGATTGTTTGAGCCAAGCTTTGGGGTTTGAATCTTGAACTTTGAATCATTGTGAATGGAATATGGAAGGCAAATTTTGGAGTATGACACCTATGATTATGAGGTTTTGGTGTGATTTTGAATGAAGTTTGGACCTCTATTTATAGGCCAAGGATTCTGAATGCAGAGCTTTGCAAGTTGATCAAAGAATGGTGATTTAGCATTTGGAGATAAAATGGAATCTTTACATTAAATGCAAATGGTTAAAAGTGACTTAACCATGGTTAATCTTCCAAGCTTCTTATCCTCTTCCATTCTGATCTTCAAATCATAAAATATCTCTCAATTATTGAATTGATGCATCATTACTTGCATTATAGGTCATGTAGTGTTGAAACTTAGTGAAAATGGTTTGAAATTTCAAGTGAAAATGATCACTAAATGCATAATTCAAAGCCATAGCTATGCTCCATATTTTTTCACGCTCTTGGACATTTTGGAAAGCTCATGTTATGTACTTCAAAACCCTAGTTGAAATTTTCTTCAAGACCTTTAAGGAAATGGGTGAAAAAGATCCATGAACTTTGAAGAAAGTGAGATTTTAAGTGAAATTTTCAAAAGATACCAACTTTGAAGCTCCATATCTCTTAAATGGTTGATCTTTTGGAAAATCATTTTATGTGACAAAGTTGTTCATTGGATCAAAATCTACAACTTTCATGTTGGAAGTTTTTTTCAGTTTGTAGGTGAAATTTTGAGTTATTCCCTTCCAAAGTTTGGAAAAAACCATTGAAAAACACTTAGAATTTTTCTAAGTATGGAAAGTCAAACTTTTGACTTTTTGATTCTTGATTGATTTTCTTGATTTTCCTTGATCAAATGACTTAATATATCATATATTGATGATTTGAAACTTCAAAAGTCATGGTTGACCAAAATTTCCAAAAAGTCAATGGTGATCTTGTACAGTTGACTTTTTCAAACGAATCGCGTTTCTGGAGATTTCAACTGAACCAAGCTATCCTTACCAAATGAATGGTATGAATGGATCGTGTTGAGTTATTGGAGGACCTTGAGCCATGGTTTAAGTTGTGGCACCATGTTCTGATTAAAAAGTCAGTGGTTCAGGTGAATTAGGTCAAAAACCCTAATTGTCGACCTGATGAAATTGATGATTGTGGATCTTGAATTGAGATGTAATTTCCATTGGATATTGTCATAAGGATTATTTGAAGATGATTGAAACCTTTGAGTGATCCCCTGGGGCTTTTTAGGGTTTCCCAAATGTGATCCCTGATTTCAGTCCCTGATAGTTCAAAAACCCTAATTTGATGATTTCAAATTTCACTGTTGATCAGTCCCTGTGTTGGAGATGTCTTGAGTCAATAGATTAGGTCAAAATGATGTACTTGGGGTCTTGAGGTCATGTCCCAAGTCATTAGGTCAAATCCTGAGCAAAAGTCAGGGGTATGCTATCTTCAGTCAAAACCCTAATCTGGTTGATTCAAAGTCTCTGAGCTTGTTGAAATGAATCTTTGAGGACCAAATGTTGACTGTTGATGAAGATGGTTCTTTTGAGATGAAGGGAGAACAAAACCCTAATTGTTACTTGTACTGATGAGTGATTTCTTGTTTAAACCCTGCTGAGTCACAAGTAGCAAACACAAACTATGCAATTTGTTAGAGATGCAAATGATGCATATGCAGATGATATGAGGTGGTATCTTAGGTCAACAATTGGGGTATGACAGATGCCCCTATTTAAGTTTCTTCAACCTGAGATATGAAGATTGAAAATCTTCGTTTTGATGGGGTGGAAGAGACTTAAATATCAGAAGACGCGAATTTTGGACCTAAGATACCAAAATCACGAATGATGCAAGGATGTCTTTACCGAGGGGATATCAAGAACTGACTCCACTGGGGACAAAAGACCGGGAAGGATGTCTCAATCCGTTTTAGGAAGAGAATCCGTTTTTTCTCTTTTCGGGAAAGCAAGTGTATGCTTCACCGGGGAATGATAGCTTTGTAAGAAAAGCTTACCTATCGACATTATCGACTATCAGCATGGGGATAGACTTGTTTAATAATGCGAAGGTGAAAGGTATGAAACTATATTACCGACTATCAGCATGGTGATAGACTTGACATGATAAAAAGAGTTTCAAAGGTTCGGTTAATATTACCGACTATCAGCATGGTGATAGACATGTTTAATAATATAACCAGAACAAAAAGGTTACCGACTACCAGCCTCGTGATAGCGGTTCTGAAGACAAGATCAATTATCAACCGAGTGATAAAATGATTCTGGAGACTTTGCTAGGGAAATTACTGGTTATTCAGCCTTGTGAACAGTAATAAGGCCCTGATTGTCAAATGGTCTTCATGATTGATTTCCTTAAGAGGAAAAAGTCTTTTGGAAGAGACATAAGCTGCTCAGATGATGAGGCTATTGCTTATTGTCTGTTTTTCACGACTCTATTTGGGGAATCGGAATTTGAATATTTGGTAAAGACAGGGTTCTATCCATGAATGATTTGGAAAGAAACGGTCAAACAAGACTTTGTACCCATGAGGAATGAACTCGAATGGGGATTTTCTCATTTGTTTCGAGAGGAGAAACTGAAGCAACCTTCTTCCACGAGGAATGATCTCAGTGGGGAACTGGAGAAAGAATATGTTCTTTTTGCTTATGGGTGACAACCTACTGGAGAGATGACACGCCCATACCTCTTCTTCTTCTTCCTTTTTTTTTTTGAGGATAGATATATCCTAAACAAGTGATTTTAAAGCAAACATTGAAAAATGCAAGAATGCATAAATGATGCAAGTATGATGAATGTCATGAATGTAGCATGCATGCTGACGATACTGACAGAAAAAGGAGTATATACTGGAGAAGGACCAACGTCGCAATACAACCAGATACTTGGTTAATGTTCTTCAACATGGTGCAGCTAACACGGGTGATGAATGGTGTTGCATGCTTTCAACTTCTCTGGGGAAGACAAGCATCTTTCTTACTGTGATGGAAGAACTTCTTCACTGGAGATGAAAGATCTTCTTCACTAGGGATAAAAGAGCTTTTTTGCCGCAAGGGGCGATTGGCTTAAGAATTCTTTCCTGGGATAAGAATACCATTGTCTCATCATCTCTTTTGAGGAAAAGAACAGTTCTGAAGGATAATCTTTGGTTCATCCTATGGAGACAGCTGCTGACGTTCCTTCTGTTGTTCACAACTCAAAGGAAAGTTTCGCTTTAATTTTGAAAAGAAAGGAAAAGTAAATTCATTTAAAACTTATTTTTTTCTTTTTCTTTCAAAAGTGAATAACACAATTAAAGCGTCATTTTGCAAGCTAAAAGGAATTAGAGATTGCAAACAAGTGGGCACCAGGCTCAAATTTATTTAATAGGATGGTAATCAGCTAAAGGCGTGATTCCATAGAGTATTTGCAAAAGTTGGAAATGGTAAATATGCGGAAAAGGCTATATTGAAAGTAATAACCACTATTCTCCCCTAACAACTTTGAGTTCCAACTGTGCTTGTTGCTTCAGATTGGCGATGATTTGATTGTAGATCCTTTGATGAAAAAGACTCCTCAGGCGACGAAGTACGAACTGATGCAGTTACTTTGTCATTATTCCTTAATTTTTGCCTAGATTGCCCTTTCAGGTTTTCAATCTACCAGGATAAATTTTTCTGTTTATTGTCTCTAATTTTTGCCTGGACCGCCCTTTCGGGTTTTCAGTCCACCGAGACGCTCATTTTTGCCTAAGTCACCCTTTGCGGGTTTTCGACTTACCGAGCTGTTCTTTTGTATTTTTTTAGACAAAGTATTTCTTGACTGCATCAGCATTCACAGGATGTGGGAGTTCATCACCATCCATGGTTGCAAGAGTCATGGCGCCGCCAGAAAATGTTCTTTTGACAACATACGGGCCTTCGTAATTAGGAGACCATTTTCCCCTAGAATCTGGTTGAAATGACAAGATCTTTTTAAGCACGAGGTCACCTTCTCGAAATTCACGAGGTCGAACCTTTTTGTTGAAGGCTTGTTTCATCCTTGCTTGGTATAACTGTCCATGGCAAAGAGCAGTCATTCGTTTTTCTTCGATTAAGTTCAACTGATCGTATCTGCTTTGACACCATTCAGCCTCTGATAACTTAGTCTCCATGAGGACTCTCATTGATGGGATTTCAACTTCTACGGGGAGCACAGCTTCCATGCCGTATACTAGAGAGAAAGGGGTTGCCCCTGTTGAAGTATGCACTGAAGTATGGTACCCATGTAAAGCAAATGGCAGCATTTCGTGCCAGTCTTTGTAAGTGACGACCATTTTCTGGACAATCTTCTTAATGTTCTTGTTGACGGCTTCGACAGCGCCGTTCATTTTTGGTCTATAAGGAGAAGAGTTATGATGCTCAATCTTGAATTCCTCACACAGTTCTTTCATCATTTTGTTATTCAAGTTTGAACCATTGTCAGTAATGATCTTGCTGGGAACACCATATCGGCAAATGATGTTATTCTTGATAAACCTTACAACCACTTGTCTTGTAACGTTGGTGTACGATGCTGCTTCGACCCATTTGGTGAAGTAATCAATAGCCACTAAGATGAAACGATGACCGTTTGAAGCTTTTGGTTCGATCATTCCAATCATGTCGATACCCCACATGGAAAAAGGCCATGGAGATGAGAGAACGTTGAGTAGAGTCGGTGGCACATGGATCTTATCTGCATAGATCTGGCACTTGTAACATCTCTTCACGTGTTTATAACAGTCATATTCCATTGTCAACCAATAGTATCCAACTCTTAACATTTTCTTGGACATTGCATGCCCATTTGAATGAGTTCCAAAGGACCCTTCATGCACTTCATGCATTAACATGTCTGCTTCGTGTCTGTCCACGCATCTGAGCAAAACCATGTCGAAGTTTCTTTTGTATAGCACATCTCCGTTCAGGAAGAAACTGCCAGAAAGCCTCCTTAGAGTTTTCTTATCTTTGTTTGATGCCCCAAGTGGGTACTCTTGAGTTTGAAGGAAGCGTTTGATGTCGTGGAACCACGGTTTATCATCGATGACTGCTTCAGTTGCAAACACATAGGCGGGCCTTTCAAGGCGCATAATTCTGACTTTAGGCATATCGTTCCAATGATTGACTTTGAACATGGAAGATAAAGTAGCCAAGGCGTCTGCCATTCGATTTTGATCTCAAGGTATATGATGCAATTCAACCTTGTTGAAGAAAGTCAACAGACGTCTTGCATAATCTCTGTAAGGAATCAATCCAGGGTGGTAAGTTTCCCATTGGTCTTTGATTTGGTTGATCACAAGGGCTGAATCTCCATATATGTCTAGGATCTTGATCCTTAAGTCAATGGCTTCTTCGAGACCCATGATACAAGCTTCATATTCTGCGATGTTGTTGGTGCAATCAAATAGCAGTCTGGCAGAGAATGGGATATGAGTACCCTTGGGAGTGATGATGATTGCCCCAATTCCATTACCAAAAGCGTTAACTGCTCCATCGAAAATTAGGCCCCATCTTGATCCAGGATCAGGACCTTCTTCAGGTAACGGTTCGTCACAATCTTTCATCTTCAAGTACATGACATCTTCGTCAGGAAAGTCAAACTTGAGAGATTGATATTCATTAATTGGCTGATGCGCCAAATGATCGGCGAGAATGCTTCCTTTGACCGCTTTTTGAGCACGGTACTCGATGTCATATTCGGATAACAGCATTTGCCATCGGGCAATCCTTCCTGTTAATGCAGGCTTTTCAAAAACGTACTTGATCGGATCCATTTTGGAGATTAACCAAGTAGTATTGTTGATCATGTACTGGCGGAGACGTTTTGAAGCCCAGGCCAAAGCACAACATGTTTTTTCGAGCATGGAGTAACGAGACTCACAATCTGTGAATTTCTTACTCAGGTAATAGATGGCATGCTCCTTCTTACCGGTTTCATCTTGTTGTCCAAGCATACAACCCATGGATTCTTCCAACACGGTAAGGTACACGATTAGTGGTCTTCCTTCAACCGGAGGAATCAATATTGGTGGTTCTAACAGGTATTCCTTGATACTGTCGAACGCTTTCTGGCAATCTTCAGTCCATACAACCCCTTGATCTTTGCGGAGAAGCTTGAAAATTGGCCCACAAGTAGCAGTCATTTGAGAGATAAATCTGGAGATATAGTTTAATCGTCCGAGAAATCCTCTTACTTGCTTTTCAGTTTTTGGTGCAGGCATCTCTTGAATAGCTCTGACTTTGTCGGGATCTACTTCAATTCCTCTTTGGCTGACAATGAAACCCAAAAGTTTTCCAGATCTAACCCCAAAAGTACATTTGTTAGGATTCAAGCGAAGCTGATATTTCCTTAGTCGTTAAAACAACTTCAAAAGGTATTCAATATGTTCTTCTTCTGTGCTGGACTTGGCTATCATGTCGTCCACATAAACTTCAATTTCTTTATGCATCATGTCATGAAAGAGAGTAGTCATTGCCCTTTGGTAAGTTGCGCCTGCATTCTTTAATCCAAACGGCATCACTTTGTAGCAAAAGGTACCCCATGGGGTGATGAAAGATGTCTTCTCCATGTCTTCGGGAGCCATCTTGATCTGATTATAACCAGAGAACCCGTCCATGAAAGAAAAGACGTTGAACTTAGCGGTGTTATCAACGAGCATGTCGATATGCAGTAATGGAAAGTCATCTTTTGGACTGGCTTTGTTCAAGTCGCGGTAGTCAACACACATTCTGACTTTACCATCTTTCTTCGGAACTGGCACTATGTTGGCCAACCATTGAGGATACTCGGAGGTGACAAGAAAACCTGCGTCGAGTTGCTTTTGAACTTCTGTTTTGATCTTGTCAGCCATATCAGGGTGAGTCCTTCGCAATTTTTGCTTAACTGGCGGTCATTCTGGCTTTAATGGCAAGTAATGCTGAACAATATTGGTATCCAACCCAGGCATGTCTTGGTAGGACCAGGCAAACACGTCAACATATTCTTTGAGAAGGTCTGTCAACTTACTCTTGATATCAGCATCAAGCAGCGATCCAATGGTCACTTCTTTTTTGTCTTCTTCAGAACCCAAGTTGATCTTTTCTAAAGGCTCTTTGTGAGGCAGAATGGCTCTTTCCTCGTGCTTAAGTAATCGAGAGATCTCGTCCGGGATCTCCTCTTCTTCCTCTTCTTCGGCTTCGAACACAGGAAACTCAAAGTTGGGAGAGGGCATAGGGTTATTGCATTCAATGGGTTTATCAATAGTAAATCTGCACATATGATTTATATTTATTTCAGAAAATTTATGAATGCAAGAGTGTATGCAGATTTTTTTGAAAAAGTTTTTTTTTGGTTTTTTAGGATTACCATTTCCAGAAAAAAGCAAAAAAATAAAACACATAGCGTAGGGAATTCAAAATGACGCTTTATTTATGATTCATTTTTGAAACAAAGCCCTAAACACAAACTCATTTGTCTTGGGCAGGACAAAGAGGGAAACTTTTAAAACAAAGCCCTATACACAAAGTTCTTTGGGCGGGACATTTAAAAGCAAAGCCCTATAAAACATCTCTCTGCTTTGGGCCAGGCAGGAGGTCAAAATAACAGCGAGGTGATTACTTTGAGCGGCGAACAACATTCGGAACGTCGACAGCTTTTCAGTAGCAACGAACTCCTCTGTGTATTATGTATTCAGGAAAATTTTCCTCAAAATTATCTTCAGTATTGACATTGACCGCTGGTCGAGCAGGATTTGAAGGTCCTGGTTTGTCACCCTTGTTCTTTGTAGAGTTGAAACGGTCTTCTTCTACTTCTTGAAGAGCATATGATGAGTCACAATCTTCAGGATCTTCAGGATGTAATTCCCAATCTTCAGGATGAAGAGACTCATTATCAGAGACACTTTCTAAGTCAACTGCGGGGCCATCTTCCCCTTCATCTTCAAAAATGGCATTTATGTGATAATAACCATCTTCAGAGTTATCAAACTTTGTAGATGCGTTGAAGCTGAAATCTTCAGTAATTTCAGGTTGCTGTGAAAATTGAGAGCATTGGTAAGCCTCTTCTGGTTGACTATTATATTCAAAGGGATCTCCCCATCCAGTTGGTTGGATGTCTTCAATCGTAATCTTTGAACTTTCAGGTGCAGTATATTTCACCATATAATCAAATTTTCCACTTGGTTGTCCCAAGGTGTCCCAAACCTCTGCAGGAATAGGCGGAATTTCTTTAGCACTTGTTTTGACCTTGCCTCTGGGTTTCTCATACGGTTCTTCCTGAGATATGTATCCCGAGTCATTGAGATAACATTTCCATTCTTCTTCAGGATCGGGCAGACCTTCTTCGATGCATTCTTTGATAAGGACATTAACCTCTTGAGGAATTGGGTTAAGGAACCCTCCACTATGGAACGTTTCTTTGATCGGACGAAGTGTTTCATCCTTCTTGGTGCAGTTTGAGAACATTGGTGAACATCCGAGTCCTGTTCTGGTTTCATTATTGGTAGGGATCACAACTTTCCCCCAGCCAGTGGTAGTTCCATCTTTCACTACTTTCACTGCCTCTTTGTAAGAAGAGATTGATGCTTTCTTTTTGGAAGATTCGTCTTCTAAAGAGAGACCTTGGAACTGCGTTCCTTCTTCATTATCAGCAGTAATGAAAGAGAAATTGGATAAATGGCTCACCATCAAGGCTTGCTCCCCACTTATTGTTACCAATTTTCCATTTGTTACAAATTTTAACTTTTGATGGAGCGTAGAAGTTACTGCCCCTGCTTCATGGATCCATGGTCGTCCCAACAGACAGCTATAAGCAGCTTGAATGTCCATGACCTGGAAGGTGATTTGAAATGTATGTGGACCAATTGTCATGGGAAGGTTGACTTCGCCGATAAGAGATTTTTGCGATCCATCAAATGCTTTGACTACTACACCACTGAACTTCATAGGCATTCCTTGGTAAGATAAACGAGCAAGAGTCGTCTTTGGCATCACATTCAAGGAAGATCCGGTGTCTACCAGCACGTTAGACAAAGAGTCTGACTGACAGTTCATAGAAATGTGCAGAACAAGATTGTGATTTCTACCCTCCTCGGGGAGTTCTTCATCACAGAAGCTTAAATTGTTGCAAGCTGTTATGTTGGCTATTATCCCATCAAAATGGTCAACAGTCACATCATGATCCACAAAAGCTTGATCTAATACTCTCATCAGGGCTTCCCTATGGGCTTCTGAATTCAACAGCAATGAAAGTATTGAGATCTTTGAAGGAGTCTGCATAAGCTGATCCACAATCTTGTATTCACTTCTTTTGATAAGCTTCAAAATTTCATCAAAGTCAGGATTGACATTGGTTCCACTGGATTGACCAACATCAGTGCTTGTATTACTGATAGGAATTTCCACAGGATTCCCCACTGGTGTATTAACAGGATTTTGCCTGGTTGCGGGAGCAATAGGCTGCTTTGGAGGTAGTGGAGTGTACACACGTCCACTTCTTGTTACGCGACTTACATCAGCGATGTTTACGACAGATGAAAGAGTAGGTAAAGGAACTTCTTGTCCATTCTTTATCATTGTTGCATTATAGTTGTATGGAACTGCCTTGTCAGAGTCATAAGGAACAGGTCCAGGTAGACAAATGATCAAAGGAGCAACAGGAACCCTTGGTTTGTTGTAAGTAACTTCTATGCGCTCAAGCATGTTGAAATGAGGAACGATGACGTTAACTTTAGGCATTTCCGAGTTGATATCTGAGACTAAAAGCTCATGCGGATAACATCCTATCATGTTAACTTCATCTTCATTCCTATTTCTGTAGATCTGAATAGTACCATTATCTAGCAAAACTTGAAGATCTCTTTTCACAATCGAACATCCGTGAGGATCTACACAACATATGCTACAGGAACCATAGTGATGCTGGCGAAAATTCTGCCCTTGACAGAGAGTAGCGTGCATTTGTACCAAATCTGCTCTTGAGAAATTGATGTCATAGATTCGGTATGGACCAAGACATCCATACACCATGTTTACAACCTGCCCTCCATGATTGGGGAGCGGATTTGCTTGCACATTAGGATTCAAATTTCTGAAAGAGAGAAGATTAGATCTAACCAACCTCTGAACTTCATATTTCAAAGCTATGCAATGCTCAAGATCATGGCCAGGTGCTCCTTGATGATAAGGGCACGACATCTCAGCTTTGTACCACCATGGTAGTTTCTCAGGTACTGGTGGTGGTGCTCTAGTTTGAACCAGACCTCTTTCAATCAAAGCATGGTACAACTCTGTGTAGGTCATTGGAATTGGATCAAACTGTGGAGCTCTTTGTACACGATTCTGATTGTTGTTAAACTGTTGAGCCTGTTGTCGAGGCTGTTGTTGTTGAAACTGCGGGGTAAATCCCAGATTTGGTACTGTATTAACGGCTGGTGCGATAGCAGCAATCTGTCGTTGACGATTGACATTTCCTCTTGGCCTCCCTTGGGATACCATGTCAACACTTTGTTCTTTCTTCTTTGGGAAACCACTTCCGAACTTTTTGGTTCCGCTTGAAGATCCACCTTCTTCAGTCAGACGTCCGTTTCAGACTCCTTCTTCTAGACGCATCCCCATGTTTACCATTTCGGTGAAATCACTTGGAGCACTAGCAATCATGCGTTCATAGTAAAATGGGCCAAGAGTATTCAAGAAGATCTTTGTCATCTCTTTCTCTTTTAACGGTGGATTAATCTGAGCAGCAGTTTCTCTCCATCGTTGGGCATACTCTTTGAGAGCTTCATGGTCTTTCTGAGCCATGGATCGAAGCTGATCTCTGTCTGGAGCCATATCCGAGTTGTATTTGTATTGTCGGACAAAGGCCTCGCCTAGGTCGTTGAAAGTTCGAATGTTAGTGCTATCCAATCCTGTGTACCACTTCAGTGCGGCACCAGTCAAACTGTCTTGAAAGTAATGGATGAGCAACTGATGATTATCTGCATAAGTAGACATCTTCCTAGCATACATCACAAGATGGCTTTGTGGACAAGAACTACCTTTGTACTTCTCAAAGTCAGGGACCTTGAATTTAGCAGGTATTTGCACACTGGGAACCAAACATAGCTCCTGGGCATTCTTCCCGAACAAGTCTTTCCCACGAATAGCTTTAACTTCTAGCTGTATCTTGTTAAACTGCTCTTGGAGATCTTCCACAAGGTTTCGCTGATTTGTGCTATCACCTTGATCATGATAAATCTCATTGCCTTCATAAGGAACAGTGTGAACCATAGGAGTCGCAACTGTCATAGTGGGTTGAGAGAGTGCCATAGTGATCTGAGAAAAAACTACCCCCTGATTTGGAGTGAATAGTGAACTTTGTGCAGCGGGCGCTTCAGTTGTGGATGTTGGAATCCCAGAGAAATTATGGCGAAAACCCGTACCAAAGCTGAAAGGCGTGCCCCAACCTTCTGGCATGGAGAAAAATGGAATGCTGAATGCAACTGTAGAGACTGGAGTAGTGACTTCAGATGTCACTGTTGCTTGACTGTTGGGTGGTGGCTGCTGATTCTGTGCGGCCATTAAGGAGTCAACCAGAGTAGTGAGACTTTCCAACTTTTCTTGAAGGGTGACAACTGTACCACGGAGCTCAATATTCTCTTGTTCAGAGTGTTCCATAACTCTTCTTCTGCTTGAACGAGTATTGTATCTGTGATCTGATTGCGAGCGCGGTCGAGAAACTTTGAGACGCGACAGCTTGACGATCTAATGGAGGAAAATCCAAAAGATAAGACTCTAGACAACAGACTCGATATGCAGAATGATGTATGCAAAAAAGAAGTTTATGATTTTTTCCAAATATTTTAAAGATTATTTTCTTGCAAACATTGGAAC
Source organism: Vicia villosa (assembly GCF_029867415.1). Lineage (NCBI taxonomy): Eukaryota > Viridiplantae > Streptophyta > Magnoliopsida > Fabales > Fabaceae > Vicia > Vicia villosa. Next base: position 99,167 of record NW_026705109.1, on the reverse strand, counting down.
ACAAACTGTGATTTTATTGAAATAATGGGAAAATGTTACAACATTGGAGCATAGCTCCTTACAAAAGCAAATGATAAGTAAAAAGCTAAACAATCCTAAGCATCTTCATCAGACGAAGAACCAAATGCGTTGTGCAGCTTGAGCTTCAGGATTTCTTTCCCATAGTGAGCTTTCAATTCGGCCTTTTCGGTCCTTAGCTTGTTAACAACATTCTTCCAATCGTCAGGAGTTGGAGCGTTGCTTGTTGAGCCTTCAAGCTTTTTCTTGCTTTCTTTGATGTACCTCTTGATTGCAGCGTCTTTCTGACGGATCTTCTCATCTTTACTCATGAGCCATCCATCTTGACAGTAGAGGGTTTCCTCGTGATCTTTCACTCATTTCTTCAACCTTCTGTTTTCCACATCGGTCTTACGAAACTTATCTTCCCAAGCATCTTTCTCTAACCTCATCTTGGCTTAAGTGTCTTGGTATTCCTCCATAGTGGGAATGTTGGGCAGTTGAGATACCACAGGAAACATGGGTTTTTCATAAGCATAAGGCATTTGAAACTCCTTTGCTCTTTTCTTTACCCAACAGGTGTAGGCGTCCATGGCAATGCAATTTCTTGCCTCACCTTTTTCTTTCCATCGGACGTCGTACCAAGCTCTCACCATTCTTGTTTTCAATCTTTGAGGATCATCCCCTTCTTGATAGAAGTAGCTTTCCACTGTAGGACCAATGGGTTTAGTTGAATTTGCATACCCGAGTTGTCGTTGGGCTAAAACTGGATTGTAGTTAATTCCTCCTTGTGTACCAATGAGGGGTATGTTGGCGAATTCTCCACAACTGTCAATGGTTTCTGTACCACAGCGAGCCAAGGTATACCAATGAATATCATGATTAGTAAGAGACATAAGTCTTCGAGGCCAACGTAAGCCTTCTCGGTTTTCCGTGAAAATAGGAGACTCAGGTAAGTGTGAAACAATCCATTTGAACAACAATGGTGCACAACATACAATGACTCCACCGCCTTGGCGATTCCTATGATGAACAGAGAAATACATGTCACCAAGCAAAGTCGGAACAGGATTTCCAATCAGAAAGATCTTTATGGCGTTGATATCAACAAAATCGTTGACGTTGGGAAACAGAACCAACCCATAGATGAGCAAGGCTAGTTTAGCTTCAAAAGCTATCATGCTACCAGTTTCGATGAAATCAAAGGCTTTCTTTATTAGGAAGTGTGAAGTTAAACCCGGGAGGTTTCCTTTGGTAGTCCAATTACTCTCTACTTCAGATTTCTTCAAGTGGATACTTGCTGCAATGACGTGTGACTTAGGAATGGCTTCCAAACCATTGAAGGGTATTTTGTCAGACACAGGAATACCCAAAAGACTGGCATATTCTTCCAAGGTCGGTACCAACTGGTAGTCTGGAAAGGTAAAACATCGTTAGACGGGATCATAGAACTGAACCAGAGTTTTGAGAAGTCCTTCATCAACATGAGTGTTCAGGATAGGCAAAAGCTTTCCATAACTTTTCCTAAAATCGGAAGGATCTTGTACAGAAGATGCTAACTCTCTCAGTTTTTCCACATCAGGCGCTTTGAAACCGTACTTTTTGGTATGCCTTTTTACCCCTTCCATAACTAAATCCTATAATGTTTGCAAAGAAAATTCTCTAAATTTTTTGGAAAAATCATGTTTTTATGGAAAAAGATGGGTTTTTTAATGAATGTATGAATGCATGGATGCATGAATGCCACATATTCAAACATGGTAAAGTGAACATGGTAATGGTAATACAAACATGGTACACATAGGTTCAAAGTTCCAACGTGACGAGCATGAGGTCAGAGAACCAAACATGGGATAGTACTAGGGGTTAATCACATGCACACCATGTTCTACTGATACGTCAGAGTCTACATTTTTCTTTCGGATATTATCGGCTTGCACGACTGAACTTGTGAGCCAGTAATATTCTCAAGAAAAACTCGTCTGAGTGTGGCTCTCCGCATGACAACTAATCCAAGTCTTCACCTGAATAGTTTCTGCGCCACAACCTAATAAGGCCAGGATGGGTTGGTGTTCTACGGCCAACTCAGCTTCTACAGTTCAATGAAAGCAATAATGTCTTCGCTACGAAACATGCTAAACATATATTACCAACAAGGAACCTCCACTGAGCGGAAGGATTCTCACGTACGCCTGTACATGACTATACCCTCCACCTAATTCTTATGTGTACTTAATCCGGGTTAGGATTTGTCCATAATGTATCACTTGTAACAGAACCACACATGTAACAGAACCACACATGTAACAGAACCAGAACCACACATGTAACACAAATAAAAACATAACAATTAGAATTAACCCTTCCTTTGGAAACAATAAAAAGATGTTCCCCAGTGAAGTCGCCATTTTTCTGTCGCGTGAAAAAAAATCAATCGGGGATAAGACACCTGATGCCTTCTTTGGGCTTGGGCTCAAGAAAATGATTTTTGTTTTTTCACCAAACTTTTTATTGTTTCCAAAGTAGGAAAAGGAAAAAAGCTGCAATAACCTTAAAAGTGGGGGAGAGATTCCGGGTAAGAGGGTTGGTTATACGAAGGGAAGGTGTTAGCACCCAACGTATCTATAGTACTCTATAGGCTTCTTTGTTATGTCCATTTCATTCTATGCTATTGGGGTTCTGTTGTGAGATAGGTGGGAAACTAAGGTGTTTGTTTGATTATGCTCGCAAAGATCATTGCAATCTTCTGCATACATATCCCTTAGAGGGAATCAGAGCATATATAGCTCGGGTCTACGGGTGCTAAGGTTTGAGTGGTTTGAGGGAGAAGTTTTGCTCGCCAAGGATACGACCTTGTGCCTACGTATTCTCAAAGGGATGTTGAGAAAATCAGAGCAATCGTAGTTCCCACTTATGCTAGTGGAAGCAAAAGATAAGAGACAAATGTCATCTAAATGTTTGATGTATCTAATCTATATCATCACATACATCTGTTTGATTTTGTTTGAAAATCTTTTCATTATAAGCCCTGGGCTGTGCCACTTATGGCGCTTAGAATGATAAAGATGTTTTTTTGTTTAGCCAGCCTTGTGGCAAAAACAAGTTTGATTAGCCAGCCATGTGGCAAAAACTTTCAATGAAGTCAGCCTTGTGACAAAAAGTTTTGATTAGTCAGCCAGCCTTGTGGCAAAAGTTTCGACGAAGCCAGCCTTGTGGCAAAAACTTTGATTAATCAGCCAGCCTGGTGGCAAAAGGTTTGATTGATTAGCCAGCCTTATGGCAAAAGAGAAATTTGATTGATTGATTGTTTGTGATGATATAGATGAGATACTCCTATCATAGAGATGATAAATGTCTAATCTCCTAGGGTATTTTGATTTGGATATTGGGGATGCTTATAAGAAGCCCGTGGGTCCTTGTACGAAGCCCAAGAGGAGGCTATCCGAGGGTCCTTGCATTGTAAGCCCAAGAGGAGGCTATGGGAGGGACAATCGAGGGTCCTTGCATTGTAAGCCCAAGAGGAGGCTATGGGAGGGACAAGTCGTTTGTACGAAGCCCAAGAGGAGGCATGGTATAGTTGGTTTGAGCTCTTAGAGCGATTTCACCGGGAAACCATACTCTATGTCCTAACCTAAACTAGGGAGATTCTTTGCACGAAGCCCAATAGGAGGCTATGGGGAACCTAGTGTTGTACTAAGTTGAACAAGTATATATAACACGATCACAAATATGAACAAGTACGAACAAATATGAACAAGTACATGAACAAATATGAACAAATATGAACAAGTATGAACAGTTACATATATATGTCAAGGTGTGTGTATACAATGGAGTTTATGAAGGAAATATACCTGTAAGCATGATCCGTTTGTATGCACGGGGGCTCGGGACTTATACTCGGGGAGAGGCCCATTGAGTTTATTCAAAAGCTATGTAAACAAGTATATACAAAAGGCTTGGGACTTATACCTACATGGAGGCCCATGGTATTTTTGGGAAGATTTAAAGAAAACCTTCATTTTTGATTTGTTATTCGAGGTTAAAAATCAAATTGATCGAGGTATGTACAAAAAGGTGTATGTACAATGAAATACCTAATTTCATGCAAAGGAATGGGACTTATACCTATGTGGAGGCCCATGTTTTATTTTATAAAACATGGTTGATTGATTTGTTAAGTTTGTCGTTTTTGAAAACAGTTTGAAAAGTTTTTTTGAAAACAGTTGATCGCTTCGCTGAAAAACAGTTTGAATTTTTGACAAAAGTCAACTTAATTAAGATAAAAACAAATTTCATGCTTAATTAAGACCTAAAAGATTAGGGTTTGATCACAAAAATATTTACAAATGATTAGGTTTGAAAAATCAAATAAAAAACCATATTTAAAGTATTAAAAATACTTAAAAACATGTCATTTTAAACCTAATAAAAAACATATTAAATAAATATTTTTTTGTGATTTTTTTTGATATTCATAAAATATATGTGTTAAATAAAGAGTTTACAAAAAATGAAGCAAAAATGAATTGATTTGGTTAGTTAATTAATTAGTTAAAGTTGTTAAGAAAATTGAAGAAAATAAGTGTTAAAAAAATAAGGTTTGGTCCTGCCAGGGTTTGAACCCACGCCCTCACTCTCACCAGCCAAAACACTTACCAACTGAGCCACGCTTGTGGCTTGTAATACACACGCGTTCCATTGATTATATTTAAAAACAAACCTTTGAATTTTCTGAATCACAAAATGGCGCCAAGAACACACCTTCAACTGAAATTCGAAAATCTTCAAAACTGTGTTGTTTTGATCAAGTAAAGGGTCTATCTCACTCGGTTTTGCACGAGGAACATGATGGTGATCTCACAATTCATTTATTTTTGCTCTAAGGTGGTTAATTTTTGCATGAACATGAAGAACCCTAGAACTGAAATTCAATGTGAAATCGTGTGTATGCAAGTTATGATGCAATTGATTGAGGGTTAATGATCCTCATAGGTGCAGAAACAAGATGGTATATCAATATTTTGTTTATGATGCATGTATGTATGAGTTTGAAGTTCATGAGGCTTACCTTCAAAAACGGCAAAACTGGAGATTGAATTCTTCAATAGAGGTGTTACAGATGCTTTGTAATGATCTGGATAGCTTCAATGATGATTATGGAACATGTCTGGATGCTTGGAGTGAACTGAATTCATCTGAGCATAGCCATGGGACCCGATCTGCAGTTTCTTGGAGTGAGGATCGAATTTGATGATGGAGGTGCTTCAGATCATGAATGATGGTTGGGATAGTTCACATATGGTATATGGAATGTGTTAGGATGATTAGCTTGGACAGAATTGGCCTGGAATTGATTTTGGCATGATAAGGCTAGTGTTATGCATATTTGGAGGTTGAAGAGTGATTCTGAGATTTGAGGTGTTTTGGGGTGTGTGAATGGATCAAGCACATCCTATATGATGTTTATGAGTTGTGGGAAGCATTACTTTGGCCAGAACTTCAAGGGTTTGGAGGTTGAAGTTTCTACCCCTTTGAAACTCATGAAACTTGCAACTTAAGAAAGAAGAGAGAAAACCTATGATTATGAGGTTTTGGTGTGATTTTGAATGAAGTTTGGACCTTTATTTATAGGCCAAGGATTCTGAATGCAGAGCTTTGCAAGTTGATCAAAGAATGGTGATTTAGCATTTGGAGATAAAATGGAATCTTTACATTAAATGCGAATGGTTAAAAGTGACTTAACCATGGTTAATCTTCCAAGCTTCTTATCCTCTTCCATTCTGATCTTCAAATCATAAAATATCTCTCAATTATTGCATTGATGCATCATTACTTGCATTATAGGTCATGTAGTGTTGAAACTTAGTGAAAATGGTTTGAAATTTCAAGTGAAAATGATCACTAAATGCATAATTCAAAGCCATAGCTATGCTCCATATTTTTTCACGCTCTTGGACATTTTGGAAAGCTCATGTTATGTACTTCAAAACCCTAGTTGAAAGTTTCTTCAAGACCTTTAAGGAAATGGGTGAAAAAGATCCATGAACTTTGAAGAAAGTGAGATTTTAAGTGAAATTTTCAAAAGATACCAACTTTGAAGCTCCATATCTCTTAAATGGTTGATCTTTTGGAAAATCATTTTATGTGACAAAGTTGTTCATTGGATCAAAATCTACAACTTTCATGTTGGAAGTTTTTTTCAGTTTGTAGGTGAAATTTTGAGTTATTCCCTTCCAAAGTTTGGAAAAAACCATTGAAAAACACTTAGAATTTTTCTAAGTATGGAAAGTCAAACTTTTGACTTTTTGATTCTTGATTGATTTTCTTGATTTTCCTTGATCAAATGACTTCATATATCATATATTGATGATTTGAAACTTCAAAAGTCATGGTTGACCAAAATTTCCAAAAAGTCAATGGTGATCTTGTACAGTTGACTTTTTCAAACGAATCGCGTTTCTGGAGATTTCAACTGAACCAAGCTATCCTTACCAAATGAATGGTATGAATGGATCGTGTTGAGTTATTGGAGGACCTTGAGCCATGGTTTAAGTTGTGGCACCATGTTCTGATTAAAAAGTCAGTGGTTCAGGTGAATTAGGTCAAAAACCCTAATTGTCGACCTGATGAAATTGATGACTGTGGATCTTGAATTGAGATGTAATTTCCATTGGATATTGTCATAAGGATTATTTGAAGATGATTGAAAATTTTGAGTGATCCCCTGTGGCTTTTTAGGGTTTCCCAAATGTGATCCCTGATTTTAGTCCCTGATAGTTCAAAAACCCTAATCTGATGATTTGAAATTTCACTGTTGATCAGTCCCTGTGTTGGAGATGTCTTGAGTCAATAGATTAGGTCAAAATGATGTACTTGGGGTCTTGAGGTCATGTCCCAAGTCATTAGGTCAAATCCTGAGCAAAAGTCAGGGGTATGCTATCTTTAGTCAAAACCCTAATCTGGTTGATTCAAAGTCTCTGAGCTTGTTGAAATGAATCTTTGAGGACCAAATGTTGACTGTTGATGAAGATGGTTCTTTTGAGATGAAGGGAGAATAAAACCCTAATTGTTACTTGTACTGATGAGTGATTTCTTGTTTAAACCCTGCTGAGTCACAAGTAGCAAACACAAACTATGCAATTTGTTAGAGATTCAAATGATGCATATGCAGATGATATGAGGTGGTATCTTAGGTCAAAAATTGGGGTATGAAAGGTAGGTGTATGATTTGTCTTATAATGACTCTGTAAAAAGATCTCTTTAACAAGTTCATATGATTCAACTATTTATTCTTAAGGGTGTTTTCCTAAGTCCTTAGTGAAAACCTTTTGGTTTGCAATCCTATTGCCTAAGTCCTTAGAAACATAGGTTTGTAAACCAAAGATTTAAATAATCAAGAATGTTCAAATAACCTTACGGTATCCCTAGCCCTAGGTGATATTTTCAGATTCAATTGCCTAAAAACCTTAACAATCATAGTTCTACAAATTGTTAACCGGAGATCAATCCTTGTTTGTCCAACAAAGAAGGCATAAAAACATTAGAAAATTAAATTGCATAATACGAATACTTGATTAAAGAAATACGAAGATCATAGTCATTACAATTCAAATCAGGGACACCCCCTGGCATTGGGGGGTTTAACCTCTCATAATATTCAAGAAACCAAAATTGACAAGTTTAGACATTACAAAGATTAGGAGAACTCTGATCTTCAATGGTGTCCACCGTTGAATCTCTTCGTCTTCCAAAACCTTGATGAAGCTATCTTTCTCTTCTCTGGAATTCTATCGTACGTTGCAAAAAGTGCCTCTCCTCTTGTCTCAAAATCACTTTTAATCTGTTCTAGGTTTTCAGGTCCAAGACAGAACACCCAAAATGCCCCTGGTGCTTTAAAAATAACAAAATAGAAAAATTCAGAATTTCTGTCCGCACCAGCTGACACGGCCGTGTCACTTGACACGGGCTAACCGTGTCAGCTTCTGCCACTTTTGGGGAGAATCCTTCAGCAGGTTGGACACGGCCGTGTCACTTGACACGGTCTGCCCGTGTCAGCCTCTGCCTTCAGAATTTGGCTTTGACTTCAACATCAAAGTTGTAGCCCTTTTCGTTAGCGAAATTTTGCCACCGGAGCCGCGTCATTCTGAGTTACGAAGCTCTAGTTATGATCAAAATACTACACGCATGTCACGATTTTCAGCTTCTTTTACACCAACACTTGTGAAATTTCCATCTGATCCAGAATTAACTTACAACCACCAAGTAGAGAGATCAAAAGCATCTAAAAAGACATGATAAAGGGCACAAAAACATAATGCAAGCAATTAACAAATATTAAAGGAATCAACGAAAAACTCTTGAAAACAACCACAAAGTGTTACCAAGTATGACGATCTTATGCCGAATTTATGACGAAACTAAGTAGAAATGGTGACCGATCATAACCTCAAATTTCCTAGAATCTTGTTTCTAGCACCGAAACAAACATATAAAAAAATATAAACAAGATCTAAAAACTGACACTTTTATTCACATAAAATAGTTGTTTTTAAATATTTGTTTGTTGTCGTATTTTTCATACGAATGGCTCGGTTGGTTCATAAAACGACAAAACTTTTCTTATGGGGAGATAACAACATTTTTAATATAATAAAAAAATGGTAATAACATGTGCTCTAATGTTTTTATATTTTTTTATATATAAAATATGAAAACTTCCTTTAAAGTCTTGTCGTTTTCAACATTTTCTTATGGGGAGATACCGACATTTCAAGTTAGTTTGTATAGACTAACATATTCGTTTCTCTCAAGACTTCCCATAGGTTTCAAGAAGGGTTAAAAAAGGTACGATTTTTGAAACTCTTCTTTACTATTGCGGTCCCAAACTTTGTTTTAAGTCAAACTTAGAATTTCATCATGGGGTAATTTTAAGAGTTATGTGACATTACATTGTGCAGGTTTAGTATTTTAACCATTGATTATGTGTTTAATTTTAGAAATAGGCCTATTCAATGTCATATTTCATTACGAGGGCGACATTGTGCATGACAAGTTAAAGTTTTATACGGGTGGTAATGAAACCATTGTTCAAGGCCAATATCCTGATACATGGAGTAACTTTGAGGTTGTTAGCTTACTTAGAAATTAGGGCTATAATGGGTTTACACTGTCGAGAAAAATTCGTGATAAAGGTCATTTCTACTTCATTAATGACATAGAAGTTTATAAATTTCTCCACACTGTATTGCTAATAACGTGGATGGTCAAATATGGGTTGAACACGATGTTGAAGACATGCTAAGAAAGGTTTCTGCACCTAATGTTTGTCATCTCAGCCAAGGAAGTGATGATAGCAATAATGATGGTAGTAATGATGTTGATATCATTATATGTGATGGAAACGAGGAAGAAAGAACAATTGAAAAAATGAAGGTTTTATGAAAGTTGTAGTGGACAAATCAACACAAGGTTTAAGGGTTGAGGTGAATGGCATGTCACTCATGTTTAAGGTGAGGGCTAGAAAAAGCGAGAAGAACTCCACTTCCTCATCTAAGGTCAACCTTTTTGTTCCCTCAAAGCTATTGGGTTCTTGTTCTAAAAGGAGTACCAATAATGTTTCAAGAGAGGAAGTTGATTATTCAAGTGAAGAATTGGACAACTCTAACCCTGATGATAGTGTCAATGAAAAGCTTCCAAAGACTTCCAATTTCAGACAGGTATGAAATTTAATTCTTTGGGAGAATTTAAAGATGCTATTAGAGAGTGGTATGTTCTTAATGGAATAAAGATAAATTTTTTTAAAAATAAAAATGTTATATGGTTAGGGTAGAGTGTACGGGTAAATGTAGGTTTTTGACATTGTGTAGTAAAGTGGGGGACAAACACACCTACCAAATAAAGAAATGGGCGGGGACACATACATGTGCTAGGGTTTTAAATAACAGATCAACTAATTCCAAGTGGGTATCCAAGATAGTGGTAGAAAAAAGGAAGTCAATAGGGAAGGTTAAGGTTTCTAAAATAATGTCTGAGATGAGGATGACGTATTTTGTAGGAATCACACAGGCGAAAGCACGGAGAGCTGAGTGCTTGGAAGAGGAAATCATCGAAGGATATACCATATAACCAAAGGAAACAACACGAAGGAAGTCAAAGGTTGCAAAAAAGAAAAGGAAACCCATGGCACCTAAGAGAAGTAGTGAGAGGTTAAAGATAATATGAAGGTATAGGAAAAATGATGGCCCAGGATCAACTGCATATGCACCATTAGAAATTGATAACACAATTTATGAATCACCTAGTACTTTTAATATAGACATAGTTTAGGTTCTTGTGTGAGAAAGATAAAATCACAGGAAGAGATTTCTAGGAAAATGTCCCAGTGATAGTCCTATATGTTGTTTGTTATTTTGTTATGTTATTACGTTGTAATGCACAAGTGTGCCTATTTTAAAAAAACTTGTATTGAACCAAGTATGCCTTTTGGAACCTCGTGTATTGCATAAAAGTGTGCCTTTTGTAACAACTTGTATTGCACCAAAGTGTGCCTTTTTGTAACAACCTGTATTGCACCAAGTGAATGCTTAACTTAGTTAATTATTAATGCTTATTGTCGAATGCTTTCTGTCAAATTTGTCTGTCATATTTTCTATCAAATACTGCATAATACCAAAGTGACCTATATGAGAAATATACATAATGCCAAATTGGTTTATAAGATGCACACTTTACAATACCAATCAATTGAACCATCAAAAATTGAAAACATCATAAAAAATGAACCATAATACATAACCATAAAAAAATGAACCAGAACATAAACTTCTTTTTCATTCATCATAATTTTTACGACACACAACATAGACTCCCATTGTCAAATACAGTTGCTTTGTTCCCAAACCTAGAAGAAAATAAAACCAACAATATAGAACTACAACTATGAGTAACTTCAAATTATATCATATGTCAAAAAATTTCTTCATCTCTTCAATCTCCTTTTAGCACAACTAAGAACCAAATTCTGAAGGATAGAAAAACACTTAGAAAGGGGGGGGGGGGTTGAATAAGTGTAGCTTTAAAAGTTGTAAGATAAAAACAATTTGCACAATGATTTTTATCCTGGTTCGTTGTTAACTAAACTACTCCAGTCCACCCCCTTGGAGTGATTTACCTCACCTGAGGATTTAATCCACTAATCACACAAGATTACAATGGTTTTCCACTTAGACAACTTCTAAGTCTTCTAGAGTATACTGATCACAACCTGATCACTCTAGGAACGAACTGCTTAGATACCCTCTAAGACTTTCTAGAGTATACTGATCAACAACCTGATCACTCTAGTTCTTACAACTTAGTGTAAACAAATTCGTTTAAGAGTTACAATGCTTCTTATAAAGCTATTATCACAACTGTGATTTTCTCTTAAGTTTAAGCTTAATCTCATTAATATATTACAACAACAATGTAGTGAGGTTGGAGAGGAAGTTTGAGAGCTTTTTGAATTTGACAGCATTTCTGTATATTTGCGCAAGAGTTCTATTCAGCTTCTCATCAGAACTTCTATTTATAGGCGTTTGAGAAGATGACCGTTGGGAGCATTTAATGCTTTGCGTATTCCGTACAACATTGCATTTAATGTTTCACTCTTTTGTTAACTACCTCGAGTCTTGCTTTCGCTGTGTCTACTGACGTTGCCTTTAATAGTTACTAACGTTCCTTTTGTCAGTCAGCGTAGCCTGCCATCTTGTACTTGCTTCTGATCTAATGTTTGTGTAAACAACGTTTGAATATCATCAGAGTCAAACAGCTTGGTGCAGAGCATCTTCTTGTCTTCTGACCTTGAAGTGCTTCTGAGCGTGATACCATGAGAACTTCAGTGCTTCTTCTTCTGATCTCAAGTCCTTCGGATGCTTCCATAGACCATGTTCTGATTCTGCTTGACCATCTTCTGATGTCTTTCCAGACCATGTTCTGATGTTGCATTCTGAACCTTCTGAGTCAGTGCTTCTTGCACTGATTTTGTGCATACTCTTTATATAATTCCTGAAATGGAAATTGCATAGTATTAGAGTACCACATTATCTCATACAAAATTCATATACATTGTTATCATCAAAACTAAGAATATTGATCAGAACAAGTCTTGTTCTAACAATCTCCGCCTTTTTGATGATGACAAAAACATATAAAAATGATATGAATTTGCAATCAGAATATCAGACGGCTAAAGACAATTACACAGTTATAGCATAAGCATATAAACATAGTGTGTGAATATGTCTCCCCCTGAGATTAACAATCTCCCCCTGAAATAAATACTGGAAGAAATTTATAAATAAAGGACTTCCCTGAGTATTTTCCATTTCAGTTGAGACGATCATATATGCTTAGATCTTCAGAACATTCAGAGCTTCTGCTTCTTGCTTCCATAGGACAGTTTCAGAGCTTGAATTTCTTCTTGGATCATTGCATGCTAGATTGTATCAGTACATTGTTGAATGTACCAGAGCATCATCAGAGCATCTCTACATCCTAAAATGTTACAAAACAAACTATACGACAAAAGTCAGAGCATGAATGAATCAGAACATAATATATGTATCAGAACATATAATATGTATCAGAGCATAAACAATAATGTTTCAGAGCATATTTAGAACAAAAACATGCATCAGAACATATAAGGAATAAGAATGAGTTAGAGTATATTCTATCATCAGAATATCATAACATTCTTCCTTCTTGCTTCTGATCTTTGAAGCTTCATAGCATTCAGCTTGCTTCAATTTCCATGAGCTTGTTTCCATACAGAATTGCTTTTCCCATGTCTTTGCTTCTCATGTTGAGCTTTTAAGAATATCTTCACTTCCTGCAAAACACTCAAAGACATAGAACTTGCACGTTCTGTTAGAAATGTGGAGACTTTCTCCCAGCAACTGGTAATATAAATCAGATCATTTATCACATTTTCTCCCCCTTTTTGTTATAACATCAAAAACACAAAAGATTCAAATGAAAAACAAAACAATATGAGAGAAAAGAAGGATAATTTTCATTAATTGCAAAAAGAGAATTATCAGAAGGTACAAGGAAGATGCATAGAATACAGATGCAAGAAACAAAGAAACAACTAAGACACAAAGGACTAAGACGATCCTAGCTTAGACATAATCTTGGCCAACATGTCATGAATCCCAGCATTGCTCTCAGTCTGCCTCTCCATGAAAGAGCGGAACTCAGCATTGGTGTCTTCTTGCTTGTCCATACGAGAAGCTAGCTCAGCTTGGTTCTTCTGAATAACCTCTAGAGTCTTCACCAGAAGAGAGTGTTCACCAGAAGAAGCTTCACAACTTCTGTTCAGAGGGACAACAATCTCAGCAGCAGCTTCCATTGTCAGATCATCATCATGATTTTCCTCAACAGGAATAGTCTCAGCAGGATGATCTTCAACATCAGCTTCTTCCATATAAGCATCTTCTTCATACTCAGGAGCAGGAAGATCAGAATCTCCATTCTCAAGAGCTTGAAGAATGGCAGCAAGAATCCTTGGAGCAGAAGGACCTTCAACTTCTGGAGGATCAACAACTTCTGGAATGACCAAATTGGGGTCCTCCTCAGAAGGATTTTCCCTCAGAACGTCAAATAGTGACTTGAAGTCTCTAGTCAGAACTGGATACTTAGGTCTCCAGACCATAATTTCCCTACAAGGATTGTCCAGCAACTCATCAACAAACATCTTCTCCTCAAGAACTCTCCTGTTTCTGATGGGATGATAATATACACCATCATCAACTTCAAGAAGATATCCAGCATAACCAGGTGCAGCAGCCACTAGTTTCTTCTGAACAGCCATGGCTCCAACCTGAAAACCTTGGCGAAAACTTCTCCAAAGATTTCTAGTAGAAACATCATCAAGGTCATTGAAGAAGGCATCTTTCAAGAGATCCAGCCTACTGATGACTTCATGTCTGAACAACTCCAGGTAGATATGAGGTTCAGGTTCAGGAGGATTGAAGGTGAATTTGTAGTCAGGGTAGAGAAGGAAGTATGGGTTGGATTTTCTGGTAGGAAAGGGATGGGATAGAGAAGGTGGAACTGCTGTGGATGAAGAAGATGGAATATCTGTGGAGATGGTTGATGAGGATGGTATATTAGTGGGTGTGAGAGGATAGACATTTAGTGGAGTGGGGTTCAAAACAGGTGTAGAAAGAGATGGTTGAGGAGGATTTGGAATGGTGAAGGTGTTGTGAGGTTCAGAAGGAGGAGGTTGAATAGAAGATTGAGGTTCAGAAGGAGGTGGTTGGTATACTTGCCTGGGAAAATTTGTAGTACTTTTAGTACGGAAAGATTCCCTGATGCGCTGATCTTGATATTCTTTGGAGTTTACCTTGACAGGATCAAAGGTGACCCTTTGCTTCTTGGCTTTCTTGGCTTCTTCTTCTTGAGCCTTTCTTTTTAGCCTTGCTTCTTGCTTCTTCTGATCCTTCTTCTGAAGGTCAGCCAGAGAAGGAAGCACTCTTCCACGAATCCACGCAGGATCAACAGAAGATTGAGTTCTTACAGAAGCTTCCAAGTAATGCTTAACAACCTTGTGAAGTTCTGCTTGGAACACGGTAGCAAAGCCTTCAACCGGAATTCTTCTGGTCAGAATATCTGGGAAGATTACAGGAACAAAAGTTAACTCCCTGATAAGTTCCAATCTTAGCAGATCAAAACCATTGAAGACATGACCTTGAATGACTCCAAAGAATTTGGACGTTCCAATAGTCCTTAGAGAGTCCATCAAATCACTTTCTATCAGAATATCTGAAATCATTCTGGCGAAAGGAATATCATTTCTTGGAAGATGAGGATACTTCTCACGTTCTTCATCTCTGGACTCTTCAATAGCCATTTTCAAATTCTGAAAAAGAATGTTGGAGATGTTGAGTTCAATTCTTCTTCCAATGCAGAAAAGAGTATATTTGTGATCAGGACTAATGTAAGAGGAGGAGAACGATCTTCTTCTGTGATGGAGAGAACCCAGAATAATCTCAGCCCAAACTTGATAGAACACCCTCAATGTACCAGTTTTATGAGATTCAATACCAGTAGCATACGATATTTGTCTTTCAACCTATAGCCAACTAACTCTGGCATGAAGAGGACTAGTGCATCCTTCTTCATCATCCAAGTTGTACAGCTTCCTGATCAACTTCTCAGTTATCACAACTTCATGCCCTAACACGAAGGAGATGATTGCAGTTGGAGTAACCGTTGTATGAGTCCAGAAATCTTTCACAAGAGCCGGATAAATTGGTCCAACCAATCTATCAAGATAGTTTGACCACCCTTGTGCCAATATATTTGCATCAGGTTTGAAACCATGTGCTTTCAGATTCTCAAAATCCACCGAGGACTCACAAAGAACCTCCATTTCAGATGTAGGAATGGAACAGGTCTTCAATGGAGCATAACCATGCTTGCTAAAGACCAGTTGAGTGGAAGACATTTCTGCTTGGTTTGAAGAGTTTGATGAAGGATTCATGGTGAAATGCAAAGATGCAGACACAGACTAGGGTTTATGCGTTGAATGCAAAAAGAGGGGGACGAATGGAGAGAGAGAGAGAGAGAGAGAGAGAGAGAGAGAGAGAGAGAGAGAGAGTGAAAAAGATGAAATGAAGATGAAGAGAGGTATTTAAAAGATTGAATAAGAGAAAATAATAAATGCAATATGGTTTAAATGAAATGATTACAGAAAAACAAGACATCAATTTGCATTTAATGAGATATGACGTTAGGAGAGATAAAGTGACAAACTGAAATGATTTGCACAGTTACCTAGGGCGGCGTCTCCTCAACTGCACGCATGCTTGTCCAAAAATGGTGAACACGTGTTCATTTTCTGGAAAGACTGTTGAAGCGGTAAAGCGGCAAGCAACAAAAGATTTGGAAATATTTATCCGGGAATTATCGTGTCCACAGAGATTGGTGATACTGAACTGCCGTTCGACGGATTCTTAGTTCTTGAGTTCGGGTTAAAATGGGTTTTAAGTAAACAAGGAAAACATAACATATGAACATAAAATAAATTCATTCTTGATAGAGAATAGCTTATCTGGTTTGAATCTAAACTACTCCTCACAAACTTAGATTTATCACTCCGTCGTACTCAATCTACAATACTCATCAGAATCACCACATATCCCTCACATCAATATCCATGTCTGCAACACCGACGGGAATTCAACTATATTGCTCTTTCGACGACGTCTCAACCGATCAAAGAACACAAAGACATTAAACTCAGATATTATGTGGATGTTAACCCCAATCCTATGTCTAGAATCAAAAGCTAACAGATATCCCCCTAATCAAGATTTGTGATGTCTATTTCTACAACAATACAAATCCAAAACATTTAAGCAAAAAGATCAAGGAAACACCGATTAAGATTTGTAAAGCAAACTTTATACAACTAGTAAAAAGAGTAACAAACATCCATGGGTTTAGAGTATTTACATACAAACTCAACAAAAGAGAAATACAAAGAGAAGAGAAGAAGAGGAACCAAACATTTCTTGGTTTGTCAACACCAATCGATGAGAAATTCGACCTCCGATCATCAAGATGCATGCTCCATTGTTGTTTTCAAGCTCTCCCTACTCAAAAATGGTTGTGATGACTTTGGGCACAAATACCCCAAAGCATAACCCTAAAAAATGTGATTTTTCCCTATTTAATGACTTTCCAAACCGCCCAGACCGCGCTTAGCGCGCAAATCCGCGCTTAGCCCGCTCAACAGAAAATTAAAATCTTATTTTGGCCATATCTTGAGAACCGTAACTCCGATTTACGCCCGGTTCGAAGCGTTGGAAAGCTTATTCCATGCTCTATCTAACAATGAATAAATATCAATTAAATTGATGATTTTTCTCATATTTGTTTTGAGCCTTATTCGTCGACGAGTTGGTTCCGTTGCTCAAAATCGCGCGTTTGAAGCCGTGTCTTCGCCACGTTATTGCTCATGCTCCAAATACGCCTCAATACCTACAAAATGAATAAAAAACTATTAAAAAGTATAAAAGTATATGAAGATACATCTATTCACAAAGTATACGTATTTATACACAAAACAGGGTATTATTCGAACGGTATTAACAAAAAGTATCGATAAGTGCCACTATTTACAAACACAAAATAACTACATTTTGACACTTAACAACTCTCCCCAACTTGAATTTGTTTGTCCTCAAACAAGGCCAAACACTCAAATCTCAAAAGTTAAAATCAAAGAATCAAGAATCAACAAGATTAGGAAAAACGAAACAATTGTACGGTTCAAACAAAAACGTACCAACAAAGTAAATACTTACCACAATCCTACAGCGACAACATGAAAATGAAACGGATCCTAAGTACAAAAATCATACAAAACATTCTAAAACAAAACAAGCTCAATCAAAAATCACGCCTAGCAAAAATTCATCGGTAGATGAAAAACACCGAAAGGTGAGGACTTTGACACACACCCGACAAACTTGCAAACAATAGACAAAATTATGCGTTTATCCAAAAATAGTATCGAAAACGCAACGACACGAATCACAAGGGCTTTAAAGGTTGTAATGTGGCTCGGTTAACAAACAAGTGATAATTCCTAAAGCTGATCAAAACAAAAACTTGCCTAAACCTAAGGGAGTAATTACTTCCACAAAGTTTCAAACAAAGGAATTTCAATCAAACTTCTTCTTCCTCACATGTTTCACACCAAACACAATACTTATTAACACAAATCTTATTCCAAACTCTTTTTGTTCTTTTCTTTTTCCAATTTTTTTCTTTTTTCTTTCTTTTTCTTTTCTTTCTTTTTCACAATTTTTTTTCTTTTTCTTTTATTTTCACAACCATATACCAACCACATCATAAAGAGGCAAACATCCTCTCCCCAACTTGAATCCAACCACAATATACATTGAATACTCCCTACTTTCTAAGGCAAGATAAAAATTCAAACTATAAATCATAGTTCAGGGTTCAAGAAACAAAGAATCAACATCCAAACACAATCGAAAACCAAACGCTCATAGACAAGCATTAAGCAAAAACAATATGGATATTGACAAAAAGGCTCAAAGGGGGTTACTAATGCTCACACACTCGCAAGGTGAATTGATATTTAGCTATGGTAGTTGTGCTCAAAATCAAACAAGTGCCTTGATCACTTTCGTGCATTCACAAAATCAATACAAACGATAGATTAAACATAATGATATCCAGTTAAAACAAGAAATGTCGGTCACTCGCATATGTACACAATGGAAAGCCACCTCACATTTATGGTAAAAAGGGGAAACTAATGTGATTCAAGTCATGAGCAAGTTATGCAAAAAGAATGAATAATATGAAAATTGTACAAATGAAAAGTCTCCTAAACATGTTATGCTATAGAAAGCGATAAACGAGTACCTTGCTATGTACAAATTCGAACAATCATTACCGCACAATTGGCATGTTGAATCAATCAAAATTGAAGAATTACCAAATGCGACTTCAAGTAATCGAGCCAAAATTTGAGTCTAAACAACAAGAAAAGAATTTAAATTATAACTATATAATACAAAACTATAAAGCCTTGGTGTAAGTGGGAAAAAGGCGAGTCAAATGAATCATTAAAAAGAATTCATTAGCCAAAAGCTACAGACCGCGCTAAGCGCGGTCTAGCACGCTACACCAGAAAGACAAAAACCAATGCAACAAAACAGAAATTCCAGTGTGCCTCCACTTAACACATTTACATCTCATTTACAGAAAAACAGAAAAATAAAACCGTTGGGGTGCCTCCCAACAAGCGCTCGTTTTACGTCGTTAGCTCGACGCCTTTTATTGTTTCGCGAATGGTAAGAAACTTCCTCGCGGTACGCCAATGCTTTCGCCTCAAACGCAACCTAAAGGAAACGTCCTACCCAAACACTTAACAAACGAATCAAAAGCAAAAGTATATACAAGTATGTGTAAAAACATAATATACATAAAACACAATATTTACAAAATCCTTATTTGGCTAAACAAATTGAAAAGTGAAGATTTATAATTTATGAACTATCCGAGTTCAATTTGTTTAGCCAACTTCACCTTGCTAAATAGCAAAAGTAAAGAGGAACAAAATCAAACACGCAAACATGTATAAGTATGAAAATATAAACATGTATCAATATAAGAAAATATACAAGTATGAGAATATGCACAAAATATACGATATTCACAAAACTCAAAAACAAAGAAACTATCGCAATGCGAATTCAATAAAAACACCAATCCCTGGCAACAGCGCCATTTTGTTGAAGCGGTAAAGCGGCAAGCAACAAAAGATTTGGAAATATTTATCCGGGAATTATCGTGTCCACAGAGATTGGTGATACTGAACTGCCGTTCGACGGATTCTTAGTTCTTGAGTTCGGGTTAAAATGGGTTTTAAGTAAACAAGGAAAACATAACATATGAACATAAAATAAATTCATTCTTGATAGAGAATAGCTTATCTGGTTTGAATCTAAACTACTCCTCACAAACTTAGATTTATCACTCCGTCGTACTCAATCTACAATACTCATCAGAATCACCACATATCCCTCACCTCAATGTCCATGTCTGCAACACCGACGGGAATTCAACTATATTGCTCTTTCGACGATGTCTCAACCGATCGAAGAACACAAAGACATTAAACTCAGATATTATGTGGATGTTAACCCCAATCCTATGTCTAGAATCAAAAGCTAACAGATATCCCCCTAATCAAGATTTGTGATGTCTATTTCTACAACAATACAAATCCAAAACATTTAAGCAAAAAGATCAAGGAAACACCGATTAAGATTTGTAAAGCAAACTTTATACAACTAGTAAAAAGAGTAACAAACATCCATGGGTTTAGAGTATTTACATACAAACTCACCAAAAGAGAAATACAAAGAGAAGAGAAGAAGAGGAACCAAACATTTCTTGGTTTGTCAACACCAATCGATGAGAAATTCGACCTCCGATCATCAAGATGCATGCTCCATTGTTGTTTTCAAGCTCTCCCTACTCAAAAATGGTTGTGATGACTTTGGGCACAAATACCCCAAAGCATAACCCTAAAAAATGTGATTTTTCCCTATTTAATGACTTTCCAAACCGCCCAGACCGCGCTTAGCGCGCAAATCCGCGCTTAGCCCGCTCAACAGAAAATTAAAATCTTATTTTGGCCATATCTTGAGAACCGTAACTCCGATTTACGCCCGGTTCGAAGCGTTGGAAAGCTTATTCCATGCTCTATCTAACAATGAATAAATATCAATGAAATTGATGATTTTTCTCATATTTGTTTTGAGCCTTATTCGTCGACGAGTTGGTTCCGTTGCTCAAAATCGCGCGTTTGAATCCGTGTCTTCGCCACGTTATTGCTCATGCTCCAAATACGCCTCAATACCTACAAAATGAATAGAAAACTATCAAAAAGTATAAAAGTATATGAAGATACATCTATTCACAAAGTATACGTATTTATACACAAAACGGGGTATTATTCAAACGGTATTAACAAAAAGTATCGATAAGTGCCACTATTTACAAACACAAAATAACTACATTTTGACACTTAACAAAGACTAGTGACAGTTGTTTTGCTTTAAAAGAGATTTTGAATCAACTTAGATAATGAAACGTTAGAAATAACAGAATCAGAACTTCTAATTGATCATTATCAGAACTTCTTATAAACACATAGTCCCAACACATTTCAGAGTATAACCATACATAATATCTTCTCATCTTCTCATTCTGGGCATAAATCCATACTGATATTCTTCAGAATGAACTTAAACCTATCTTCAGCAAGGGGTTTAGTAACGATATCAGCCCATTGATAGTCTGTATCCACAAAGTTTAAAGAGAGAACACCCTTCTGAACATAGTCCCTAATGAAATGATGTTTAATCTCAATATGTTTAGCTTTGGAATGTAAGATAGGATTCTTGGATAAACATATGGCAGAAGTATTATCACAGAAGATAGGAATGTTACTCTCATATATTTGATAATCTTCTAGCTGACTCTTCATCCAGAGCATTTGTGTGCTACAACCAGCAGCAGCAACATATTCTGCTTCTGTTGTTAAGAGGGCAATGGTAGCTTGCTTCTTGCTGTACCAAGAGATCAGATGACTTCCTAGAAATTGACAACTTCCAGAAGTACTCTTCCTTTCAATTCTATCTCCAGCATAGTCAGCATCACAAAATCCTACTAAGTTGTATTCTTTAGATCTTCTGTAGACTAAACCAACATTAGTAGTACCTTTCAGATTACTCAGAATTCTCTTAACAGCAGTTAAGTGAGATTCTCTAGGATCTGATTAGAATCTAGCACACAAACAAACACTAAATAGAATGTCAGGTCTAGAAGCAGTTAAATATAGAAGAGATCCAATCATACCTCTGTACAACTTCTGATCTACCTTCTTACTTACCTCATCCTTACCTAGAACACACGTTGGATGCATAGAAGTTTTGGCTTCTTTTCTTTCAGAAAGATTAAACTTCTTCAGGAGTTCTTTCACATACTTCGTTTGATGAACATATGTTCCATCAGAAGTTTGATTGATTTGAATTCCAAGAAAATACTTGAGTTCTCCCATCATACTCATTTCAAATTCAGCCTGCATGGACTTAGCAAACTCCTTTCCAAGTGAAGCATTAGATGTTCCAAAAATAATATCATCAACATAAATTTGACAAATTAAAATGTCCTTCTTAGATGTTTTACAAAAGAGAGTCGTATCCACTTGTCCTCTAGTGAAACCATTGTCCAGAAGGAAAGAACTTAATCTCTCATACCAAGCTCTAGGAGCTTGCTTCAATCCATACAATGACTTCTTAAGTTTGAAAACATGTTCTGGAGACTTAGAATCTTCAAAACCAGGAGGTTGGTGGACATAGACTTTCTCATCTATATAGCCATTTAAGAAGGCACTCTTAACATCCATCTGATATAGAGTGATGTTATGTTGAGTGGCAAAAGAAATTAATAAGCGAATAGATTCTAACCTGGCCACTGGTGCAAAGGTTTCTGTATAGTCAATTCCTTCTTGTTGACTATATCCCTGAGCCACCAGTCTGGCTTTGTTTCTTACCACTTCTCCCTTCTCACTAAGCTTGTTTCTGAAAATCCATTTTGTACCAATGATGTTGAATACTTTTGGTCTAGGAACCAAATCCCATACATCATTCCTTGTAAACTGATTTAGTTCTTCTTGCATGGCAATTATCCAGTCTGGATTTTCCAGAGCTTGATCAACAAAAGTTGGCTCGATCAAAGAAACAAGACCTAATTGACATTCTGCATTGTTCTTAAGGAATGCTCTGGTTCTGATAGGATCATCTTTCTTTCCAAGAATCACATCTTCTAAGTGAGCTAAGGTGAGTCTAGAAGATCTTCTGACGGTTGGCTCTTCAGAAATTCTGAGATTCTCTAAAGATGCAGCAACTTGATCTTCTGATTCTTTGCTTCTGAGATTTTCAGCTTCTGAAACTTTGCTTCTTAGTTCTACAGCTTCTGATATATCAATATCTATATCTACAAAATTCTCAAACTGCTTTGGCTTTTCAAGACCAAGTTTATCACCAAATCTGATATTGATTGATTCTTCTACAACCAATGTTTCAGTATTGTATACTCTGTAGCCTTTAGAGCGTTCAGAATATCCAAGAAGGAAACATTTTTGTGCCTTAGAATCAAACTTACCAAGATGATCTTTAGTATTCAGAATAAAACAGACACATCCAAAAGGATGAAAATATGAAATGTTGGGCTTTCTGTTCTTCCACAATTCATAAGGAGTCTTATTTAGAAAAGGTCTTATAGAGAATCTATTCTGAATATAACATGCAGTGTTTATTGCTTCTGCCCAGAAGTGCTTAGCCATATTGGTTTCATTGATCATGGTTCTGGCCATTTCTTGTAGAGTCCTATTCTTTCGCTCTACAACTCCATTTTGCTGTGGAGTTCTAGGGCAAGAGAAATCATGGGCAATACCATTTTCTTTGAAGAACTCCTCAAAGAATCTGTTCTCAAATTCACCACCATGATCACTTCTGACCTTTATGATTTTGCACTCCGTCTCAGATTGAATCTGAGTGCAGAATTCAAAGAATACTGAATGAGACTCATCCTTGTGTTTTAAGAACTTTACCCATGTCCAGCGGCTATAATCATCTACGATGACTAATCCATATTTCTTCTCTCTGACAGATGCTGTTTTGACTGGTCCAAATAGATCAATGTGCAGAAGTTCTAACGGCCTTGAGGAAGAGACAACATTCTTAGATTTGAACGCAGGTTTGGAGAACTTGCCCTTCTGACATGCTTCACAAAGAGCATCTGATTTGTATTTCAGATTTGGGAGACCTCTCACCAGATTTAGTTTGTTAATCTGAGAAATCTTTCTCAAACTAGCATGTCCTAATCTTCTGTGCCAGACCCATTGCTCTTCAGAAACAGAAATAAGGCAAGTCACCTTCTGCTTCTCAAGATCTGAAAGATCAATCTTATAAATGTTGTTCTTTCTCTTGCCTGTAAATAGGATTGAGCCATCCTTCTGACTTACAGCCTTGCAAGACTTTTGATTGAAGATTATGTCATAACCATTGTCACTTAATTGACTTATGGACAATAAGTTATGCGCTAATCCTTCTACAAGAAGTACATTAGTTATAAAAGGAGAGTTACCAATACTTATGGTTCCAGAGCCAATAATCTTGTCCTTCTGATCTCCTCCAAACTTGACTTCTCCACCAGATTTAAGCACCAGGTCTTGGAACATAGACCTTCTTCCTGTCATGTGTCGCGAGCACCCAGAGTCCAGGTACCATGACATTTTGTGCGTTGTCTTCTTTGCTGCTAAGGATATCTGCAACAAACATTATCTTCTCCTTAGGTACCCACAGTTTCTTGGGTCATTTCTTGTTAGTTTTCCTCAAGTTCTGATTGAACTTGGGTTTAGCATGATAAGTAACAGGAGGAACAACATGATATTCTTTAGGTTTGGCAGCCTGATATTTTTTAGGTTGTGTCACATGCTTCTTGGTGTGTGTAGTGTTAAAGCTTTTAGCATGTGAAGTGAGCCTAATATCATGTGAGTGGTCATATTTGAACTGATCATACAATGGCTTGTATGTGATTTTCAAATCATCTACAGGTTCAAATTTACGTGGGATATCACCCTCATAGCCAACGCCAATCCTTTTGTTTCCAGAAACACCATATATCATAGAAGCAAGATGACTTCTGCCAATACTTCTAGATAGAAACTTTCTGAAGCTCGAGTCATATTCTTTCAGAATATGATTGAGACTAGGAATGGATTTTTCTGATTCAGAAGGAGATCCAATATCTTTGGATAATTTTAAAAAAATTTCTTTCAGTTCAGAATTTTCCACTTCCAGCTTCTTAGTTTCAAATTCAAATAGCTTTTTCAGCTTTTTTTATTTGATACTAAGATGAGCCTTGAGTTCCAGAAGTTCAGTTAAACTGGAAACTAACTCTTCTCTAGATAGTTCAGAAAATACCTCTTCAGAATCTGATTCTGATGTAGATTCTGATCCGTCATCCACTGTGGCCATCAGTGCAAGGTTTGCCTGCTCGCCTTCAGAGTTTGATTCTGATTCTGATTCTGAATCATCCCATGTTGCCATAAGACCTTTCTTCTTATGAAACTTCTTCTTGGTATTCTCCTTCTGAAGTTTTGGACATTCATTCTTGAAGTGTCCAGGCTCATTGCATTCATAGCAGATGACCTTCTTCTTGTCAGATCTTCTGCCTCCAGAAGATTCTCCTCTTTCAGGCTTCTTTGAACTTCTGAAGCTCTTGAACTTCCTTTGCTTGCTCTTCCAGAGATGGTTTACCCTTCTGGAGATCATGGACAGTTCATCTTCTTCTTCTGATTCTGATTCTTCAGAATCTACTTCTTCAGCCTGAAAAGCGTTATTGCATTTTTTTATAATTAGAATTTAACGCAATAAACTTACCTTTCTTCTGAGGTTCATTAGCATCCAGCTCAATTTCACGACTCCTCAGAGCACTGATCATTTCTTCAAGAGAGACTTCATTTAGATTCTTGGCAATTTTGAAAGCGGTCACCATAGGACCCCATCTTCTTGGCAAGCTTATGATGATCTTCTTGACATGATCAGCCCTTGTGTATCCCTTGTCAAGAACTCTCAATCCAGCAGTTAGCGTTTGAAATCTTGAGAACATCTTCTCAATATTTTCATCATCCTCCATCTTGAAGGCTTCATATTTCTGGATCAAGGCAAGAGCTTTAGTCCCCTTGACTTGAGCATTTCCTTCATGGGTCATTTTCAATGACTCATATATGTCATAGGCAGTTTCCCTGTTAGATATCTTCTCATATTCAGCATGAGAGATAGCATTCAGCAAAACAGTCCTACACTTATGATGATTTTTGAATTGCTTCTTTTGATCATCATTCATTTCTTGTCTTGTAAGCTTTACACCAGTAGCTTTCACTGGATGTTTGTAACCATCCATCAGCAGATCCCATAAGTCACCATCTAGACCAAGGAAGTAACTTTCAAGTTTATCTTTCCAGTATTCAAAGTTTTCACCATCAAATACTGGTGGTATAGTATAACCATTGTTACCATTTCCATTGTATTGCTCAGCAGAGCCAGATGTAAATGTATTTGTTGGATTTTCACCAAACATCTTGACTTAAGCATTTTTCTCTTCCTGAATCTTTTCTAAACACGGTTAAGTGCTTGCACCGTAGAACCGGCGCTCTGATGCCAATTGAAGGATAGAAAAACACTTAGAAAGGGGGGTTTGAATAAGTGTAGCTTTAAAAGTTGTAAGATAAAAACAATTTGCACAATGATTTTTATCCTGGTTCGTTGTTAACTAAACTACTCCAGTCCACCCCCTTGGAGTGATTTACCTCACCTAAGGATTTAATCCACTAATCACACAAGATTACAATGGTTTTCCACTTAGACAACTTCTAAGTCTTCTAGAGTATACTGATCACAACCTGATCACTCTAGGAACAAACTGCTTAGATACCCTCTAAGACTTTCTAGAGTATACTGATCAACAACCTGATCACTCTAGTTCTTACAACTTAATGTAAACAAATTCGTTTAAGAGTTACAATGCTTCTTATAAAGCTATTATCACAACTGTGATTTTCTTTTAAGTTTAAGCTTAATCTCACTAATATATTACAAAAGCAATGTAGTGAGGTTGAAGATGAAGTTTGAGAGCTTTTTGAATTTGACAGCGTTTCTGTATATTTGTGCAAGAGTTCTATTCAGCTTCTCATCAGAACTTCTATTTATAGGCGTTTGAGAAGATGACCGTTGGGAGCATTTAATGCTTTGCATATTCCGTACAGCATTGCATTTAATGTTTCACTCTTTTGTCAACTACCTCGAGCCTTGCTTTCGCTGTGTCTACTGACGTTGCCTTTAATAGCTACTAACGTTCCTTTTGTCAGTCAGCGTAGCCTGCCATCTTGTACTTGCTTCTGATCTGATGTTTGTGTAAACAACGTTTGAATATCATCAGAGTCAAACAGCTTAGTGCAGAGCATCTTCTTGTCTTCTGACCTTGAAGTGCTTCTGAGCGTGATACCATGAGAACTTCAGTGCTTCTGCTTCTGATCTCAAGTCCTTCTGATGCTTCCATAGACCATGTTCTGATTCTGCTTGACCATCTTCCGATGTCTTGCCAGACCATGTTCTGATGTTGCATGCTGAACCTTCTGAGTCAGTGCTTCTTGCGCTGATTTTGTGCATACTCTTTATATAATTCCTGAAATGGAAATTGCATAGTATTAGAGTACCACATTATCTCATACAAAATTCATATACATTGTTATCATCAAAACTAAGAATATTGATCAGAACAAATCTTGTTCTAACAAATTCTTTCCCAAAATCATTGCTAAATTTCTTCAAATGCTCTATCATCAAGTCACACCTAGTGCACCCATCTTCATCTTTCATAATTTTTTTCTTTCATCTAATCCAAAATACTTATTATCTTAGTGAAACAACTCGCAGTCATCCTCTTTCTGCACAGAGAAGTCAATTTTACACTACAATATGAAGGATAATAGGAAGAAATCAAAGATAAGTAAAAAAGAAAAATATAAGATATCTAACCCCCAGTACTTGCACTTCCAATATTTTCTCCTTGGGTTTGCACTGGAATTTGAAACAAACAACTTCATAGAGAGACCGTGTCCACATTTGAGGTTGTTTCCTTTTTCATAAAACTGGAATAGAGAGAAAGAGTGGAAGACGAAGCTAGAACACGAAACTTATGTTGGGTGAGAGGTGATGAACGAGTGGTACCAAAAGAAAACGATGAAGATGATGGGTGAGAGGTGATGAATGAGTGCTAAAAAATGAAGATGATGCTTCCATTATGATTTTTTTATTCCAAAATAATTATCTTAAATAATTAGTGATTTTACTGCGAGTCAATTAGTATATTTACTGTTGGTCAATTAGGGTTATTTTAAAAAATTACTTTTTAACCCCAAACAAATGCCACCTGAATTTTATTATATTTGAAAAATAATAAAATATTATAGATTGTTAAAGATTCTGTTGAATGGTCTTAATGAAGGACTAAATGTAAGGAATCTTCATATGTTGAGGAAGAAATCCAAACTTTTTACAGGGGTTTTTCAAAGCTCACCCATATGGCACTGGAAAATAACTACTAACCCTAGAAAATACGGTCTTATTCCTCCACAAATTTGTCAATGATTTTTACCTTTCTGACCAAACATACTATTTTGATTTTGCTTAAACATTTTTTATTAGGCTAAAGTACAATTTTGGTCCCCCTATTTTGTTCGATTCACGAAATTAGCCCCTATTTTAAACTCAAACAGTTTTAGTCCCTCTATTTTAAATTCAAACAATTATAGTCCCCCTCTCATGTTTTTTCAAAGAAAATCGATCAGATGTTTTATTTTTTTTCCTTATATTTTCATCTACAAAGTTAAATATTAGGTTTATATACGATGATTTTTCATGTTTTACAAGTAATTTGTCATTTAAAAAGTGAAAACATAGTTAATTTTAAGTGCAAATGTATGAAAGGGGGGTCAAAATGGTTTAAATCTAAATTAGGGGACCAATTTCGTAAATTAAGGAAAATAAGAGGACCAAAACTGTTATTAAGCCTTTTTATTAATTTGAAAAAGGAACATATCATATTGCTATAGTATCCACTCATTTTGGGAGACAATCTCCATGGAGGATAATGGATCGACAGATGGGAGGGATTCAATAGTGACCCCCCGAGAAGTAAAAATAACATTATTAGTCCAAACATCATCAACCAATTTCCAAATGCTCTCATCAGAGAAAATGCTAGAAGACTCATTTGAAAAATCTTCCCCGAAAAAATATATACTTTTAACACCATTAGAATTAGAGCTATCAGAGATAACCATTGAACCTAAATCAAGGGATATGCACTAGAGAAGTATTATTTGAATCATTTGAGATTTCTGTCCCCACAGATGACGAAAGACCACTGTTGACATAACTACTTCCAAATTAGCAAATTGGTCATTTATATTGGCCATCGTAACGATAAAGGAATGAAAAAGTTATGAAATAGGAGTTAAGGTTAAAAATGATACCTGAGACAAAGATGGGTTAAAGAAGCAAAGGAAACGAAAAGTTGAGAACAACTTAAAGGACACACCACTCCGACAGAAAAAAGGGGCACCGTAACCAAAAATTGCTAGAAGTTTGAGGAGGAAAATATGGTTTCTTAAGTACCAATGATTCTTCAATTAGTAATCATAGCGAAAATCCATCTAGAGAACCAAATGACCCTAATATAGGAAAAGGGTGAACTGGATAAGTAACAACTGAAATGAAAGGAAAAAAGGGAAGACGAAAAGCAATGGTTAGATCACACATTGGAAATACCACGCCACTTAAGCACCCTAGAGGAAAATGAAACTCCCTAACCAGCTATCATAGGACCACAAGTTTAAAATTCACGTGAAATATTCCAGTGATAAGAAAGGCATTTAATGCGTCTGTTCCTCACTCCCTCGCGGTCAGACCGTACTCAACTCAACATTTTAAGGACGACACAGATTCACGACAATCCTTAGAGAAAACTGTTTAGGGTCGGTCAAATGTCCAAATAAAGAAATCCTATCTCCTGCTCTGAAACAAAGACCAATGACTATTCTACCTTGTTGTATATATTTTTCTATATGCATAAAACTTAAATTACACACACTTTTCATGCTTCACTCTTCCCTTTTTTGGACTTATTCATTGATTTTAGCATTGAAGTACTAATCTTGCAGGTTCACCTCGCGTTTCACCGCATTTGAGGCTTGCGACACCGCGTTAGGAGTCAATCATTAAAATTCACGCATAATTCGAATTTCAATCCGGTTAGCTAGTGGTCTTGATTTTTTTAACTTAAAAAAACTTTACAACTTTGTTTATTAATCAATTAATTAATTATAATTTGTTTATATCAAATATAATATGTGTGATTTTAAAACTAGTATTATTTATAAAAACAAATTTCGTTGTAAATAAAAGGTGGCTGAAAAACACTTGTATATATTTTTTAAATTATTTATTTATAAGTATCGACGAGTATTTTCAAACTATTTTTTTTTGATATGGCAACTCACGAAAAAACCAACAAATAGTGGGGAAAAGGGAAAAGGGAAAAGAAATAGAAAAGGAACTTTCTCGTATGTATTATTCATGTGATGATTATGATTTCTTATCTGATTGCACCAGTCATTCTGCATGTTCACTAACAACTGCGTCTGCGGATAAAAACATGAGAGATGTTGTTCTGCATGCTGTTGAAATTTTTGGTTCCTAAGATCATCTCTAGCGGTGGTTTTTTCACCTTGTTCGCCAGCATGGCATGTGGATTTAACATTGGAAAAGGGAAAAAATCTTGTCAGCTGGTGAATCGTTGCTTCATCAAGCAACATTGCATTGAACCATTTGCCTTTAATATATATATATATATATATATATATATATATATATATATATATATATATGTGGGACCCAATATGAGATAAAATTGAATGAGTGAAATTTTATAACTAAATATGATAATATTAATATATAAGATAAAATTGTGGGACCCTGTCGCGGGCGAAAAATCGTTGTCTTTTTTCGGGATGAGACACCTGATGCCTTCTTTGGGCTCGAGTGCTCAAAAAATGATTTTTCTTTTGTACCGACCAAACTTTTTATTGTTTCCAAAAGAGGAAAAGGAAAAAAGCTGCAATAACCTAAAAGTGGGGGGAGAGATCTTGGGTAAGAGGGTTGGTTATACGAAGGGAAGGTATTAGCACCCAACGTATCTATAGTACTCTATAGGTTTCTTTGCTTTGTTTTTCATTCCATGTTATTGAGAGGTTCTTGTGAAATAGGTGGGACCTAAGGTGTTTGTTTGATTATGCTCGCAAAGATCATCGCGATCCTCTGCATACATATCCCTTAGAGGGAATCAGAGCATCTGTAGCTCGGGGTCTACGGGTGCTAAGGTTTGAATGGTTTTTTTTGTTTTGTTTTGCTCGCCAAGGATACGACCTTGTGCCTACGTATTCTCAAAGGGATGTTGAGAAAGTCAGAGCAATCGTAGTTCCCACTTATGCTAGTGGAAGCAAAGGAAAAGAGACAAATGTCATCTAAATGTTCGATGTATCTAATCTATATCATCACATACATCTGTTTGTTTTTTGTTTGAAAATCTTTTCATTATAAGCCCTGGGCCATGCCACTTATGGCGCTTAGAATGATAAAGATGTTTTTGTTTAACCAGCCTTGTGGCAAAAAATTTCAATGAAGTCAGCCTTGTGACAAAAAGTTTTGATTAATCAGCCAGCCTTGTGGCAAAAGTTTCAATGAAGTCAGCCTTGTGACAAAAACTTTGATTAATCAGCCAGTACGGTGGCAAAACGGTTTGATTGATTAGCCAGCCTTGTGGCAAAAAAGTTTGATTGATTAGCCAGCCTTGTGGCAAAAAAGTTTGATTGATTGATTGTTTGTGATGATATAGAAGAGATACTCCTATCATAGAGATGATAAATGTCTAATCTCCTAGGGTGTTTTGATTTGGATATTGGGGATGCTTATAAAAAGCCCGTGGGTCCTTGTACGAAGCCCAAGAGGAGGCTATCCGAGGGTCCTTGCATTGTAAGCCCAAGAGGAGGCTATGGGAGGGACAATCCAGGGTCCTTGCATTGTAAGCCCAATAGGAGGCTATGGGAGGGTCACTCGTTTGTACAAAGCCCAAGGGGAGGCGTGGTATAGTTGGTTTGAGATCTTAGAGCGATTTCACCGGGAAACCATACTCTATGTCCTAACCTAAACTAGTGGAGATTCTTTGCACGAAGCCCAATAGGAGGCTATGGGGAACCTAGTGTTATACTAAGTTGAACAAGCACACATATCACACATATGAACAAACATGAACAAGTATGAACAAACATGAACAGGTATGAACAATTATATATATGACAAAGTGTGTGTATATAATGGAGTTTATGAAGGAAATATACCTGTAAGCATGATCCATTAGTATACACGGGGGCTCGGGACTTATACTCGAGGAGAGGTCCACTTGAGTTTATTCAAAGCTATGTAAACAGGTATTCACAAAAGGGCTTGGGACTTATACCTACATGGAGGCCCATGGTATATTTTTGGGAAGATTTAAAGAAAAACCTTCATTTTTGGTTTGTTACTCAAAGTTTAGAAAAACAGATTGAGATATGTACAAAAATGTGTGTGTACAATGAAATACCTAATTTCATGTACAGGAATGGGTATGTACAAAAGGGGCTTGGGACTTATACCTACATGGAGGCCCGTGGTATATTTACAAAACATGGTTGATTGTTTTATTTACAGACGCGTCGTTTGAAAAACTGTTTGAAAGTTTTTGTTTTTGAAAGAGTTTTCTGTATAAAGAAAAACTGTAAAAAAGGAAAAAAGGAGTGGGTCTTATACTCTCTAATATTCGAGAGGCCCCACATCTTTTTGAAAATCAATTGATCAATTAAAAAGATTTAATCAATAGTTTCAAAAAGAAATGGTTTATCGACTTTGAAAAGAATCGCGATCGCTTGTTTTAAATCGGTTTGAATTTTGAAAGGAGTCAAATTAATCAAGATAAACAAAAAGATTATCTTCAATTAACACTTAGATGATCAGGGTTTGCTCAAAAAATATTTACAAGTGATTAAGTTTGAAAATCAAATGAAAAATAATATTTAAAAGTATTAAAAATACTTAAAAATAAGTCATTTTAAACCTATTTAAAAATGTATCAAATAAATATTTTTTGATGATTTTTTTTTGATATTCTTAAAATATATGTGTTAAACAAGAAGTGTGTAAAAAATGAATGAAAAATGAATTAATTTGATGTGTTAAATAATTAAATGAAGTTGTAAAAGAAAAATGAAAGAAAAATAGTTGTAAAAAAAAATGTTTTGGTCCCTAAGGGTGTTGAACCCGTGACCTTATGCTCACCACTCAAAAACTTAGCCAACTGGACCACGTGCGTGGTCTGTTTAACACTTGCAACGAATTTGTTATATTTTTGAATCAATTTCTAATTTCAGTTTCAAAATCTGGCGCCAAGAACACATGAACAATTTGAATTTGAAAATTCTGAAAACTGGATTGTTTTGATCAAGTGAATAGCCTATCTTGTTCGATTTTCCACAAGGAACATGATGGTACCATTTAATTTCATTTATTTTCACTCTAAGATCATTAGTTTTCTGATGAACATGAAGAACCCTAATTCTATGATTCAATCTGAAATCGTGTATGTGCAAGATAAATAGCAATTGATTGAGGGTTAATGATCCTCATGTGTGCAGAAATGAGATGGTATGTTCATATTTCATTCATGATGCATGATTCATAGAGTTTGAAGTTCAAGTAGCTTACCTTCAAAAACGGCAAAAGTGAGAATCGAATTCTGCAAATGAGGAGTTCCAGTTGTTGTTTCTTGATCTGAACACCTTCAGTGGACCTTATGGAACATGTTTGGATGCCTGGAACAATTTGAAAACCTCTTGATCAATCCATGGTACTCGATCTGCAGTATGGTTCAAGTGAGGATCAAGCTTAGTGATTTTGGTGTTTCAGATCATGTATGATGGTTGGAACAGTTCATATGAAGTATATGGATGATGTTTAGAAGGTTAGTTTGGACAGAATTTGCTTGGTATGGATTTTGGCATGATAAGGCTAGTGTTATGCATATTTGGAGGTGAGATGATGATTCTGAGTTTTGGGATGATTTGAGGTGTGTGAATGGTTCAAACACATCATATATGATGTTTATGAGATGTTAGAATCATTACTTTGGCCAGAACTTCAAGGGTTTGGAGGTTGGGATTTCTTCCTCACTTTGAAACTTAAAACTTGCAATTCAAGAAAGAAAGAGAAAACCTATCTTTTGTGAGGTTTTGGTGTGATTTTGAATGGAGTTTGGACCTCTATTTATAGGCCAAAGTGTCTGAATGCAGAGCCTTGCAACTTGCTTCTTCTTTGGTGATTTGGCATTTGGAGATAGAAAGGAATCTTACCATTTAATGCAAAATGGTTAAAGTGACTTAACCATGGTTATTTCTCTAAGCTTCTTATCTCTTTCCTATCTGATCCCAAACCAGAAAATATCTTCTAATTATTGCATTGGTGTGTCATCACTTGCATTATTTGGTAAGATAGTTCATAACTTTGGCAAAATGACTTGAAATTTCAAGTGAAATGGTCACTAATGGCAAAATTCAAAGCCATAGCTACACTCCATATTTTTTCATGCTCTTGGACATTTTGGAAAGCTCATGTTACATACTTCAAAACCCTAGTTGGAAGTTTCTTCAAGACCTTTAAGGAAATGGGTGAAAAAGATCCATGAACTTTGAGAAAAATGAAGTTTCAAGTGAAATTTTCCAAAGATGCCAACTTTGAAGCTCCATATCTCTTAAATGGTTGATCTTATGGAAAAAATTTATATGTGTCAAAGTTGTTTATTGGATCAAAATCTACAACTTTCATGTTGGAAGTTTTTTTCAGTTTGTAGGTGAAATTTTGAGAAATTCCCTTCCAAAGTTTGGAAAAAACCATGAAAAACACTTAGAAATTTTTCTAAGTATGAAAAGTCAAACTTTGACTTTTTGATTCTTGATTGATTTTCTTGATTTTTCTTGATCAAATGACTTCATATATCATATATTGATGATTCAAAACTTCAAAAGTCATGGTTGACCAAAATTCCCAAAAGTCAAAGGTGTTCTTGTACAGTTGACTTTTTCAGACGAATCGCGTTTCTGGAGATTTCAAATGAAACAGGCTATCCTCACCAAATGAATGGTATGAATGGATCACATTGAAGCATTAGAGGTTATTGAGCCATGTTTTGAGTTGTAGCATCATTTCCTGATTAAAAAGTCAGTTGTTCAGTGAATTAGGTCAAAAACCCTAATTGTCGACCAGATGAAATTGATGACTGTAGGTCTTGAATTGAGATGTAATTTCCATTGGATTTTGTCATAGGGATTATTTGAGGATGATTGAAACTTTTGATTGACTTCCTGGGGATTTTTAGGGTTTCCCAAATGTGATCCCTGATTTCAGTCCCTGATAGTTCAAAACCCTTATCTGATGATTTGAATTTTCACTGTTGATCAATCCTTGTGTAGGAGATGTTCTGAGTCAATGGATTAAGTCAAAATGATGCACTTGGGGTCTTGAGGTCATGTCCCAAGTCATTAGATCAAATTCTGAGCAAAAGTCAGGAGTATGCTATCTTCAGTCAAAACCCTAATTTGATTAGTTCAGAGCCTTTGAGATTGTTGAAATGAATCTCTGAGGACCAAATGTTGATTATTGATGAAGATAATTCTTTTGAGATGAAGGGAGAACAAAACCCTAATTGATTGTTACTTGTACTAATGAGTGATTTCTTGATTAAACCCTGCTGAGTCACAAGTAGCAAACACAAACTATGCAATTTGTTAGAGATGCAAATGATGCATATGCAGATGATATGAGGTGGTATCTTAGGTCAAAAATTGGGGTATGACAGACCCAATATGAGTTCTTTAGAGTTGTATCATTAGAGTAAAAAATTGAATAAATTACTTTAATCTGATGTGGCTTAATGGGTCCTAGAAAGAACTCAAACGTGAATATCACCATTGGAGATGCTCTAACTTTTGTTGGATTTTGGATATATGTTCTTAACTAAACTATATTTTCCTGTGCTTCTTATACCTGGTCTTTCAATCCCTTAGGTTGTCCTTTAGGACCTTAGAAGCATATGAAATTTAATTTTGGATGTGCTCTTTATGATTATTGCAAAGTAAGGTTCTATATAGTCGTCAATTTATCCAAGATCTGTCCTTCACGATTCTATCAGGGCTGTTTTTGTTCCAAAGACTCTCAATGACAAGATTTAGATGTTTATTCATTGTCATATTAGTCTCAAATAAGAAGGAAAAAAACTATTTGTAATAACATGAACTAACCTCCACAGCTCCATTGTCATATTATTCATTGTACATTAGCAAGCTCGTGACGACCAACAAAAATCTGGCCAAATCCACCTTTACCAAGTTTCCTTTCTACCTTGTAGAGAGGGATGCTCCTGGACTTTAAAAATTGAAATTCAAAACTTATTAAGTTAAACAAATCCACCCGTCTTTATAAACACTAACCAATTATCATAATCAAGAATCACAACCACAAACACAATAACATCAAGAAAAACAAACTATAACGCGTGATTTCATTTGACTTTATGCTGGTGAGGAAACCATGATGAAAACTAAAACATTTGAGACATTATTTTTATTGAATTGGTATTGAAACAAGAAAGATCACACAACTTATAGCATTTTTACAATTATAAGAAAATGGGTCATCTTTAAG
Source organism: Vicia villosa (assembly GCF_029867415.1). NCBI lineage: Eukaryota > Viridiplantae > Streptophyta > Magnoliopsida > Fabales > Fabaceae > Vicia > Vicia villosa. The sequence continues at coordinate 63,150 of NW_026705109.1, read as the reverse complement.
TAATTATCTAGTAAATGGTTCATTGTATTTCTTCCTCTTGGCGAATGTGAATTTTGTAGTCAACTAAAAACCTGTATCCAAATAGCAAGCAAATATTAGGTGGTCTAATGTTTATGTGTGACTGCAGCAGCTACACGTTTGGATAGATATCATGCCAATTGCCCTGGGCATGTGGCACAAGTATAGTTTCCTCCAACATACAGTGTTTTGGTTTTCTCTAATCACATGATACACCCTTTTTGTAAAGAATTTTAATTTGGTCTTGTTATCATCTCACGTCCCTCTGCCTAAGGGTTGTTTGAAGATGCAGAGCACCTAGAGTTTTTGCTGAGTGCTAGTGCTATTTTTCTTAATTCTAATTGAATTTTATTTACAAATTATAAATATTCAAATAAATTTCTCGGTACAAATTTTTTTTAATTTTTATTATACTTCTTCTCATACAATTGAATTTCACCGTATTTTTATCTATCAGACAAATAAAAATCAAAGTTTTCAAACATTTTACTTCTTACATTTTATAAAACTAATGTTTTTAGCTTAACTACAATATTTTCGTAGATACTAACTAATCTATTTAAATTGAATATATAATATAATTATTTAACCTGATGGAATTGAATTTGTTGCCTACATATATTCTCATATATATTTCATGTTTTACAATATATCTCAGGTTCATATTATAAGTTTTTGTAAAAACACTTTTTTAATAAGCATATTATATAATTAATTTAGTAACAATGGTTAAGAATATATCCTGATTGGATCTACTCACTAATAATAAAGTGGCAAAATATAACGAAATATTTGAAATATCATTAAATCTATAATGAATAATAATAATATTTATTAACAAAAAATTAAAATAATAAGTGAGTAGTAATAATATAAATTACAACTAAGAACTCGACTGATATGAAATAGATGTTAAGTTAATTATTAAGTTCTATGAAATATCAATCTCATTTTTAAGAATTGACTTTTTTATAACCAAAAGAAGGAAATGATAATATGATTTTAATCTCTTTTGCAACAATCTAAAAATTTTATTTGAGTAATATAGGATGTAATTCATACCTATTGTGAAGAAAGATCAATACCATGAAGAAACAAGATTGATGTTATTTAGGTGAATTTATAAAAAAAAAATTAGGTGAATGAGGAAAATCTAGTTTAAATCCATAACAAACTCCCCATAAAAACAACCTAACTTTTGTTTCAAAATAAAAATAGAAAAATAAACTTGTAAGAAAAATAGAAAAATAATTTTTTTTAGTTAATAAAAAAATCCAAGTGTCACAATTTAAAAAAAAAAAAGGAGAAACTACCTATTGTATTTATTTTGTTTTGAAATGACAAGACAATAAATAAAAGAACAAGATGTATCCAAAAGATCTGCATAGGTGCAAAATGAATTCATTCTTTTTGTATTCTATGAGCTTTTATAGACGGTAAACATGAAAGTTTATGCGATTGGTTGTTGCACATACGAATTATATATATATATATATATATATATATATATATATATATATATATATATATATATATATATATATATATATATATATATATATATATATATATATATATATATATATATATATATATATATATCATAGAAAGAGAAACCAATCCTGTCCATTAAAATCAACAAAATCAAAATTTAATGGTCATGATTCATTGTTCTCATTTCTCATAATAACCAAGTGTTATCACTTGAGTCGTCCCATATATATATATATATATATATATATATATATATATATATATATATATATATATATATATATATATATATATATATATATATATATATATATATATATATATATATATATATATATGAGAATGCCTTTTTATATGAGAATGTGAGAATGAATCTGAACCATTGAATTTTAAAATAAATGATAGATATTATGTGTGCATCTTTTTTTTCTCTCACCTCCATTATTAAAATATATATATATATATATATATATATATATATATATATATATATATATATATATATATATATATATATATATATATATATATATATATATATATATATATATAAAAGCAATTGTTTTAGTTACATTTTTACATATACTTATTACACCTCTTTTAAGTAATAACAAGAAGATTGACCCATTGACTGTTTCGAAACTTACCACTTCTTTGGATGAATTTAATACTCATGCAAAGGTTTTTAAAATGGCACATACACGTTTGATGAATCAAGATATAAGTGATGTTAAACTCCAACTTATTTCAGAAAGAAAAACATATGGGAGGATATATAACAAACCTACTATTTCAGAAGTTGCAACACTTATTACCAAAGACCTAGACACGACATATAAGAGAGACATTCTCATTGAAACTCAAAGTGGACATTTACAAAGAATTGATGAATTCCACCCTGCTTACATGACCTATCAATATCCCCTTATTTTTCCTTATGGCGAAGACAATTACCAGACTGAAATTCCTCACTAATTTATAAAGATTAAAAATCCCAAAGAAAGGAACCAACTCACAATCAAAGAAATGTTATGACAACATTAAATGCATTGATGGATAACAACGTGAAACTTTTAGAGATGCATTTTTTGCTACGAGATTTCTTAAAGATGATCGAGAATACATGCTATTGAAGAAACAAGTTGTTGGGGATCATGATATTTTTTGAGAAAACTGTTTGTCACTATGCTTTTGGCAGGTTCTGTCAATAGACCATGCCATGTATGGACGAAGACAAAACATTTGTTAACTAATGAAATTCTTTATCATCAAAAAATTGTAGCAAACAACAGAGGTATTCATCTTTTAAATCTATATCTTCCACACTTATGATTTTACTTGATTAACCATTCTCCTATACTTTTATTTTTGTTTTAAGATCTTCAACTCGTTGAGAATGAAATCATACTAAACATTGTTTGACATTGATAACTTCTTGCAAGCTAACAGATGATCCCTTACTGATTTTGGATATATACCATATCTAAAAGGTTATATTCTGAAACAACTTGGTAACAAGCTTATTTATGATGAAAATAATTATGATAGAAACATTATGAATAACGAATTTTACAGACTATACATCTCTTTATTAGGTACAATTATCGATACATATCAATGACAGGTTTTAAATCATGTTTTATGATATGGAAGCTTAATAATTACCTGATAAATCATATGCTAACAGATGAACAGAAATCTATTTTCCACTAAATTACAAATTATGTTACATCTCAACAAGGCGGAGTTTTTTCCTTGACGGTTATGGCGGAACTGGCAAGACTTTTACGTGGAAAACGCTTACGGTATATTTAAGATCTAAAAGGGATATTGCATTAAATGTTGCATCAAGTGGAATAGTTTCTTTGCTTTTACCCGGAGGCAGAACGACACACTCAAAATTCAAAATTATTGTTTTGACTTTAGACAACTTAACATGCAATGTCAATGGGAAGGATGAACTTACAAAGTTTCTCAAACAAACCAAACTTGTGAAGAAAATTATAAGAAGCTTGCCATCTAAATGGAGGCCTATGGTAACTGAACTCAAGCTTGCAAATTATCTAAACCACACTCCTCTAGAAGAACTGGCAAGTTCTCAAAGAAGTTATGAGATTCAGCAAGAACAAGATGAACCTCAAAAGAGAGGAAAATATGTTGCGCTCAAGTCGGTCAGAAGATTTGAGAAGTCCAAAGCTCTGCAAGCTGAAGAGATCAAGGATTTGGAAGAATATTTTGATGAAGTTATAGATGAGTTGTCTCTGCTATCAAGAAGGGTTAATCGAAGAGAAATGAAGAAAACAAGTTCAGAGGAACCAGAAGGATTAATGGTCGCTTCGAGTCTACTTCTAGTCAAAGGAAGTCTAGTGGTAGAGAAATCATCTGTTATGAATGCAACGAGCCAGAACACCTCAAGTACGACTATTTTGAACTCTAGAAAGATAAGACAAAGAAGAAAGTGCTCGTGAGTAAGAAGAAAGGGCTGATGGCAACCCGGGGTGAGTCTGATTCTTTAGAAGAGGACTCAAAAGAAGAAAAGGCTAACATGGCCCTGATGGCTCAAGTTGGAACTTTGGATTCGAAGAACCCTTCAGAAGATGAAGCAAACACTGATTTATAAGCAGAAGATGTATTCTCCAAAGAGGTATTTTCTGACCTTTCTCATTCAGAATTATCTAATTCCTTACTTGAAATTCTGGAAAAACATGAGTTACTCAAGATTCAATTCAAGGAACTTAAAAAGTCCCATGAATCCACGTGTTGTGAAAAGAATAAGCTTAAAGAAGATCTCTTCATTTAAATGAAGATATTCTTTTTCTTAAAGATGAGAATTGTGTCCTCAAAGGCTCGAGAGCTCCTCTAGAAGCTTATGAGAGTACTGATAATGTCATTAAAAAATATGACAAAGCTTTTCAGAAGTTCCTAGCCAGAAGCATATGGAGAAGGATGATGGCTTATATGATCTATGGCGTGAGCAGAAATGGAACAAATAGTATTGGTTATAACTTCTATGACAAATCCAATTCTGACGAGGAAGACAAATTGAATACTCTTCACTCCCATTTTGTCTCTGTTGGGTTTGTGCCAAAAGACAAAGGAAAAGAAAAAGAGAAACTTTATTCTAAACCTAAGGAAAAACCTGTGTCTAAACCTTCATGTTTTAAATCGTATAAATATGATTATTCTAATGTTAAACCCAAGAGTATTAATAACTCTTGGATGACTAATAAGAGAGGACCCAAGAAATTTTGGGTACCAAAGAAACAGATAATCAATGTTGCAAATATTCTTAGCAGTGCAGTTGAAATTCCTATCATGGTATCTGGACTTTGGCTGCTTGCAACACATAGCGGAAATAAGGTATATCTTCCAAGGCCTGGAACTTAGGCCTGAAGGCATTGTGGGTTTTGGATTTGAATAAAAAAAGGTTATAAGCTCCAAGACAGTTAGTAACAGTTCTCTTCCCTCCTTAATTATTGTTTTACTTGTTGACAACTTCATGCATGACTTACTGCTCGTAAGTCAACTAAGAGAAAAACAGTTATAAAATCTTCACTATTAAGTATCAAGTAAAGCTAATAGTAGAAGGATGGATCTATAATATTCGTTGGAAAAAGGAAGAACAACATCTGTAAGATTAGAATTTCTGATCTTAAAGAACAAAATGTAAAGTGATTTATGTCTGCTAACAAAGTGAAATGGACTGTCTCAGCTAATATGAAGTTCTCTTCAGAAGCTCTTTGTAAAACATGTAAGAGTGGTTTGTTTTCAAAAATATATTTTAAAAGAAAATAGTGTTGGTTCTAACCCCAAACCATTGGAGTTTCTGCACATTGAATTGTTTGTACTAGTGAAAATTGTGTAAATCAATGGGAAGAAATTTGGTTAAGTCATTGTTGATGATTAAAGCAGACAAACTTGAGTAAAGCTTTTTTGACACAAGAATGAGTCATATTTTGTGTTCACCACCTTCTGTAACCAAGTAAAAAATGATATAAGTCTCAGAATTGTTAAGGTTAGAAATGATCATGGTGGAGTAGTTGAGAACAAACATCTGGAAAATATGTTTAATGAGAATGGAATTTCCAGAGACTTCTCCTGCCCTAGAACTCCATGGAAAAAGGAGTTGTAAGAAGGATGAACAAAGTTGTGTTTGAATTTTCTAGGATCATGATCAATAAAACCAACATGGCAAATTAATTCTGGGCAGAGGTTGTAAACACTGCGTGTTACATTCAGAATAATGTCTTGATAAGACATATTCTGGGCACGATCTCATGTGATTTGTGTAAGGAAAAGAAGCCCAATCCTCTTTACTTTCATTCATTTAGATACTCTTGTTCTACCTTAAGATGATGAAGAATCTCAACAAGGTTAATTCTAAAAGATCCAATATTGTGACATGTTAGGATATTTTGAATGCTCAAGAAGCTACAAAATATACAACCTTGAAAAACTTGGTGTTTAAGAATCAATCTATGTTAGATGTAATGATAAGCTTGACCTTGAAAAGTTAAAGCTAGTTGTATATCTGCAGATCTGAAGATTAGTTACTCAATCGCTGAGGGTAATGATGTTTCTTAAAGGAAAATAAGAATTCAAGGACTCAGAAGATGCTCAACCAGAAGCAGAAAGCCTAAACAGGACTCAAGACATTCTGACAAATCTAATCTGAAGCTCCTAAGCAAAGATTGGATTCTGACTGACCCATGTATACTCAATAGCTTCTCAGAAGATGATGGTACATGGAAAGGACATATTATGTAACAGATCGAGCCTTCTGCGCTCCCGGCACTGTCCCCTCACGATCTTCTCTGCCCTCTCTCTAGTAGAGTTTTTGTCTTTCGTGGGAATTGAACCATGTACCCTGGAGTTCAAGTACATGTTAAGGGTTTGAGATAACGTATTAGTGTTAAAAAAGTTCAATGTAAGTAAATGAAGAAATGTTTAAATCAAAAAAGAAAATAAAGAAGTATGAACACTAAGACATTTGGGTAAAAAATACTTGAATTAAGAATGAAACGCAAGTTCATACATTTCTCACAAATTCTCTATCTCTATGACTTTGATGTGTGAATTTTACCGAAAAAAGAATGAAATGTGATTCCTGATTATAGAAACGAAATCTACTTATATACTAGGTACATTGTGAACCGTCAACAACTGTTCTCTCTCCAGAATTCGACATGCATTTTGTTACGTGGGTTTTTTCCATCTAATTTGTTTCCACATGTCTTTGACTCTTGATCTGCTTCAAACCGTTACTTCTGTCGAAAAACATCTTTAAGTCATCCAACCCTATCTGTTGAAAAGGTTCACTTGTCGAATATATGATTTGTCTCGAAAACACGACTTAATTATTGCATTTAGCATTTATATCCATCTCATATCCCTCATTCATGTCGAAAGACTGAACTGAAAATCTAAGGCTACCACCTACATAATAGATTATAGTCCAAGTTTTGCTTTATAATCAATTACAAACACTTCATAATCGATTATACTTAGTTTGAAAAAGGTTTTGCCTAAATCCAAAATGTTTTTCAAAAGAAGTTGAAAAAAGATGAAGTTTTGAATAATATTTTGTAAGTGTGTATGTGATTTAAGTTCTGGAAGAGTAACACATTTGTTTTACATAATTCATCCTAAAAAGATATAAAACTTGTGGTCATTCAGATTAGATGACGAGTTTTTAGCAGCTAGCTCCGTTCTTGATGTTATTCATTTGCACTTGATCTTTTAAGGTAATCATCAGAAACTTCTCGCTTTTTAATTCAAGTTATTCTTTCTTCTCCATTCATTGAAGATGTTTTTGATATCTTAGTTTGTTTCTCTTTATCATCATCAAAACCAGATAAACTAATAGAACCACATTAACAAATTCCTTAACATTGCAATATATCCAAGAAGTGGTTGGTGGATGCCAGATTACTTCTTTGATCAAATAGGCTTTAGGGAGATGAAGATTGACACAAAAAGCTTTTAAAATCACAAACTCAAAGATAGAACCAAATGATCATGCTAACCATTGAATTTCAATTTGACTTCTTGCTATCAAATCTTCTTTAGCTTTTGCAGTACCAAATGACAACTATGCAATTAATGATGGTAGAAATAAGAAAATGCAAGACCAGATTCAAGATGCAATTGGACATGAACATAACTGAAATCTCAGTCCTGTTTCCCCTCCTCTATATTATAAGTAACAACATATTACATTACATAAATAAATACAAGCAAGAGTCTTTTCATACACAAAACAACATACAGTACACAAAAGTAAGAAATTATTTTTTTAGAATAAAATTCAATTACTCCCTTTTCCAATAATATTATGTATTTATAAGCCAACTTCTTCCTAAGCTTTAGCAGCTCCTACTGGAGCCTCAGCCCTGCTTGCTACTATCTGCTCAAACAAATCTCTTATCTTCAAACCAACTATGGTTTGGAAGAGACCTGTTCCGTTGTTGCTACCAGGGAAATCAGCATGCTTCAACATTTGTTGAGTAACTTCTCCATAGAATTTGGATGATAAGTTGCTTAAATGGCTCTCAACATATATAAGTTCATCTAGTCTGTCAAATTGTCCATCCATTTCCACAACTGACACCTATTTCGCGAAGAGATTATCGAAAAAAAAATAAGAATATCAAAGACAAAAGAATTTATATATTATTTTGAACAATAGACTAGTTGTTGATTGATATATACCTCGTTTCCTTTGTAGGTTTCTGGTCCATAGAAGAATTTGATTCCGGGGTAAGAGCATGTGAGTTTTCTTCCACATGGTATCCATGAAATAGTTGAACCTTCGTCGAACAAGTAAACTGGGCTAAAGTATTTGACACCCTCTTTCTGTATCAACCTTACTCGTAAAATCTTTCCCTCGTTATCATCGGGGATGAGTTGAGTTGGTAACACTTCTATCACTGCATCTGCATATTGCTTTTGTGGATCTGAAAATAGAAGTGCACAAGTTAATCAACTCATGCATATGAAGCACGAACACAAGACACGAACATTAGAAACAATACTGATACGTTGACGCTAATGATTATTTAAGAAAACAAAAATGGTTGAATGTAACTACATATTTCATGTCATTTGATCAAACTGGATCAGTGTCAGACACCAGACATATATTTGAGCAAGACGATTATAAACAAAATATTAATATGTTTCTAATTTCGTCCTAAATTGTTTTAGTCAATAAAATTAGAGATCAATTTCAAGTTGAAAGAAAGAGTTGGAATATTAATTGATTATTACCAATAAAAGCTTCAAAATCAGGCTTTCTTGCTTCAATGCTAGCCTTGATACTTTCAAGACTGTGTCCACGTTCTGCCATGTCTCTCTGAAATATTTGTCAAATAATGTTAATCCATAATGAATGAGAAACATCACAAATTTACCTTTGAATTTTACAGTTTTTAACTCTTGAATTACCTGAATTTTCCAAGCAAATTTCACCTCATTACTAATGTCTAAGTAGATACTGAAGTCCAAGAGTTCTCTAACTCTAGAATCATACCTGCATGCAAGGAAAAATCTCAAATTAATAATCAAATTATAAGCTAATGAAAAACTACATATTTAAAAGCAACACATTGATATGTCACTTTATTTTAGTATATAGTAACAATATTGGACCCATACATGCATGTTGGCCCACCACACATATAATGATAGATAACAAATTCCCTAGCAAATTCCTTGGCCACACAATCATAAAAAATAGATAAGGTATATCAAACATCCATAACATCCTCACATCATGATTCTCAAGATTCACAAGAAAAACAACTAATGACTAATATTAAAAAACATGGTTACTAAAAATCTAATCATTAGAGATACTTACATTGGATGAAGACCTTCAATGACAAGGATTTTTGGTGGTTTAATAAGCTCAGGAGCATCCAAAAGACCAGTAACATGATTATAAATAGGTTTTTGAACAGATTTTCCATCTTTAATAGCTTTAACTTGTTCATACATGAGATCAAAATCATTAGCTCTTGGATCAAGTGCAGTAACACCTTTCTCTTTTCTACCAGTTCTATCCAAAGAATGATAATCATCCAAACATATCACAGTGGTTGTGTCACTTATAAGAGTGTTTGAATCAGGATTACCACCTTTTGGTGGCTCAGCTGCTCCTCCAAACACACTTGTGAGTCTTCTCATGAAAGTGCTTTTTCCACAGCCTGAATCAGCTGCTAGACCTATCACAATTGTCTGTGAGTCTCCTGCTGCACATGTTATCAAGTATCTTTTGTTGCTGTTTGCTCTTCTGTTGCTGCTTTTCTTGTTTGTTGTGAAGAAAAGTACTTGTTTTTGATGGAAGGCAACATTTGCTTTTGATGATGTTGGAGTTGAGATGTTTGTTCTTAAGGATTGTGTTGAGTAGACAGTGCAAGCTGCCATTGTTTCTGAGAGATTTCTTTTCTTTTTCTCTCTCTTTTTCTAAGTTAAAGAAATTTTTGAAGAAGAAATGAGTTTATGTTGGATAGAGGATTAATATGATAAGGGACATTTATTCTAAGAAAAAGTTTGGAACACATAAAATATATGAGGTGGAATTTAAAACCAAAACAAAGGGAGTTAACAGAAAATAAATAGTGAAAACAAGAGGTTTTTTTAAATAAAATGAATAATTATTTTAGTCCCTCAATATGTGAGAAGTTGTCATTTTTAACTTTGAAAAGTATTGTATAAATTATTTAATTAATCATAGTTTAATAATGACAAAATTTATATATATTTTTATGAATTTACCATGACAAATACATAATGAGACTACTTTAACCACCATTTAAATGTTACAACTATGATTACTATAGTTCTATGTATCAAATTACAAATATATTTCAAAATTTTCCTTTTATTGGTAATTTTATATACTTAATTATTCAATAAAAAAATATATTTGAAGTGTAAGTTAATTAAATAAAAACATTCTAAACATAATTTATTTTACAAAATAAATAAATACATATATATTTTTTAATAATTTTAATACATTCAAACACTATATTGATAAAGCTTTACACACAAAAAATGGCTGTTAACCAATTTTTTTATTTATTGTTTAATGTTTGTGTTTCTGTGACTACCCCTAGTTTTTGTGACAAATAATGTGGAAGTGCATGTAGTGTTAGAAAAACAGGAATTTGAGTGGTGTTAGTCCATTGTAAAAGGATATAGTAGTCTTTTTAGATTTTTCTTCTTTAAGATAACACATAAAAGGACAAATAATGACACTAGATATTTAAACCTATATTAGCAACTTGCTTAAAAACAATAAAATTGATGAGGTTATGGCATATGTGTGATAAAAAAGCAATATAGGAAAGGTCCTTTGTGGTTAGTGCATGGATACTTGACATGCCACATGGCATAAATATGGTGGATATTTGAAGATGAGGGATAAAGGGTGTGGAATGAAGTAGATTTCATGGGGAGGTTATGCCATCCAACTCTATCTTGGACTCTATGAGTATGTGTGTGTGAGAGAGAGATTTATTAATTGCTTCAATTTTTGTTTTTCTTTTCTTTTTTTAAGATGAAACTGTGGACTCTTGTTATTAGAAATTGGAGGCTGTGTTTTTATCAATCATAGGACCACATACACTTTTCTTCATCCAAAATAGTGTCACAAAAAGATGTGGAGGTTGGTTCTTAAGTTGCATGTAGTATATTCCAAATGATCACAATAGTAAAGTGTTATTTTATCTAATAGGAACCAAATGGTCAAATTAATACAACTAACATAGTGAAAGTACTATTAAAGTATTTTTCCTATTTAAATACTACATACTACGTGACATGTATAAATAGTAACATCTAAATATTAACACCAACATAAATATCGACAATATATTCTAACACTGTATAAAAATATATTATTTTTAATTATTAATATGAGAAAAGAAATAATAAAAAATGTTGCACAAAAAATTGTATAAAAATACAGTATTGATTATTTAAAAATATGTTCAAATAACATTTCTTATAAATCATTTAAGTTGAGTATAAATAACTTCACTAGGTGTCCGATTTTATTGAAGTTTAATTCAAATTCAACATATTTAGTTTTAACATTTGTATTTTAATTTATTTGAGTTTTATTTAGTTGTTTATGGTGGTATAAATATTGAACTCAAAAAATTATTGTTGAGAAGTTATTGTTGTAGCAATTGAACATTCCAGAAACCTCGACACCATGAGAATTGAAGAGATGCAGAGTAGTCTAGCAGCACAAGAGTTACGTCTGATTGAGAGAAACTCTGAAAGAGAGGTAGAGCAATCTCTAAAAGCGTCTTTAGGTAAGAAGTATCAGAAGCAGTCTTGGTCAGAGGTCAAGAAAAGACATGGTGGTTCTCAGAAGTCATAAGCCTCAAACTCTAATGAGAAGAAACATCAGAAGGGAAATGAGAAGTTTGACAAGAGAAAGGTCCAGTGTTATAACTGTAATAGGTTTGGCACTTTGCTACTGACTGTTGGTCAAATAAGAAAAGGAAGTCAGAAGAAGCAAACATAGCCAAAGGAGATTCTAATGATGAACCTGTGTTATTAATGGCTTCTGAATCTGATAGAGGATATCTGGCAGACTAGAGGTAAATAGACATTGTCTTCTCAAATCATCTAATAGGAAACAAACAAAGGCTGATTGATTTTGACTATCGAAAGAAGACAAAGATCAAATGAGTTGATGATAAGTATCTTCATGTTGAAGGAATAGGAAATGTCAAAGTTAGAGTGAAGAATGGAAAAATTGTTTGAAACAAGGATGTTTGGTATTCTTGGTTTGAAGAGAAATCTGATGAGTGTAGGTCAGCTAATTGAGAAAAGTTTCTCAGTAACTATGAAGAAAAATTTCTTGAAGTTGTATGATTCTGAACAGAAGCTGATTATGCAATATGAGCAGAGAAACAATAAAATATTTAAGGTGAATGTGGAGACAAATGAAACAATGGCTTAGTGCAGAAGGTAACATTGGATTGTGGCACAAGAGATTAGGGCATTTGAACTTTAGAAGCTTAGGGCATCTGAGTGCTAAGAAGATGGTACATGATATTCCTAAGATTATGAAGCATGAGAAGTCATGTGAAATATGCATGAGAGGCAAGCAACCTAGATTGTCATTTTCATTATAAGTGGCTGAAGAGCAAAGCGTGCTTTGGGAGTAGTGCATTCGGATGTATGCGGTAATGCGGGCCATTTGAAGTACCTTCACTTGGAGGAAACAAGTATTTTGTTGTGGACGAGTTCATAAGAATGACATGGATAACACTCATCAAATTTGAGCATGAGGTGTTCGTTGAGTTTCAAAAGTTCAAAGTGTGAGGGATGAAAAACATAGTGGTGATGCAGGAGGTGAGTACAACTCTATAGAGTTCAAGAAGTAATTTGAAGAGAATGGAATTCAGCATGAGATTACTGCTTCATATACTCCACAATGTCTCTAGTTCAATATCAAACATTTAAAATATTATATCAAAAATGAGTTTTTTTATCAATTTTTTTTAAAATTCCGACATCCCACATATATTACTAAATATTTTAAAATATTTTTAAAATTTTCAAAACAAAAGGTATTATCATCGAATCAAGATTAGTGGGAAGTGCCATGACTAATTAAAAGGGAGTCAACCGATTGATAATTGTTGTTTTCTATTATTATCAAGAAAACTCGTGTATCCATTATTCTACATAGTGAAAGATTTTATTGAGTTATATCAAGGGGTGCCAAAATGGGTCGTGGCCCACTGGACAGGCCCACGCACCCGCCAAAAAATGACGGGTTGGATTGGGATTTTGGGCCCGTCGCTCGCGAAAGCCTGCCCCGCAAAATCCCGTCGCCCGCCAAACCCCGCTGCTCCACCAAAATTCTTCTATTTTAGTTAATTCTAGTAATTTCAATTCTTGATGATTTTATTTTAAATTTATTTGTGAATATATGCAATATTTTTAAGTAAAATTCGTTAAAAAAATGTTTTATAAAAAATTATTCTAAAAACTATGTGAAAAATCTAATTGAGATGTAAAAAAAAATCTATTAATTTATTTTAAAAAATAAAAAATAAATAAAAAATAGGCGGGCAAGTCCGTCGTCCGCCAATCTGCCACCTTAGCGGGGGCGGGTTAGATTTTTATGTCCATTTTGAGCTGGCAGACTTGTCCGTCCTGCTTTTTTATTTTTGCGGGCATATGGCAAGGCGAGCAGCCCGCTTTGCCACCCCTAGTTATATCTCATAGTTTTTATTCTCTTATTTTAATAAAAGTTTTTTATATTAAAATTTCATTATTTTAGTTATTAATTTTTTTGTAATTATTAGTAAAATTTAAAAATAATATTTTTATCTGCTTATTTAATTGGACATTGTTGAAGCACTAAAGCGGCAAGCAACAAAAGTTTTGAAAATATTTATCCGGGAAATTTATCGTCTCCACAGGGATCAGTACATTGAACTGCCGTTCAACAGTTTCCAAAGTTATGTGTTTGGATTGAATTGTTTAAAGCATAAGAACATAAATGTAAATATCAACACAAATATAATTCATTTTTCAGAGAGAAGAAACTTATCAAGCTTGCATATAATCTACTTCTCACAAACTTAAACTTATCGACTAGTTATACTCAACCTACATTACTCGTCAGTATCATCCAGCATCGCTCACACCCTAAGTCATTTATAACCCAAAGTAAAGAGAACTACTATATCATCTCGGCGACGATCTCTCATCCAACCTCAACAACACATAAGACATCCATATCATTTGTACCGACAATCTCTCAACCCACACATATAACACGAAAGCATTAAGCTTCGACACCCATAAAGATTGTTAGCTCTAAATCTATCTCTATAATCTAGAAACTAACAGATAATCATCCTAGATAAGGATTCGAGCAGTATATGTCTATAACAACTCACCCCGAGCATAAAGAAAAAATCTAAGACAACAATCAACACAGATTTGTAAAGTAGATTAAATATAACGCCATGGCGATAAATATAGATGAGTTCAAAGTAAATACATATACAAAACCTAACTAAGAGAGAATACACAAAGAGGAAGAGAAATGAACCAAAAATCTACCGGTTTGTTAGTTCCGATCGATGATCAATCCACCCCTGTTCATCCGTATGCAAGCTCTGAAGTTGTTTCTAAGCCTCAATCTATCAAAAAATGATGTTGATGGTGTTGTGACTCAAAATACTCAACCCATAACCTAAAAATGTGATTTTTGCCCCTTTTAACGTATTTATGTCCTGCCAGATTCGTCGGGCGAACTACACCAGTAGCAACATCAGAAAATTCTACACTGTTTCAACCATAACTTGAGAATCGTAACTCCGATTTGCGCACGGTTTGAAACGTTGGAAAGCTTATTCAATTTCCTATCTAACCATGAATAAATATCAATCAAATTTATGATTTTTTTATTCTTTAATTTTGAACCTTATTCGTTGATGAGTTTGTTTCGTTGCTCAAAATCGTGCGTTTGAAGCGGTGTCTTCAATACTTTATTGCTCATGCTCCAAATACGCATCAATACCTATAAAATGAATAGAAAACTATCAAACAATACATAATTGAATCGAAAACTTGATTAAACACAAAGTATACGTATTTATGTAATATACACTAAAACGCATATAAATTAAGGGAAAAAAGAAGATAAGTGCCGCAAAACTATATATAAAAATAACTACAATTTCAAACTTATCAAACATATATGAGAACAATGTAATTTAGCAAAAGAATAATTGTTATGCACTATTAGTGTAAAATATTTTATACACAGTACATCACAATTATTTACAAGTATTATTTTATATGTAATTAAAGAAAAAGTTAAACATCTACAAAAATTTAACAGTTATAATTTATTGATAGTATAAAAAAATTATATTGTTACTGTATTTCAATTAAATTCATTAAAAAATCTAACAAAAGTTAGCGTAAGTTAATTTTTATAAGTTGCATCTATGATAAGTAAATCGATGTTCCATCATAGTTGGAGTATTTTAAACCAAGTTTTCTTCTTCAAATGGCATAAAAGTAGAGCTGTAAAATGGGCCGGTCCGGAGTATTTTAAACCAAGTTTTCTTCTTCAAATGGTATACAAGTAGGGTTGTCAAATGGGCCGGTCCGGCCCTGCCTGCTTGTTGGAGCGGTAAAGCGGCAAGCAACAAAAGTTTTGGAAGTATTTATCCGGGAATTTATCGTGTCCACAGAGATTAGTGCTACTGAATCGCCGTTCGACGGATTCTTAGTTATGAGTTTGGGTTAAAATGGGTTTAGAGGGTAAATGTGGAAATTTAACTTATGAACATAAAAAGAATTCATTCTTGATAGAGAATAGCTTATCTAGTTTGAATCTAAACTACTCCTCACAAACTTAGATTTATCACTCCGCCGTACTCAATCTACAATACTCGTCAGAATCACCACATATCCCTCACATCAATGTCCATGTCTGCAACACCGACAGAGTTCAACTATATTGCTCTTTCGACGATGTCTCAACCGATCGAACAACACAAAAGCATTAAACTCAGATATTAAGTGGATGTTTACCCCAATCCTATGTCTAGAATCAAAAGCTAACAGATATCCCCCTAATCAAGATTTGTGATGTCTATTTCTACAACAACACAAATCCAAAACATTTAAGCAAAAAGATCAAGGAAACACCGATTAAGATTTGTAAAGCAAACTTTATACAACTAGTAGAAAGAGTAATAAACATCCATGGGTTTAGAGTATTTACATACAAACTCACCAAAAGAGAAATACAAATAGAAGAGAGGAAGAGGAAAACCAAATCTTTCGCGGTGTCAATCACGAGCAAAGAAGCTTCGACTCCAGATCATCCGATTGCAAGCTCCAATGGTGTTTCCAAGCTAAATCTACCCAAAAATGACCTAGGATGAGTTGGGGTTCAAAAATACCCAAATCATAACCTAAAAAATCTGATTTTCGCCTATTTATGCAATTTTGAGTTATGTACAGCGCGCATGAGCGCGCATCGCGCCCAACCTGCTGACTTGAAAAAACAGCTCTTAGTAAAAATGACGTAACTTGAGAACCGTAACTCCGATTTGCGCCCGGTTCGAAGCGTTGGAAAGCTTATTCAATTTCCTATCTAACAATGAATAAATGGCAGTCAAATTGATGATTTTTATCATCCTCATTTTGATCCTTAGCCACTGAATGAATTGATTTCGTCGCTCAAAATCGCGCGTTTGAAGCCGTGTCTTCGACACTTTATTGCTTATGCTCCAAATACGCAAGAATACCTACAAAAAGAGTAGAAAACTATCAAAAAGTATAAAAGTGTATTAAAATATATCTATTCACAAAGTATACGTATTTATACACAAAATGGGGTATTATTCGAACGGTATTAACAAAAAGTATCGATAAGTGCAACAAAACATATATACAAAATAACTACATTTTAGCACTTAACAACTCTCCCCAACTTGAATTTGTTTGTCCTCAAACAAGGCCAAACACTTAAAGAATCAAAAGTAAAAATCCAAAGAATCAAGAATCAACAAGATTTGGAAAAACGAAACAATTGTACGGTTCAAAGAAAAACACACAAACAAAGTAAACACTTACCACAATCCTACAACGAACATGAAAATAAAACGAATCATAAGTACAAAAATCATACAAAACATTCTAAAACAAAACAAGCTCAATCACGAATCACGCCTAGCAAAAACTCATCGGTAGATGAAAAACACCGAAAGGTGAGGACTTTGAACACTCATCCAACAATCTTGCAAACAAAAGACAAAATTATGCATTCATCTAAAAATAGTATTGAAAATGCAACGACACGAATCACAAGGGCTTTCAAGGTTGTAATGTGGCTCGGTTAACAAACAAGTGATAAGTCCTAAAGCTAATTGAAACAAAAACTTGCCTAAACCTAAGGGAGTGATTACTTCCACAAAGTTTCAAACAATACAATTCCAATCCAACTTTCTTCTTCATCACAAGTTTCACACCAAACACAAAACTTATTAACACAAATCTTTATTCCAAACTCTTTTTTGTTATGTTCTTTTTCAAACTTTTTCTCTTTTTTCTTTCTTTTTCTTTTCTTTCTTTTCTTTCTTTTTCACATTTTTTTCTTTTTCACATTTGTTTTCTTTTTCTTTCCACAACCTCATACCAATCACAACATAAGCAAGCAAACATCCTCTCCCCAACTTGAATTCAACCATAACATAAAGTGAATACTCCCTACTTTCTAAGGCAAGGTAAAAACACAACTAAACATCATAGTTAAGAGTCAAGGAAAACAATCAAAATCCATAAAAAAGGTGAACTATGTCTCAAGTTCAAAAACAAAATGGACAATGACAAAAAAGCTCAAAGGGGTTACAAATGGTCACACACTCACAAGGTAAATTGACATTTGGCTATGGTAGTTGTGCTCAAAATCAAACAAGTGTCTTGATCACTTTCGTGCATTCAAAAAATCAATACAAACGAAAGATTAAACATAATAATATCCAGTTAAAACAAGAAATGTCGGTCACTCGCATATATACACAATGGAAAGCCACCTCACATTTATGGTAAAAAGGGAAAACTAATTGTGATTCAAGTCATGAGCAAGTTATGCAAAAAGAATGAGTAATATGAAATGTGTACTAATGAAAAGTCTCCTAAACATGCTATGCTATAGAAAGCGATAAACAAGTACCTTTGTTGCACCCCAAAATTTGCCCTCTTTGTCTGTGCTATAAGTTATGGATGGCGTTTATTTCGTCGTCCAAAAAAATTGAGAAAATAAGAAAGAGTTTCTATTGTTCGAGGTCATTAAGTCAACATGCTTGTAGGGTGAATTGCAAAGGAATAAATCATGGTACCTGGTTATGGGCTTGAAGAGGACGTTGTGTTCAAGGCGTCATTTTAGTTTCAATTTCTTGGTGATTTATCGTACAAGTTTGGTTTGGATCAGAAATTGAATTGAATTAGGGGTCTATTGGAGTTTGCAAGCGGATTGAAGTTTATTCACTAAAAGAGTATCCATGCAAGTGTTGATTCAAATATCATTCATTTAAAGTCGAGATTTACGACTGTTTGACTCAAGTTCAAGATTCAAGTTCAAGAGCTTTAATGTTCATTTACATATGCAAAAATCCAATTTCTACATTTTTAAGTTCATTCACCAAACTTACAAACTTACAAAATTAAAATATCCAAATTTCTTTTTAATTGTCCATTTATCATTCATTACAAAAAATTCAAGTTCAAAAGTCATTATAAGTCATTTGCCATTCAAATGTCCATTACAAAAAGCCCATTACAAAATTACACAAAAATATTCTCAACCCATTATTCTTAATCCTATTCCACATTCTTCAAGCTGGTTAATTTGATTCATTCTTCTACAATCTTTGACTTTCAGATATACCAGTCCATAAAAATTCATGCCTATCAACTTGCAGCCAAAGATCAGCCCAAACCGTGCTGCACCATGAAAAAAGACCAAACCGGTTTCGGTTCGAACAAAAGTTAACTTGCAGCAAAAGTCCCTGTATAAAACCGAAATCAGAAAAGAAGAGAACTCAGGGAGTATAACAAGAGAAACCATAACAGAATCAAAAGGAGGAAGCATAACAGAATTTTGGAAATCACCTCTAACAGAAACGTAACAAACTTGGAACGCTCCTTCAACCTTCTCCTCTCAATCTCAAAATCGGAAAACCGAAAATCTCTTCCCAACTTCCCAATCTTTCTCTCTGAGTCTCATCCTCAAACTTTCCAGAATTTTCATCGTCTCTACAAAAAGAATCATCACCATAATCGATCTTCAATCTCCATTCTCGCTGCAATTTCATACACAAAACTCAGAAAAAGAAACTCAGAAAAACCTTCATCTCTTGAATAAACTCTTGGCTCTGGATCTTCTTCACCATTTCACATTCACCAAGAACAACGCAGAAGAATCTCTGCTCTCTCTTCGAATTGCTTTACGTCAACGCTACAACAAATCTTCGATCGTTCTCTACTGAATATTCAACCACAACAATCACGTCTCAAAATGAAGAAAAAGAAGATAACAGAAGCCATGCAGAGTGTAATTGAAGGAGCAAGAGATTGAAACGATACCGGGATATAACAACTTCAACATTAACACCGCGTTTGCCTTCAGTACTCTTCAATTCACTCAATCGAATCCTCAGAATCACAAGATCTACGATCTCTTGAAACTCCAATTGTCCAGAAGAAATTCACAACGAATCTGTATCAATCTCAACAATCATCTTCAATTCATTATTAGATATTCAGAATCAAGCTTCTCCAATCTTCGATGACTCGGTATCACGCAAGAAACAGAGGTGAATCGGAGAAAGTGAAAGAGATTGAAAGTCGAGGTTTGAGAGACCGAGACCGGAGAAGAAAGTTTGTTGAGAGCGCCGCCGTCATAGTGAGTGAGAATCGGAGAAGGGAGATCCACCGCGCCGTTGGCGCCGTTCACGAGCACGAGAGAGAGCGCCGGAGGTTTGACCGGAGATGGAAAGGATCACCGCCGCCACCGCAGACGCGGATTCACGAAGAAGAAGAACAATTCTGATTTTCACGTAAACACATAACCTAGCCCCTCTTTCAATTTCCTGTTTGAATTAGCATGTTTAATTAGCATAATGTTTGAATTAGGTATTAAATCTGATGATTAATTGATAACTAGTGGAGTTAATTTGGGGAAATTTGAATCAATTTTACTGAAACGGATTGAGAAGTTTGAGTACAAAATCTGACATTGAATCAAATAATCATTGTGGATCACACACCATGGGCCTGCAGCGCCCGTTTTCCTAGACTCACCTCCCCTCTTTTAGATCATAAGCGAAAATCCTTGGGCCTCACACTGTTTTCAGACACTGCACCCCCTCAATCATGCATCCCCATCTCATTTTTGGCTGTTAGAAAGTGCACAAAAATTACCTTGGGCTATAACTTTGGGCCTGCGAATTATTGAACCATGTACATCCGTTTTCTATATGAACCCCCTGTGTAGAATGTTTTCTATTTTATATTAGTTTTTTTAGTTTATTTTCTATCTCTTTTAGTATGATAAATCATTGATATTTTCGTTATATTTTGACATGATAAAAAATAATCAAAAACATGTAATATTTCTTTGTTAGATTTTAATATTTTGTACATAGTTTTGTTCTTATTCTTAGATAAAAATGCCATAAAAAAACAATTTATTCTTGCGAGATTTTCTTTTAGAATTCATTTAGAATTTAATTGCTAGTTTTTCTATGGCGGTGCGCGTTTGCCTTGTTATTACTGATTTGTTTGCTGAGATGTGCGAGGTACTTTGAGATAGTCTTCGATTGTGATTCGATTGCTTCGTGTTCCACTTTATTTGTGGGACACGAATTCGCTTCCGGTGCGATTGATTTGTGTCGTGTTCCACTTTATTTGTGGGACACGAACTTACTCTTGATGTGATTCATCTGATCTCTCATTCGTTGAGATGTATATTCCTGTCTTGTCTGGCTTGTTTCTCTTGCAGGTTGCTCGTGTGGTTATGCTCGACGTGTACCACATGTCGCTCGTGATTTATTTTCACGACGACATTTTCTGACTCGCTTTACTTGATGATGGCTTACGCGAAGTATTCCGGACTTCTCTGCTTACGCTTGCTAGCTCATTGCGGATTTGCTATCCGTTCGGTATTGTCTCCTAGTCCCTTTTACCGCTTTCCGCATCATCCTATAACATGAGAAGTAGGACTTAGACATGCATCTGACCAAGCCCTCGAAAGAGGCTCTGTTTTTGTTGGTGTATTTATATTTGTGCTTTGCGGCAGGGAGTCACGGTATAATAAGTCCTATATGGCACTCTGTTAATTCCTCATGGAAGGCACGCGGAAAGGGTTAGCAATCAACCCCCGCCTAGTCTCATCGAGTCCGTTTGGTATGCGCACGCCACGCGTCGCTTGCTTCCGAACATGCACAAGATCTTGTTATCGAGTATGTCAGGAAAAGAGTTCATGCAGCCGGACCCCCGCCTTTCCTATAGCTCGCGTCGCTCGACGTTGATGCTCGGTGTACGCACGCACCGTTTTCCTTTATGATCCGTGACGGCTTGGTTGCTGAGAGGGGTCCGCCCTCTTGTCTATGGCCCGATCATTTTCACGAGGTCTAATGCTTGGTTGACTTGGGTTGAGATGCTCCCCTTGGCTATGGCGGGACCGCTTTTCTACCATTCGGTCAGTACCGTTGGTTTTGTTTGCTTTACGAGCAGAGCTCGTTTGTGTGATACTCTTGTTTGCTTTCCCTCTCCTTCGTAGGTTGCTAGTTTAGTTTAGACTTGTACCCTTTGTATGATAACATTAGGTAGCAAGTTTTCCCCCTTAGTTTAGGTTTTCCTCATGCATTCTTTAAAACACAAACCACACTCTTTGATTTTCTTTTCTTAAGAGCTTGTTATTTCCGCTCCATTCCCAACATAAGTCTCCAAAGGTCGAGCAGCGGAGTGTGAATGTAACTCGTTCACCTAAAAAACACAAAACAAACAGAAACTAGTTAGCCGAGCTACGGTAGCTCTGATTCTGCAAAACAGATACGTAGGCAGCGGGGTAGGGCCCGTGCGAGCACAATCCTTTCTTTTCCCTACATTTTGCATGCATTTTAGTCCAGATTAGCGTAGATTTGTTACACACCCATAGTTTTAAACACAGGCGTGGATACCATCGAGTACGATGGGCGCGAGGGGTGCTAGCACCTTCCCCTCGCGTAACCGACTCCCTTACCCTTTTTCTCTGGTCGTGAGACCGTTGTTTTGTTTTGTGGTTTACTGGCATTCCCTTCCTTTTCAGGATAAATATGTTAGTGGCGACTCTGTTAATTTTCGCGGTAGCGACAGCTGGCGACTCTGCTGGGGACGTCTCGACCTTTTGCGGGTTCGGACTTAGCGAGTCGATCCTAGCGCTTGTGTGTTTATCCTTGGGTGTTTTATTGCTTTGCATATTTACCTGTTTGCATTGCATTCTACGTGCGCTTTTACTTTTCTGCATCATATTCTGGACTGTCTGGATTTCTGTCTGTTGGGTGGGTGTTTCAAGAGGTAAAAGACCCAATACCCAGGTCATGAGTGATACCTTAGGAACTTGGAATAGAGTGGCCGTGACGGACAGAAGGCGTATGCTTGATTGATCTGATCACGTATCCACGGGCAGAGCTTTGTGGAATGAGGCAATATCGTATGATAACGCCTACATTAGATCCTCTGTTGGCTTTTCGACCTACCTTGGCCTAGATTTACCCGTGAGTGGGGCGGAAATCAATGATCATATAACAGGTACATTATTGGTGACCGTTGTTCTTGTTCGTGGGTTACCGCTGTCCTTGTTCGTGGGTTACCGTTGATCTTGTTCGAGTGTACTATTGGTTCCTGTTCGTGGGGTACTATGGTTCTTGTTCAAGTGGTAATCTATGTTCTATTCCAGTGTGTTGGTGACTATATGTTCTGGTTCCGATGGTAACTTGCTCCGTTGGTGACTTGTGGTTTGTGTGGTGGTCCGAAACTATACCGAACCTTTGAACTTGTGTCGTGTGATTTCTCGGCGTCATCAGATATATCCAGTATTGTGGTTCCCACCACTTTGCATCATTGCATATTTACATTCCAAAAAATGATGTACAAAAAATAACTAGCATACATGTTCCTTTCATTTCCAAGGAATCATATCTTTAAGCCCCGTGTTGAGCTTTTCCATCTCTTGCTTTCTAAAAAATTATAACACGAGGATTCCTTGGAAATCAAATGAACATGGCATTGCACGCATATCATGCATCCCATACATCTCATGCATAACAGGTGTTCAAGATTGAGGATTTCTTATTCAGACTTGGTACTATCTCCAGACTCAGAGACTTGACTTGTTCTTATTGTGTGCTCAAAGATGGGTCATGGAACAACTTTGTGGGGATTTTTCCAAGATGAAAGCTCAGTTGGGGTTGTTTATGAAGACATGCAAGTTGTTACCCATGCTCAAGGACTCTTAGGAAGAAAAAAAAAACTCAGGGAATATTTCGTGGATCTCTTCCACCACCTTGTGGTTTCTAAAGCTCCTAGTTAGCGACTAATCTCCTTTCTCTCATGAATTCAAGGGGTATGTTTTTAGCAACGACAAAGAGGACCGAAAGACAAATCAATCTGGTTCTCATGTTTTATGCTCATTTGCTTCCGTGCTTGCTTTATTTGCAACTTGTAACGCCCCAGATTGCTTTCGGGATGATCGACTGAACCCACAAACCAACACGGGTCTTTTTAGCATGCTTTGACCTCACTCGCACGCTTTCCAGGAAACTTCCCAGAAGGTCACCCATCCCAATACTACTCCAAGTCAAGCACGCTTAACTGTGGAGTTCTTATTGAACGGGCTCCCGAAAAGAAGATGCATCTTGTTGGTATAGGTAGTACCTATCAATCCTTATAAGCTTTCCTTCAACCATGCAGTCTCATGCCTGCACGGCCTTAGGATTCCTCTCATTCCGATGTGGCGACCACCCTAGCCTCTTCACCCTCAGGTGTTACATGCGGCGCAACCACCCCTCGCCTTCTTCGGCCTCGGGTGTTACATGCCCACCAGCTTCCGCATGGTTCATCCTCGAACCACATCGTACTGGGAGAGGTCTGGCTCTGATACCATTTGTAACGCCCCAGATTGCTTTCGAGATGATCGACTGACCCCACAAACCAACACGGGTCTTTTTAGCATGCTTTGACCTCACTCGCACGCTTTCCAGGAAACTTCCCAGAAGGTCACCCATCCCAATACTACTCCAAGTCAAGCACGCTTAACTGTGGAGTTCTTATTGAACGGGCTCCCGAAAAGAAGATGCATCTTGTTGGTATAGGTAGTACCTATCAATCCTTATAAGCTTTCCTTCAACCATGCAGTCTCATGCCTGCACGGCCTTAGGATTCCTCTCATTCCGATGTGGCGACCACCCTAGCCTCTTCGGCCTCAGGTGTTACATGCGGCGCAACCACCCCTCGCCTTCTTCGGCCTCGGGTGTTACACAACTGGTTAAGCTCCGTACCGTATTGATGTTTGCAAGTTCTCTGCTTGATGA
The DNA here is from genome assembly GCF_029867415.1 of Vicia villosa. NCBI lineage: Eukaryota > Viridiplantae > Streptophyta > Magnoliopsida > Fabales > Fabaceae > Vicia > Vicia villosa. Next base: position 38,497 of record NW_026705109.1, on the reverse strand, counting down.
TGATGACACTAGGTGTGAGTTCTATTCTGGGGCACCTGGTCGTGATGTTGGATCTGCAAGTCTTTGAAGTTGCTTGGGGCTCCCGCACGAGGGATAAGCAAGACATTGTCTATCTTGAGCATTGCACCATTTGCATTGCTCGAATCCCTAAAGCACTGACAAATTCCGTGTGACTTCGCCAGAATCTTTTGCCAAGCAGTAATCAAAAGTGGTTTACATAGAGACGCCTCTCATTCTCAAGGATCTGCTTCACATCCTGAGTCACCTCCTCTTCCTAGAGTTTCCTTGTCTGTAGCCTTCACTTGTCAACCAAGACGGAAAGAGTAAGAGAAACAAGCCGATGAGAATCGTAATGCCTTGTATCTGAGTTACTTCCCTGCTTATTGGAATTTCAGTTGGTTAAGATTCGTGCTTTGGGTGTTTCTCACCACAGATAGCTCTCCTGATTCCGATGACTATACTAGGTGTGTTCCATGCTGGGGCACCTGATTATAATGTCAAGTCTTACAAGGTGTTGGGATACAAAGAGCCTAGGACTTGCTTGATACAGAGATGTTTGAGTTTATTCATAATGGTTTCTACCGATCAATCCCATTTCTTTCGCCGCAAGAATCACTTGCAATTGGTACTGCCAGAGGTTTCCTTCACAACAGCTATTGTGTGTTCCAAGTAATGACTTTGATGGCCAAATGGCAGATGTTATTGTTGTTCTCCGATAGCAATACAAAGTTCCTCCATTCATGATGGTGATTTCTGTTTCAGCAGCTATATTTGGGGCTCCCGACCGAGGGATAAGCAAGACTCAGTGTTCTTGAGTTCGCATCATTGGCAGCTCAAATCCCTAAAGCATTAACAAACTCCTGTCGCTGTTGTTTGGGGCTCCCGACCGAGGGATAAGCAAGACGCCTTGTATCTTGAGTTTGTGCGCCACTTGCATGGCTCAAATCCCAAAAAGCTGGACACTTACAACTCTTGTATGACTTTGCCAGAGTTTTCTGCTGGAAAGTAATCTAAAGTGTTCTACATGAACATATGCAACGCTTGGTTATCTGATTGAAGGTTGTCAGCCATTCAGAGACAAGGTTCAAGACCTGATTGATTCAAAGGTTGTCACGTTCACACTTGAGGGCTAGAACTGAAGTTCTCCTTTGACTTAGCGGATCTTTTGAAGCAATAAGTCCATACGGAGAGGATCTCCTTAATATTGGCAATTCCTAATTCATCATGCATGTTCATGTTTAAGCTTTCTTGCTTTGTTCAATACTGTTGCATGCAAAACTTGTTTGTTTTTGAACTATAATCATAATGCATTGGATATGTTTGTCTTGAAAAAATCCATTCGCTTTTGCTCTTATATGTTTCTCTATGCTTTTTGTGATACTCAACTCTTGTTAACAAAGCATGATAACTCCGTAGGGAGAATGATGAACATAATACCAAGAACCTCAAATGGTATGATTTTGAATATGATCCTGCTGATGATGTACAGGCATTGTTTCAAATTCCCAAACACTGGAGATATAAGGGAGTGAAACCCTCGTTAACCCCTCTGAGCCTTCGAAGTAGGAGTTTCTTTTCTATTCAGAAAAAACCCATATTTTTAACCCCGGGGTAGGGTAGTATTCAGTTAACCTGATCGAGCATTCAAAATTCATAAGGAGCACACATCTAAGGATACAACAATGGTTATCCTTCAAAAGATTGAGGAAAATCAAATCCACAACGATTATCCCTCACCTCAGGAGGTCGAGACATCAAATTTATCCCTCACGTCATGAGGTTGAGACCAACATCAAAGCCGTTGTGGTTTATCCCTCACATCAGGAGGTCAAAATATGGCAATACCACAATGATAATTCATCATCAATCAATGACTCATGCAGTCACAATCACTTCCAACAAATCTGAGATTCAGGATCACATGACTTGTTCAAAAATAAAAGAATGAATCAAAAAGAAAAGAAAAAAAAGAAGAAAAGCCCGCTAAGTCAATAACTTGAAAACAAGTGACTTAGGCAAAAGTTAGGGCATCCCGCTGGACATCCAAATCAAAATTCAAAAGAATTTGTCCAGGCAAAAGTTAGGGAAACAAAAAATAAAATCAAAGCAAAAGCGAAAAACAAGGATTACGAAATATGAATCCTAAAAAAAAAAAGAACAAAGTCGTGTGATCAGACACCAAAGACAAAAGGTAAAGTGACTGCCATATCCAAAAGACCTCTTTGACTCCTCAATCATCTCAAGTTCCTCATGAAAGATGAATGCTCATGTAAAGTTAACTGAACTTAGGATTGGAGAACATCACGAAGGGGATGGGCACCAATAAATAATTTTGAGCCTAAAAATCCTTTTTTCTAAAACCGTGAACCTGGCCACGTTACAACCCTTAAAAGTCCTAATTGAAGCAGGGTTAATTCGAAAGTAGACTATACATAAGAATACGGTAAACTGACTCCTAGGAGATCCGCTAAATGCTTGAGTTGGTATCACACCATCTTTTCTTTCTTTCACAAAAAAATCGATGTTACGGCATCCTTTCAAAAAGTTTCTTTAAACTTCGAGACAAACATACTTTATGCATTAGAATTATATTTCTCATTATAAACATTCTTTGCATATGAACAAGTGCTTAACATCAAGAAAGCTTCCATCATGAACTTCAGATGAAAAAGTTCTATCCTCCCGAAGGACAAGTTGTCTTCCGAACGAGTTGAAGCAAGAATATTTCAAAGTCTGATCACCCTCAGGGGCACAAAATCGTTTGAACACTCTGTCGAGCCAGAACCCAGTCAATCTGAGACAATCAGGTCAAGATTCAAAGAACCTCTCAAAGTGTTGAGTAATCCGGGGCATTCTCCCAAGCACGGTCGAACCTACCTACAATGCAAGTCATGCAGGGGCACGGTTCTCCAAAGTTCGTGATATTGGGGAAAGACTGACTATAAACGAATCTCAAGAAGTCCTTACGAGACGAATTTCTTCAAAGTCCCTACAGGCTGGGGCAAAGCACTATACAATGACATTTCCTTCCTCATCAGGAGGTGTTCAGTTTAAAGTTCAGGTGTGAGCTAAAGTCCTCATCCTCAGCAGTCAGAAGCGGAAAGTCCAATACTTGTTGGCATTCTTACAACCAATACGAACATGCAGAACATTGTGAAAACCAATGCCTGTTTGGTCCCTTTGAAGTCAACACTCGCTTGACCCCTTAAGCCCACTTCCTGGTGGCATTCTCTTGGAGAACCAGTGCATGTTTGTTGCCCTAGCCGATACTAGTTTGGTGTTCTAATCACTGCTTGCTTGTCAACTCATTGAATCCATTGCCTGTATGGAAAGTTTCAAAGCCAAGATGTCCGACAATCTATTTGCTCTTGCATTTGCCCATTGTATGTGAGCATCACTATCCTCTGCCATGTGAGGAAACCCAATATGCCATGCTATATCCTGGGGCATTTTCATCTGTTTATCTCGCAGGTACATCCTTTTGAGCGCATCATGTCAGCGTATTGGCAAATCTAGCCAAGTGAGAGACTCTCATTCCCCAGCTGAGCGCATCCAGATGAGGTTTCCTCTTGTACCAAGATTCTCATCTCCTCAGCAAAGCACATCTCAATGTAAGTTCTGTGCTTCAGAAGCCTTATTCCCCGATGGAATAGCTTCTCCCCAGTTGAATCATGATTGAATGGTATATGATTCCCCAACAAGCTCTTAATGGGGTTCCTTGCCCGAATGCCTCTCTTTCCCCAGTAGAGCGCTTCTCTCTCCGACAGATGGACCTGTTTTCCCCAAGAGAGTCATCTTATTCCCCAGTGGATTTGTCTTGACAAAAGGTTCTTATGCTGAGTTCCTTATCCCCAGCGGATTTCTTATCATCCTCAACAGATCGTTATGCAGAAGTATTCATCTTCCTCACTGAGTCTTTCCTCAGCAGAGATTCACATGCATCCTCAGCAGAAGCTGTTTCCTTCAAGGACTTCCCCAGCGAAATGCATCCTACACAAGCAAGTTGGTCACTTCCCATCAGAGTTGCCTCCACGACTTGCTCTTATCTCCACATCCCCAGAGTGTTGAGAATTTTCTTCTCCAGTGAAGTTGCTAGGGTATTCCCCAAGCAGTTATTTGGGATGATCATATCCCCAAGCAGGATTTATTCCCTAGTCAGAGCTCACATCTAGATTTGATCGTCTCCAGCAGATTTTCGATCCATCTTTGCCAGCTCGTTGTTGTGACTTCTAGTCACTCGTCTTGTCCTCCCTGCAGAGTTCCATGTGCTCTCTCTAGGACTACTTCAGCAATTCAGTGCTCCTCCGCTGTTCTCCTAAGCAGCGTCCGAACCATGCATCATTCGCATTACATTCTCAAAAGCGTGTAGTTTTTCCATCACTGGGATACTACTCCATGAAACAACATTCATACATGCATCATGCATAAATCATATCATATCTGTTTCTTTCTGCAGGAAAGTTATCCAGATCCAAGTGCTCCCCAGAGAGCAATATTCGCCTAATCATTACAGGCGCTTATCCTGATGTTTTGAATCAGAAGAGGATTGTTCTACTTATTTTCTGGCATAGCTCAGATCAGTTCAAAGACATTCCTATTCCCGATGCCCCCAGATCAGTGGAAGATATTTGTTCCTATCCTGATATCCAGCTTAGTTGAAGGAACCGCCTCCGGATCTCTATTGATCTTCCGAAGGAGCAAGCCCTCTGATACATCAGATCAGTTGGAAATATCTACTCCCTGACGATTTAGTTCGTTCAGAAGAAGAAACTCGTTTGCCCAGTCCTGATGCCTAACCATCAGTTGAAGACGCTTTCTTTACCCGGCGTACACAGTTCGGAAGAGATATCCGTTCCTATTCCTGATAAATCAGACTTTCAGTTGAGGGAACCGCCTCCGAATCTCGTCGATCTTACGAAGGAGCAAGCCACTGATGCCCATATCAGATGGAGATATCTGCCTGATTGACTTTTTCATTCAGATGAAGATTGTCCTACTTATTTTCTGGCATTATGTCCAGATCAGTTTAAAGGCATTCTTTCCCCGGCGTACACAGTTCGGAAAAGATATTGTTCCTATCCTGATTTCCAGTTCAGTTGAAGGAACCGCCTCCGGATCCCCGTGGTCTTACGAAGGAGCTAGCCGCTAATTCCCAGATTAGTAGGAATATCTACCTGATGATTTAATTGCATCAGAAGAGATGTCTGCCCAGATTCCCAGATCATGATTCCCAGATCAGAGATACCTATTACCAGTTGATGTCCGATTCAATCGATGTATCTCCCTCGATTCCCAGATCGACTTAAGACATCTATCCCGATGCAAGTTCAGAGACATTTGCTACGTCTGATACTCAGATCGGTCGAGATGTTCCTTCTCTTGATGCCCAGATCATTTGAAGTGTTTCCCCTGCCTGTGGGTGCCCTTTCCTTCTTATCACAAGTTGGAGCATATTTAATTATCCAGGTCAATTGAAGTTTTTTCTCCCTGTTCACAGGGTGGTACATTCCTTCTTTTTGCAAGATGGAATCTTCTATTGATCAAGAGCGCAAATTTTCGAGTTCATTCTGGTATTCAATCTCCTTCCACCTCAACGGTTCGAAACTTTCGTTTCTCACTCGTCAGGTTCAAGAAGTTTGAATAGGGGCAGCTGTTGCACCCCAAAATTTGTCCTCTTTGTCTGTGCTATAAGTTATGGATGGCGTTTATTTCGTCGTCCAAAAAAATTGAGAAAATAAGAAAGAGTTTCTATTGTTCGAGGTCATTAAGTCAACATGCTTGTAGGGTGAATTGCAATGGAATAAATCATGGTACCTGGTTATGGGCTTGAAGAGGACGTTGTGTTCAAGGCGTCATTTTAGTTTCAATTTCTTGGTGATTTATCGTACAAGTTTGGTTTGGATCAGAAATTGAATTGAATTAGGGGTCCATTGGAGTTTGCAAGCGTATTGAAGTTTATTCACTAAAAGAGTATCCATGCAAGTGTTGATTCAAATATCATTCATTTAAAGTCGAGATTTACGACTGTTTGACTCAAGTTCAAGATTCAATTTCAAGAGCTTTAATGTTCATTTACATATGCAAGAATCCAATTTCTACATTTTTAAGTTCATTCACCAAACTTACAAACTTACAAAATTAAAATATCCAAATTTCTTTTTAATTGTCCATTTATCATTCATTACAAAAAATTCAAGTTCAAAAGTCATTATAAGTCATTTGCCATTCAAATGTCCATTACAAAAAGCCCATTACAAAATTACACAAAAATATTCTCAGCCCATTGTTCTTAATCCTATTCCACATTCTTCAAGCTGGTTAATTTGATTCATTCTTCTACAATCTTCGACTTTCAGAAATACCAGTCCATAAAAATTCATGCCTATCAACTTGCAGCCAAAGATCAGCCCAAACCGTGCTGCACCATGAAAAAAGACCAAACCGGTTTCGGTTCGAGCAAAAGTTAACTTGCAGCAAAAGTCCCTGTATAAAACCGAAATCAGAAAAGAAGAGAACTCAGGGAGTATAACAAGAGAAACCATAACAGAATCAAAAGGAGGAAGCATAGCAGAATTTTGGAAATCACCTCTAACAGAAACGTAACAAACATGGAACGCTCCTTCAACCTTCTCCTCTCAATCTCAAAATCGGAAAACCGAAAATCTCTTCACAACTTCCCAATCTTTCTCTCTGAGTCTCATCCTCAAACTTTCCAGAATTTTCATCGTCTCTGCAAAAAGAATCATCACCATAATCGATCTTCAATCTCCATTCTCGCTGCAATTTCATACACAAAACTCAGAAAAAGAAACTCAGAAAAACCTTCATCTCTTGAATAAACTCTTGGCTCTGGATCTTCTTCACCATTTCACATTCACCAAGAACAACGCAGAAGAATCTCTACTCTCTCTTCGAATTGCTTTACGTCAACGCTACAACAAATCTTCGATCGTTCTCTACTGAATATTCAACCACAACAATCACGTTTCAAAATGAAGAAAAAGAAGATAACAGAAGCCATGCGGAGTGTAATTGAAGGAGCAAGAGATTGAAACGATACCGGGATATAACAACTTCAACATTAACACCGCGTTTGCCTTCAGTACTCTTCAATTCACTCAATCGAATCCTCAGAATCACAAGATCTACGATCTCTTGAAACTCCAATTGTCCAGAAGAAATTCACAACGAATCTGTATCAATCTCAACAATCATCTTCAATTCATTATTAGATATTCAGAATCAAGCTTCTCCAATCTTCGATGACTCGGTATCACGCAAGAAACAGAGGTGAATCGGAGAAGGTGAAAGAGATTGAAAGCTGAGGTTTGAGAAACCGAGACCGGAGAAGAAAGTTTGTTGAGAGCGCCGCCGTCATAGTGAGTGAGAATCGGAGAAGGGAGATCCACCGCGCCGTCGCCGCCGTTCACGAGCACGAGAGAGAGCGCCGGAGGTTTGACCAGAGATGGAAAGAATCACCGCCGCCACCGCAGACGCGGATTCACGAAGAAGAAGAACAATTCAAATTTTCACGTAAACACATAACCTAGCCCCTCTTTCAATTTCCTGTTTGAATTAGCATGTTTAATTAGCATAATGTTTGAATTAGGTATTAAATCTGATGATTAATTGATAACTAGTGGAGTTAATTTGGGGAAATTTGAATCAATTTTACTGAAACGGCTTGAGAAGTTTGAGTACAAAATCTAACATTGAATCAAATAATCATTATGGATCACACACCTTGGGCATGCAGCGCCCGTTTTCCTAGACTCACCTCCCCTCTTTTAGATCATAAGCGAAAATCCTTGGGCCTCACACTGTTTTCAGACGTTGCACCCCCTCAATCATGCATCCCCATCTCATTTTTGGTTGTTAGAAAGTGCACAAAAATTACCTTGGGCTATAACTTTGGGCCTGTGAATTATTGAACCATGTACATCCGTTTTCTATATGAACCCCCTATGAAGAATGTTTTCTATTTTATATTAGTTTTTTTAGTTTATTTTCTATCTCTTTTAGTATGATAAATCATTGATATTTTCGTTATATTTTGACATGATAAAAAATAATCAAAAACATGTATGTAATATTTCTTTGTTAGATTTTAATATTTTGTACATAGTTTTGTTCTTATTCTTAGATAAAAATGCCATAAAAAAACAATTTATTCTTGCGAGATTTTCTTTTAGAATTCATTTAGAATTTAATTGCTAGTTTTTCTATGGCGGTGCGCGTTTGCCTTGTTATTACTGATTTGTTTGCTGAGATGTGCGAGGTACTTTGAGATAGTCTTCGATTGTGATTCGATTGCTTCGTGTTCCACTTTATTTGTGGGACACGAATTCGCTTCCGGTGCGATTGATTTGTGTCGTGTTCCACTTTATTTGTGGGACACAAACTTACTCTTGATGTGATTCATCTGATCTCTCATTCGTTGAGATGTATATTCCTGTCTTGTCTGGCTTGTTTCTCTTGCAGGTTGCTCGTGTGGTTATGCTCGACGTGTACCACATGTCGCTCGTGATTTATTTTCACGACGACGTTTTCTGACTCGCTTTACTTGATGATGGCTTACGCGAAGTATTCCGGACTTCTCTGCTTACGCTTGCTAGCTCATTGCGGATTTGCTATCCGTTCGGTATTGTCTCCTAGTCCCTTTTACCGCTTTCCGCATCATCCTATAACATGAGAAGTAGGACTTAGACATGCATCTGACCAAGCCCTCGAAAGAGGCTCTGTTTTTGTTGGTGTGTTTATATTTGTGCTTTGCGGCAGGGAGTCACGGTGTAATAAGTCCTATATGGCACTCCGTTAAGTCCTCATGGAAGGCACGCGGAAAGGGTTAGCAATCAACCCCCGCCTAGTCTCATCAAGTCCGTTTGGTATGCACACGCTACGCGTCGCTTGCTTCTGAACATGCACAAGATCTTGTTATCGAGTATGTCAGGAAAAGGGTTCATGCAGCCGGACCCCCGCCTTTCCTATAGCTCGCGTCGCTCGACGTTGATGCTCGGTGTACGCACGCACCGTTTTCCTTTATGATCCGTGACGGCTTGGCTGCTGAGAGGGGTCCGCCCTCTTGTCTATGGCCCGATCATTTTCACGAGGTCTAATGCTTGGTTGACTTGGGTTGAGCTGCTCCCCTTGGCTATGGCGGGACCGCTTTTCTACCATTCGGTCAGTACCGTTGGTTTTGTTTGCTTTACGAGCGGAGCTCGTTTGTGTGATACTCTTGTTTGCTTTCCTTCTCCTTCGTAGGTTGCTAGTTTAGTTTAGACTTGTACCCTTTGTATGATAACATTAGGTAGCAAGCTTCCCCCCTTAGTTTAGGTTTTCCTCATGCATTCTTTAAAACAAAAACCACACTCTTTGATTTTCTTTTCTTAAGAGCTTGTTATTTCCGCTCCATTCCCAGCATAAGTCTCCAAAGGTCGAGCAGCGGAGTGTGAATGTAACTCGTTCACCTAAAAAACACAAAACAAACAGAAACTAGTTAGCCGAGCTACGGTAGCTCTGATTCTGCAAAACAGATACGTAGGCAGCGGGGTAGGGCCCGTGCGAGCACAATCCTTTCTTTTCCCTACATTTTGCATGCATTTTAGTCCAGATTAGCGTAGATTTGTTACACACCCATAGTTTTAGACACAGGCGTGGATACCATCAAGTACGATGGGCGCGAGGGGTGCTAGCACCTTCCCCTCGCGTAACCGACTCCCTTACCCTTTTTCTCTGGTCGTGAGACCGTTGTTTTGTTTTGTGGTTTGCTGGCATTCCCTTCCTTTTCAGGATAAATATGTTAGTGGCGACTCTGTTAATTTTCGCGGTAGCGACAACCTTGCAACGTACAAATTTGAACAATCATTACAGCACAACCGGCGTGTTGAATCTATCATAATTGGAGAATTACCAAATGCGACTCCAAGTAATCGGCCCAAAATTTGAGTCTAAACAACAAAAAAAGAATTAAAAAAAAATAAAACTATAAAATATTATACTATAAAGCCTTGGTGTAAGTGGGAAAAAGGCTAGCCAAGTGAACCATTAAAAATAATTCACTGGCCAAACGTTACAGGGCACGCGACGCGCCCTCAAGACTGCGCGACGCGCGCAAAGTTCTGCCAACCCAAGCTCTTCAGCTCCCAGGCCGCGCGACGCGCCCGTAAAGCGCGCGGCGCGCGCTACACCAGAAAAACAGAACCAGTCTAAAAAGACCAGAATTTCCAATGCGGCCTCCACTTATCACCTACACTACTCATTTACAGAAAAACAGAATAACAAAACCGTTGGGGTGCCTCCCAACAAACACTTGTTTTACGTCGTAAGCTCGACGCCTTTATTGTGCACGGTAGTAGCTTCCTCTATGATACGTCAACGCTCTCGCCTCAACGCAACCTAAAGAAAGTGTCCTTAGCATACACTAACAAACATTACGAAACAAGAGAATATACACCAATACGTAAACAACACGTATTTACAAACACGTAACAATAAGTAAAAACACAATTTTTACAAAAGTTTGGTGAAATTAACTAAACAAGTTGAAAAGTGAAGATTTAAAATTAAAGAACTATCTGAGTTCAACTTGTTTAATAAGTCCACCAAACAAAATTAGAACATGTATCTATACAATCCACTATACAAAAGTATACAAGTATAAGGAAATTCACAAATATACGATATTCACAAAACTCAAAAACAAAGAAACTATCGCAATGCGAATTCAATAGAAACACTAATCCCCGGCAACGGCGCCATTTTGTTGGAACAGTAAAGCGGAAAGCAACAAAATTTTTGGAAGTATTTATCCGAGAAATTATCGTGTCCAGAGAGATTAGTGCTATTGAATTGTCGTTCAACGGATTCTTAGTTCTCGAGTTTGGGTTAAATGGGTTTTAAGTAAACAGGAAAAATATAACATATGAACATAAAATGAATTAATTCTTGATAGAGAATAGTTTATCTAGTTTGAATCTAAACTACTCCTCACAAACTTAGATTTATCACTCCGCCGTACTCAATCTACAATACTCGTCAAAATCACCACATATCCCTCACATCAATGTCCATGTCTGCAACACCGACAGAGTTCAACTATATTGCTCTTTCGACGATGTCTCAACCGATCGAACAACACAGAAGCATTAAACTCAGATATTAAGTGGATGTTAACCCCAATCCTATGTCTAGAATCAAAAGCTAATAGATATCCCCCTAATCAAGATTTGTGATGTCTATTTCTACAACAACACAAATCCAAAACATTTAAGCAAAAAGATCAAGGAAACACCGATTAAGATTTGTAAAGCAAACTTTATACAACTAGTAGAAAGAGTAATAAACATCCATGGGTTTAGAGTATTTACATACAAACTCACCAAAAGAGAAATACAAATAGAAGAGAAGAAGAAGAAAACCAAATCTTTCGCGGTGTCAATCACGAGCAAAGAAGCTTCGACTCTAGATCATCCGATTGCAAGCTCCAATGGTGTTTCCAAGCTAAATCTACCCAAAAATGACCTAAGATGAGTTGGGGTTCAAAAATACCCAAAACATAACCTAAAAAAAAATCTAATTTTCGCCTATTTATGCAATTTTGAGCTATGTACAGCGCGCGTCGCGCGCAAGAGCGCGCATCGTGCCCAACCTGCTGACTTGAAAAAACAGCTTTTAGTAAAAATGACGTAACTTGAGAACCGTAACTCCGATTTGCGCCCGGTTCGAAGCGTTGGAAAGCTTATTCAATTTCCTATCTAACAATGAATAAATGGAAGTCAAATTGATGATTTTTATCTTCCTAATTTTGATCCTTAGCCACCGAATGAATTGATTTCGTCGCTCAAAATCGCGCGTTTGAAGCTGTGTCTTCGATACTTTATTGCTCATGCTCCAAATACGCAAGAATACCTACAAAAAGAGTAGAAAACTATCAAAAGGTTTAAAAGTGTATGAAAATATATCTATTCACAAAGTATACGTATTTATACACAAAATGGGGTAATATTCGAACGGTATTAACAAAAAGTATCGATAAGTGTAACAAAACATATATACAAAATAACTACATTTTAGCACTTAACACTGCTTCGGCCCGGTGGCCCAATATATTTAAATGGGTTAGCCCGGTACAATCCGATGGGACAGCCTGACCCGTATTTCAATATTATAGTTTTAATTTTATAAGAAAGATGTAATGTATAAATGCAACATAATATAAGTAGAGAGTCATCATAAACGTATATAAGTAATGTTTAAAATATTTATCCATATATATATACACATATACACACATATATATATATATATATAGAGAGAGAGAGAGAGAGAGAGAGAGAGAAAGAGAGAGAGAGAGAGAGAGAGAGAGAGAGAGAGAGAGAGGAGGGATATTCTTACTCCAAGAGTAAGTTATCAAGACTTACTCCTCATCATGACCATTGATTCTTCTCAATCTAATGGTTAAAATTAATGAGTAATTAAATGTGGAGAGAGAAAAATAATACTCATTAATTTTAACCATTAGATTGAGAAGAATTAATGGTCATGATGAGGAGTAAGTCTTGATAACTTACTCTTGGAGTAAGAATATCCCTCCTCATATATATATATATATATATATATATATATATATATATATATATATATATATATATATATATATATATATATATATATATATATATATATATATATATATATATATATATATATATATAGGGGACGACTCAAGTGAGAACACTTGGTTATTACGAGAAATGAGAACAATGAATCACGGCCATTAAATTTTGATTTTGTTGATTTTAATGGACTGGATTGGTTTCTCTTTCTATGATCCTTAGTATTTATTTTAAATCAACATAGAAAGAGAAACCAATCCAGTCCATTAAAATCAACAAGATCAAAATTTAATGGTCGTGATTCATTGTTCTCATTTCTCATAATATATGAGAATGCCACATTTATATGAGAATGTGAGAATGAATCTAAACCATTGGATTTTAAAATAAATGGTGGAGATTCTGGGTGCATCTTTTTTTTCTCTCTCCTACATTTTGAAATAAATAAAGTAGGAGAGAGAAAAAAAAGATTCACCCATAATCTCCACCATTTATTTTAAAATCCAATGGTTTAGATTCATTCTCACATTCTCTTATAAATATGGCATTCTCATATGATATGTCCTATATATATATATATATATATATATATATATATATATATATATATATATATATATATATATATATATATATATATATATATATATATATATATATATATATATCACAAAAACGTTCATGTAAAAGTACAAAGTAATTTAATATTATCACTAATACTTATAAAATTTTCTCTTCATCTTACAAACATTTCCTAGATCACATCATCTTGAAAATATATATTCATGCTCTTTAACTTTTCTTTATCACTTGAAAACACATTTATACAATCATATCTTATCTCAATCTTTTTTCTCCAAAATTTACTAAATTTTTTTTAATGGGCTAGTCCGATGGACTGGCCGAAAAAAACAGAATCGTGTTTTTTAAAGGTATTTTAGAGTCTGACCCGCGTTAAATTATTTGGCTTATGGTCTGCCCCGCGCTAAATTATTGGGATTATGGGCAGGCCCGATTGTTTAATTTGGTCACGTTCCAACAAACAAAAACAAGCTTGTTTTAATTCAACCTGTTTAATTCGGTCACGTTCCAACAAACCAAAACATATGGCTATAACTTTATTTCGAAAAACATAAGAAAATGCCTTATAGTTGTAGATTCTTAAATAACTGCATGCCACGTTCCTTTCACAACGTTATGAAGTCAATTTTAGCTTTACTCAAACTTAATATTTAATTAATACCACTGTATAATATTTTTAATATCATGAACATTTTTGGTGCTCAATTTTGATTATTTAATATACTAGTTTTGATACGAAATGAAGTTCTAAAAGTAGCTTTTTAAATTTAAAAAAAATTTGGACTATAACTACACACTCTAAACCATTGGCGTTTTCGTTGTTTCTATTCATTGCCCTAAAACGACATCCAAATATATTCAGATTTCCTATATAAAAATATAGGAGTATTCAAACTACGTAAGCAATTAGCAAATGTTTATCAATACTACTTGGATAACTACTCTCATGAACTCGGTATTAAGCAGCATTCCACTCTTCTTTTTATCGTTTTTCAAGGCACCGAAAAAGGTTATTCACACCTTAGTTAGTATGCATAGAAGATTTTTTATGCAGTGGTGTGGAATGTGAAAGGAAGATCAATTAGGTAAGTTGGATCAACATTTGCAAGAGGAAGGAGGAAGAGGGGGTTGAATAGACCCTTTTCCTTTTAAGACAATTTCAAAAATATTTCAGGTTTTATATACAAAATTAGAGATCTTAAAAAGTGCGAAAGAAAAACACAAAAACAAAATAGTAAATATCTCAATGAATCAAACCAAATGAAATCATACAGGTTATTTACTAAGCACTTAATTCCTTCTAATGCAAGTCAATCACAAGACAACTAAGGCAGCTTCAAACAAAGTCATTTCAAAACTCTTTACATAGATGTTCTATCAAGACTTAATTGGATTCATGATACTTGTATAAGATTGATACAACACAAATATAAACTTACAACATTAAATTTCTATAAGCAAAGTCTAACTTATATGATATACAATCAATGCAATGGCAAAATAATGAATACTAGAAAATTAAAAGAGATAAGGGAAGAGGAAAAGATACATACTAACAAAAACAGTAATTCCCTCTGTTGATGCAAACACTCAACTACTAACAAAAACAATATCTCTAAAAGATCTTGATCCAATAAACTTGCTATCCACAATAACCTACTCCAAGTATTAGTATGTGGCAATCCACCTAATTCCACAAATCTCTTGTTTGAGTGATTTCCATTTGCTAAGCGTTAATTGGACAGTTCTCTATTTTGTTTGCGAGCAATCTTTCTCCAACTCCACCAAAGATAGACAACTTCCATCTCTTCCTTATGGGCAGTTGATACTTGATCTTGCTAAAATCTTCCTTGGAGTATAATGAAACTCTCTTCTTGATGAATAACAACAAAGACCAAACTGCATCCAAGAAATGATATATGCATCTGTAACAAATAGCAACTTCACACAAAAACATTAGATACCCTAGTGTACCACTAGTCTCCCTCAAAGCTCAATATTTAGAGATGAAGGTCCTCAACAATGGAAAAAGACTAATGATAAAGATGATAAACAGTACCATAATATCTCACAAACACTCTAAAGACACAAGGTGTTAGTCAAGAGTTTAGATGAATGTGAATGATGAACACACACAATTGTTTCTCAAATTTATGGATAAATGGGTCTTGGTTTTGATTGTGATCAAGATATTTGAAATTATTTGGTACACTGGAAGATACAACATATTAACATTAATGTTCCAACATCAGAATATGACATCAAGACATATGATATGACATCTGATCCTGATACTGAATAATAGCATTCACCTGTAACTTTTGCACGTAGATAAATCATAGAGTGACAACCATCACAAATCATATTTTGAGATTGATATCTCAACTCAAACAACAATGTCAGGAAAGATATCTTGACATCATCTACTGATAGCATACATATATACCAGACAAAAATATATGCAGAGGACTATAGCAGAAAGGTAAATAACACAGTGGAATTGATAACCCAATTCACTACAAATAACATCTAATCTGGGGGCTACCAAGCCAGAAAGGAAGTCTACTATCAGCAGTATTAGTTCAAAGCTAAACACCCTACTTTACAACTTCTCGACTAATCACTACCCAGCACTACTTATGCCTAGAAGTCGTCATCTAGACTTGAGCAATCGATATCCCACTTGCAATCACCACAATGATAAAAATAGTGACACACCCCGTGACCAAGGGAAACAAAGTAGAAATATTACACTTTTTAATCAAAGAACTTAGTTAAGCACCCTAACTAAGAACAATACTTGATCTTACTTAAAAGCTTTGATCAAGAACAAAACTTAACTCTCACGCTTAAAAGCTTAAAGAGTGAGAGAAAAATACTCAAATCATTACCTAAAGGTTTTGAGTAAGAACAGATAGCCTGACAAACAGTCAAGCAACATACAGTCTACCCCACAATATCGAAAGATACGTGGGAGACTTGAAGCACAAGAGACTCTCAAAATAGTAGACATTAGACTTCCCCTAATTTGTAATTCTTCAACTTCATTTCCATTAGGCTAGGGTTCTCTTTAAATGGTCTTCAGGAAGTCCATAGGCTTCGTAACCTTTGCCCTAATATTTACTTGATCCACACGCTATAGACTGCATAAAATCTACAGAATCCCTTTTTGAATCTTGGGACAAATCTTTAAGTTTTCTAAATAGTTCAATCAACCAATATTAGAAACTTTAATTATGATGTGATCTGATTTTAAAGTTCCAGATTTAAATCTTTTTGACCTGTAAGTATTATTGAGATATATCTTAAAAGAAATATAACAAAATCAAATCAGTCAAGATTTAAAACAGCTTGTACTGATGTTCTGGTTCAGAATGTCATAACATCTATTAGAACATATGTCTTCAACATAAGCTCAATTTCGTTGTATCAGTATTAGTCAAGATGTTATGACATCTTGCTCAACATCTGTCAAGTACCATGTTTTATAAAAATTATTGCCAACTACAAAATCATAGAACTAACAATATTGATTAATCATGAGCAACACATCAAGATTAATCAATTCTCTCTCTCTAATTCACTCAAAACAATAAAAAAATAGAACTAGAACAAGATGCAAAAAAAAAGAGAGAATGAATTTGACATGAATTTATAATCAAGAAGTTGTTCTAGAGAAGAAGAGAAAGAATCATGGTGATGGGAATATACAAACTAAGAAGAGAAGATAAAATCACTCTTTGTCTCTATGGGTTTCACCCATATGTTTCATTCACTTGTTGCTTTCACCAAATAAAGAACTATTTAAATCAAAGATAGAAAATGGGTCTTGTGAAGCTTTGATTCAGATCTAGGGAAACTGTGATTCAAAATTTGAGCAAAACCCAAATATAGCTTCATGAAATTAGTTTATTCAAATCAATTTTTACACTTGATTAGGATCCCATGAGGTTGTGACTTGAATCATGTTTGTTTTGTGATTTGAATCAGATGCTCGAGAGGCAATTGCCACACTTGCTTTGGATAGTTTTAATGCTAAAAGTCATCTGAATTGAAAGAGAAAAAACATGCGGTTTTGTTTGGTTTGGTTGGCTTTTAGAAGTAAAACAACACCAAACCAATGTGGTTTGGATTGGTTAGGTTGGTTCAATTTTTTACAATATTTTTATTGATGCATACATACACATATATAGGTTAATATAATTATATGTTTAGTCATTCATACAATACCATAAAATATGTTTATAATTGTCAAAATAAGTTTATAATTTGATGCATAGATATGAATCGTATCTTAAAATTCTATCTTATGTATAAATGATAACATACATGAAATTGCATTCTTAAATAAACTTAAAATGATATAGAGCATTGCTACCTTGACACCATATTTGACACCAAATACCTACACCGTATATACTGTTCACCGTATTTATACGGTAAACAATGTATTTTTATTAAAATAATATTATTTTTAAAAATTATTTATTTTATTTTTTAAAAATGTTTATTTTTAAAATTTACTTTATAACACGAATATATGATTGTGTCATTAACCAGTTTCACAATTGTATTAACCCCTAAAATATACATCATTAACCAATTATTTTACTTATAATTTATTAATCACTTTCAGTACTTTATTAACCAATAAAATACATAGTATTAACCATGTTCTGACGTTAAATTATAAATGTATTAACCAATTTTTATACTCTATTCACCAACTTTATTTTACTATTTATTTTTTTTATATTTGAGAACTCATTAACCAAGTTATAAATCGTATTAGCCAACTTTATACAAACTATTAACCAAAGTCTGAATGATATACATATTAATTTTTTTTATGTTAGAATACATATTAACCAAACTTAAAACTGTTTTAACCAAATTTTAATATATCATAAATCAAAAATAATTTTAAAATAAAATAAAAAATAAATCAAAATATTAAAATAATAATAAAACACTGTTCACGTATTTTGTGAACAGTATTTTGGGTGTAGTGTTTTGAGTGTAGGTGTAAGTTTGTGGTGTCAAAATATCATTTCTCAATAATATATTATGTAGTTATAAGCAAGTGTTTGTATGTGACTATGCTAACTTGATAATAATATAACTTTTTTTATTATCAATATAAACTTTCTTTTAACTTTATCTTTATCAACGTCAACAAATTAAAAAATGAAAATAAAAATAAATATGGTAATTTCATTTTAAATAAAACAATAGTATTTATAAATAAATAATATTTTATTTTTTATTAATATGTACATTAAAATAAATATTATACAAATAATACAATAAAATATACACATAATACTTATTGATTTTCCTAAATAGTTAAAAAATATATATAATGATATGTGAGATTTTGTAACATAATGTAGTTTGGTTCAGTTTGGTTTAATTTGCAAATACAAACTGCAAACTAAACAAACTGTACGGTTTTGTTAGTAAATGATCCAAACACATGCAAACTAAATGCGATTTTTTACGGTTTTCAGTTTGGTTCGGTAAGAGTAATGGTTTTCTATTGGGTCATTTCAGTTTCGAAGACCCCTAATTGTTTGTATCATTGGTCATGCATCATCTATAAGGATTGATTTAAAGAAAAAAATTCCACGAAGCTTTATATCATATTTTCCCTTCACTAAGACACATCTGCCCCTGTTAACTCCATTGGTCTCTTAGAATGAGAAGGATATGCTTGTCGTTGGGGTAATGTTGAGTCCCTAACATAGAATCTAAAAATCCCGAATAAACGCTAAAATATTCAAATGCCAATAGGAAGGGGAAAAATAAATTACCTTTAGGATCTTAGACTTCGGGATGGTGAAAGGGATACCAACCCCGAATTCCTCAATCACCCTGGTATAAAAAATAGAAGCAATTAGCGAACTCCCCTAAGGACGCCGCATGCAAAATATTTCACATGGAAAACAAGGTCCGGGAATCACATTAGTCTCATTCCTAGTTTTGGATAGCTCCAATTCTAGCCATAAAGCTTGGATCCAATGTTCTTCATGGACGATCGGGTCGATACTCACGGCCTCTTCACAAAAGGATTATGGATTAGATACTTCAAGCGCCATGAGATATTTAGCGAGACATAAGGAAGAAGACATTAAGTTACTGTCACTATCAATAGGTGATTCATTCCCTAAACTATCACTGGACAAACTCTAATAACTACTGTAATACAGTGGGAGAACTGACTTTAAATAAATATGCGGATAGCAAAAGTCGTCACCGACTTTTATTTTATCCAATTAGGAAAGGCAAAAAGAACAGGAAAGACCTTTTAAAGATTTTGAGTTCGTGGGGTAGGTTATACAAAGGGAAGGTGTAAGCACCCTTTGTATCCATGGTTATCCATGGGCTCTTAATTGCTTAGCTCACTTTGTTTGAATTGTTTGAAAAGGAAGTGTAGTGTGTGATTAGAAAAGATTTTTGAATAAGGACTTTAACTTGTAAATAAGTGTAGCCTTTTGGAAATTGTTTTGAAAAGAGGTGTGAAAAGTAACTTGAATTTGAATTGAATGTTGAGCAAGCAATTAAAAGCTACCTACCCTAAGTTTTTCTTTCTTGTTCTTAAGTCTTTCATTTGAAAGGGCTATCCATACCATAAGGAGGGTAGGAAGTTCTATGCATTGGATGTGAATAGTCATAAAAGGCAACAAGTAAGGATACCTTAGCATTCGAAGGGACTATCATCATTTAATCGAGGGACGAGATCATTTTATATCGTAGGCAGCATCGAAGGGACCATGATCTTTAAATCGGAGGGACTATGATGATTTAAATCGGAGGGACATTTGCTAAGGTATCCCTACGCTCGAGGGACTTGACTATTATTCGTCGAAAGGCAGCATAAGAGAGGATTACCCTAAAGATGAGTGTGTGAGAAGTGTGTTATTTTCAGATATTTTATCTTGAATTATTTGTTAGCCATGTTCAATTTTAATCTTGTCATACAATCCTATTAACATACATCTAGCAGTTAAATAACAGTTTAAAGGGTGCAGAAAGTAAAGTGCGGGAAATAAAATCCTACGTTATTATATGGCTTTGGGAGAGATACATAATTATAAAACCTTTGCAGAAAATAAAATGCGGAAAATAAAAGTCCTACTTACTATTACAAACCAGGAGCAGTTACATAATTAAAAAAATGCGAAAAATAAATCCTAATTAAACTATTACAAACTATGAACAAGTTACATAATAATTGTAAAAATAATATGCAAGTAAAATATAAATATCGCACGAATCGGGAAATCGAGAAAAGATTGGGGATGGAGAGAAAGAGATTTAAATTAGAAAAATATTTTAAGTTATAAAAAACCTAAATCTAATTATTTAAAGAAATATTCTAATTACTAAATCTAATCTAATCTAATTAAATTTTAAATTGTAAATTAATCCTAATTAATAAATCCTAATCAAATCCTAAATCTAATCAAATAAAATTAATGTTAGAAAAAAAAATAAAATCAAATTAGAACTAATATTTTTGTGTTTTTTTATGATTTTATTTTAATTAAAAGACTAATTAACCTAATTATAAGTTATTTACAAATTAATTAAATTATAAAAGTTTATGTCTAATTAATTAATTAAAAAAAGATTATGTCAAAACAAATAAAAACCCTAATACTGGTTATTACAAACCATCACTAGTTATAAATATTAGCCTTAAAAACTGTTAGAAATTAAACTAAACTATTAAAGTGCTTTTAAATTATACAATTTTTTCAAGAAATAAAGAAAGGTTCATAAAATTAGATCAAGACCAAAAGGGCAGAATACCTTATTTGGCTTTTAGCCAAAAAGTTTGAATTCTAAAATAGAAATTTTATCAAAGGGAATGGCCAACAAAGTGTTTGGCTAAAACAGGGTTAATGGTAGAAAATACCTGCAAAAAAGATAATAATAATAATAACAATAATAATAACGATAATAATAATAAAAATAATAATAATAGTAATAATAATAATAATAGTATAATAATAATAATAATAATAATAATAATAATAATAATATAATAATAATAATAATAATAAGGAAAGAAAGGAAAAGAAAATAAATAAATAAATAAAATGAAAAAGATTTTTAAAGGAGGAGGCCTCATAGAAAATCATTGGCCATGAACCAAGAAAAAAACAACAAAAGATATTGAAGGGACTCTTGAAAGAAAAGAGATTGAAGAAAAGTGCGTAAAAAATGTTAGTATAGTGTAGAAATTATAGTGAATTGTTTTGTACGTGTAGAAATTAGGAATGGAGAATGGGGTTGAAGGTGTTAAAAAAAGGATTTAGTTGTGAGAGAGTGAATTGAAAAGTCGGTAATTGTTAGTTTTTCAAAAGTGTACAAAGTGACTCAATTTATAGTATAAAGTTAAGTTAAAATAAAAAAGAAAAAAATAAATTAACATTAATACTATTGACATAACAAAATTATTCGTTTAGATTTTATCTAAAATTAGAGAGAATCAAATCAAATAAATTTTAATGTCAATTAACTTGGACCAAAAGCTAAGCAAAAAGTACAATTTTGATATTTGATTTTTTTTAGCTATAAAATGCATAAAATAATGAATTACAATAAAAAATTAATATAAAATAAAAAATTAAAATAAAAAACGAAAATTAGAATTAAAAACTTCTTTTTTTTTTTGGATTTTTTGAATATTTTATGATTTTTGGTGACACTCTTCCAAAACATACAATTCTCAATGCTTAAAAGCTTATGAGGACGACTCACTCTCCTTACATAACAGCTTCGGAAATTACACCAGCATTCAACACCTACAGGTTTGTTAATGCACACATATGGAATTTACAAAGATAAGGATTCCTATAACCCTAAAAATACAAATATCAGTTCCACCTAAAACTAGGTTACAACCCTTCTATTTATAAGTTTAACACGACTGGACTGGGCTTCAAAATGCAGCAAAGAGGCTGCAAAAAATCTGCTACTTGCTCTCCAAGAAAATAGGTCTTCAATCCTAACTTTCCCATATTGTCTCCAATAATAGAAAGTGTGGAAATCTCTTGATTGAATCAATCTTGGATACCACATCAGCTAATTGATTATTCTCGAATATTCTGTAGCTGGAACACGAGATTCCTGTAGCAATAAAAATGCCTGATTCACTTGACAGATCAGCTTCTGCAGACAGGATATAATACCAGACATGTTGTGACATCTTGTTTGACATGTTGAAGTCTAAACGCTAGATCATCTTGCATTTCTTTCAACTTTGATTACTAAGTTTGTTTTTCCAAAATGCATGCCAACCTCACGGAAACTACAATCTCCCCCTTTGGCACATTTTGGCTAAAACAACCAAATAAATCTATCATCAGAAATACAGCAGCAGAAAAACATCTCAATTGGGGTTAGCACAACATATAGAACCTTCAGATCAGCTTCCCCTCAAAACCATCAAAACCAGCAGAGAGACTAGAGAATTCTCCCCTTCAATACAAGCACCTCCCGTGTACTCAACTTCTACTCCCCCTTTTTAGCCACAAAGTGACAAAGGTAGTAGAACTAAGCAAGGTACCTGTTCAACATTTTTTTTCAGGCAAGAAAACTAAAGAAAATATCCTGGGAATTCCACCCTTACAAAATCATAAACTAAAATAAACAAAATCAAAATGCAAAGCAAAATAAAATCACTTGACCAGCAGTCATGCACCAGCAACCACAGTAGAAGCTCCATTGTCTTTAATCCTTCCACTTGCGGCTCATGAAGTAATTGTTATAATTCTTCATGAATACATAACCAAAGTTTCCCTCTCAAATTTTCAAACTGATTTGCATCAAGGGCTTTAGTTAAGATGTCAGCCAGTTGCCTTTCAGTAGCTACATGCTCTAGAGTAACAGTTTTATCTTCCACCTGCTCTCTTATGAAGTGATGCCGAATATTAATATGTTTGGTCCCGTTGTGTTGGATAGGATTTTTGGATATATTAATGGCACTCAGGTTATCACAGAATAATGTCATAACATCTTGCTTGACATTATATTCAGTTAGCATTTGTTTCATCCAGACCAGCTGGGAATAACTGCTTCCTGCAGCAATATATTCAACCTCAGCCGTGGACAGAGACACACAATTTTGTTTCTTGCTGAACCAGGATATTAAATTATTCCCTAGAAAGAAACAGCCTCCTGAAGTACTCTTCCTACCGTCAGCACTCCCTACCCAATCAGCATCACAGTATCTAATTAATGTAGAGCCGGATCCAGGAGAGTACAACATACCATACTCACTTGTTCCATTCACATATTTTAGAATCCTCTTCACCTGATTAACATAGCTGACTTTGGGTTCAGCTTGATATCTAGCACATACTCCTACAGTAAAGGCTATGTGAGGTCTACTGGCTATGAGATATAGTAGACTGCCTATCATAATTCTGTATAGACTTTGATCCACACTAACCCCTTTCTCATCCTTAGATAACTTTATATGAGTAGGAGCAGGTGATCTCTTGTGACTTGCATTCTCCATTCCAAATTTCTTCACAATATTCTTGGCATATTTACTCTGAGAGAGGAAGATGGAGTCTTCCATTTGTTTGATTTGAAGACTAAGGAAATAGGTTAGTTCATCTATAAGACTCATCTCAAATTCTGACAGCATATGCTTTACAAAGAGTTGAACCATTTCGTTTGACATTCCTCCAAACACAATGTCATCAACATAAATCTGAGCAATCATAATGCCTCCTTTTACTTCTTTAACAAAGAGATTTTTATCAATATCGCCCTTCATGTACCCATTTCCACTAAGGAACTCTATCAAACTTTCATACCAAGCTCTAGGAGCCTGTTTTAATCCGTACAAAGCTTTCTTCAATCTATACACATGGTTGGGAAAACTTGGATCAACGAATCCTTTTGGTTGCTCTACATAAACTTCCTCATGTAGATAGTCGTTCAGGAATGCACTCTTTACATCCATTTGGAATAACTTAAACTTAAGAATGCATGCTACTCCTAAGATTAATCTGATTGTGTGTACCCTTGAGAAACCAGTCTTGCTTTATTCCTGGTTACCACGCCTTTTTCATCCGACTTATTCTTGTACACCCATTTAGTCCCAATGAAATTTTTCCCTTCAAGTCGTGGGACCAGATCCCAAACTTCACTCCTTTTAAATTGTTCTAGCTTTTCTTGCATGGAATTGATCCAGAACTCATCAGTCAGGGCTTCTTTGACATTCTTGGGTTCAATCTTAGACACAAAGCAAGAATTTGATATGACGCCCCTTGATCTAGTGGTAACTCCTTAATTAGGATTTCCTATAATAAGGTCATTAGGATGATCCTTTTGAATTCAGATGGAAGCTCCCTTGTTGGTTTGATCTGTCTCCGGTTCCTCTTGAACAGGAATAGGGTCAGAATTTCTGTCAGATTGGACAGGATCAGCAGCTCCTTCTGATTGGACAGGATCGGTACTTTGGTTAGTAGATTCTGTTGGTGTCTCATTAACTGATGTTCCAACATCCTCTAGAACATCTTCTATATTATTCCACCCTTTGTCATCGATTACCACATTTATGGACTCCATCATTATTTTAGTCCTGGAGTTAAAAACTCTATAGGCCCTGATGTTCATGAGGTAGTTCAAAAAGATCCCCTCATCACTCTTGGGATCCAGTTTCCTTCTCTGTTCACGATCAGCCAGAATGTAACACTTACTTCCAAACACATGAAAGTATTTGACAGTGGGTTTTCTCCATTTCCAAACTTCATACATAGTAGTTGAAGTTCCTTTTCTCAGTGTGACCCTAATATGAATATAGCACGCTGTATTCATAGCTTCAGCCCAAAAATAATAGGGAAGCCTTTTTTCATGAATCATAGCTCTAGCTTATTCTTGTAGAGTTCTGTTTTTGCGTTCAACAATCTCGTTCTGTTGAGGAGTAATGGGAGAAGAGAATTCATGACTGATTCCTTCAGATGAAAAAAATTCTGAAAATTTTCTATTTTCAAATTCCCTCCCATGAACACTTCTGATTCTAATGACACTGCTTTCTTTTTCTTGTTGAAGTCTTTGACACGGGTCTTTGAAGACTTCAAAGACTTCCGACTTTTCTCTGACAAAGCTTATCCAAGTGTATATCGAGTAGTCATCTACAACTACATAGACATATTTCTTTCCACCAAGACTTTCAACCTGCATAGGATCCATTAAGTCCATGTGAAGAAGTTCCAGGACTCTTGATATGATAAGATGTTGGATCTTTTGATGTGACATCCTGGTCTGATTTCCAACCTGGCATTCACCACATACTCTACCTTCTTCTATCTTGAGTTTATGGATTCCTCTTACAGCTTCCATTGAAATAATTCTCTGCATGCCCTTCAGATGTATATGTCCTTGTTTTTGATGCCACACCTTAACATCATCCTCTTTGGCTAGAACACAAGTGGAGGACTGACTAAATTCTTAAGGAGTCCATAAGTAACAATTACCTTTAGACCTGACTCCTTTCATGATCACTTCACTTGTCTTGTCGGTGACAAGGCATTCAGTTTTGGTAAAGTTTACTTTGTAGCCTTGATCACATAGTTGACTTATGCTTATTAGGTTGGTTGTCAACCCTTTCAAAAGTAACACATTGTTGAGATTTGGAACTCCTATGCATTCCATGTTTCCCACCCCTTTGATTTCACCTTTGGCTCCATCTCCAAAAGTTACATAGCTAGTGGAGTGAGGTTTGATATCCACCAGTAAGTTCTTGACATGTGCCATATGTCTTGAACAACCGCTGTCGAAATACCAATCATCTTTAGTGGAAACTTTGAGAGAAGTATGAGCGATAAGACTTGAAACCGCCTCCTTATGTGCCCACTATGATATCTTATATTTAAAAGCGGATGTAGGTTTGGGAAACTTATACATCCTAAAGCAAAACGCCCTTGTATGTCCAAATTGTCCACAATGATAACATCTTCGGTGCTGGAAGTTTATTGTTGTGCGACCAATGCTCCTCTTGTCACAGTATTGAGACTTTTGATTCGACATTATTGACACCTCCTACTGATTTCTGAAGTATGAAGTGGATTTCTTATTGGATCCAGGACCACTTAAGTTTCTAGCGACCCTTTTTCTTTGAAGCATTTATTCTACTGTGTCGGATCCATCATTCAACATTCTGACTGGATTGTGAACTCTGTCAAGTTCAGACTTCAGGGAGCTTACTTTATCTTTTAGTCCAGCAACATCATTTAGACGTTCTTTATTTTTATAGTCAACTGGCGTGCTTCAGTATTTCTGAGACATAGTTCTCTATATGATGTTGCCAACTTATTAAGAAAAAGTCCATCATTACTAGAGTCTTTGTTGGACAAGCACATGCTTGTTAAGGACTTCACATACTTAGCAGATTCTTCTTCAAGATCACTTTCAGAATCTTCTTCAGGCTAGGTTGCAGATAGGCTCTTCCGTTGTCTTTTGAGGTATGTAGGACATTGAGCTCTAATGTGGCCAAATCCTCCACATTCATGACATTGAACCCCTTTCCCTTGAATAACCGGCTCTTCAGCTTTCCTTCTTCCAAAATCATCTGACTTTTGGAAGTTAGATGGGGTGTCCTGGACATTTGATCTTGGATTTCTGCGCATCTGCTTCATCACCCTATTGAATTGTCTTCCAAGAAGAACTATGGCATTGGATATTCCTTCATCTGAATCCAGATCGCATTCTTCCATACCGACTTCAGTGTTTGCAGAAAAAGCTAGGCTTTTTCTCTTTTGACCGGTTCTATCATTGATGCTCAATTCAAACGTCTGAAGGGATCCTACTAGATCATCCAATCTCATCTGGTTTATGTCTTGAGCTTCTTCGATAGCAGTCACCTTCATGTCAAATATCTTGGGAAGGGACCTTAGCATCTTTCTCACCAGTTTCTCTTCTAGTATCTTTTCTCCTAATGCACTAGACGCATTAGCTATCTCAAGAACATTCATATGGAAGTCATGAATGCTTTCGTCATCTTTCATCCTTAGATTCTCAAATTGAGTGGTTAGCAGCTGAAGTCTTGACATCTTCACTTTGGATGTGCCCTCATGGGCAGTTTTAAGAATGTCCCAGACATCCTTGGCTACCTCACAGGTGTTCACCAACATGAAGATGTTCTTGTCAATTCCATTGAAGATGGCACTTAGGGCTTTAGAGTTGGGAAGAGCAAGTTCATCCTCTTCTTTGTTCCAATATTCTTCTGGTTTTAGCTCAGTAGTGGGTTACTTATCTGCCCCAATAATAACAGGATGCTTCCATCCTTTCAAGACTGCCTTCTAGGCTCGGCTGTCTATGGATTTCAAGAAAGCCACCATACGAGATGTAATGTCGAATGAGATGTCACGACACAATATCTGAGCACTAAACAATTATGAACAAGTTTGATAGCAGCGATAATAATAGTGCAGAAAGTAAAGAATATAGCGACATGTTTACCCAGTTCAGAAATAACCTTCCTACTCTAAGGGCTACCAAGCCAGGGACGAAAATTCATAGACCCTATAGCCAACACACCTGTTGACGATTTACTCACTTAATCACTACCCTTCCTATGACTTCTACCTAAGACTTACCTAGGTATGAAGCCCTCCTTAAATCCCTTTAATCACAAAATCACTATGACAAACAATCAAACAAAAACACACGTAAAAGACACTCTTCCAAAACACACAATTCTCAATGCTTAAAAGCTTATGAGAACGACACACTCTCCTTACTTAACAACTTCGAAGATTACACCAGCATTCAACACCTACAGGTTTGTGAATGCAAACATATGGAACTTACAAAGATATTATAACCTTAAAAATACATATATCATTTCCATCTAAAACTAGGTTACAACCCTTCTATTTATAAGTTTAACACGGCTGGACTGGGCTTCAAAACGCAGCAAAGAGACTGCAAAAAATCTGCTACTTGTTCTCCACGAAAATAGGTCTTCAATCCAAACTTTCCTATATTGTCTCCAATAATAGAAAGTGTGGAAATCTCTTGATTGAATCAATCTTGGATACTACATCATCTAATTGATTATTCTTGAATATTCAGTAGTTGAAACACGAGATTCCTGTAGCAATAAAAACGCCTGATTCACTTGACAAATCAGCTTCTGTAGACAGGATGTCATACCAGACTTGTTGTGACATCTTGTTTGACATGTTGAAGTTTGAACGCTATATCATCTTGCATTTCTTTCAACTTTGATTACTAAGTTTGTTTTACCAAAATGCATGCCAACCTCACGGAAACTGCATCTATCAAAGTTACCCCTTTGGGAGCGAATTCGGGTCAGCTGGAAAAAAATGAAGAAGGCGGAATTATTGATTTAATCAAGGAAGGGGGAACCTGGTGGAAACAATAGTTTGTTGATATTAAGGAATGGAGGAAGGAGGAATTCAATTTGGAGAGGGTAACATGGCTGAGATTTTATGGTGTTCATTGTCACGCTTGAAATTTTAGGTTTTTTAAGTTATTGGCAAATAGGGTAGGCAACTACGTTTGTGCGGATGAGAACACCCTTAAAATGGATAACATGGTGAAGGATAGAAAAACACTTAGAAAGGGGGGGGGGGTTTGAATAAGTGTAGCTTAAAAACTCTTAAGATAAAAATACTTGCACAAAGCTTTTTATACTGGTTCGTTGTTAACTAAACTACTCCAGTCCACCCTTGACAAGGTGATTTACCTCAACTGAGGATTTAATCCACTAATCACACAAGATTACAATGGTTTTCCACTTAGATAACCTCTAAGTCTTCTAGAGTATTCTGATCACAACTTGATCACTCTAGGTACACAATGCTTAGATAACCTCTAAGACTTTCTAGAGAATCCGATCACAACCTGATCTCCTCTAGTTCTTTACAAATGAATGTAAACAAATTCTAAGAGTATTACAATGCTTCTTAAAAAGCTATAATCACAACAGTGATATTTCTCTTAAAGTTTACGCTTAATCTCACTAAGATATTACAACAACAATGTAGTGAGTTTGATGATGAAGTTTGAGAGCTTTTGATTTGAACAGCGTTTCAGTATGTTTGCGCAAAGTGTTGTATTCAAAGTTGGTAACCTTGCTTCTCATCAGAACTTCTATTTATAGGCGTTTGAGAAGATGACTGTTGGGAGCATTTAATGCTTTGCGTATTCCGTAGAACATTGCATTTAATGTTTCACTCTTTTGTCAACTACCTCGAGCCTTGCTTTTGCTGTGACTACTGACGTTGCCTTTAATAGCTTCTAACGTTCCTTTTGTCAGTCAGTGTAGCCTGCCATCTTTTACTTGATTCTGATTTGATCTTTTGTAGATACAACGTTTGAATCTTCAGAGTCAATACAGCTTGGTGCAGAGCATCTTCTTGTCTTCTGACCTTGAAGTGCTTCTTAGCGTGATACCATGTAAGCTTCAGTGCTTCTGCTTCTGAACTGATGTTCTTCTGATGCTTCAAGTGACCATGTTCTGATTCTGCTTGACCATCTTCTGATGTCTTGCGAGAGCATGTTCTTATGTTGCATTCTGAACTTCTTGAGTCAAAGCTTCTGAGTGCTGATTTGTGCATACTCTTTGTATATTTCCTGAAATGGAAATTGTATAGGATTAGAGTACCACATTATCTTAAGAAAAATTCATATGCATTGTTATCATCAAAACTAAGAATATTGATCAGAACAAATTTTGTTCTAACACATGGGTGTTGCTAGATTTATGGTCAGAACCAATTGTGTTTCAGTTCTTAACGAAACTTTATCGGTTAGAACTGATGGGGTTATTTTCTGTATTAAAATTTCTTAAGACATTCATGGGCCTTTGCATATTGATATGAATTATAAGAGAGGAGTTTTGATCCAAGCTTATTTGAATTTGGAAGTAAGTTGGTCCAACCACAAAGGAGATAATATTATGGAGGAAAATTCTGAGTGTTCCTCGAAGTTATCTTAATCTATCAGAGTCAATAGTGGTGAGGATAAGATGGGCAGGGGTCAAATCTTGAAGGAAAGAGTCTGTGGTGGAATGGAGGATAACATAAATTCAGTTGGATGTAGTTTTGATGAAGCTTTGGATTCGACAAAAGTGGATAGAGCAGTTAAGCTAAAGCAGGGAGAGAATCTGTGTGAGTTACATCCAACCCCGGATCCTGCAGACTATAAATTTAGCTATTCTATTGACACCTTTCTAAAAAATCCTCTCGTGGGATAGGTTAGAAAAGATGGAGATAATTTATGCTCTGTTTTGGGTAAGAAAAGTAAAAATAAAAGTTTGGTGGAACTAAGTGGGTCTGTTTCTGAGAAGAAAAAAGGATTCAGAAAAGGGTTTTATGTGCTGCTCACATAGGGAGTTCCAGTGGTTTAAACGAGTGTGCTAAAGATGAGGTCTCTATCATTAAAAAGCTTGAGGAAGGAAGTTTTTATGCTGGGGTAATTTTGTGCAGTGACCTAGTTTCAAATTCTGATATGGTTAATTGCAACTTCCGTTTTTTTGGAAGAATGTAGATTTGAATATAGGAAAGAGGACATGGGAGGCTATTTCAAATCTAGGTGTGGTCCCTGTTAATAATTCTAAATACTATAAAGTAAAAATAGATGAGATGGATAAGATTGATAAGGAGAGATTGGCAGGAAAAAAGGCGTTTAACATTGTGTGGAAATGATTACTGGGTCTTTGAATAGAGGAGGTGGAAGTTTGTTGAAGAGGAAAAGAATTAGTAACATTATCAAGTTAGGTAACACGGAAATTTTTCTTATTCAAGAGTCTAAGCTCAATATGATGGATCAAAATCTGGTGAATAGTTTGTGGAACAGGGAGAAAGTTGGATGGTCTTACTCTAGCTCGACGAAGAGTAGTAGTAGATTTATCACTCTATGGAAGGAGGAAAGCATGGAAGAGATTTTCAATTTTAAAGGTGAGGGCTTTTTGGGAGTGAAACTTTGTAGTAAAGGTATTTGTTTCTATGTTGTCAATGTTTATTCTCCTTGTTCTTTGGGGCAGAAAAGGGCGTTGTGAGAATCTCTTTTACAGTTGAGGTCGAAGTACTCGGATGCAGATTGGGTTTTGGATGGAGATTTTAATGCTGTTTGTAATGCGAAGGAAAGGAGGGGGAGGTCAACGGATAGCATGATGGCGGAGATGGAGGAATTTTCTCAAATTATGGAGGCTTCCGATTTGGTGGATATTCCTTGTAAGGGGAAACTTTTCAGCTGGTTTAGCAGCGACGAGAAAGCGGCTTACAGAATTGATCGTTTCTTGTTATCTGAAGATTTAATTTCCTCTTGAGGAGTTATGGGTCAGTTTATTGGTTTGAGAGACATATCAAACCATTGTCCGATGTGGCTAGTGGTGGATAAAGAAGACTAGGGTCTGAAACTCTTCATTTTCAATAATGTTTGGCTTGAGGATAATAATTTTTTGCCATATGTCAAATATGAGTGGAGTAAACTGAGAGTTGTAGGGAGAAATGACTTTGTTATTAAGGAGAAGCTCAGGTTGTTAAAAGCTAGCTTACGAAAGTGGAACATGAATGTTTTCGGTAAGGTAAATTTGGAGATTAAGGTAGGGGTGAGTGAGATTAACGATTTGGATGATTTTGTTGGTTGGTGTAGTTTGAATCAACATGTTGTTGTGATGCGTAGAAGGAGTGATGTGACAAGTAGAATGTGGATGAATATGAGAATTAAAGAGAATTTTTTGAGGTAGAAGGCTAGGCTGAAATGGGATAGAGACATGGACTCAAATAGTAGATTCTTTCAAAGTGTGATTAAAGAAAGGAGGAGAAAAAACTATATTGAGAGCATTACGACTGATAGGGGTTTGATGAAGGGGGTAGGGGAAGTTAAATAGGAGGTTTAGAAACATTTTGGTAGGAAATTTGTGGAAACTGATGTGAACAGACCAATTCTAGAAGGAGTTCGTTTTAGCAGACTGTCTTGGAACTAGGTGATAGATTCGGAGGCTCAATTTACGGAAATTGAAATCAAAGATGCGGTTTAGAGATGTGATGGATCTAAAAGTTCCATTCTCGACGAGTATAATTTCACGTCTATTAGAAAATGTTGGCATTTTCGGAAATTTATTTTATTAGGTTTGCCAAGATTTCCACAATAACTCAGTTTTGGTGAAATGTGTAACATATAACTTTCTGACTTTAGTTCCTAAAGTCGAGAATCCGTTGGATTTGGATAATTACCGCCCTATTTGTCTTGTGGGATGTTTGCTCAAATGTATTTCCAAGTTGTTATTTGCTAGATTGAAAATGGTCCTCCACGTTTTAGTTTCGAATAATCATACCGCTTTTATCCCTGGGAGATAGCTTCTTGACGGTGTTCTAGTAGCGAATGAGGTAGTGGATTACGTTATTAAGGAGAAGAAGGCTTGTTGGCTTTTCAAAGTAGATTTTGAAAAGGCATACGATAAGATTAGTTAGGTTTTTTGACGTATATCATGCGTAGGATGAGATTTTGTGAATTATGGTTGAAGTGGATAGAAGCAAAAAATTTTAATAGCAGTATGTCGGTCCTTGTAAATGGCAGTCCGACAAATGAGTTTAGAGTGGAAAGAAGTTTGCGTCAGGGGGATCCCTTATCCCTTTTTTATTTGTTCTGGTAGCAGAAGGTTTGAGAGGTCTTGTTGCTAGAGCTTCTGAAGTCCAGGATTTTAAAGGCTTAAATGTGAAGGGGTTATGTAAAGTGTATGAGGGAGGAGGATGGAAGCATATTTGTCTTTGAAAACGGTGCTTGAAGGTTTCTAGCTAGTCTTAGGATTGGGGGTTAATTATCACAAGAGTCGTCTGATTGGTATTAATTTGAATACTAACTTTTTGAGGGCAGCTGCTAGTTTTTTTATCTTCCAAGATTGAGGATAAAGCTTTTACTTTTCTCGAAATTACTATTGGTGCCAATCCGAGGTGAATTTCGTGCTGGTTGCTTTTGGTGTGTAGGCTGAAGGCGCATTTGGCTACTTGGAAGGGAAAATTTTAGAGTTTGGCGGTAGAATTACTTTGCTAAAAGCGGTTCTTGGTAGTTTGTACATTTTTTAAAGTCATTTTATAGAGAACCGGTGCAGGTTTGTAAACATATAGCTAGCATACAAAGTAAATTTTTATGGAGTGGAGTAGATGATAGGAGGAAAACCCATTGGGTGAATTTGGAGTCGGTTTGTCGGCCTTTAGAGAATGAAGGTTTAGGCTTTAGATTGGTGGAAGAATTCAACGTTGTGTTGCTTTTAAAGTGGAAATGGAGAATATTGCATGGTAACTTTTCTCTTTGATTTAATATTCTGACTACAAGGTATGGAAATGTGAAGGTTTAGGTTGTGGACGATAATGCTGTCTTAAACTTTAGAACTTCTTCTTCATGGTGGAAGGATGTTCTTGGAATGGAAAAAAGACATACGGGGGGAGAATTTGTGGCTAGGTGTAAGTATCGGTTAGGGAAATGAAATTCTATTTGGTGTAGAGAGACGATTATGAAATTTGTGTTTTCGGATTTGTTTGCGTAGTCTGCGCTTAAAACGCATTCAGTGGAGGACATGGGGAGGTGGGTTAATAAGGAATAGGAGTGGGGGTGATTTTGGGGTCCGTTTTGAGGAGGGCTCAATTTTAGAAAGCAACTTGCAGTCCCTTAAGAATTTGCTGCAACAGGTTCTTCTTAATGGAGACGAAGAAGATGTTCTTTTATGGGATCCTGATGTTGAAGATGGATATTCAGTTAAGTCTGGATACGGTTACCTATAATATTTTAATAGGTAGCCAGTATACGAGTTAGACCGTCAAAAGGCGGTTGATACAGTGTGGGATTCTTCTATCCCTTTTAGAATTAAAGCCTTTTCTAGAGATGTATTATCAATCGGATTCCGATGAAAGATCAATTGGTTAGAGGTTGTATATTGTCTTATTCCGAATTGCAATGTGTTTTCTGTTAGAATTCCGATGAATCTTTGGATCACCTTTTTCTCTATTGTTCTATTGAAAAGGAGATTTAGGGGATTATTTCATATTGGGTCGGTGTCGATTTGGGCAAAGAGGATGTTATGTGGCAGAGCTTCCTAGATGCGCGGGGCAGGGTTCAAGATGAAGAAGGTTAACAAGGGATTATAAGGTATTATTTGGATTGTTGTTTGTTGGGACATTTGGATTAAAAGAAATGCGGTGATTTTTAGAGTTTTGCAAGGATCCGATGCATTTCATTCGGTAAGTTTCATTTGGTGGATAATTTACTTTTTGGCGTAATCAAATTCTTACTTGTCATTAATCCAAATTCTTACTTTTTGACAAGTTTCATTTGGCTCAAACAAAAAGTAAATTATCCACCAAATGAAACTTACCGAATGAAATGCATCGGATCCTTGCAAAACTCATAAAAATTATATTTGGCATAAGTAATTTCGCCATGGAAAGACCACTTCTAAACTTGGGCATTAATACTCCAAACCTAATCAGGAACGCTTCATTGATCGTTTCTAAAAATCACCGCATTTCTTTTAATCCAAATGCCCCAACAAACAACAATCCAAATAATACCTTATAATCCCTTGTTAACCTTCTTCATCTTGAGCTCTGCCTCGCGCATCAAGGAAGCTCTGCCACATAACATCCTCTTTGCCCAAATCGACACCGACCCAATATGAAATAATCCCCTAAATCTCCTTTGCAATAGAACAATAGAGAAAAAGGTGATCCAAAGATTCATCGGAATTCTAACAGAAAACACATTGCAATTCGGAATAAGACAATATACAACCTCTAACCAATTGATCTTTCATCGGAATCCGATTGATAATACATCTCTAAAAAAGACTTTAATTCTAAAAGGGATAGAAGAATTCCACACTGTATCAACCGCCTTTTTGACGGTTGATACTTGTTATTAATCAAATTCTTACTTACAAAAATAATATGTATTAATTAAATTGTGTTCAAATTCTTTCTAATTCTCTTACTATCCATTCATTATTATTCAATCATACATGTAGTTTGGATGTTGTGTTATTATCATATAATTGGGTTACTTGGTTGGGTGGTAAATGCTTTGATGTGCATTATGGAAAGTTTAAACATACATCTTTTATGTATACCATTGTCTAATTTTTAGTTGAACAACATCTTAAAATCTTCCGATTCTTCTCAATGATAATTCTCTCTAATTTGCTCTATCTTCTCAATTGCAATAGGGGTGAACATGTTGATTATTTTTAAAAACCAATTTATAACCATTTATTAAACCATTTAATTGATTAGGATTTATAATCATACAATCACATCTTAATTAAAATTGGCTGTTTTCTATACAAATTCGATTTTAAAATTGTTATTTTCTCAAAACAATTTTAAACTGGTTATTTATAAATTTAAATTAAAATCCGATCATTTCTTTTTGTTAAAATTCTATTTTTTTTATAAATGATTATTATTATATTTTCTAAATTGATTCTTAAGGTGAGACTTTTATATTAAAAAAAAATTATTTTCAGTGGTCATTTATCTACCTATTCTCACTACAAGTAATAAAATACATATAAGCTTCAAAAAGAAAGAACTAGTATATATATATATATATATATATATATATATATATATATATATATATATATATATATATATATATATATATATATATATATATATATATATATATATATATATATATATATATATATATATATATATATATATATATATATATATATATATATATATATTATTTAAAAAATGACATGATAATATTTGTTTTCTTTGAATACAAATTTGAATCAAATCAATGAACTAAGGATCCATTGTTTTTTTTAGAGTTTGTTAAGATTTTTAATCTGATGCTATTATTAGCAAGTTAAATAACTATGATGTTTAGGTCAAAATTAAAAAATTACACTTTTAACACATTACGGTGAGTTTTAAAAAAAGAAGTTTTATATTTTTTTAATTATTTTATTTGTTTGTGAAGAATATTTATATCAACAAAAAAATCATAAAACTTATTAAATTAATTATAAGTTTTTTTATGTGATATACATGTACAAAATCTAATCATTATAATTAATCAACCTTTAGTAAAATTTAAAATTAAATAAAAAAAATATTGATTTTAAGCTTTTTACATTAAAAACTGAATTTTGTTCCAATATAAAAATAAAATAGGGATGTATTTGATTAAATATTGTTGAAATATTTTTGTGCATCAAATACCACTTGAATTGGTGTTTTTTTACACAAATTCTGATATTTCTTTCCACCTGCCTCTACCATATTGATTAAGGCCATCTAAAAACAACCTATATAATTCTTTATTAAAACAATAGTTAATATAATTAATGTTAGTAATAATATAGAAGTGGTTTTAGCTTAATTTGACTTTTTTTTTCTATTGCATTTTGTGTTGCCACAAATCACTGTTAATTTAATAATAATATATTAAATATTTTAAACCGTACAGGTTTTTTTTGTCATTTAGGATGAAATTAACTGAAATACGGTTAACCATGAGTTTAATTGGGCGAGTTCAGGTTGCTATGTCTCTTATCATTTGTATAAAAATAATTCAGTGTGTTTGTGGGTTGTGTGTCTCAGCACCTTACCACTTTTACTGACATAAGAGTATAATGTATTTATTAAAATGTATATTTATCAAGTATCATTTCTAATAATACCCCTAGTCCTAGCCTAGTTTACTACATTGTCATTATTAATATTCAAATTTTACAGTCATGTTAAATCAAACAACTATTTACTTAAATGCCATAAATTTAGAAAATTTCTTTACCCACCTCCCTATGGGGCTGACTCCCAGCGAAAACCCCAATTTGCCCCTGCTTCGGAGATGTATCTCTGAAGTAATTTTTTTTAAGATTTTTTTCAGACTTTGAAAATGCATCTCCGAAATGCATGAAAATTCAAAAAATACATTGTTTTATACATTCAGGTATTATTTCGGAAGTTCATTTCCGAAATAAATGTTCATATTTCATTTTCCCTCCTTCACTATTTCATCATTTTTCTCCAAAACAAACTCAAACCCTCTCTAAAACTTCCATCAAAATCAAACCATTTTTCGTCTCAAACTCAAGTTTCAAACCGTTGATCACGTTAGAGGGAGCATATAAAACTACAATTTGAGGTAAACATCACTCATTTCATTCCCTATTTCACTACATTGATTGATGAAATCTGTGATGAAATTTGCGATGGTTCGGAAGTTCATTTACGAAGTAAGTTACCTAATAAATTTCGGAAATGTACTTCCGAAATCATGCCTGGCAGTAAAAAAAAACAGTTTTGGTCAATTTTGCTAATTTTTGCATATGTTGGGTATGGTGCTGTTTACGGTGATTTCCAGTAAACAACCGCTAGTCTTCCAAACTATAATAAATATGATTTGGTTACTTGCAGGATCGACTAGATTGATCCTAGGACACATAGTCAAGAAGATTGTTATCAATGTTTGTTCGAACCATATTAATACGTACATTTTCTCAGCGAACTCTTTCTCTTAACGCTTGATACTTGAGTAAATATGTGAGTGATTTGTACAAAATGAACACACAGAATCCTAACACTAAGACTCCTATTTATACTAGTTTCGACCTTAACGGTCCTATACTAATCTGCTGCCACGTTTCTCATCAGAACTTCCAGCGAAGCCATCTGTTGTTGAACGGTTACGAAACCGTCTTCGAATTTCAAATCTTCCCGCCTGAGTCCATCTTCGACGCGTGGCAGTGTATTAAACAAACACTACTAAAAAACACGCTAAGTAGTAATACTTGAATACATATTCTATGAATTTTGTCTAAGTCCCGAAGACATATGCTTTCATTAATCTTTCAGCGTTCACTTATCTTCATCGAACTTAGAAGTCTTTATTTTTCGAAGCATGACCATCAGTAGCCATTCTTTTACTTTTTAAGGGATGGCCATCAGTAACCATCTTTCCTTCGATTCTCAACTCCTTCGAAGGACAAACAATATAAAACGAAATCTTCAGATAACAAATTGCCCCCAATAAATGCCTGTTTCGAGAATCAACAGAAATAGGCGTTTCTTGTCATTATAAGATTTCGTTTTTATGATCCTTGAAAGTTCCAAGACTGCTGACTAGCGTCATAATCACTGATAACACTGTTTCCGAAACGTCTTGTCATTTTCAAAGATGTCTTCTCATAACTTACATTCCCACGTTTTAACCTTACTTCCTGATCATTACTCCTACATACTAGGAGTGAAGCTAACTCATTCGACCGCCGTTGGATTAAATCACCAGCCGCC